>NC_067480.1:94565892-95295892 GCF_947179515.1 Apodemus sylvaticus
TGGAAAACTTGTAAATTCTTTATCTGCCTGTCTGGGAAATGAAAATTTTAAAACAGATTCATGCCAGTTTTACCTGCCAGAGGCTTTTTCTCAAGGATGTTGGAGCCATTCCTTTGAAATGTATATATTCAAGGAAGAATGTGCTGCCTGTCTACCTTGTAATTCCATGGGAGGCAGTAGCCTCATCCTGTAGAAGTTTTGCTGCAACTTTAAGCTTTGTATGTTCAGACATAAAAATAGAAGGGAACTTTTTGTTACTCAAGAGATTAACAGACAAATGCATAGCTACCTTTTTGTTCTTAAAAACATCCTAGTCCTTTGTATCAGCTCAGACTGATTTGTAACCCCTTATCTTAATAACAGTTTTGCTCCCAGGGGTACTTTTGGGTTTGTCTTGGATATAAGTTCTCATTGACATTTTAAAGACTAACTTATAAACCAGAGTTGCACCTTTTCAATGTGTCTGCAACAGCATCCCAACACCACGGAAACAGTCAGGACCCTAGGTAAAGGGGTGATTGGTAGGCTCAGATTATCAGCATGCATTGTTGCTGATGAAATGGCTCAGTGATTAAAAGCATTGGCTGCTCTTCAAGAGGACCAGGCTAGAATTCCCAGCATGCACATGGTGTCTTGCAATCTCACATTGTGTTTCACAACTGTCTGTTACTTTGGTTCCAAGAAATTGATGCCTTCTTCTTGCCTTCAAGAACCTCAAATACACATAATGCACTAACATAAATGGAGGCAAAATACCCATACACATAAAATAAAAGTCAGTACATCTTTACAAACAAAAGCAGGTGCTGTCATTTTGCTTGGAGTATTTACCACTGTCTCTTTGGAACTAGTTCTGCTAAAGGGCCATGCCTATTTTTCTAACCTAAGACAATGCTTTCTCTTAATCACTGTTGGCCGAACACTGGTGATTTTGAAAATATTCCTCTAATTTCAGTGGGCTTAACTTCTATCCCTATAATAAATTTCAACTTTATATGACCCTATGTACATGGATTCACCTTGGCATTATGACAACCATTGTAAAGTATAACTGCACTGATGATCTGCAGGTAACCTGAACTGGTTTTGTTCTGTTAGATTCCTAGAAGATTAGAAATACAAAAAACATTTAGAAAGGTAAGGTTTTTGTAATCTGTACAAAAGTACCATGAGTGACTCTGGAATTAGTGCAAGAGAAAAACAGATTCATTTTGGCTGGCAAGAAATCACTTTTGTCCTGTCCCTCTTTCTTCTTTTGACTCCAATTCTCCTGAACTTGCTGACACCCAGGGTCATGCTTTTGAGAGTCCCTCCCAAATTTTTACTCCTTGTAATCAGAGATCCAGCTGCCTCTCTTCAGTCGCATAACATCCAAGATTTCATATATTTGGGCCAGATTGTTCTAGAACTCTACGCATTTGGAAAATGGCACGTGTCAGGAAATTGCCAAACCATTTGTATTCTAGAAATGACTTATTATAAAGATCTCACCCTGGCCACATTTCTTAGATGACCCTGTGGATGAATCCTTGTTTACAGGTTCTGTGATGAGGTCAGACACAGACCTGCCCAGATCCATTCCTACTCTCAGAAATTGAACTGTTAGTCCCTACTAAAAAAGATGTCAGGCCTTGATCTTTGAGTTATCCTTGAGTTTAAACAAATTTTGAAAAGTTTAATCAAGTCCTGGGAGATAGAAAAATCCCCCCTTCTCAGAGAGGCGATTCCTCATTTAAAGAGAGAGGGGGGAGGGAGGGAGATGGAGAGGGAGAGAGAAGGGAGGGAGGGAGGGAGAGAGGGAGGGAAGCAGGGAAGGAAGGAGGGATTGAGGGAGGAAGGAAGGGAGGGAGAGAGAGAGAAGGAGGGAGGGAGGGAGAGAGAGGGAGGGAGGGAGGGAGGAAGGGAGGGAGAGAGATATTTCCATGACGTCTTTAACTCACTCCCATACCTGGCCTTTTATTCTCCTTTTCATGATGAAGACAAAGAATAGTTTGCTTTTTGTCTGACCTTGGCAATGCTTGTCCTGTTCACCTTCCAATAACGCCCTTGCTCCCATTGTGAGATTTTCTAATGAATCTCTTTCTCTAACTCTCTGCTTATTTGACAAGTGAAAATGATTGTCACGCTCATCGATTTCTAGTCCCCCCCTTTTTGCCCACCCCTACATTCTAATTTTCTTGGTCCTGAAATCTATTTACTGATGCACTTATCATAGCTACAAATCTAACTCTAGATGGATCTCAGGGACAAGATGGCTTTGTCACCATGGAAACCTTGGTGGAGACTGAAACACCAGAGACACATTGGTTTCATAACTTTCATGGACTATGAGGAATTTGTAGGATTTCATTAGTTGATGCTGACAGAAATTGCAGAGAACTAGAGACTGACAACATTTCTTTTGAGAAATTAGATTTAAAATCTGCAGTTAAACCTTCTGAAGCATGGGTTTAATAACTAACTCTTTAATCTTGACTGCTTGATTTTACAGATAGGCTAAAGATAATCCAAATGTTGTTGGTTTGTATCTCGTCAGCCTCCACTTGCACCTGAATTGATAACAGCAGAACCAGGGTGATATTATCTGTACCTAGGTCAAGTACAAGCAAAACCACACCTGTGTTGACAGATCTTCTTAGGATTGGCTGCCACTCTGGATAGGCTACGCATTTCTGATGTAGCAGCTCCTGTCCTATTAGCCTATGACAGAGGCAGGATTCCGTTTTAAAGCCTCTGTTTCTCCTCTGAATATTTGAACAGAACATCTACAGTTATGTTTGAGAAATTTATAATCTGAAGAGGCCATGTGGAAAACCCTGTAGTATCAGGGCAATGGCTGGAGCCTAGGAGCCAGGAGACCCCCGCTCTCATACTGGGATGTCGTTTATTTTATGGCGAACTTCAGTGAGGAAGGTTCTTATTATCTCCATCTCTTTGTGATAATTAATGCATATATGGATGTAATGTGTGGGTGGGTATGTATAGAACCCAAGGAAGGCAATGGCATCATGTCTCCTGAGAGAGATAGTTATAGGTAGTTGTGAGCCACCTGATATGAGTGCTGAGAACTGAACTTGGGTCCTCTGAAAGAGTAGTAAGGCACCCCTAACTGCTGAGCCATATCTTTGGTCCCATAGGATAATTATTTGTTGACTCACATGTTATTACTAAGAACAAAAAGATAATGCATGGTAATAAGATATTATTAATGCTTAGATAAGATTGCTTTGTTTGCACGGTCTATGGAATACTAACTGTGGATGATAGTAAATCCACCATCATTGCTCAGTACTTATTAAGGTGTGCTTTGCTGTGCAGAGCTGTAAGAAATACTAAAATAAATGCCACAGATATTTTCACAAACAGTTATTATGTGAAAATCATTGTGCTATGTCCCTTAAGAAGTAGAAGATGGATCTGACATGAGTTCTGCTCTCTAGGTACTGACAGTCTTACAGAGATGTCAGAAATAAGTAACAAGAGAAAAAATTTGAGAGGTCCTAAGAGAACTACACAATGTCCAAAGAGTTCAAGAAATTAATTTTATCTCAGGAAATCATTGAAAATGTCATAAGGGTGAAATTTAAATTTTACTTGAACTTAAGTAAAATGTAGACATGTGGACAGGGTTAAAATGTAAGGGTCTAAAGGCACCAGAAGGTTTCAAGAACAGTAGGATGGGAAGGAACTGTCCAAGACTGTCCTCCCCGTCTAAGGATACAGCTACAATCACACTTGAAGGTGTGTTTGTGTGTGCACATACAGGCCTGTCAAAGATTGGGACAACTTGAAAAGAAAGGGATTAGAAAACGTCTCCTGAACTTAGGATTCCTAAGTACTTTCACATTGCATTTTAACAAACAACAGAATTGAAAGAAAGGAAGAGAGAGAGAGACAGAGAGAGAGAGAGAGAGACAGAGAGAGAGAGAGAGAGAAAGAGACAGAGAGACAGAGAGACAGAGAAAGAGAGAGACAGAGAGAAAGAAAAAGTGAGAGAGAAAGTGAGAGAGAGAGAAAGAGAGAGAAAGAAAAAGTGAGAGAGAAAGTGAGAGAGAGAGAAAGAGAGAGAGAGAGAAAGAGACAGAGACAGAGAGACAGAGAGACAGAGAAAGAGAGACACAGAGAGAAAGAAAAAGTGAGAGAGAAAGTGAGAGAGAGAGAAAGAGAGAGAAAGAAAAAGTGAGAGAGAAAGTGAGAGAGAGAAAGAGAGAGAAAGAAAAAGTGAGAGAGAAAGTGAGAGAGAGAGAAAGAGAAAGAGAGAGAGAGAGAGAGAGAGAGAGAGAGAGAGAGAGAGAGAGAACCATACTGATGTTTTGGGACATGCTTGAAAACCCAAAGTTCTAGTCTCAAATATTTTGATAAGCAATTTCTGCTTAACTGCCATGTAATATTGACGTTGTAAAACTAAAAAGTATTCAGACTAAATATGTAAGGGTTTATTTTAGAACAGCACCTTTTTAGAAGAAATATTAATCTAATGTATTGAATTTATGTATTTTTAAACTTGCTGAATTTATTTTAACTCTGACTAATGCACGTTTTCAAAAGTGTCAAGGTTTTACAAATTGGAGAGTAGCTTTTTACAGCCTTCATTCATAGCTATAGGTTTCCGAGATGGAGCCACAACTATGGACATGCACGATGAGCTAACATGTGTGCATACATGTATTAGACAGGGATGTGGGTGTGTAAAAAAAAGGAAGAAGAGAAAGTCAGAGAAGGGGGATGATTTATCAAGTATTCCTTCTCACCAAAAATAAAAATCATCTCATAAATTCAGTAGACTATATATAATTATATCATAATTAGCATTTCATTTATTGAAAAATCTTTATGTTCTCCTTTTTGCATAACGATTCCACTTTTATCTTTAAGATCTGATGAAAAATATACTTTAAACACCTTGACACTGAGTACATTTTTGGCACGGGACAGGGGTTCTGCCTGAGCTGTGTGGTTAAGGCTCCAGTCACGGGTGCACTCGAAGATTGAAGCACCATGATGTGGTCTCTTCCTTTCAGCCTGCATGCCAGAGTCTCCCAAGGTCACCAGGAGAAGGAACTGAACTACATGCGTCCCAAACACAGTCCACATAGCTCAGGCTTAGCCGAAAGCTAATCCAATTAAGCATTCTGGGACATTTGAGGACACACCTCCAGTCTTCTTTCCATTATCTTCAATATGCAAGATACACTCTCCAGACACCCCGAAGCCCAGCCCTCTTTGACCTTCCTTGAACATATATGTGAGTAACCGAGAGACCCACGCTATGAGAGAGGGGGGCACTGAGGACTGCTTGTGCAGTTGGCTCATCATGGGTTCTTTACTTTCACACCAGAGACAACCACGTTGATTATCCTTTTCCTTCTGCTGGGGAGTGAGCAGATCAGATATTTAAGGTCCCAGATAAGATCGTTGATGTCATGAAGAACTCCAGTAGAACTCATTTTCTGGGAGACATGCTGCAAAATGAATCACCTAAACCATTCCATTGCATCAGCTTCTGTGAGTAGCCTAGTGCTTTCTAGGCTTGTCATTTTGACTCAAGACAGAAGGGAAGATGATGATATGACAAAGATGATGGTTGAAGATTTTTGACAAAACCCATTTACATGGTACATTGTTCTGAAGGGTGTTTAAGTAGGAAATACAGAAGCACTATACAAACCTATTATTACACTGAGAAATCATTAGGCTCGAAGGAGTAATAATGGTATGCTGTTAAAACTCTGAATACATTGTCAATGTCAGTATTGAAAAAGAAAACTTTATAAATATGTAAATTTCTGTTCAACAAATTCAAAATAAAATGCACTAAAAACTGATATGTAGACAAAAGTTTATTTACACCATACAACATTTTAAATATTTTATACACAGCTGCAGCAGAGAAAGCTACTCAGAGCCTTCTAGAGAAAACTGCAATAATAAAGATGTGAAATATATTATTCATATAAAAGTGAGATTATTACTTTATTGCATTTAAAGCAATGAAGAATGTAGCTTCAACAAACATTCATTTAATGACAAAAACTTTGCTTTTATATTATAAAGTAAAAAGTGTAGTAATGGCCAAACAGACTGTTATAAACTTTAAAAACTGCATAAATATATACATTGTGCTTCATGGTGAAGTTTTCTGAAAACTAAACCACATGAAGCTGTTACAACATGAATCGTTGCTTGAGGTTTATCTATAAAGATTACCTTACAAATCCATTCCACGGGTACTTACAACACGGGGTGGTGAGAACTGTACACTTGGCCGTCTCTCCACTAGCATGACCAGTGAGAAATTACCATAAGAAAACACTGATGTTGGCACAGGAAGGGTCCCGACAGAGGAAAGCCACACTGTCCAGGTGGAAATGTCAGTCTTCCCACGTCTCAGTGTCAGTGTATTCAACTGTGTCTCTACCTTTGATTGTGTTACACTTCTGTTTGAAAGTCACCCTCTTGAACATCCAGAGGCAAATTCAGACACTTCTCCCATTCTGCGGGCCTCAGCTCTAGAGCATCCTTTGCCTCCGTGTCTAAGACATTGATTGTGGTATAATGTTGGTATTCACTGGGGGGTTTGAAAGTGTCCCATGGATTCTTGTTTGGTGCTGGGTTTTCCTGTTGAGGAGAAAAACAGAATTGTTTCTTTCTTATGATTAGTATTACTACTTCCTGGCATTCCCAGGAAGGGAGTATGCAGTTTATAGGAACCAGAGATGATTTAAAATTAAGGGCAGTTGCAAAGGGTAATTTCAATTCAAATTTCTTTCCCGGGACAAAGTGAAGTATACAGTCTCTAAGTTCTTGTATAGGTTTCAGGAATTGAAATGTGTGAACAGTACCATGGAAGTGAAAGCAGACAATATATTCAAATGCCATTTTGGCTATTTGTCCCAACAAAGATGTAGACTTAAATCACTGATAAGATTAAATGTGGAAAATCTAAAGATTATGGCAGAAATGTTAATGAAGTAAACAAATCTGAAAGTAGTTCTCAGGACATGCTATCTAATACTAAGTAGTCACTCAACCTAATAGCATTTCACTGAAAAAAAAACCTAAATTATTCCCCCATTAGCATATTTGAATATTCATATGCTGTTACATTTCCTTGCTTTGAATTTTTGGATGCTTATTTTTCATGTGGTTGGGTGGCAGATCCATTATCCTTCCTCTTCAAGATCACACTTGTATGGAAAATGTATCCAGCAATACAGGGGGACATTTTAAAGATGTGTATATCCACTGTTCCTTGTAAGCATTAGTGTGCATATGCCTCCTATCATCTAAGATTCTGGGTTCTCCTAGTGATGTCTGGCATCACAGCTGCCATCTTGTAGACCTCACTAAGTGCACAACCAACTCCCACAGCAGTGCTTTCATCCGGTAGTCTGCTATGACTTACTAGTGAATTTGATTGATTTTAAAATCAATGTCATCTACAAAGAACTCCATGAGTGGGAGGATTTGAATGGCACAGGATAAGTTGAGTGTTAGCAAAGAACAAAATGGGAATCCTGACTGAAAACCCTTTATGCAGTGAAACCCAAGTGCTGAAATAATCAGTGATTAGTCTGACAGAGGCCAAATTAAGTAGAGTATTGATTAAAGCTGAATTTATTTATTGTTGCAAGAGGAAATGTCAAGTGAGGGTTGTCAATTTTACACTAGTCCATGTTTTAATTTGATATAGAACCTCATGAAAATTTATTATTAGTCATGAGAGATAGTTGAACACAGCTTCAACGAAATAATTTCCATACTCTTAGCTCCTTTTCCTAGCTCTTTTAAATTTTGATTAGTCCTCAAATTCATTCTCCAAGATTGCTGAGATTGCTTGGAAATTTGTTCTCACTCTTTGTTTAAAGGAGACTCTGATTAATAAAAATACTCTAGCTGTCACAAATGTCTCATCCTCCGCTCCAACTCTGGTCTTCAATTCATTATAACCAATTTCTAAGTGGAACACAAAATCGCTACTTGTTTTTTTATATTGATTTCACTCAGTACTTCCCAGCTCATCTCAAGTCATATACGAGGGTGTCTACAGAAATACTTCTATCTACAAAATAAACCCTAAAATCCTGAGTACATTAGATGTTTTCAGGAATTAGTCTTATTATGAAGAAATCAAAGTAGCTAATGATAGAATACAATGAAGAGTAAACTTTGAGGACAGAGGCGGGGTTTACCTAGCTTTATATGCTGAAAGATTCATGCCTCATTCCTCCTTTCTTCCTGCCCTGCTTTCCCTCAATGGAGACTTACCAGCTGCTTTTCACTGATTATTTTATTAGGTTCAGGGGAGGAGATAATAGATCCCATCTGGAAAAGCATAACGTCAGTCTTCTCTTAGCTGCCTTCAGAATCAGATGTAGAACTCTAATCTCCTCCAGCCTCATGTCTGCCTGGAGGCTGCCATGCTCTTGCCTTGATGATGATGGACTGAACCTCTGACCTGCCGGGTCTCATGTAGCCTAGGCTGGCCTCAAAATCACTGTGTACCTGAGGGTGACCTGCAATTAGCCCCTTCCAAGTACTGAGATAACACATCAAGATGTAGAACTCTGGGTTCCTTCTCTAGCACCATGTCTGCCTGCACGCTGCCATGATGCCACATCATCATGACGATAATGGTCTAACCCTCGGAAACTGTTTTGAAGATGGTGAAAGGCAGCTGGTGAGGCACAGAACCTGAGGAGAAGAAACCATTTGCTGAGTTCTGAACTAAGCAACCATGCCACAGAGGATAGTAATCCTGTTCAATGCTGCAGATCTGGAGACCCAGTATTAAGGTTCAATAAACTATTCTTGCTTTAAAAAGAAAGAAAGAAAGAAAGAAAGAAAGAAAGAAAGAAAGAAAGAAAGAAAGAAAGAAAGAAAGAAAGAAAGAAAGAAAAAATGAAAGGAAGGAAGGAGAGACGGAGGGAGGGAGGGAGGGAGAGAGGGAGGAAGGGAGGAAGGAAGGAAGGAAGGAAGGAAGGAAGGAAGGAAGGAAGGAAGGAAGGAAGGCAGAATGGTCCACTAGGGAACCTAAGACTAAGAAATCTGATACGCACAGGTCCACATACTAGTTTCTTCATGCAATTTGAATGTAACCTTGAGCAATGTCTTCATTCTAGATAAACCCCCAATTTTGAATATTTGCATAACAGACATAAGCTTTGCTTTCTGTGACAAAGAAGTTGATGCCACCTGTAAATCAATGCTTTCTTTTGTACTTGAAAAGAGTTTTTCAGTGTCAATGAGGAATTGAATACATGCTTATTATTTTGTAAGCATATTTGTTATGGAAAGTATGTATAATCAATGAAACCATAAAGGTTATATGAGTTTACACATATTAATTGTAGGAAGGCATGGTTCTATTAAGTGAGTAATATATGTTGATAGTAATTGCTTTCTATTATTTTCTTGTTTTCTCCTTCCTCCTTGTCTATTTCAGATCTGTGTTCAGAAGAAAGTAATATGGTAGATCAAATGAAAGTATGGGGAACTACTTCTGTTTTTGAGAAGCACATAGTCTTTTCTTAGAAGGGTGGCTTTCAGGATGCCTTGAAAAGGTAGGGTTGGCTAAAAACACATTTGTGATGTTGACCGTAGGTGGCTGTACACCCATACCAAGATATAAAAATTCACCAATGGCAACAGTCAATCAGTCATTCTAGCTGGCGTGAAAAAGAAATAGCAGGAAAAAAAAGCAGGCAGATGATGAACAGAAGCCACAGTATGAGGCTCTTGGAGTGCCAAACTCCTAGGTTCGGAATTTATTTTGTAAGTAGAAGCAAACATGTGAAAGCCTGGAGATCATGTGGGTCATGTGAACTGCCAACCACCAATGGAAAGGAAGGTTCACTGCTATGGACCAAGCCGCAGCAAGCCCAGAGCTAACCCAGCTACTTTAGACAAGAGCACTTAACAGGATTTTTGGAGACTCTTTAGTGTGACAGAAAATCTACTTAGTTCAACTCTGAAAGGATTGCTGGTATTCAAAACGCTAGTTCATTTGCTGTTGTCTTTGAAACAGGTGGGATCCCCTTTTCTCTTTAAAAAGTATGTTAATGATCAAACACATAAACTAAAATCACTAAGTTTAAGCATTGGCACAATATCTAGGTAGTAACAGCATTAAAGTTTAAATTGGCTTTGTTAATAATTCCTGTTATTATCCTAAGGTATTCCAAGCTTAACCCTGTCTTCATCTCCTCTCACAAATATGTGATGTGACTTGTATAAGTTCCCCGGTTTCTGCTATTGCTGCTGTCTTCTGAGTTCAAGTACAGGAGGAGGAGACAATTAAATTAAAGCACATATGTTTAAAAGCCTAGTAATTACAGAGCCAGTGTAATCCAATGCACGAGGAGCTTGTGTGTTAATTTCAGGGTATATCAGTGGTGGCTGTGTTAGGTGAATATGAGAATTCAGAACCATCTGAAGCATGGCAGACTGCTTGGACATTTCCAAAAGCTGATGGAGCCAGGAGTGGCCTAAAGGTTTAGCCGCCGCCTCCTCCTCCTCCTCCTCCTCCTCCTCCTCCTCCTCCTCCTCCTCCTCTTCCTCCTCCTTCTCTTCTTCCTCCCCCTCCCCTCCTCCCCTCCTCCTACTCCTCTTCCTCCTTTGATCTCTCTTTCTCTCTCTTATGTATCTGTCTCTCTCCTATTTTGTTCTTTCATCATCAGCAGCATCATCCTCACTTTGTTTCCTTCATTCTACCAACTTAAATTCCTGGAAGCTGTTTGGAGAAAAGAGATCTTGAGTAAACTGTGAAACTACTCAGGATCAAAGATTTCTTCTCTGGGGAATCATCTAAAAAGCATCCATTGCTTTACTGGGTGTCATATATATATCTTCCTGCCTAGAGTTAAGTGAATAAGACTAGGTGATATTTCAATCTCCTTTCGAATTCCCCGGATGCATTGTTCTGCCTAATGAGCATCATTAGCAGTGTTGGGCAGGTGGTGTAGAGTGACAGCCCTCCCCCAAAACAAATAAACAAAACACCAGATTTCCTAAGAAAATGTCTGTCTCTTCCCAATTATGCAATTTTTCATTAGCAATGTATCCCTACAAATGATGTGACTGAATTAAGGATAATGAACTCATTCGCATGTTTGTTATTAATCAGGGCTGGATAATGGGACTTTTTTTTTTTCTATTCTCAGATGTTTAGGACAATAGTCAGGCAGCAATAATGACTGTATCTTCTCCATTCCCAAGCTCCCAAGTGATAAATATTTACAAATCACTTCTAGAAAAGGTACAGTACTGCAAAGATGTGGGGTAATTAGTAGACTATCTTGGTTGTTAGGATGCTGAGATATAGGTATTTGTGCCATTAATGATTTAATACCAAGACCCGTGGTAATTCACACAAGGAGAGATGGCAGTCATATTAGAGCACTCAGCTGTAGCTGTTGCATAAGCCATTCAGACTTGTAAACACAACCTCTATTTAAAAACAAAACAAAAAAATCTCGAGCATACACACAGAAAATGAGGTTTCAATGTTCCTCAGATTAATTTTTGTGTTAGCTTTCAACATTGCAAAATGAGTAGTAGCTAATGTTTTTAGGTCAAATCTCAGCAATGTCATTCCCATTTGCTGCTACCTGAAAGCTGATGATCTAATATTTGGAGGAGTAGATGAGAACAGATCACTCACAAACCATGAAGAATCAGGGTCCTCTATGTCTAGCCTCATATTAAAGACTTTTTAAAATAATTTTTCTTGCTTTGCTGGAGAAACTAGCTTGATATATATACTATTTAGATTCTAATTAAAAGCTAAAGTGTACACCATTTGAAAAACCTTCATTAAAAAAACACAGACTCAGCTATTATTGCTGTGAAATAAACCCATAGCTACCATTTATCAGTAGCTTACCATGTCCAGCAGTGTATAAGTACTGGGAGGGATAAAGGAAAAATACAAGGATATATGTATGCATCATTCTTTACCTTTTCAGTCACAAATTTCGTTAATCAGCTAGTTGGCTAGGGCTAAGATTAGCAAGATACATATGGAAGAATCACTAGAAGATGATCAAACACCATGATAGTCATTTATAGGGAGATACAAAACATTATAGATGTAAGTAATATATCTTTTGTCTATCATATACACCTTTATCACTTTATATCTATTAGCTTTGTCTGTCTCTCTATCATTGATTTATGGATTTATCTATCACCTATCAATTGATCTGCGTATCATCTAATCTATCATCTGTCTATCATCTATTATACCTATAATCTGTTTATCCATCTATCATCTATCCATGTATGTACGTATGTATGTACATATGTATGTATTATCTATGTATCTATGTATTTATGTATCTATTTATCTATCTATTATACCTGTCATCTGTTTATCCATCATCTATGTATGCATTATGTATGTATCATCTATCTATCTATCTACCTGTCTATCTATCTATCCATCTATCTATATGCCTATCATCTATGTATGTATTATGCATGTATGTAATTTATATATACATCCATCTATCTATCTATCCATTTATCATCTACCTACATCCATTTAAAATTGATCATTCATCGATTACAGTCTGGTAAAGAACCACCCCTTGGGTTACATTGCCTGAACAAGAAACACCACGTGTGAACTGAACAGCTGGAGGGAAGCGGCAGACCCGGCCTACCTCAGAGTCCTCACCTTTGCTTTTGTAATGTTACCAGGACTGAAACGAGTACACATGCCATCCATTGGCACTCTCCGTGTTCCACGTGAGGAGAAGAAGTTGAGCTTTAGCAGCAAAGAGCTGCAAGACTTGCCCAGGCTCAGGTAGTTCGAGGCTGTGTTTTCACATAGTTCAAACTCCTAGAGTCCTAGCCCAGTCTACTTACCAGTCATCGTGAGGCCTTCGCTGGAGCTGTGATTGTGCCGTGCATTGAGTTAATTTCATGAGGTCCTATACTAAGATGATAGTGGTATGAATGAATGAAGAGGAAATGGTCCACAACCAAGAACCCAAGTTCCTGATATTGGCATACATCCAAAACTCTCACCACTAAACAAATGAATCTTCTGGAGATAAAATGATGTCATTTTAGATTTGAGTTAAACTTCATATTGATACCGGCATTGTATTTGGTGGTCTTAAAATGGCAGGCATTAGGATAACAATGAGAAAATTTAGCAGACTGTTCCGAGATTTGCATTATCTGAATTTTAACCAGAGGGTGGGACAAATGGCCATATGAAGCCCACCTGTTTGGATACATAACTAATCCTATCTAAAGCTTATCAGGAGGGAGGCATCTGAAATTAGAATGCAACACTTCAAGGTTTTGTCATTCCTAGGAAGGCCTCTGGTCACATTTCCTGAGCGGTTTTTTTTTGGGCTTGTTAATGTTCCTGTGTGCACTCCTTTTTGTTGTTGTTGGTCTACAGGTCTCCTGGAGGGTGAGGAGCACAGCTGGCCTGAGATGTAACCCAGCTTGGTGTGGGACATTGTGGATGCAGAACATACTCACCATACTGCTTGTGTTTGGTATGTCCCGAAATCTGTCCAAAGTTTGAAACTTCTGATTTAGTTCCTGAAACAATTCCATGTGCCTCTTCCTTGTGTGCATGACCTTCTGTAAGAGAGAAGAGGGCGGCTCTCATTCCTAATTTAACTCAGATCTTCTTAAAGACTGTTTTAACACTGGGGGAAGCTAAGCCTGAAAGGAGTCTGTAATCCCCAAAGACATCACATATGCAAATGACATGTCCCCAATCCTTTTTTAATTTTTTTAAATTTTTTTTATTATTATTTCTAGTTCTTTCTGAAAAAGAATGGGCTCTTTCTTTCCACTCATGAGATTACAAAAAAAAAGTAAGCCTTTTCCTTCTTTTTCTTCTTGTGGTGGCATTAAAAACATAGCCATCATTCTTGTGCAAGATTTTTCAGCCCTTAAAAGTTGAGTCTGCTCTGTAAAAATTGTTACAGTAATTTAAAAATGTTAAAAAATTTGGGGCTTTGTAAAGCACTTGGTTCCTTGATGTTTGTCATGGGATACATTGCTTCTTTATGTCTTACTTCTATAAACAGTGCAATGTAGCTCACCGCACTAAAGCGGGAGCAGATGCCCAGGCCTTGCCTTTAATGCTGATTCGGAGCTCTAAAGTGCCTGAAAGATGTGTGGTTTCTAAAACCTTGCTCTCTCCCTGAGAATAACGGCTGAGCTTTGCAGAAAGGAAATCTGGCCCATAGGCTTCATATACTTGTTTACTGGATGATGCAGAACGTTAGCAGTGACAGTTTGGAGCTTGTGTCATGTGGCCGATGAGCTATTAAAATCACAGGTACAAGTATATTAATTCCCTTCTTCCCTAGTTACAACCCTTTCTATCAACTGCAGTATAACCCAACAAATGGGCTTGTAAGTAAAAAAATGGTCTTGGGCATTTGGGACTGAACTTTTTTCTATTATGAAGCATTTAAAGGACCTTAGTAGGAAAAAGAACCAAAGAACAAACTCTCTGTATCTGCAAGTGCTATTCCCGTAATGCTGACTTTCAAAAGTTATGAATCAGGATGTTGGTGATTCTCTAGGATTCTGCCTAAGAACTCACAGTATTTGGAACCTACACATCTGAACGCCGTTTGCTCTTGTGATTTGCATGAAGCTGTTAGATCTAGGTCTGGGCTCTAATTTGGACTTTCGTTAAATAATCGCTGTCTTTGTTAGCCAATATTTTCAGATGTAAGCACTTGTTGGGAAAAACAAATGTCTTTGGGGAAAGACTGGCAATACTGTAGTTTGATTCTAAAGACTTACAGGGAAGACAAACAGTGGGGAGGACAAATGGAAAGTTAAACTGAATCCTATAAAGTGTCACAAGAGCCTGTCCCCTTCTCTGCAAACTTTTATTTTCCTAACTTAGTGAATAGTATCTAGGCGATTCACGGGTACACTAATATCTTCCGTTTTTCCGCAGCCTAGATCCCTGTGAGAGAATCCTGCCATTTTAAGTCAGTCAGTAACCAATTTCCATCTCCCTGCTGGAGCCCGAGGACTTGGCTGTTGAAGAATCGGGTGGTTGAGGATGAGAACGGGGCAGCATGACTCATGGTAGGACATGAAGCATAGCAAGCAATTAACTTCCCATCAGTCTCGAAGAGAGTATATGAAGCAGGTTTGCGGGAGTTAGAGAGAAACACCAGGCAAACGGAATCTGACTTGGGATGGCTGATGGAGATTCATGAATGTGAGGATTTGTAAAACTCAGTGGAGGGATTTTGAGGACCAGAGAACTGGCAAAGCAACTCAGCACATCCCGTACTTTCGGAGACAAATAGTTCTATGCAGTACCAGGTCCCAGGACACTCGTTAAATTCTGGTCACGTGACACACGCAACGCTAAAAAAACAAACCAACCACATTTTCGTAGTAACAAACATTGCTACACGGCCCTTTCCTTTTCTGTCGGAGTGATGGCAAGCCCGCATCATCTCACTATGCACATTTCATGGCATTATTCCGTGCACACAGATGAACACCGCACTAAATGCTAGAGTAACAACGGAGGAAAGAAATATGGCTGGATTACAGCCTCTGAGTCATTCAAGGTCTAATGGAGAACACCAGAATTAATTGCATTGTGATCTGAATAAATGGAAATTTATAGCTGTGCTGAAAACCACGAGGATGCTAAGAGGAGATGCAAATAAGCTAAGAGAAATGCAAATAAGACAACCTCCAAATGTTTAGGTCAAAAATTGTTAATTATGGTTCTAATTATCTACAGTGTCTCTCGATTCTCTCCTATCCCTTTTCTCTCTCCTTTCTCTTTCTTTCTCTGAGGATTCTGATTTTAGCTCTTGCATCTCTTCATAATAAAACCAACTCTCTTCAAAGACAAGACATGAATTCTCTCAAAGCTTCCTGATACCAAAGGCACAACACCTCCATTTTGCTGCAGGCATTTGGCTATTTGGATCTCAGGCTGTTTTGTTTATCCTTTTCCTTGTGAGCTGATTTTTGACTGTGCTTTGAGTGAGCCCTCTTGTCCCCAGTTGAAGGGAGTGTCAATCAAATTTGCTACTGTTCCCGGGCCAAGAGCTAAATTAGTTCCAACAGGAATCTTTTGTGTGTGTGTGTGTGTGTTTGTGTCTTACTCAAATCTTGTTCTGATTCTTGCGATCAAATACCTTTGTCATAAAAAGAATGTTTGAAAGGCAAAGCCTGTGTCAAATGAATCATTGGGAAACTTGATACATTAACTGATTAGAAGTTTTATGGATACAGTCTGTTTGAAAGAGCACTACTTGATTCCGAATTTGATTGGTCCGACATATTAAAAATATACAATGGATAATATGAAGTTACGGTGGCTGCCAATGTTAAATAACTGAGATCATTTTGAAATATTTCATAGTTCCGTGAAAGGTATTCTAATAATAAAGCTAAAATACTCTGCGATAAATATGGAGGGAAATGGGAATTTGGATGCTGAAATATGGGAGTTCTTCCTACTTGCAAACATTAGTTGCAAATATATTCTCTTGCCAGATAATCATTTTGAATTGAAATGGCCACTGTGGCACTGCCAGAAATCACCATAGCGATAACAGTCTGCATTCTGGAAGGGGTATCAATTACAGCTGCAGTAAACAGCTCGCATCTCTGACACAAGCTGTTTGGTTTTCCCCTTATAATTCCTTCTTCTTCATAGATAGTCTCAAGTACATCTTCCTATGAGAATTTGATGACTGTTCTTGGATGTTTATTAACTTAAAGATTTGCTGACTTTCTTTCTTCTGTGATCTGAATATCCAGTTTCCCAAAGAAATCAACAGTTATAAAAACTCAACTTATACCTCAGTGTTCTAAAATCTAATGATAATGAATAAAACTCTGACATGTATTTTCTGTGTAAAAAGACAAAGTTATAGTCTCTTTAGCAATATGTACATAATTCAGTTTCTTTCATCATATTTCATTGCAAATACTGTAGGGGTATTTTACAATAGTAAATCAGTGAATAGTAATCTTCCTTTCCCCTCAAATTAATATTATTAAACATTATTCTGAAGAAAGAATGAGCCTCTATCCTGAGATGAGCACCAGGCTGACCACATGGACTTATGCTCTCCTACGCAGCTTAGTTTCTGTATTTCTTCTTCATTTTTATTGAAAACAATAGCAGCAGCAATAACAATGACACAGCAACCAAGCCCCTTTAAATTCTTTTCTTTCAATGTACACTTTTATAATAAAAAGATGGCATTATAGCGATATGTTAAAATGCATTTGTTATAATTTGAATTTTTTTTTAAATGAAACTAAAATGGAGCCTGATGTCTTAAGCACCTACTGTTTCCCAAGATGTCTTCCCAGCCCTTTGAATTCTTGGAGCAGGCCAAGTTTGATAGCTCTGCATATAGAAACATTTTATCCATTCAGTTTCAACTCTGTTCTCCCTGTAGCTACAGCTGTAGCAACAAGGATAACCTTATAAGCTTATGATGAAGATTTCACAAGGAATGTAAAGTACTTATATCTGGACCACACAGACAAGTGCAGCTTAAGAGGAGGCAGCCATTGCTGTTCTGCTGATGCCTCGCAGTAACCCTGGAAACAGCCATTTCCTCCCCTTCCTTGACCAGGGGGCTGAAGCTGAAGGAGGCAGTTTGCTCTTGTGAGTCTTAAGTGAGCTGAGTCCCCACATTAGCTCAGCATGCTATCCTGGATGTAGCTGAGAGATTCACAAAGTGTCCTGGTATAGACAGCTCAGGGTTTTAAATTATGCTCTGTGCAGATGGGAGAAAAGTCAAAACTACAGAGTGGTTATACATCATTTGTAGTAGGCCCCTAACTCTGGACAGTGAGTTCCTACAACTATGCAGTACTGCAATGATCTTTCTAATGCTGGTGTTCATGCTTTGTCTCAGGATACCTCAGAGACAGGTATCTCTTCATCTGTGAGTCCTTGACAGACAGCTAGCATGCTCTCCAGTAAGTAGCTGCTTACTGAATGCTAACTGAATAAAAGAAACGAATGGGATAGCATAGGCATGTCTTCTCCTTCCATTAAGAACATTTCCATTGGAAAGGACCATTTACTTTAAAATTTTTAAATTATTATTATTTTTTTATTTGTTAATTTTTTCTTTTTTTTATTCGATATATTTTTTATTTACATTTCAAATGATTTCCCCTTTCCTAGCCCCCCCACTCCCAGAAAGTCCCGTAAGCCCCCTTCTCTCCCCCTGTCCTCCCACCCACCCCTTCCCACTTCCCCGTTCTGGTTAAAATTATTTTTAAGTTGTGTGTTTATATGTGTGACTATGTAAGGGTGTGTGCATATGAGTCCAGGTGTCTACCGAGGCCAAAGGCATTGAATCCCCGCTGGACCTGGAGTTACAGGATGGTTGTGAGCCTGTGTACTGAGCCATCTCCTCAGTCCCAAGGAGCATCTGAGCTAATGATTCTAGCCAGAAGCCATGCCTCCTTTTTTCTCTTTCCGCTCTGCGTTCTCACCCCCTCCAGAAGTGGTTCTGTGGGACCGAGAGTAGATTTGCAGTAAACTGGTGATTTTTCCACCTTCAAATTTAGAAGTGTGAATCACAGAGTTGTATTTGAACTATAGAGAAAAAGTCTGAATCCTAAAGAGAAGACATACTAGTGTGAATGGAGTCTTTGAACTGACAGAAATTGTTAGGGACTGTAAGAAAGTCTTTCTTAATTCAACTTAAGGACTGGGAGAAGCTGGGCTCACATGGGTCAGAACAAGTTCAGTGAATCACCATCTCCAGCCTCAGAGTTTTATATAGCAGGACTGGCATTGTCCATATCTCCTTGGATAAGCCTACTGATGTTTTTGTTCATTACTGGAATGCACATTCATTCTTCTCTCCACAGTAGCCTTTTGAAAAGTGACCTTTCTATCATATTGATAAAAAGAGAAGATCAACACTGAAGGAGTTAAGCCTAATCCTGAAAGCCATATGGTGAGGGGCTGGTGATTTATGAATCATTAGATCTAGAGCGTCAATAACCCGTGTCCTCCCAGAATCATGCCGGTGACCACAGAATCTGTGTCTCAAATGTACCTTGATTTGCAAGTGTGCAGAGGTGTAAGAAAACCAAATGAGTGATAATTTCATCAGTGCAAATCCAGAGTAGATTTTGTCATAAATACATGATTTTCAAACAGGTTTAAATTTAATGATATAGAAAAAGTGGATACAGTCTAAGATTAAATTGCTTAAATTGCTTGCCTTCCAAAACAAACCCTGTAAATATCCCTTAATTGCTTAATGATTTGTGCCTACTGTAGAGGGTCAGGACCAAAGCAAGAAGGACCCGGTTTTGAACAAGACATTTCTTTAAAATAGTGTGCCAGCTATTTAGAAATGAATACACACCACATATTTTAGCTTAGCTTTGTTTCTAGGGATATCAAATCATTCTGTTTTCTTCGCTTACTTAACCACGTGTTCCTAAGTCTGCCAATAAAAGGCAAGCTTTGTGAAGAGATTCTATTATCTACCATCTGTATCTGTGTCTTTGCTCTACACCATAGAGGAAACTCAGAGAAACATGGATTTGGTGGCTATTTGTGAAACAGCCTAAGATATTTTAAAGAATACATGATTGCAGTGGAAAAAGGAGACAAGGTTCATGCCTACTTTTCGAAGAAAAGATTTTTAAAAATTCTCTATGTATATATTTTAACACGGAACAGATATTATTATTCGTGGCTGTTTCATAATGCTTATTTGGAATTGTGTTTCCAGGAATTCCGTGAGGTTTTTGTCTCCACTAATATAAATAGTTCTAGTTGCCTGATTCTTAGAATCATCACATTAGGCACCCTCTTGCCAGCAGCACACTGGAAGTCATCCTAGTCAGATGTCCATTTGCCTCCTTGTTTCTGTTTTCTGTATATATAAAAATGCAAGTCTGTAATATAGTCATCTATGTCCTTCCTTCTCACATTCAACTAAAGACCAGGTCTTTCACAGGTTCACCTGTAATGGCCAGGTCGACACTCCCTTTCTCATTTAGTCATTTTAATTGATATTAAAACTTCTTATTTTACCCTGAATATTACTATAACATTGCCATCTTTAAATTATTTGTCATATCGTAACAAATTATTTCCCACTAGAAATGAATAAAAAGGCTAAACAAAGTACAGTCAAACAGGATTAGCTTTTTTAGCACATTAGTAAAATCTTCTCTTGTAGGGGTAAGGTTTTTATGTCACCCTGTATTTCTTTTTCACTTAGCCTTGTTTAAGGGAATTTTGACTTCTTGTTTTGTGGGCACACCACAGAAGAAGCAAACCTTCACGCTTTTCCTTCCCTCTGGACTTTTAACTGCCCTTTATGCCCCTGGGTTATGCTTGGTGTGGCTATGTTTGGTGTTTGTCTTTGCAGACCAGAGTGGGTCCCCTTGAATTTCTTCGTCCATACCTGTTTGCTTTCAGTACTAATCTATGTCTTAACTCAAGTATTCTTCAAAAGCTTTTGGTTAGAATAAACTCGGTCAAAAAGCTGTTCAGTTTTTAATCATTTATTCATTCTTAAGAAAACTTAATGCGTGTTCACTGTATATCAGGATCTCTGCTAGAAGCTGGCATACACACTGAGGAAGACATCTTGTCACATAGCAGAGATATAGCATTACCATATTTTCTGTATCCTTCCCAGAGAGTAGGAATTAGCATTTTTCCACTTGACAGCTAGTCTACCTTTTGCTTTATTTGGCCAGGAATACAGGGCTATCCTGAACGCTCTCAGTCTGAAAGGAGTTTTCTCCAGGTGTAGTATCAAATAATTTTTTAAAAGTTATTATTTTAACTTCATATGATAATTAGGTTTCGATTTGACAGTTTTCAACCAAAGCTTATTTATTTATTTATTTATTTAGAAATCATCCTTTAAGGTAAATGAATTAATGAAATATTAGAATTGGAGAGGAGCCTTGGGTAGTGTGTAAAGCTGGAAACAATCCAAAATTACAAATACATTTGTTCGGGTGGTACCATTATGAAAATTTAAAAAAGAAATCATTTTTTTTTTAATTTTTGGAAACAGAACTTGTCAATCCCGTAACTGTGCACGTTCTGAAAAGGGTAGTAACGAGAAGTGGTCAATAGGGGAAAAGTAATGTTTCCTCCAGAAAACTTCAACTTCTACAGTATTCAAGTGATGGCTACGGCAGTTGCAGAGGTAAGGAAATTACACAGCTCTGATGCTGCAACTCTTCTCACTGACAGATATCTTTAACACTATGCTTCTATGTGTAGAATGTGAGGTCTAGCATCTGCTGGGGGGAAGCTGCTGGTGGTTGCCATAGAGAATAACTGGAGAAAGGCACACATTTCTTCCAACGCCCTCAGTGACAGGGTAGTGCTATTTGATTTCTTCCCAGTGTTTGTTCTTACCATGGAACTCTGGCTGGTCTGAAAATCGCTGTTGTGGTCCAGGCTGGCTTTAAACTCACAAAGATCCAGGTGCTAGGGTTTCTTCTCAAGGTCTATTTTTGCTATCAATAGCTTGCTTGTAGTGAGGCTTAGTTTTAGATCTAAGTTTTTACTGTATTTCCTCACTGAGGCCTAGTGGGTTAATTTGTATGTTCATTCTTTTGTGATAACAGAACAGATAGTTGCTTTCAGGGCTCTGCACATGAACACACACAAATACACATACAACACACACACAAATACACACACAAACACATACAACACACACACAAATACACACATACAAACACATACAACACACACACACACACACAACACACCTTATTTTAGGTGGTTACAAGGAAGTCCATGTTGTATATAACGCATACATACAGACACAGTTTGATCCTTTATTCTTTCCATACCTAAGGGATTAAAACACTATTTGTTCCTTAAAGGACATCAGCAACGCCAATGTGAAGAATGCTAAATAGTTTTAATTTTTTTTAACGGATTCGGTAATTTTGGTTAAAAATGTAGACTTCAAAGATACATAAATTCCCAGCTTTGTGGTGACAATGGAACTGCCCATATATTTAAGCAATGACACCAGATTCTTGGTCTTTATTTTGTGGCATACAGCCTGAGTTACTACTAAACAAACCCATTTTCCTTGGACGCTTAGCACAGACCCATCTTTCCCCTTCATATTGGATAAAATCGCCAAGTTTCACATTGATATGCTTTGTACATTGTAGTACTGTACATTCACTTACACAAATGGAGTGATTTAATCAGAAGTTTCCATGCACCAGGAGGCCTCTATAATTTCAGGAATATCTGTTAAGACTATTGAGCTCTATATATGCATCACAAGGGTACCGATATGTTGGCGAAATCTATGCTATATTATACCCAACTATGTCAGCAGGCTATGAATCACATCCAATTATGAAGCCACATAAGTGCATTTATGTGATATGGAAAGATCATTAATTTTTCGCTTAAGCACAAGCTGCGTAGTCAGGATCATTTTTTGTGACTTCCAGCACCAATACCAGCTTCAATATAAATTCAACGAAAATTGGAAAATGAAAATCTTCATCTTGCTTATATCTGTGAAAAGACATCTACCGAACACAGGCATGCACTGAATCGACACTAGCTATCGGGAACAAAATGATGCTGAATGTTTCCCAGAGAACCCAAGGGCAGGAATGGCAGTGCAATACAAGTGAGACTCAGATGCTGCCTTGCCTACTAGCCAAAGCATCCCCTTGGGATTCCTACAGGTCACCACTGTAGCAAAACTGGAAAAAATGACTTAGGTTAAAAAAACAAAATCAGGAAACTGGCATTCCTACCTCTACTGGCTTGAATGGACCAATTCCATTCCACTATAAGGTGTCTACTGCTAACAGTTATAAAGTAGGTCTTCACTTGACTAGAAATGTCCGTAGAGCATTTCCTTGGAGAAGTCATGAGAACTCTAAACCATTTCCTTCCAGCCATGGGACTAGTAAGTAAGGACCCTCATTTCAGAGCTCCATACAGTGATGTGTTTGAGTGGCTATAAATCAATCTTGAATTTAATAATTAAACTTATAAAGTAATTTGTAGAAACTCACCTCAAAGTCAAGGTCAGAATACCGCGATTTTCTTCTCTGTTTGTTTTTAGAAGAAGGAGAAAAACAATAAAGTTATGGTTAGTCACTTAAACCAATGGACATCAATACATTAAATGAAAATAACCCCACTATTAATAATAACAGTCATGTTATATGATCTATTAAGATCATTTTTCTGACTTCAAAATATTTAAAGGTGGAGGATATTACATTTTTTTTTTACCTTGAGTACTAATGCTAGTTTTCTGTGAAATGCATTAGCATTCAATCCCGAAGAAGGTTCTAGTTTTAACAATAACCACTGTGCAGGCATGGAGGATTAAAAGTGACAATGGGAAAATAATCTAGGTGCTTTGAGACTTCCCACCAACAGACATCCAGATTATTTTTAAAGATGTTCTTGGTTCCCAGAATTTAGGGTCTTCTTGTTTCAGCTTCCAGTGTGCTAAAACCACACTTGATGTCAAACAAACCCTGCCTGCCTGTCTGTTTATGCTCTGATGTTTATATATCAGTCTTGTACAAATTTCTCAAAATTAGGTCATCTCCTGCTAAAGTGTTTTGTTACTAGTTCTTAGGAAGTGAACAATTTTTGTTTGTTTGTTTTTGTTTTTAATTCCTATTTAGTCAAGCTATTCTACACCCCAACACAGTATCTCAGTGTTTCTCTATGCTGGACTCTACATCTGTTAAACAACACCCAAATCTAGTTATAGGTATACACGCGTTGATGGAATAAAGTAATTAGGCAGCGGGCTTGATACAATCAGGAAGTATGATTAAAACGAAGTGGATGCAAGCCCATGTGATAATGGGACTTTCGTGATATCAGTATGGAGATGGTATTTTTAGCATCTGCTCCAGGAAGCCACTGATTCTTAAAATGGATGCGGTGTAGAGGGAGATGCCTGTAAACTTATAAAAAAGATCTCCACGTTTGTAGGGAACAAAGACAATTTCTGCCGTGCTTTTTCTTTAAGCAGACTCCCCCTCCCCCCTGGAGGGAGTTGGGGAAAAAAACATAAGGGAAGCATACAGTCTTTTTGGCCAGCTTGTGTTTTGTTACCCCCCACCCCCAACTCCCAGCTCAATATCCACAACCTTAACATCACTAGCTTCTCAGGGTGCCGACAGTGCAGATTTACGGCAGATCTAGTTGTTATTATGACTGTTATGAGTTTTATTAAAAAATATGACTTTCCTGCAGCTAGAGCTAAAATTGTCATTATAAAACCAGAACCTCCTGTGCAGCCTAATCTCGGAACATGTTTTCAGCAGACAGAAGGACTAAAGGAAGAGACCGGTGAAGGTTCTGGCATAATCTCATTGTGGCGAAACTGCTGAGGATGGGCGATCAGGGCTTGATGGAATTGCAAGGAGAGCAGGGGAAAGGGGCACCGCCTTACTGAAGTGGAAACTAAGTAAGATGCTCTCTTGTGTCCTCCTTGTCCCCAACAGTGTGCTGTCTTTGTCTTGGTGATATCCTGGAAGAGGCAGGAGTGAAAGAACTCATCCAAACAAATCTGGCTCGCAGAGCACTTTGCAGCATTCTGCTAGACTAAACTTCAGGGCTCCCGTTCTTCTCTCCCATGGATACCCCCAGCCATCTTGGCACTGTGGTTCAGCAAAGCTTTTTCTCTTTTCTTTTCTTTAATAAATATGTGTTAAGCAAAATCTAAGCATGGGCACATTTAGTTAAAAGCCATTATTATAAAACATTAGCCATGAGCTTTGTATTGTCACCTGAAACTTAACCGATGGAATCTTGCAAAAATGGTTCAGTCAGCTAGAAGACAGAGGGAGCCTTCTGCTGTGTGCGCCCAGGGGCTCTCTGTTGCCAAAGGTGAACGTGACCATATGTTGCTGTGTTTGTTTTGGATCACAAGGCAGTGCTGCCTAGGAACCGAAGCTTTGGATGCATACACCGTCAAAAAAAAAAAAAAAGCTTTATGTTACAGGAGCAAGAAGAAAATATGGGAACCTAAAGAGCACCAGCAACAGATTCCAACTCAGAATACTGTTGTGACCTATGCCGATGTGCAACATTTTCCTTCTTCTCTCCTATGCAATTTTGTTAAAATTAAATGCTATCAAAGGGTATAGCGGGTCTGGTACACGGATTAGATGAAGGGATGAGGAAATTTTAATCAAAACCTGGTGTTGGAGTGTGGTGGGGATGGTTACAAAATAAATCATGGAGGTTTAAAGAACAGATAGTGTGGAAAATCTGTCAAGCATTCAAATCAAAAGGTGTGTATTGGGGGAGGGGAGGTATGTATGGTTACTTTCCCACAATACTGAGTATTCCAACCCTGTGTGCACCTAATAAAGTGATTTCACATTTGAACATGCTAATCAGTGTTTGGACCGGTTGGAAAAATGGTGTCATTTTATGAATGAATGTAACTGAGAGCCAGTGGAGTTAAAACAATTTGACCAAGCCACCTGGGAGGAAAGCAAGTGAACTGTGATGAAAACTCAGGTCTGGTTCAGAGTCCAGCGCTTTCTACATGAGATCTCACTAGCTCTGACACATAGGATAGTGTTTTACAAACAAGATGTCTGTTGCATGCTGTTCTGGAACTCAGCAAGAGAATACTAGATGGCCCCCGTTGTCTGCATTTCACAGAAGTGGTACTGAAATGCTAGAAGCATTAAGCAAGGTCAAATGGATTAACTATTTCAGGCTAATTATATTTTGAAGAAGAAGAAAAAAAGCCAATTGGATGGCGCTTATTTCTCAGAAAATCTGTGTTTGGTAAAAACAACAAAACAAAACAAAATGTTTGTGCGAGTAGATTACGATGCAGTGCTTCAATTGCAAACAGACGTGACACGTGTTATTGAGAAGCTCAGATTATCTTACATGTCAATGCTAGCAGTACAAAGTGGGAGAGCAAAAAAATCCCAAAAGCATTTTGGTTTTGTCTGTGTCTACCCGGTGCGCATATCCATGCAATGTTCTGGAAAATCTTTTGAGGCTGCAGTTTGCTGAGAATGTGACCCACTTATGTGTTTATTCAAATGTCCTTCTGGACCTTGGAGAATGCTGCTGTAAGGCATAAAAAGTGCTTAGAAATAAAGACGGTGTTTGCTTGTTTCGTATTTGTGTTCACATGTGTACACACGTTTATGGGTGCATGTATGTGGAGGCTAGAGGGCCCCAGGTGTCCCTCAGGTACTGCCTATCAGTTGGTTTATTTGTTTGTTCGTTTGTTTGTTTGGAGGGGAACAGGGCCTCTCCATGATCTGTATTTCACTGTGTGTGGTCCTCTGGGTGGGAGTGAGCTCCAGGGACTTGTCTGTTTCTTCCCAGTATTGAAGTTATACATGTGTGTCACTATGCCTGACTTTGTGGACTCAAGGGGCTGAAATGAAGGCATCATCCCTGCAACGCAAGCTTTTTCCTGACTGAGCCATGCCTTCAGCTATGATCACATAAACAACAAGAATCAACTATGTACTTGATTTGTTTCACAAATAATTGGATACTTTTTTTAAAGAAATGTTACACGTAAAGTTAAAACAATCTAATGTGATGTTAAAATATTTTGTGAAGTATAAACCTTTCTGTCTATATAGCCTTCACTTCCAGGTAAGTTGAAACACATCTTCCTTCCCTGTGCAGTAACTTGAAATACATCTTTCTTTCCTATGCAGTTTCAGTTTTTGCAATACGCCACTGAGTACTCCTCCTGGCTGCATTATGCTCTTAATACTCCATTAAAATTCTTGTCAAAGGCCTCTAATGAGCTCCATTTAGACAAACAGCAAGGTCAATTTTCTACCCTCCTCTTGCTGGACTCGAGGAAGCTGTAGAAAGTTAATCACTTCCTCATTAAAGCTCTGGCTTTTTCCTTGCCCCTCCTCTCCCTCCTTTCTTTCAGTGCGGCTCCTTTTGAAACCTCTTTCGCTGTGTTTCCTATGCCCCTTCTTTCTAAATGTGGAGCTGCTGAGGGCTGCTCTGTCCTATATGGTTCCCTGGATTACACGGCTTATCCCTTAGGCTTTAATGCCACCTTTCAGTATGCAAATATCCCTTTTTACGTGGCCTTTCTCATCATTGACAGTTAATAACTCATCAGCCAAGACAGAGGCTTAGAATTGTCCCCTCCTTTGTGTTCATTCCTCTTCTTCCATATTAAATCCACTCCTGGGATGCCTATTTGATCTCTAAAAGGTCTCCCTGTCTGTCCCTTCTTTGTCAGCTACACCTCCACATCTCTAGTCCCTTCTTGGCTGCAGAGCCCAGCATTTGGCAGAAGATCTGTCACGGTAGTTTGCAGTCACCCAAAAATTATCGGTGAATGTTTGAAGGAGCGTAATATGACAGCCCCAGAATTCAAACCAATGTGACTTTTGTTTTATTGTTACTGCTTTAAAGCATAGCCTGGGAGAATTTGAATAACCAACCGACCTAAAGATATAAAGGAAACCACTCCAAGTAGGCAATTTGGCAGCTAAGAGAATCAGAACAGTTTATGAGGAAGCCATTTTACTGGTAGTAGGGGGAATTCTTTAGGATGATTTAATAGTGAGGAAATGTGTCATGGTCTCAGGCTTTTGAAAGGGGCCACTTAGTGCATATGTGTCCAGAGGGGCTTCCACACACACAACTCTTGTAAAATAATGAATAATTTCTCAGAGGGAATATGTCATTATTTGTGTCACTGAAAATTAAACTGGACAAGACACTGGAAGAATCACAGCAAGTAATGAATCCCACTGACTAATGAATGACAATATGAATGCCATTAAAAGTTTCTATTACAGGGCGAGCTGGACTCACGGGGAGGAAAGCTTTGATAACAAATCCATTAAAAATAGCTGTGGCAATGGAGTCTGGGAATAATTAATTATCTGAAATGGCTTTTATTTGAGCTAATTTTGTTTGTATGTCTGCATAAAAGATAAAATTCTCTAATCCAGGAACAAAAATCAAAGCAATAACGATGGGAAAGTTTTCCTTTTACCAGGGAGGCATGAGAAAATATATATTATATGTAAAAAATGAAATGTGATTTCTGCACGTGGTCAGTTTTAGACGTTTTTTGTTTGTGACCGCACCTCCTGGTTCCTAAGTAAGACCATAACATTCTGTGTAAATTCTTGACTATTGATTTAGCAGTATTTAAGCTTTTTCAAAGACATTCAGAGTGTGATACTAATGATATAATCATAATACAGCCTTACATTTGAAGTGCTCTTTACAATCTTCAAAAGCTTTTCATGTAATTTGATCCTCATGCCAGCCACGAGGGAGGCACCTACATACTGACATCACTAAAATAGTTTACTTTTGGGAACCATTGTGCGGAGTGCTCTGTATTCTGTATCCAGCGGAAATACCTATAAAGGTATCTCTCTACCCACTTTCCAATGCAGTGAGACTTATCTGAGGTCCTATTCAGATAGGGAGATGCTTTTACGCATGCAAGCCCTCAGAGGCACTGGAGTAACACAACTTTCTGTGTGAAATAAAATAATGTTGTGCTGTACTATGTAAAGTTTTGTCCATTTTGAAAACGTTTTGTTGATAAGCGGCGCTCAGACAAGACTTGGCAGGACCACAACAGAAGTCAGTCCTGTATTATATCAGGATAACATGTTCCTTAAGAACTCCAGTGATAGGCAGGTTGAGAAGCCATACAGGGAACCATTAGATGGCCAATAGAATAACAGAAGAAGCCAAGGGACCCCTAAAATGGTTGGACAAAGGATGATGACAATGGGACTTTATCTCAGGAGTGGTGCATCTGGCAGAAGCAGGAAGTGCATGGAGCTAAGACACAAACCAATGTCAAGAGCAGAAATAAAGAGTGGAACTCTCCCTAGTTTCCAGATCTCTGCCAAACCCTGACTCTGGCCAGTGCTTCCTGCTGGCTGAATCCAGCCAATAATCAGAGACATGCGACCCGTGCTAACCCTCAGTGATCAGGGAAAAGGGGTAAAAGATGGGGCCTGACCAACAGACAGAACATGTAGTCACAAGCTGTTTAATAGATACCAGTGTTTCAGACTCAGAGAAAATGCTGCTCGACGTAGACTGACAATAATGCACATGTAAATCTTCAGACAAATAAACCAATAGGAAGCTCTACAATCCTGAAGTCGTGCTGACCTGCTCTTGAAAAATATATAACATTTCAATTATTCTCTGAGAAACTTATAAAATGTGTTGATCAAATTCACTCTCCACTTCTCTCTCTCTAACTCTTCCCAGGTCCTCAATCTTCACTCCTTCTCAACTTCATATCCTCTTCTCTCTTTAGGAGCCCCTGAGACTAATTTGTGCTACCCATAACCTCATGAGGGTAGGACCAGCCACTGGGCCAGGGTCAACTGACAAGATGGTGCATCCGTAAAGGAAACTGACTCTCCATCCTCTAGAAGTCACAGACTGTCAATAGCTCCTCAGCTATAACTCAGGATTTATGAGCCCTTCCATGTTAAAATGCTGACTGGCTTGTTCTTCTGTAGGCCTTATGATGGGCAACCTCAGGTGCTGCGAATTCATGAGGGTAGCAACCCTGGCATGTTGAGAAATGACTTGCCTTTTCATAAGCAATGATGAACTTATACATTTTTAGGCAGTAAATCAGAAGAACTGCATTCTAAAGTTTAAGCTTAGGATAATGATACACCCTGAGACACCTTGGTCATGGTTTATCCTTCTTTCTTGTTCCATAGGCATGTACACATCGTGAACACCCTATATTTTGTTATATGAAGGCGATTACTTAAAGTGGTGAAGGTGATATTATCTTCATCTTAAGTAATGTAGCTATAGGACATTTTGGTCTGGATCACATATGAAAACTCAAATTCTAAAACTTTTTAGAATTGCTTAACTGGTTCATTCTGGGAAAGAACACAGGGCGACACCGTGTAACAGAAAGACTGAGCGTAATAAAGGGCATGGGGCAAAAATCTGGCTACTCCTTTGTGCCAAGGAACTCTGTGAATGTCTTAAACATTTACACCCAATAATTGGGGGTTAGCAGAGCACACTCCCATGGAGACTGGAGTCTTTTCTGCTGGCAGTGCAGCAGTTGGGAGCCTCCTCCTCTCTTTGTTGCCTCTTGCTTACTTGAATAAAAGTTTCCACCCACTCACCCACCCAGGTCTCTTTGGCTTTCTTCTATTTTGTACCTCAATTTGTGTCTCGTATGCAGTTTTCTCATGTTTGCTGGATTCAGTGCTATCATTTAGCTGCATTTACTACCTCCCTCTTCTTCTTGCCATCTCCTTTGGAGAAAAACTCCTGAGTTCATGGCCCATCTTCACATTCTAGCCACGAATAGACCATGCAACAGCTTGTCATCTTCTGCTGTGCCAGTCTTCCTGGATACATGCTCCTACTTAGTTAACCTCTTGTTTCATTCAAATGGGTCAAAGACTTTGATGGATTTATTACTTAGATACTGGCTCCTTGAACAGATGCTTTTACTTGAAGATTTTAACAACTTATCTAAGTGTTGGGAAGATTAATTAATTCATGCTTTTAAGGTGATTTGAGAATCTGCTAATGAAAAATTCTATAAAAATGCTAATTTTTATTATCCACTCTATCATGTATGTACGTATTCTCTATCAGTTGTTTCCCAAAGGGTCACCTAAACAGTTACTATTAAACTTTTTTTAAAGAATAAATGAGGAACTAAATTTTATTCTAAACTCTGAATTTCCTTTTCAAAATATGTGATCTCTATGTCATTGAGATGCAGATCTTTTGTCTGGCATAAACACATATGATTTTATGGTTAAAATAACATATAAATGATGTTGATGACTAAAAATAAGGATATATATATATATATTTGAAAAAAGTTACAAGGTAAACCAATTGATACTCGGAAACTATACTCTGTTGTACAAACACACAGAACATGATTAGTAGCTCTATCAGTTGGTTTCTGGTTGCTAAATATAAAACATTTTCACAACACCCAAATTATTTTAGTGTAATTCTGTTTGTATTTCTATAGTAACTTTAAAATAGTCATTACACGGGAAAAGCTCCATTTCCATTATTACTTTTGATATAATATATATATATATATATATATATATATATTCAATCCTCTTAAAACCCTTGGCAATTTTGTATGAATATTTTGTAGCTTATGCTTATTTGGTCATTATTATAATAACACATTATTATCTCTGTGTTAGGATTGAGGTAGCAGTAGCAATTTTATTAGTTAAGAAAAATGAATTCTTTCATCCAGAAAGGATGCACGCTACTCTAGTAGAATTTGATTTGTTGTCCCTATCTACACCTTTGAATCTGAAAATGATTCCTATGTGAATCTGTGCACAAATCCTCTTCTGGTTGAGGGTGATCCAAAACTTAAGACCGTTTCTTTCTGGAGACTGTTTATATTATGGTTTTGGTCTAGAGTTTTTCTTGTTCTACTTGAGAAAACTAGATATATATATTTTATCATCCATTCTAATTTGGACAGAATAAAAGGCATGGCTTTGCGAAATGTGAAGAAGCCATTGCCTCTGGGTATGTTTGTGTGTACCTTAGAACATACATTATTAGAATAATTCTGATGAAAAGGTCACATGACCTATTACAATGGTTTTTCTATAAATAGTGATTTTATGCAGTATATATATATATATATATACATATATGACACATTAAAATAATTGAAAATATATATGATAAATAAGATAAATAAGAATACATGTGGGTTTTTAATAGAGACTATAAATCTTAGTAGAGGGTTTAAAGCAAGACTTTAAGATACAGAATACACGCAAAATAGTACTAGAGTAATGGAATATGGCAATAGAAAATCGGATATACTTCTTGATACCTACTTCTGTAATCCTATTTCAGTAGTAATGAGGATGATAATTGTTAGTAATTTTCTACTTCGTTGAAATGAAAAAATATAAGAGTAGTTTACATTGTTTACTGATGATGATCTTATGAAGGCCAAAGGCTGTTGTCTGGTTCTTAGTCCTAGTCTTAGTATATTTAGAATATATAATTTGAGTTCTTAATAGTTAAAGACCAGTACTTTAATATTGGTATAATATTGGTATTAATACAGAGTCACCACTCTATAGGATTAAGAACAAATCATTCATTCTGAATAATATTGATGTAACATAATACTAATTAGTTTATAGTCAGTGTAGTAGTACAACCCACAGAACATTTCAACTTCATAATAACAGATGGTCTTACAAAAGAAGATTTAGATCTCTCCTTGAATCTGTATCACAGTCCAGTTATTATTTTATGATTTACAATGCCCTGTCATGTCATTGTAACCTCAAGAGGATCTGCCCCATTTTCTTTATTAATTTTCCACATGAGTCCCATTGTGAGAGAACCAGGATTGATTGTTATCACTTTAAATACATTGGTATCATTTAAATGACATCTTGAACCAGCAGACTCAAATGTACTACTAGAAAAATTTTCTGTACAGAATCTTAATACGTAATATCAGGAACTGCCAAAACTAGCACAGATCTTCTGTAAGACCAGTATCATGTGAATCAGCCTGTTCCTTCTTCAAATATCAAGGAACTAGTTAACCTTTTCTGACTCACCTCTAGAGAACTCATTGATATCGTTGATCCAGTTTCACTTCTCGACAGTCCCACATTATCATCCAACTCAGAGGCCATGAAATTCTTCACAGCTGTGCGAGGCTCAAAGGGTAAATTCTGCATGTGTTCCTGGGGGGCAAGGTGCTGATCTAAGTTCATATTAAACTGGTCCATTACAGGGGGATTCATATTGAATTCAGGATTTACTTTGTAGTGTAAAAGCCTTTCATGCGGCAAGGTTTCCATGCCAATATTCATTTTGCTTTCCTCTTTCATCGATGGCTGGGTGCTGACAGAACTTCTAGGCATCACGATATAGTCACTTTCCATCATTCGTTCCTGAGGGTGGACAATGTCCATCTCGGCCCCTCTCAAATTGTCGTCCGTGCACAAGTACACAGTTCTTCGCAGTTCAGTGTTCTCTTTCTTCAGACACGGGTTACTCAGCTCATTCATACTCATGGGCATGTGCAGGCCTGGGGGCTGTTGGATGATGACTTTGGAAATGACATTTCCAGGCAATGTTGAGTAGCTTATCGCTTCGGGGTTCGTTCCCTTTTCTTCCTCATCATCGTTTAGAGAGATCCTGGAAAGCGTTCCTGTGATCGTCGCTGCTCGGCAAGGACCAATGTCCTTATGAAGCACTGCAAATTAGAGCATGGTGGTTAATGATAGCAAAGTATTTTTATTAATATATGATATTATTGATCTTCCTGCTAAACACTCTCCTAATAAAGTAAAAGAAAAGTAACCTTTTAACAATTTATTTCCACTTGTTTGTTCATGGTCCAGAACAGTGAATTGTTACTGATGTTCTAATGGTACCAGAGATCATGAGTAGACTGTAGCATATCTGAAATCTGATTAACTGGATTTCTAGAAATTTCAATGTGCTGGCTTGAAAAAAGTTCTACATTAGTTTTCAGGGAAAAGGTAGATTACCAGAGAAGATTTCTCCATTGGTCGATATCAAAGCATTTCCATAAATACATAGATATTGTTCATACAATGTTGCTACTTTTATATAGGCCTTTCTTCTGAAGTTTTCTAGAAGTTTTATTCATTAAAAGAGCTCCCTGAGAGAGGGCTGGGTGTGGTGGCACATGTGTCTGGGAGGCAGAGACAGATCTCTGTGAGTTCAAGACGAACCTGCTCTACATAGTGAGTTTCCGGATAGCCAACACAACATAGTGAGATTCTGTCTCAAAATAAAACTGGGCCAGGCTGGCCACTTTGCCCACAAATCAAAGCAACTAAAGCAGAAAATTTCACCATGTATAGGATATTAGAAAACATTTGCTTTTGGACACATGAAAACTTCAGGCAGGCTGAATTTTGGGGACTATTGCTTAAAGTTTGAAAATATAATCATAATTGTGAATTAGCACAGAAGTTGAAAAAATTATCAATATATTTTGCTACTATGAAGAAATGAAGCTTTTAAAATATTCCAGAGCATGGACCACTCATATAATACCCACTATCTTTAGAGATGCTGTTACTTATTGTACTATTGTCTCTATGTTTCCTATACCATACATCATGTTAAAGATTCATATATATATATATATATGAATCTACAGTGTGGCTGTAGATTTTTATATCTTATATTATTGTGTGCTAAAAATAATAAAAGGCAATGCTTTAAGATGTCATTTCAAGATCTGGCATGGCGGTAGTATGTAATCTGAGCACTGGGGAGGCTTTGGTAGTCTTGGCTACCTATACTTTGTAAAAGCAAAACCAACAACAAAATAAAACCTAAACATCTTAAAGCTAATGAGAGAGTAATAATACATCACAATTCTTAGAAATGATTATAAATGAAACATTAAAGAGTGAAGTTTGTTAACCAGCTTAAGAATAGTTAAAATGAAAACCGTGTTTAAAGCCTTTCTAATCTCTCAGAATAGTTTTAGGTCCCAGATTTACACAAAAATTGATCCAAAGTTAATAGCGCTAAAACTTAAAGACATTTTGTATTATATTATAGATGGTCAGACATTTTCAAACCTTTATTAATAGACTGCAAACTACAAAGGAAGCCTTGGTAGTGAGTATTTTCTTCATAATCCAGATGCAAGGTACATTCATCTTTTTACAATTAAATATTTGAGAGAGAAATATTTTTACAATTTAAATATTTGAGAAAGGTAATTATTTTTATGAAGCATTGTCCACAGTATGTGAGAGACAATCCTGCTTCTTTGATTTGCCTAAAATGTAAACAAGCCTTGACTGTGAACCTTGGACACATGGCAACAATGTTGAAACAGTACCTTTTAGAGAAATTGATCAAGTTGTGAAAGGCAAAACAAAACCGAAAATCCAATCACACAGAAAGCAACCTGAATAGCATAAGCAGATGTATACTCCAGCATCTCGCGAAGCAGTTTCAAAGTTCAGAGCAGACTGCACATAGCCCATGAACTGAAACTTTAAAGTTTAGTACATTTCACGGATGCAGAAATCTCTTGGAAGAACCCTGAAGACAGCTGCTCACAAGCTCAGTTAGAAAGAGCGTTGGCAAAAACGAAAACAGAAAAATAAGAATAGTATAAACTGTTTCTGGATAATACATTGGTGCTGGTCTGGGTTTATAAGGCTTAACCCCCCACTCTCCAGTGCAGACTGGGAAAACTGGAGCAGTCTAGCAAAAGATGGCGTTGCTCGTGCTGACGGTCTGGGAAGAGCAGCTCTGTGAAGAAGGTCTGATATGAAGATTTTCAGGCTTTGCTATGCATCAGAGTAATTTGAATGGCTCCTAACAGCCCTGGTTACTGTGTTCCAGTACCACAGTTTCTGGCCTAGAAGGTCTAGGCAGGTCTCAAAAAAATGCATCTCTAGGAATTTCCAGGTAAAGCCTACACTGTTTGTTGGGTACCACACTTGGAGATGCATTGGTTTGATATGAATGTCTATTAAGAAAAAGGCAAAGCAGTTCTCATTCTCCCCTGTCAAGAACTCTTAGGAGCACATGAAGAGAGGCACAGAAGCTAAACTGAGGATAGACAATCAGGAATTAAACAGATACTTAATCATTAAAATAAGTTCAAGCCTCCCGACCCAGCCAAATTCTATTCTATCAATGGGGAAACTTGCACCACGGCTTGCAAATTTTAGAAATCACTGTGGATGGATAAGCCAAGGGAAACTTTTTTACCAGCTATCTGTTGAACTGGCAGATTCATGAAACAAAACCCCAGCATGATTGTGTCTTGGCAACATTTAATTTTGTTTTGTTTCCTACAGGAAAAGATAATTCCTGCTCCTCTGGTGCGTGAGCCCACGATGGGTGCCGGGTCATAGCCACTAGCTTACAGCGGCTGTGGTCATGCCGCACCCAGAGTGTTTTGATTGAATTCAAGAATACAAGATTAGTCTCCCATGTGCTTGTGATTGTGGCAAGAAATACGATTTGACATTTGCACAGATTTTAATGGCTCTGAGTTGAATCTGAATGCGACACATAGGGGAGTCTGGAAGGTAGGAGGTGGTGCCTTCATCAACCCAGCAGGTTCTGTAATGGTCGTCCTGACATTTAACTCCTTTATAGACAGTTTGGATGGAGACAGGAGGTTCTCTATCAAATGTTATCACGGCCATACAATCTCAAATGGATGTTATCCTGAAATAATTTAAGATGACAGCCAATGGAGATAAATGCAGAGGTTTTTTTTTTTTTTCACCAAGAAAAACATACCAGAAGCATAACTTTTACATAATCCTTGACAGCACCTATAAAACATCTGAGGGGTCTTAGATGACAAGTTGATGCTTGCACTGAAATATAATCCAGATGTGACTCTAGACCTCATCAATACAAGGAAAGAGCCAGCAGTGACAAAAACTGGAGGGGTATCAGATAATGTGCGCACTGTAATTTAAGCTTATCGACAAATTAGGGGCTATTTTCAGCACTAGGCCTAGAAGAGGCTGCTAGAAATGAATGATGACACAAGGCTGTTGACTCTAGAGGCAAAACTAAATAAATAGTAAAAAAAAAAAAATAACCTCCTGGAAAGAAAAAAAAGCAAAACCAAAACCAAACAAATAAAAATCAACAACAACAATAACAACAAAAAACGCACTCAGATTGACACTTGATTTTAAATATTTAAATACTCAGATAATATATGTTATATATATAATAAAATATATATATATTTGTGTGAATGAAGTCAGCATGAAGAACAGATAAAAGGTAAAATGTGCTACACTTTGCTGTACTTTAGAAGACTATTTCTTAACAAGAGAAAAACACCACAAATAGAAAACGTGATTTTCTTTTAAGCTTATAACCCTCTTCTCTTGTGAAAAATTAGCTAGAGGCTAGAGGACATTGACCATTAAAAACACACACACACACACACACACACACACACACACACACACACACACACACACACGCACGCACATGTGCACACACTCACACACACACACACACGCACACACGCACATGTGTGCGCACACACGCACGTGTGCACACACATGCACACGCACACGCACACGCACACATACTCATTGGTAGTTCATCAGTCTAGTGACTCATAGTTTATATATGATGAACAGAGAGGCTACAGTGACTTGCTTACAACTGCTCTTATTCATACAGATGGAAGTTAAGCCATGTCTACTGCTTTCTGCTGCTGCGGTGCTCTCAGTAATCCATCCTGTATTTCTTCTCTCTCTCATTCCTTCTCTATCCCCTCTGTATATAGATAGATCCCTGACGCTAGAGTGATTATCACTGGAAGATGCCACTAATCACCCACATAGGTGGGATGCTCAAAACACAGTATTTTTTATTTAAAAAAAAATCAAAACTCACAAAATAAGTTTGCATCCCTGAAATTATATCTTAAAGATCAAAGTATTCTTACCTGATCGGCAGGCAATGTCTACGTCCTTTTCAAAGTCTGTCTGTAACAAGAAATAATAAGGCATAGAATCATCATCTAATGAAGATTGCAAATGGTTTTAATATTCAAATTATCTGAAGTCATAGATTTATGGCTGGCCACATTTACTGTTTTGTGCAAAAGAATATTCTCAGGGAATGATAAGAATTCTCTAGAGACAAAATGGTCTATAAAACCCATGGGAAATGATATCGTAACATAGTCCCCCATATGAAATGATAGAATTTTAGCTGGGGCTGGTTGTTTCAGCGGTAAATCTTGCTACTTAGAACGATGAAGCAAGATTACATATCCGAGTCCTATCTGAGCCTGAGAATGACATCAAGGTCCCTGAGACCAGGCTTTCCACCTCAAAAGTGTAAAGGTGGTAGGAGATTGCCTAGCATGCCCAATGCCCTGAGTTCAATCCCCAGTATTGAATAGAAATGGCAGTGGTGATATACATTCGTAGTCTAGCATTTGGGTTGGTGAAAGAGGAAGAATCTTAAGTTCAAGGTCATCCTTGGTTGTACAGTGAGGCTAGCCTAAGCTACATAAGGCCTTATATCAAGAAAAAAAAAAGTGTGAGGGTTGTAACTCAGTGGCTAAGTTTGCATGAGCTGCTCGGCGTCTTGGTTTAAGCTGTAGTCCTACTTCAGAAACAAAACAAAACAGAGCCAGAATTTTAAAGCAATAGCTGAACTTTTATAAAGCAACCGGAAGGCACACTATTAGAAAGATCCTTAAACAAATGTCTTTGAGTTTTGTATTTTCTGCTTCCAGGTTCGGCTTGTTATCTGTGATACAACATTCTATGATGCAGCTCTGTTGATGTCACAATTCTACAGAGCCATATTCCCGAGACCGTGACCAAAAGCGCTCAAGTGCAGATATTAAAACTGGTATATGAACAACTAGTCATATGGCCTAGAATCTTCTGAATGCCAGCATCTGAATTTCAACATCGCACAAGTTCATAATTTAAGAAATCATCTTTTTTTAATGTTAAAATCAAGTTAACCAGTTGTAAGCAACTTCTGTCAGTCATATGCCTGTCCTTATTAATATTAATTTTAGATTGTATTATTATTGTTGTTGTTATTGTTATGTACAGACACACATGCTGCAGCACACATGTGGAGGTCAGAGGAAAACTCTGTGGGATTGGATATCTTTTTCTAAGTTAAAATGGGTGCCAGGGATCAAATCCATTTCACCCGATTTGTACAGCAAATGCCTTTACTTGATGCATCGTCTGGTCAGCCCACTACCAATACCTTAAACAGAGGTTTGTAGGGCTATCTGATTTTTAAAAGGAATTGGCTACTATTTCTCATTCTTTAGCTGCTGACATATTGCTTAGCCATATTATTATGTTTCCTAGTCTAAAAAAAAGTTAATATTAGGGCAGTTACTCTACAGAAAACTCATTCCTATCTGGTCTTGTTTCTGATCGTGTTGTTTGGTTGGTTGATACTCTGTTTCGTTTTGAGATGGGTTCATGCTATGAGTTCAGAGTGTGCTCTGAGCTGGGTTCCTCTTGTCTCAGGCCCACATTTCTGGCATTCCAGGCATGCACAGCAACTCCCAACTTCCATGTCTGTTCTGATGATGGTAATTTTATCTCATTTGTAAAGTTTGACAGTGTATTTATGCCTACAGCAGCCAGGACCCCAGTGGTATCCTGGGCTCATGTACAATCTGGACCTGACACTGGAAAGGTGCCTTTTCCTTGTGTTTTAGTCCCCTGGTGCTTTCTTTTTTCTATCTGGGGGAATTACCATCACCTGGGATTATCTGTACATATTCATATTTAACTAATCTGAGTTGTGGCTCCTCTGTGGACTCAATTAAGTGAGTCAGAGTTGGGATAGAGAGCATGATCAAAACCTGTTTTATGAAACTCTTAAAAATTAATGAAAAGAGAAAGAAAAAACACAACACAACACACACACACACACACATACATTCACACACTCAAAGAACAAAACAAATAACACAAGTTGTTAAAGTCCATAATGCATCTTCATAAACATCATTATTTTGAATTCTAGACTAGGTGATAATACTCTTCACTGTTGTATGAGACACCATTCTAAACACTCAAGGTTACCAAGAGCAGACCCTTAATCAAAGGTAGTCCAGGAAGAACATTCATTGGTCATCAAAGTACCAAGTCTTTACTGAATTCAAAGTTTTGTTTTATTAAGTGTTTGTGTGTGTGTGTGTGTGTGTGTGTGTGTGTGTGTGTGTGTGTGTGTGTGTGTGTTCAGGCATAGAGGAACACAAGGAGGCCAGAAGTTGTCATCAAATCCTTTAGAGCAAGAGTTATAGGCAATCATGAGCTGTGGATATGGGTGCTGGAAACCGAACTTAAGTTCTTTGAAAAGGCAACAAGGACTTTAAGCACTAAGTCATCTCCTTAGCTCCCAAAGTATTAGTCATGATGACCTAAAGAGAACTTATGACTTTATACTATTTTATTGACAAGGAGTTTATTATATATATTCTTGAGAAACCATGACTTAATTTATCAAGCAGAAAGAATACAAAAGCTCACCATGATCTGAGCATGTCCATTAGGAAAAGAACTTGAAGAATCAGCATTGATTGGATCCTGACAGTTTCTCAACCGGCATCTAAATGCATCTTGAACCTGTAGAGAGGAAAAGAAAACATTAATTTTATTTTATTCTTGATAATAAGATACTGTCCATATTGGTCATCAATTATGAGAGATTGCTACCTTTGCTGCTACAGTAGAAGACTCACTTTGTTACCTACATTAGTTTACCTGTTTGTTTTTTGAGGTAGACCTCATTATCTATCCCTGGCTAGCCAGGGATATAATGATTATATACATCAGATTGGTCTCATGTTCACAGAGCTCACTTGCACATCTGCCTCCCTGAGTGTTGGGATTAAAGCCTTCCCCACCATGCCTGACATTGTTTATTTCTTAATACAAATACAGGTGCACATGGCTTTGCTCTTTGGCCAAGGTATTCTTCTCTTGCCATCATCTACCAGGGTAGTATTGAAACTCTTCAGAGAACAAGATAGCCATTTCTGGCATGATGCTTTGTCATTCTTATTGGAGGGTGTTTCTCTTCCTGTTGTTATAAACCATGTGTATGATATTTATGAGGATTAACTATTGTGTGAGATTCATAACAGATTTTAACATTGCGGGAAAACGGAATCACCAAATGATCTTCCCAGTACAACTGATTTAAGCCTTTTCCTTCTCTGACTCACATAAGACACTTGGAGAAGACTATTCCTCTCTCTTCCTTCAAGGCTACGTCCCAAGATATAAGAACAGGAAGCAACAGAACAGAAAGAAAGCACATCTCTTGATTTCTGGTTGATTGACTTGGGGAAGATGAAGTCTCTTTCAATAACTCACACTTCCTTAACATCCTATGAGGTTCTGGATACAGCATGAACATAGCATAAGAGATTTCTAAGAACTCTAATTGTGGTACTACAAGATCTCAATAGACGCAAAGACCAATGACTGTTCTCTTATTCCATGGCACTTCAGCACCAGGGCATGCATCCCACTTCTGGTGGTCCCATAGGCCTTCCATAAGTTATTGATAAATTTGTGCACAGGTGGCTACTTATCCAAAATCAATGATGAGGTCATATTTTTCCAATCTTTCATCTGACTTCATGTGTTTGATTGTCTCCTCATCTTCTACTCTATTGTTACCTTAGACATAGCTGATGTTGTGGATTCTCTATATGAAAGCATTATTATAGAGACAGCAGGGTAAGCACATGTGGATCTTTTCTTTTGAAAAGCTCAGCTCTATAACCTCCTCTCTCAGTTTAGACGTGATGCGTATAGCATATATGTTGGCCATGAAAAAAAGAAATGTAAACAAAACAGAACAGAAGAGATCAAGACCTAAGTCCATTACCTTGTTTTTTGTCTCACTCCTACCCAGTTTTGAGTCATCAGTACTCTCTCCAAATTGCAATTAGGATCTGGGATATGAACCTGAGTAGTCGCTACCACAGACTACCCTGCCAGCCCAATAATGAGATCTGCCCCCATACCTTCTCCCCACCTAAGGTTCTCTGTCTTGTGGTGCAGCCAATTTCAGTGAAGTGGGACTGGGAGCAGGTGTCTTCTGATCACTTCTATTCTACCATGCTAATACTGCTAATCTCAGACTCTTCCAAAAGAATGATCAGTTCCCAGATACATTTCCTTGGCTCACCACGATGAGAGTCCAGCTGCACTGAAGTCTTTTCTGATTCCTTTGCCGAAGACCCAGATAAACAGGAGGACTGAATCACCCAGTTTCTCTCAGTGAAGTAGACAGACCCGGGACAGAGCAAAGGACTCTTTCAGCCTAAACATCTTTGGGAAACTCCTTTTTAGATCAAGCGACACAATAACAATATAAAACTGATAATGAATTCAGTGTTTGTCACGTTCTCATTATTTTTTCACTTATTCATAAGTCTGAAATTGGGAAATGAATTATTTTTCTTTTTCTAAAAAAAAGTTCCTATAATCCATTGTCAGAAAAGCAGGTCTGTGCTACAAATCTCTTTTTACAAGGTAACAATTAATGAAAAATTTATAAAGGAGAATAAATAGTATATTAGGAACATTGTCTTTTGGAAGTTTTTCAAGTGATGATTTCCTTCAAAGCTATTTCTAAATATCAGCATATATATATATATATATATATATATATATATATATATATATATATATATAAAACATATACAAACATCATATACCAACATATACAACACTTCAGTGGGAATGAAGGTCCCCATGTATCAGGGGCTCCCCTGTTTGCATTATCACTGTCTTCTTGATGTTTCTAGTTGGGAGGTGCTTTGATTTATAACTATTTTTATTCTGTTATGATAAGAACATCATCAAGATACATGTTGGAACATGGGATTTTGGGATGATGTAAATATGTGTTCCTGGTCCTCGGTCAGATATATTTGGCTCTCGAATAAACTATTTTTTATCTCTTTCAAAAGGGAAAGAACTGTGTGTCTGCGCCGACCGTAGCAATATCAAGCATCAATTTCACTGGTCCTCGCTAAATGTTTTTTATTTTGAAGTCGTTGCCAAATAGTTGTCCAGGATTTTGTGGCTGACATTAAAATACAGAAAAGCAAATTCTGTAAATTTCACTTCCAAATCATTGTCTGGTGGATTGAAAGAGATATGAAAGAAATCCCCAACCCCTTTTTTCAAAACATACACTTAGGTACACACAAAAATCATTACTTTAACTGAAAAACTTCCAAACACAACAGTGGGCTCAGGGCATGTGTACTCTGGAGAGTGGGATCAGCTTTGTCAGTCAAGGCTTGAAGGAAGCAGAAGAAAGAGAAGCACACACATTTTCCACTGTGTTTAAGGTCATTTTTAAGATTTTAAAGAATTAGATTCTAAGACATTTTTAGTGGAGAACTCTCATTCGTAAGGATTTCCAGGGGAAATTTCATTTGATTCAGAATGCTTTATTTGCTGTTTTTTTTTTTTTAAATCTGAAAACACACTGAGGCTATCTAAATGAATTGGCATTAAATATTTGCTCAGTGCCGTGGGAGGAAATGAGGAGACAAGATGCACAGGGCTCATCTCCTTACCACAGCGGGGCTTAAGGGAAGATAGTATCTGGACAAGGTTCCAGTCACGTGCAAACATTTTGATAATTGAATTTTCTAGCAGGTAAACAAAGGGTTTTATCCTTGGTGAATTAATGTGAATTTTACCCATGAAAAACAGGAATTGTCTGAAATTCAAGTTCTAGAGAAACATAAAAATGAATAGAAAAATAAACTATAGGTCCTTTTATGCCATACTAAAATTAAAGTCTCACCGAATTTTCTATGTTAATGTTATATTTACAAGGCTAAACACTAAATGTCCTTGGTTTACTATTTATGAAGAACTAATTTCTTATTAACAGTTTTATTTAAGGTTTTTATTAGATATTATCATTACAAATCTGAGCTCCTGTGAAATTAACATTTCAAAACCTCTTTGGAAGCTTGTAAACCCAATTTTTAAATGAAACCGTGGGAGAACAATGAAATATTTAACATTAATTATGTCACACTTCATATCCAGATTATAAAATGTCTTCTCTTTGAAATTTTCTGAAATAGGTCTGTCACTCTAAGTGATGACCTGCAGGGCCTCTAAAAGTAAGGGAGAGTAGCAAGAACAGATGTATAACTAACTTTAAAATATTCAGGGGACTTTAAGCGAGTCTCCTGGTCTTTAGTGAAATCTAGAAAAGGAGACAGAGACATCTTTAAGAAACAGTGATCTCTGTCAGTGCTTGTGTGTATTTAAGTTTCAAACCATAGCTAGTGGCTGCTCCTTTTGTAGTGATGTTAGTGACTGGAGATTCAAAGTTGAGAAAGGATGTGGAAGTCTTCTGTGACAAGCCCTAGCCCCGCCTCCATGGGGGATACAGGGTCACAGAGAGTGACAGACTGGAAAGGAAACTATCAAAGATGGCTGTGATTAAAGTCATGATAAAGATGCTTAAGTCTAGTTCTCCACACTCAAGGGTTCCTGGTGGGCATAAAGATGGGGGAGGACCCCAGTTTCCTTGAAGGGGCTGGCTACTGGGAGTTTGACCATGCTCAAGTGAGTATGTGGGAAACACAAAATGCATGTGTGTGTGCTTTTGTGAGAGAGTGTGTGTGGGTGGGTGGGGGGGTTCACAAGAGTGGAGGAAGGACCTGGGAGGGCCAGGAAGTAAGTGGACATGACGTGAATTTTCCAAATAATCAATAAAAATATTACGTTGGAAAAAAATTGTGCCTAGAAAAGAATTAGTCTTTCTCCTGGATGAGATCTGCGTTCATAACAGTTTGCGGGGGAATGTCTTCCCCTGGTTCTCCCTCGCAGGGAGGTTGCAGCATTCGGGTTTTCTCATCAGCAGCAAGCTGAGTGCTTCTTTCTCAATTGGTCTTCACTCCAGAGACAGCTGGCAGAGAGTCACCGTGCAAAGTCCACGCCAGATTTAGAAGTTGCAGGGGAGGAGCACCCAGCACCATTGGCGGTGTTACAAATCCCAGAAGCCTCGCAGGGAAGACTTGCCCGGTTTGAATCGGGCTCCAAATTTAGCTGCTCAACTGCTCAGACCAAATCTTCACCTCTTAAAAGACAAGGCAGTGTTCTCTCAAGGTATTCTTCATGAATTCTTATGAACTCCCAAGATCATTTTAAGTCAGGAATACACAAGTTTTAACCTTGTACTCTTTTGTTCTTATTTCTGAGGGAGGGTTTTCCTTTTAATGCTATGTGTTTTAAGTTTGATATCTACAGTCACATCTGTTGTTTTATTCTTGAACAAATGGCACAGATGTTTTCAACATAATATTCTATTTCATATTTCATTGTTAATGAATGAATAAGTCTCAGTTTTATAAATACTATGTGATTGACATAAGTAACCCAAATGATTTGACATTTACAAAACATTACTGGACTTTCTCCTAGTCTCTCAACAGAGGAATGGATACAGAACATGTGGTACATTTACACAATGAAGTACTACTGAACTATTAAAAACAATGAATTCATGAAATTCTTAGGCTAATGGATGGAAGTAGAAAATAACCTGAGTGAGGTAACCTAATCACAAAAGAATGCACATGGTATGTACTCACTATTAAGTGGATATTAGTCCAAAAGCTCCAAATACCCAAGATACAATTCACAGACCACATGAAGCTCAAGAAGAGGGAAGACCAAAGTGTAGATACCTTGGTCCTTCTTAGAAGGGGAAGCAAAATACCCATGGCTCACAGCCGACCAATGGACTGAGCACAGGGTCCCTAATCGAGGAGCTAGAGAAAGGACCCAAGGAGCTGAAGAGGTTTGCTGCCCCATAGGAGGAACAACAATATGAACCAACCAGTACCCCCAGAGCTCCTAGGGACTAAACCACCAACCAAGGAATACACATGGAGGGATCCATGGCTCCAGCTACGCATATAGCAGAGGATGGTCTTTTCAGACATCAATGAGAGGAGAGCCATCGGTCCTGTGAAGGCTGGATGCCCCAGTGTAGGGAATGCCAGGTCAGAAAGTGGGAGGGGTTGGTAAGCATGGGAAGGAGGGATAGGATAGGAAATTTTAGGAGGGGTAATGAGGAGGAAAGGGGATAGTATTTGAAATGTAAATAAAGCAACTATCTAATAAAAAAAGAAAAGAAAAAACAAAACAAAAAATTACTGGGGTTTCTCCTAGTTAAAAAAAACAAAAAAACAACCAAACAAAAAGGAAAGTTTGTTGTTTGCTATACAATGAAAGGTTCAGAATACAGTCTCAGATTCCAGCCCTGATGGACCTTTAACTGGGTTTCCCTAATGCTGGAGGATCTACCAACTGCTGTCTGAAATTTCTATGCTTTTGACCTTCAAGTTAGTTTTTTATGTCCTTCTTTGGGGCTCATGGAAACTTCCTTCTTTAGATGATCTTTCAAAGACACTGTCTCAAAAAAATGTAGCCGCACTCCTTTCGTGTGCAAATGCGAGGAGGAGAGAAGAGAGGAATCCTATGCTAGACACCATGCTTCACACCTTCTTCACGGGAGACTCTCGCTCCAGCCTGGCAGCATAGCCTCTGAGGCAGACAGGCTTGCGCCAGTGCACAGAAGAGCAAGTTCATGCTTAGATACTAGAAACTCGCCCAACATCATCGTGACAGGTGACAGAACCAGAAGCTAGAACCATGTATCTTGCCATGAAAGTCCTCCTCGTTCCTGGACACCACTCTGCCTCTATCTTTTCAAATCTTGCTGAACAAGGATTGGACTTGTTCAAGCCAAAGAATGAACCGAAACAAACACACAAACAAACAAAGACATTTAAAAGTAGAAATAACTAGATATGTTTTCATCTTATCCCTTAAGTCAAGACACATCGGCTCCCTGTATATAACAGAGCTGGGAAGATCTTGAGGATTTAAGAGGAGGGAAGTAGGGCCTGCCTGTCAAGCAGCCAGTGTCCAGAGGCCTCTGCTCACTGGACACAGCGGCCTGATGTTAATCCCCAGAGTCCGGGGCAGCTGAAAGAAAAATGTGAGTGCAGGAATTTAGAGGAACCATAAATCACAGTTAGATGCTCCCTGGCAGGCACTGCGTTGCATCAAGTTGTGTTTTAGGCTCCCCGTGTCTGAACTTATTCATGGAAGCCTCCTCTTTCCCCAGATTGTATAGCTTCATTAACCTCTCATATGGATGAAGACTGAGAAGGATGCGGATGTTCCATGTATAATTGGGATTGTGACGACCTGGGAAAGCCTAACCTAGAAGCTGCAAGATCTACACACCCTTGCTTAAGAAGCTGGATGTGGAGTGGGGTGAGATGGTGGCACATGAAGAAATGTTCAAGACCAGCAGCATGCTGTCCTAGGCTGTGTCAAGCCCGTGCTTCCCACCAAGGCTTATTTTATTGCTTCTTGTCATTCTCCTACTTAAAGGCACATGCTTTGTTTTGCTAAAAACAAAACAAAACAATGAAATCTTTAAATGATTTTTGTTTTTGTTTTCCATTCTGCCTGAGAAGCAGGCAGGTGTTAGCACATAACTCAGTTCACTACTAATTTATGTGCTAAGTGTCTGCCTTCCAAGTAAAGTGTTCCAATCAAGCCCCGACCCTCTCCACTTTTGGCTACTTACTGATGCTATAAAATACATCGACCATTTCTTTCAGACACCATTTGGAGCAAGTAACTGTAACCAAGGCTACCAAATTCTCTAACTAGAACTCTGAGATGAGGGAAGGAGAGAACATGGAGGATGGGAGGGAGAGAGAGAGCACACGATTCACGCTCATTTTAAAGATGTTTCTGCAAAATTGCTTCACAGGGTACAATGAATATTTGAGGTCTCCTTTGGTACAGCCTGGCCTTCATGCCAGAGCTTGGAAGAGAGAGAGGAGAGCGCCCAGGCTGTGACACTAATATTGTGGAACAGCTACAGGATGTACACACAGGCATGACAAGGCCATCCACATAGGGCTCACATTTTTAGCATCCTTTCCCTTTCTGTTTAGTGGCAGGGTTTTATTGTAGCTTATTTTGTAGCACAATCTTGTTATTTTCCCCATCTGACATCAAGCTGTAAGACTGTCTTGGAGTCTGGCACAGCCAGAGACAGAGATGAGAAGAATATGCAGGGACCAAGAAAGTGGTTTCCTAGCAACGGGAACTATTTCAAAGGTTCCATAACTCTTGTGTAGTTTCATTTCCATAGCAATGAGGAGAATAGTAAATAGTATGTGTTCTTATCTGTTCAATCCAAATGAATTCTAATTAGTAAAAGCAGGAAATATCTATTTGTTCTACTAGATTCGATTTGATTAGTTAGAACACATTAGTGTCTGAGCTGTACATAATGCTTTGTAATCAATCAGATACCTAAATATTTTAAAACATTTTTCTTTAATCTTTTTTTCATTTTGTCTTCTGTTTTCCTTAGAAACATTGGCTCATGCAACTCAAAAAGACAAAGGTATTTTAGAAGAAGTAACTATAGTGTTAAGCAAAAATGGTATTCAGTACTAAGTTTGTGAAGTCAAAAGATCAAGAGCAGGTATTTAGATAGCCAGTTTTCTTCCATAAATAGCTGGCTCAGTGAGTGACTGTTTGCCTTGTAAGCCTGAGGAACAGGTTGAATTCCTAGAGCTTATGTAAAAGAACCCAGCATAGCTCTAAACCTGTAATCCTGTCCTTGGGTTAGAGGAGGGAGCAGAGACAGGAGGATTTCCTAGAGCTCATTTGCCTTTCGGTTAGGTAGACTGGCTCCTGCCTTAGTGAGGGAGTCTGTCTGAAGGCATTAAGGCAGAGGATGACAGAGAACTGAAGCCCTGCTTCTGTCTCTACATCTGAGCACATGGACAGAGCCCTGGCACGTTAGCATGTACCACACACATGCAAACCCATAGAAGTCGAGCTGTTAGCACCAGTGCAACTATTTGTCCCTTCTTCCCAGATTAGAAATTATTTTTCTTTTAACATTGAGCCCATTAAAAGCAAAATCACACCTAAAATAGTCTTCTGCATATTATGTTCTAAATGTCATGATTACAGTCTTTTATTCCCCCTTAAAGTACAAGGCTATTTTTCATTCTCTTCCACAAAGATGTTCCAACTCAATATGTGTAAGAATAGCAGTAACTAAAACAAAACAAAACAACCAACAAAACAGACAAACAACAAACCCAAATTATGTTAGTATGTAAAAAATAGACAGGGATAAGAATAGGTAATGTACCTGCCCTATACATAGAAAGTATTTTTTAACATTGGTGGCATATTTTCAAGAATGAAAAGTTCCATGCAAATGATATGAAATTATTATGAAGAAAATAGCAGAGAAGCAAACAGGTGAGACAAGCAATAAAGACAAACTGTATTCCTAGGTCTCCTGGGGATTGTCAGTGACAAATTGTAAATAAAGAATTTAAAAGCTGCACATTGCAACTCAGTATTTCATAAACACTATGACACTTGCATTGGTGTGTTTTATAGCTAAAGTATTGACAGGAGGCACAGAGGACCAGGAAGGGTCCTCTTTACACTTTATTCAGTTAGGGCAACAAGGTCACAATATAAGCCGGACCTCTGCCAATGTCTGTAAATACAGAAGTAGATTTGAAAGAGGCTTTTCTTTCAAGAAATTGTGCTATGATGTATTCCATGTAATGTATAAAATACTTTAAATAATTATTTTTCAAAACCCTCAGCCTTTTAATAACAAAATTTCTCTTAGGAATTCTGAAGATTTATGAAGATCACCTCTCTGAAATTTATGTTCTTTTAGCAATTTTATAGACTATTTGTACAGCTCCATGACCACGAGGGAAAAAACTGCAGGAAATATGTTCATTCTAGTATTAGAAAGATGCTATAAGAATTCACTGTGAATTTATCTGTAATATAGTCACTCAGTTTTAATTTTCCACTGAACAGTATCAGAAAAAATGACCATGCTTTTGTTCCTACTAATAGAAAAAAAAACGGTGTATTTACAGATATCTTATTTAGTAGAAGCATTTATTTTATGATTTGACTTAATTAAACTTAAATTATGTTTTTGGCAGTTTAATACTCTGATTAGAAAGCACTGAAAAGTTCTGATGTGTATCAAGGATTTTTCTGCCAAATATTTTTCTCCCAGCAAGTAGCAAAAATTTGACAATGAGCCATCATGATATCTGTCACTTAGGATCATATTTATTTTGAGCATAGCCTAACACCGCCTAAAAGAGAGAGCTGGGCTGGGCATGTGTCTCCAAGGGAAGAATGCTTTCTTCGCGTGCACAAAGCCCTGGGTTCAAGCTCTAGCACTACATAGACTTGAATTCCAAGTCGAAAGGCAGCATAGGCTACACAAGACTATGTCTTTAAGAAAACAGAGAATTAATGTAAAGTACTTTTCTATTCCTTAATAACTAGGGTATTAATTTCTTCTGAAAATTGCATGCACATATATTCTTGCACCTTGCTTAAAGCCAGCAATACCCCATCCTTAATTGTCAATTGAAATGGTTCTGTGCCTATTAATTTAGAAGAATTCTGTTGAAATTATTAGAGGAGGGTTGATCCACAAGATAGTCATAATTGGAAAAGAATATAATCTAAATTATCATTCAAGTTCTTTTTAACCTTTATTACCTTTCTATATAAAGAACTTGATATTTGGGAGATTATAGGAGTGATATTTTAGGTTTTAAACAAAGAGGTGAATGAGGCTTTACAGTTGTAAGCACCTTTAGATTTTGAAGCGATGAAATATCTTCCCCTTGCAAGATGAAGTCACACTTCATCTGTTTTCATGGGTTCCCATCCTAGAATATTCTTAGAATACACCTGTGAGTTTATTGATGACATCTGTGCCTTCCTGAAATAAGGCAGAAATACAGTTCTTCCTACCCAATAAATCAGGTTAAGGCCTCTTGTTACCTTCACACATCCTTGTAAAACAATGGGGTGTGTGCTCAGATGCACACACAATTTGTGATTTGTGCAGCGCAATACGCTACTCAGACAAGCTATCTGATGCAAATCGACGGTCGACTCGTCTTAAAAATCACTCCCCTGGCGTGGTATCAGCGTGTTTGGTTTCTCACTCATTCCCAGAGTAAACACGGAAGTGACTCAGAAACCTGTAAACACTTGCAAGCGCTCAGAATCATTTTCACCCTGGTTGGAAAACATTATTTTATACCTTGGCAACACTTATCTGTAGTCTTGCATTGTCTTACATGAGTGTCTGTGATGCTGAGGAATCTTTCTCCTCCTTTGACTGGAAATAAACTCAAACTGGGATCCAGAGGCGCCCTGAGACGACAGGCATAGGGTGCTCACACACCGCGCCTGCCTGTAGTGTCTTACCAGAGGCAGGAACTGTAGTTGTCGTAAACATCGAAATCAAAATTGTTTCTCTTTAGTAGCTTTAATATGTGCTGTATTTGCATGAAAAGTAAGACTAGTAAACGATAGGACCGAGGAGCTGTTATGCTCAGCCACATCGATGAGGATGTGGTTAGCAATGACAGGGGACGCTTATGACCAGTGCCATTTAAGGGATGCCTACCTTTACCTTGTCTCCCTCTAGCTTCTTCAGCTTCCCTGCCTCACTCCATCTGTCTTGAATCTGGTCTTTCTGGCCCTTGGCACAGTGGTTTTCCTTGTACAAACCCATGTATTTCAATCTAGTACTGGACTGAGTGTCAAAGCCTGACGAATTTTCCCTTAATGTTCCTTTTTCTGCTTTGAATCTTAAGCCATTGTCAGTGGAGAAGATGAACTTAGTCTGAAGACTAAGATTACAATTGAAGAACATGCTGGTTAATTAAGGTACACTTTCCCTCTTTCCCTTCTCTGGGTTGACGAAGGAAATCTATGTCTCACCTCTCTCCGAAGAATGCAATGGACCATGACTATCACAAAACCCTGCAAAGAATCGAACACGGCGAAAAGTATCTGAAACAATATGGAGCGTTTATCTGTCATGGCCAAAACTGCAGACATCCATGTCAGAGCCAGAAGTGGAAGCACCACGCAGGAGCTCCAAAGAGAGGCCCTGTTGAAAGGGAAAAGAAAGCAACATGACGTAGTCGCATGTCACGCTCCAGGCCATAACCGACCCCCCACTCACTCTCCCACAAAGCATTCTTCTGTGTGGCCCCAAGACCATTAACTTGAAAACCACAAATGAGATAACCCTTGAGAATATTACTTATCATTTATAGACCAGCCCACAATCATTATAAAGGCAGTTCTCAATTTAAAATACTCAAATATTAGCAAACTCGATATTTTTCTTTCATCATAGCATTTTCTCACATGCACGGTAAAGATTTGTAACAAGAAGACATAAATGATTGGGACTAACATGGCGTTACTGGCGGTGGTGGCTGACAAAGCTGTTGTAGAAACTACTCCACACTTGGCACATTTGAGCGTCAAACCGCTATGAGGCTCAGTCATCTGACTGCAAACAAACAGAACACCCACAGAAAGAACAAAAATATTGAATTGTCACCAAAAAAGTTGCAGCTGCAAGTTAGTTTTAAAATACGATTTCATGCAGAAAAAGTATATTTATTAGGGATGAACATTCTAGGTCATTTTATAGATGCAATTACACCAAGTACCACCTCTGCAACATTCACCTTTTAACAGTGTGGGCCTTGGGAGCATGCAAAGTATGTCCCCACCTGGTATACTGCATGTTCCCCTGCATCCATAAACTACAACCGACTAACACATTGGGTTAAACATATGCGTGTGCTTGGATAGATATTTAATTATAACCCTTTATTCAGACCCATGGAAAATAAACATATGTGGACTCCTAGTTTAAATGATTGTCATTGTCCTCTGAAGAAGTTACACATGTCAGGAAGACCTCCAGAAATATTAACATTTATGGCAGGAAGTCTAAGAAAGTAAGGTATATGTCATACATTCATTCAAATGGGAGAGATGTATCACTACAGATTTCTTATTTTGAAATTTTTACAGCATCAGCATATGCTCAAGTTAGGTGATCTGAATATAGGGGCTGATGGAACTTAATGAAAGAATATCTCATAATAAAGAGCACTTGTTTTCTGCGGTAATAAAACATATTTATTGTACTAATTAAGTTCAAAGTGAGAAACTGAAACCACGCAACATCTAACAGCCTATGTTGCCCTAAGATATGTTTGCAGGTGAATTCAGATTCAAATAATATAGATCTTATCTGTTGTCTTATGGAAGCAAAATGAGGCTACATAGAGGGACTTTCCATAGATTTCCCTTGCAAAATTGTTCCCTGAAACATTATGTGTTTATGAATATATAAACTGTGTAATGAAATTACTTGAATCAAACTTCAAAAACACCTTGAAATAATCAAGGTGTACTTCCACACTCAGTTCCCAGTACTTGTGTCTGGAACATGTTTACCCTGTACATTTTCAGTTAGTGTTATAGTGGAGCTGTGTTATTATATAATAAGTGGTAGAGGACGGAAAGTTTGATTTCTTTGAAATGGGAGCATTAATTGGGAAGTAGTTCTTAGATGAGATGATAATCAAGGTTTTGCAGTTAGGTTACAAATGGCTCACTTCAGTGATATAAGGAACCCAGGATTTGGCTCATAAACACAGGTGAACACAGCTTGGAAGAGCATGTACAGTTTACTCTGAGAATGGTTCTATGAGCTTGCCAAGTCTTGCTCTTAGAGTTGGGCCTGGGCCACTTTTCTCATGGCTACATGGGTTTATCTTTGCTCATCTCCAAAGACTCTGATTAATGGAACCCTGAAACCCCACCCTTTTTAAAGCTTCACAGATGGATCTAACAAGAAGCAGGACTGACCATGACTGCTGTAAACCTACACCTGGATCTTTTTCTTGTTAAGCTTAAACACACCATTATCATAAAGGCATGCATTCATCATTTATTATTTCGTTTACCAAAGGAGAAAGGTGTGCCTTGAGCATGGATGTAGCTATTTTGTAATGTAATGTAAGGGTACTTTTTCTTTGGGCTCTGAGACAAAATTGAATAACTAAAGATTACTAAAAAAATATTCTTGGTAAGTACTCAGGATAACAAGTGTCTTAATCCCCAAAACATGACGGAAGTATGAGATTTTCAGATAAATTTAAACCAAGGTTACAAATATTTATCTTTATACTTTACAATAAGCCAGCTGGGCAACTATGACATACCATGGATAGAGTGAAATATCCATAAAAATCATTTTTCCTCAGTTTATGTGACCTGTACATAAATTAATGAAATGTGGAAAACATATACTCTAGACTCTCAATTGAGTTCCTACAATGTAAAATAAAAGGGTTCTTTGTCATCAAGGAAATTATAGATTCATCTGATTATGTCTATGTAATGATGCAACATGAAGTTGAACTGCCCTGGCCTCTGATAAATGCTTCTGCATCACGTTGTCGTCATCATCGCCATCTTGTTACCACAAAACGTGAAGTCTGCTGCTCTGGGTCCCTTCTTAATTCTTTCTGTTCTTGTTTAGAAAAGTTACTTCACTGTTTTATTGTTAATATCAAACAGATTCCTCAAAAAGAAAATATTCTCTCCTCTAAAAAAGTTCATGCAATATATAAATGACTGTGCTAAGTTCCTTGATTTCAAGTAGATATGACAGAGGAATTTAATGCAGAACACAAGAAAACCCTATTATAAAAAACAATAAAATAAAATATAACTTTTGTTTTAAGATGTTCTAAAGTTTTCTTTTAAGATGTTTTGTCTTAAGATATACATTATAATTTATCTTGTTTTTACTTATTTCCACTTAGCATTTTATATAACACATACTATTATTTTCAATAAATTATACTGGTAAACATACCTTATGTATTAGAAAACTTTTAATATAGTTCAGATGTTACACAAGTTGTCAAGCTTTTTAATTATTTATTAAACATTTATTCATACATTCCTTTATAAATATTTATCAAGCACAAATGGTATGCTTGGATACCTCTAATAAGAGATTAAAAAGTATGAAAAAATCAAATTTAGAAATAGAAAAAAATGAAAGAATGAATACCATGGCCCTATATTCTACTCTAAATCGTGTCATCTAGTTTCAGGAAATATCCTTTCTCTCTACATATGCTTATAGAGATATATCTATATGTATATATTCAACCAACCTGAAATAGTCGACTTTACAATTAGTGAAATCAATTACTTAGCCAGTCAGCGTCATCTGCGCGCTGTGCTTTCTCAGTGCATCTGATTAAGCTCCTCAGTGATGTCTTTATTACTCTCTGCTGCTTCTCTGAGGACTAAAATTAACTTCACACATCCATAGTACTTTTTAAAGTTTCCTTTACTCACACTTCAGATTAGAGAACATATTCAGCTCTCTCTATACTTGGTTTACCTTTGAGTTTCTATTTGACAGATGCCACTTAAGCCTGGTTGTTAACTCGATAGCTCTCCTCTGCTCAGGACAGTGCTCGTGTGTAAAAAGGCTTGAGCTTCTCTGCAAAGGTTCCCCCATTGGAATGGGAACGACACTTTCCCATTACGGTTTGTTTGCCAGTGAAATCCATGCGACTTCTAAGAATGCTTTTAGAATTAGAGGTTCTCGATTATACCTATCATTGCCAAGATCAGTCATTTAAACTCACACCCTGGCAATGCCATGATTAAGTCTCCGCTTATCACTTACAAAGAACAACTCGAGTTCAAACTTGACACGATGCACAAAATAATAAAGTGTGAAAAGAATCACAGCCCCGGGGCTCCTCAACATTTTAGTGAGCTCATCTCCTTTTCTGAGCTCACTGTCTTGGACGATGGGATCATAGGGACTTTTATTGACCATGTTACTTCATTCATCATCGGATTCACTGTTTGCTGACTAGGGCGTGCCATTTGCTGATGCTCTTGTGAAATCATTATGTGCATTACATCATATATTTAATGAGGCAAGAGCAATTTTCCTATTTAATGGATGAGGAGACTGGGTTTCTGAAAGAGCGGGAAGTATGCCTGGAGACCATGCGTGCAGCTGGTGCACTGCTGAGCTTTGGGTTCGAATACCTCCTTTAGAAAATGTCCATGCCAGTCGTAGCAGAGCCTGTTCCCTCTACCCAGCACTTAGCCTGCTCAACGACAAAATGTTTACTCTATTCCAGCCCCATGTGGCAAACTCCATGGAAAGCTCATATCACATGGCATACAAACGCAGTCTTGACAGTAAGTTCAGGATGGTTTCAAAACTAATCTGTAATGCAAAAGAGCATGTAGTTTAAAAAGTAAAGCTGTGTAGGGAGAGACCATCTACTGATGTTTTGATTTACTGTTATACTTCTCAGGTTTTATGTGAATACTATTGATTTTTTTTAATGAAAAGTTACTAAATTTATTTTTTTTAACTAGGGAAAAGAATTACCTAAGTTATCTTACTTTATAATAATCATCACATAAATTATAAAAACAGGGAGATCTTTAATTCATCACCAGTAAGGGATTCACATACTATGACCTTTAAAAAAATATATCATAAAAACGTTTTTAAAAGAGAACAATTATACGAATATACTTTGAATAATGATAAATTTTTCCAAGCTAAGAGAAAGTTGTAATTTTTAGTAAGAAAAGACCTAAGAGGAAATCAAGGGAATTAATATCTCACTTAAATTTCCAGAAATACTTAGGAGGGGGTGTTGCTGTAACCTAAATGCTTCTACAAATCTACATATGAAGTGCTTGTTGATACAGCGATAACAGTAAAAACAAGGTGGCTGTTTTTATAAATTTTGTAGACGGCTAAAATGGAAAAAAATTACACATTTATTTACGCTAAATTATATTTTAAATGTAAAATGAATGCAAATATTTGATAAGAATAATGTTTGATATAAATTTAAAGTGATTAAGTAATTTTTTTCTGGTCTATACAATTAGTTAAAGAGACCCCCACACTAAAAAAAATCACTATTTAACTCTATTTAGTTTTACCTGACCTGATTTAGTCTTGTCCCAAACTGACATTTTGTTTAATCTAACTTCTATCTTCTTGAGCAAAAGTTTTGGGGTTTGAAATCTCTTCTTACCTTAGGATGACTATTTTGAGTCTAGACAGTGTTCGGTCTTAGCAGACAGACAAGCCTCGCATGCACCTATATCTTTTTATGTAACATACACTGTTATTTTCAATAAATCACCCTTGGCAAACATATTTTTATATGTTAGATTTGTTACTTCTATTATGTAATCAGAGGATCTCTAAATGACAGAATCTATCAGACATACTAGTACATCGAGAGCAAAGTTCAGGGAACCATTCCAAGCAAGTGCCGAGCCGGACCTGGACTCTGGGATTGACTCATAAAGAACCTTCAAAATCCACCAACGGCAGCTTACCCGGCTCTGTGTTTGAGCTTTTTATCTAGGATCCCATCTCTGGAAACAAGTTTATTAAATACCAAAATGCCAATCACCATGTTGACCTGTCAAATAGAAACAAAGTTGACCTTTCGATGATACTGAAGGGGATCAGGTCCCCCCTTTCTCCAGAAAGCAAGCCTTAAACCCCCAAGGAGGTGTGTGATTCTGAGGAAAGATGTGAATCACTTCTCAAAGGCGCAGTGAGCAGTTCAACAGCACTGCGTGCCTCTAACATTTAAAGTCCATTAAACACACTCAGCTTCCACGGTTTGCAGCTTAACATGGTGAAATTAACCTTCAGTTGCCTAACATTTAAATGGTACTAGACTCCATCTATCTGTCATTATTCTTTCCAAGGAAACTTTGACTAAAACAGTGGGCTAAATGAGTTTTATCTATGTTTAAAAACCAAAGTACTTTAAGTCTCTCAGCAAGGGCCTGGGCTGAGCCTAGGCAGGCAAAGGTACCAGGATTTGCCACTGTCCTTAGCAGGGAGGACAGAGTCCGAGTCACGATAGCTACTGTGTGGCTATGCTCTGTGGCAGGGGTGGATGGGGGTGCAGTGGGGGTGGGGACGTGGAGTGGAGGTTGCTTTCTGATGCGCCCTTTTCTAAGAAGGGAAAGTCTATACAATCTCCACATTCCTTCAGGAGACAGGATACTGACACCAGTTCTTAAAATCTGCTCTCCTGAGCACTTCTCAGCAATTTCTAAGACATCCTTCCTCGCAGTTACATGGCTTTTTGCATAATATCAGCTGAAGTGATATCAGTAAGAAGATGTTCTTTTTCAAGTGGAATTTTTAAGGCACCTCAAAGAAATAGTTATTGGTAGAAGGTGCTGATGATGAATACCCATCCCAATCAGAAAATCAAGAAAACCAAAGAGCCTTTTCTTTTCATCTTCTTCCCTCTGTCAGTGAGCTACAGTCTCATGCCACTGTCCCTCTTGCTGATAGAAGGTGGAAATCTGTCCACTTGTCAACATGAGAGAGATCCAAAGTGCATGATTTAGTGTATTCAGTGATGTAGAGTATGTCACTCTTAGTGTCTCAGTAAAATGTCACTCCTTCAGGAGCAGGACCATTGTACTTCACTATATTTGAGCTAAAAGAAAACCTAAATCCTATGGATTCTATTAATTCACAACTTGAATAGGAGAATGTATGACTAAGAAAGAGCCATTGTATTGGTAATTTAATTATGCATATACTATATAGGATTATATGTATATTAACAAGCAACTTATGAAAATAATTAAATTGATATTTTCCTAATAGTCTCATTTCCCTATGCTCTTCTGTAATACTCATGTCATCAGTGATCTTTCTCTCTTTCTTTCTTTCTTTCTTTCTTTCTTTCTTTCTTTCTTTCTTTCTTTCTTTCTTTCATCTATCTATCTATCATCTATCTATCTATCTATCTATCATCTCTTCCTTTGTTTTATATATTTATCAATCACTTATATATCATCATCTTTGTTTCTCTGCTTTATTTCATCTATCGATCAATCATCATCTTTCTTTGTTTCGTTGATGCTTTCTGTTTTTCATCTATGTATCTATGTATGTATCTATCTATCATCTATCTCTTCTTTCTTTCTTTCTTTCTTTCTTTCTTTCTTTCTTTCTTTCTTTCTTTCTTTCAATTCATAGTCAATTTCTGTTCCCCCATACAGCTTAAAAGAAAGAACAATCTTTAAAGGAAGAAAGACTTAGAGTTATTAAGAAAGACATTTCTAGCTTCCAAGTTATTGAATGAATCATTCAAAAAAAATCTAATGGGTAGTCTAACTGAACAGTGATATAAATCTTTGTATTTAATTTATATGCTTCTTCACTCCTTTATTCTTTCCTATTGGTAAGTCAGAACAATGTGTATGAGAAAGAGATGTGTATGCAGAAAGGAGGGAGGGAGAGAGAGGGTGGAAAACTGGTAGAAATTTTTGCCTGTTGTAGTTTTAGAAATTAGGGAAATATTTTGCTTTTCTTAAAGGAAAATAATTAAAATCTTCATATGTAACATCTATTGGTGGTTTTTAACTTAGAATAATATTGACCCACAGGGAACATCAAAACATCTAGAAATGTGTTAGGCAGAGGGAGGGTTGATACTGAACATACTAGAATATACAACTCTGACTTTGGAATAGTGAAAGACCTATTCTAAAATGCTTGCATCATTGAGGTTGAGACACTTGTATGTATATATGCATGTATATATGTATGCATGTATATAAATTTACAGATGGATAAATGGTAGATAGATAAAGGCTTTCAGAGTGGCAGTCTTGAATAAATCTCCCTATTCATACATAAATACATTATTCAAAATTGATATAGAGATGCAATGATAATAAATGATTAGATTTTTATATATCATAGAAGAGTGTATTGAAGTTAATCTGAGCTCTGTCACATATCTAAGATTTCTCTAAGAGGAATTCCACTCTCTCAAGTTTAATATTTTTTTAGTACTTAAAGATGAATATTTTAGAGTTATTTAAGGTAGAAGCAACTGATATTAAAATTAAAGTAATAGGTAATTGAACTTTAAAATTTCTGCCCACCACTTTATCTAAATTGTCACTGTAAGTGATCTTCTGTAATCTTTGTTTAGATTTGCTAAGCAATTAAGTAAGTGAATTCAGAGTTTACCAGGACAACAGCGGCTGCAGGTCCAACGAAGGCATAGAGCAGTCCTCCTTCAAGAGACAGCCAGCAGCTAAAAATAGCATTAGATAAAACTAACAAAAATCAGTGATAAGCATCAGGCCAATAATCGTGATGCCAACAGTACAGGCTAGAATTTAACCTTGCAGTGTTGGCACATTTCAAAGGTTTATAACTTAAATCCTGGAAACTGTAGAAAAACCTAGAGTTTTCATGTTAGCATTTCATGAATAAGAAACCATATATGATATATATCTATCACTGGATAGAAACTGAACCACTGGCCTTTACTCTGAGATAAACTATTTTGGACAAATGATTTGTATTTTGCAATATCTACCTCTGTTCTCATTGCAAAGAGGTTCTCACTTAATAAACTCTGTTTTATCGCCTGGCAGATTCTTTCAGTGTATTTAGAATGTCTTGAAAATGGTGTTTTCCTGCTTTTCCTTGAGAGCCCTTGAGATACTGGGAGAAGCTGGTTTCAAAGAGACCAAGGAAGGAAGTGGACACCCTTGTTTGTGACTTCTCCTCCCCCTTTAATTCAACCGTTTCCCTGACTACCAAGAACATTCACTGCGAGAAGATTGTGAATTAAAATGAGTGCAGCTGTGTTTGTTCCATGGACTAACTTCACCAAGAGATGCAGGTTGCCACTAATGGAGCTAGGGAACTCTTTTGGATAAAAATGCTCATTCTTGGAATGAAGAGGAAATAAAGAGACCAGAGGGTGCAGCATGGGATGTCTGCAGACTGGAACATCCTATGCCCCTGGTCCAGGAGAGAGATGGGAGAAGTGTGAGCGACTGTACTTACTGCTCCTGAGCAGCCATGACATTATCTCATGCAACTGCTTCCTGGTATTTTACAGTGCATGCAGCCAGTGAGTGCCTTCAAAAGTTGAGATATGAACAGTGACTCTTTTGTGTGTTTCCTGACACTAGCCTGCTCTATAATTATTGACAGGGTGCTTCCATAATGTATATATTTGTCAAAACTCACAGAAAGCCATATGTTTAAGAGCATAAATGCCCCTCTCTAAGTTTTATCTTAAAGTTTTAATCTAGTAGTTTTATACACAGACAAGAACGCTAGTATACACAGCTACAAATCTATGTGCATTTATTTCAAGACCAACTCAAGACTTGGTATGCTTTTGACATTTACAAACTCAAAAGTAGGAACTGTAATATCTGTAATACCAATAAGATGTTTTACAAATACTGGATATATACCAACATAGTTACCTTAATAGGAAAAGTAATAATTTAAGGTAACCATGCTATAGTAAATAGCATCCTTAAATAGATGCTTAGCATTTTCTTTCAGTGGTCTTGACTGCATATAAAATCAAGAACTTCAGAGGCAAGAATTCTTCCGGTTCTAAGAAGATGCCATTAGAATGAGCAGGTGAAGAGATGCCAATTTATTTATTTTTAATTAACTGAGTGCAACATGTGGCCTCATGTATGATTAATTCCTAATTTATACCTGAAAATAATTACAGAACATCATGTTGTTAAGTATATTTAATTGAATACATACTCTTCAAACTCATTTATATCTTCAATATGAAAATGGGTTCACTAAATGATGAAAGTATAATTCCTTAAATTAAAAATAATAGCCGGGCGTGGTGACGCATGCCTGTAATCCCAGCATTTGGGAGGCAGAGCCAGGCAGATTTCTGTGTTCCAGGCCAGTCTGATCTACAGAGTGAGTTCCAGGACAGCCAGGGCTACATAGGGAAACCCTGTCTCAAAAAACCAAAATAAATAAATAAATAAATAAATAAATAAATAAATAAATAAAAAAATAAAGTTAATCTTGATTATGAATTGCTTCATAGGCTTTGTGAGCATCCTAGGCATAAGATGGTCCATCATACCTGTCTCTAGTTTCTTACACAGCTAGGCAACTTCTAATATGGACTCTGGCTCCTGACCAATCAATTACAGTATGATATCACCACAAAACAGAACCTGAAATAACAACTAATGATAGGAGGTATCAATGATATTTGAAACTGATGGAAGAGTTACACCCTAACTCATAATAGAAAAAATATTACCAGTTCTAACAAAGAGTATTTAAGTTTTGATGTGTACAGTGCTTACTGATGTATCTTTAAATAAAGATATGCCAGTCTCAGGAAGAACTGGAAATCAGGATTCTGAATAGAGCTGCCTTACTTTCTTCACTTTTGTGCATATAAGCCACCTCTCATCATTCTGTAAGCTTCTGTCATTGTTAATGACTCAATAACAAAGTGAAAAACATCAACAGCCAAGCAAAATAAAACCTGTTTGGTAGCTTTCTTAAGTATCAACAGGGGTAGCATTAGAGATGGACTTACTAGTGATCCGTGCCATATCCTTTTGTCCTGGTGAAGCCTACGGACGTGGCCACTACTAAAGCTGGCAGCCCTGCAAGGAAAGAAAGGTGACACTTCATATCATCTATGGTTACTGTGGACAGTTGCCCAGGACAAGCCTGGACAAGCTCCAGATACTCAGATCACAGCAACTACAGTTGGAAGGGTCACTTCACAAAGTATATATATTGAAAAGTTTCTATCAAGTGGGAAATGATGAGAGATAGGTGGCGTTTACTTACTTATTCACTTTACATTCTGATTGCAACCCCGCTTCTTGTAGTCCCACTGCCCACAGATCCTCCCCATCTCCCTCTCCTCCTCTAAGAAGGGGGAGGCACCCCCTGGGTACCCTGGCACATCAGATCACTGCTGTACAGGTGGATATTTTTTTAACTTAGTAGACTGCCCTGATGTTGCTAGGTTACCACTGCGGTTGACACAGTTTTAAAGAGAAGTAATAACAGAGATTTAGTATATCTTTTAAGTTATTTTTTCCTCTAGAGGTTTGCACTGTTATAAAGGAAATTTATAGTTGTAAAACCAGAAAGGCAGAAAACTGGATACCCTGGTGGGATGGACTGTGGTAGGAGTGGAACATTCAGGTGGTCACATCTTGATTAACACCAAGTTCAACTTATAATAAGAAAGACCCTCAAAATTCATTTTATCACTTAACATTGCCTTTTCAATTTATTCATAACAACCAGGATGTAGGAAGAGAACCCAGTTACCTGAAAATCTAAACTGATTCTGACCTTAGGACTTATTTCACCACATACATAAATACATTTGAATATTCGGCCTTTCTAAGAAGGTCATGTTTGTGTGTTCAGTTGCCTCTTTCTTCTTATCGTCCCTAATGGGACGTCTTTTAAAATTGATACTGAGAACTATACACTTGTAAGTTATACTTGTGATACTCTGTCTCCTCTCCCTCCTCATCCTGCATGTTATTTGTTTACTGAATATTTTGATTGAATGGATTGAGTTCAATAGAAAGAAAAGCTTACATCCTAAATATTTGCAGAAGAAAATCAGGAATCTTTATTTCACACAAATTGGACTTCTCTTTTCTAAATTCATGGTGGTGTGCTTCTTCTCTCTGGCCATCTTCTATATAACTCTTTGCTACTGAGAGAATGTTGATATTATTTCTAACTTTGGAGATGAGCTGCAAACCCTTTCCTTGAGGTCTTTAGTCACAGTATTAAATAAGGTAGTCATTGGTTCCTGGTAAGGAAATCACTCTTTAAGAAATAACTTTCTGTGCCAGCACTGGCTCTTCCTTGGGGCTACAGTCCTAATTCATGACAAAAATGTTCCTTGGTTCAATACTGCCTTGATTTTGAGAAGATCTTTGTCATGGAATCTAGACAAAAAAATCTGATGAAACTCTAAATAGAAGATATTCTTCTACTTACAATTTGCTTCTTCAGAGAGTCCTAATGCATCATCTAAATATGGATACACCTCTGCTGAATGCTGGCAGATCATCTGTAAGTGCTTTTGATGCTGCTTTTCAGGATGAATTACTTTGGTCTTGTAGTAAGTTCACTAGCCTATAAGCACCCAGATTCCTCTTAGCATGCCAGCCTGCTCATCTGACGTGGTAGCAGCAGCATGTGTGCAAATGTGCCCATGTGAATATGTGTACATGTGTCTTTTATGTATATTCATGTAAAGTTTTTGTAGGTTAGGACTTTCAAAATTCAGACCAACATGAAATTTTTTTGTAAAACTAGCTTTAAAAGAAATAACTATGCTTTCATTTCCACTGACCCCAGGAAATCACTGATCTTTGAGACATCTGTGCCATGAAGCAATTGGAAACTTTCTCCAATAACAATGGGCAGTGAATTAATTAAACCTCACTTTGGTAGTAATTGTTTGTTTCTACTTTCGAGGAACTCCATAACTATATGTGAAGTTTAATTGCTTCACTAATGACTCCCTTTTCCCCTGTACTGTGAACAGCTTTATTCTTTAACAGTTCAGAGATTTCTTGGAATAGAACCCTTCAAGGTTTCCTAGGGTTTTGCTACATGTCCAGCACTTTCAGAAAAACCAGCAGGAAACATATTGTCTTTTTATCTTTAGTTAGCTCAGGTCTCAAGGTACACCATGTAGGTATTTTAACTGCTAGCTTGCTAACTAAAACATTTTGTAATTACTCCCTCATAAAGTTCCAAGTGACCCCATGGTTGACTGGAAAATGGCCTTTCTTGTGTATTTCCACTTCATATTTCAAGTTAGACACAAGTGCCCTGGGAACAGTCACTTTTTATTATGCGGTGGCATTATTGTTCAGCATTATTTCAGCAAAGGGTAAAAAAAGTCTATTAATATGCTTACCCCATCCAAGGCACAAAAAACGTTTTCTTATAAGCCGGGTCCTAATTTTTCCTGTCACAGCCATGTAGGACTGCCACGCCTCTGTCAAGACCCAACAGAATGAAGCCAGGAAGAAAAAATGCAAGAAAGCCGTGGTGGTAGTGCAGATGCTCTGTGGAGACAGAAGGAGGAAGTTCACGGTCAACCTGGGCAGGGACCTAAGAATCAGAGGCCTGGACTGCTCGCTTCTTCACCTCTGGTCATAACCTCTCCCTGATCTCAGATGAGAAAGGTCCTACTATGTGGTCCACACAGCCTTGAACTTGCCATCCTCCTGCCTCAGCTCCCCCTGAGTTCTGTGATTACAGGGATCTGTTACTGCTTTCCACTTAAAACCGGTAAGTTCTAACTGGCTTTTATTTCACATAGAAATTGCAGGGAAGTGCCACAGAAACTGTTTACAGGACTTAGAAACTTATCTCCTCTATACTTTATACAATCTGTACAACACAGAAATATATGCCCTGGTTCCATTTGAGTTTTCACTGTTTTTAATGAGGAGAAGGCACACTATAAATTTAAACTCAAGGAAAATTAAAATTACTGCCTTGTTTTTTTTTAATAAAATTATGGAAATGGTCTTTTCTCTAGTTTAAGTTGCAGACATTATGTATAATTGTTTTGGCTACATTCTTTATCTTTCTTACTTAACCAAGAATTTCTACTTTTTGATTTGTCTGTGTTGATGCTAAGATTATACTGGCAAGCTCAACAGCTTTTCAAAGAGAGGAAAGAAAAAAAAACCAACTTTGCTTTTAATATGTGTGTGATACCCAGGTTATAACAGCAAAATTCAACATAAGGTTTGGCTAACAGCTTAGAACAAAAGCAATGTGCATTGCAAAATATTTAATAGTTGCATCCAATGCTACTACATTGCCGTGCATGTCCTAATCAAGTAATGTTGAAAAGCTAATTTTGAGTCACCAGCAGTACATGGCTATGATTTCATAGATTTTTTTTCTTCCTGCAATCTAATCATCCTAAATGTGTGGACCATTAGCTATGCCTGGTCTGCAAACTGCCAGCAGCTTCGTCCTATACAGGCTGCTCCTTATTTCCCCGTTGGTATGACTTCTTTATGTACATCTTGCTGTAATACAACTCCTCATAAACCAGAACCAGCAACAGAATCAATTTCTTTCTTCGTCAGGCAGCCTTGTTCCCAGAAATTGAAAATAGACAAACAAAGATGTTAGGTTGCTAATTAGAGATTAGCAGGCTTGAAGGCATTGGGGCTAAACCCCTCCCTCAGAATCACTGAAGGATAAAACCAGAGTCTGTAAATGCAGGATTCTAGCACTCATCAGAAGATGACAATCTGACCCATATTTCTAGTCCAGGGACGGGGTCTGATCTCTTCAGCTGCCCAGTTGATAAGTGGCCCCAAGTAGTTCTGATCAGATAAGATCATTATCTAGCAGGAAGTTTTCTGATAAAGAACAAAGACGAACTATTGCCTCCTCTTTTAAGAGTCAATACAAGTGGGCCAATAATCACTGGAAAGGAAAACACCTTCAGGAAAGTTGTCTGTTCCTCAGCTTTTAAGCATAGTGTAAAAACAAACAGTAGTGTTTTTGTTTTGATTTGTTATTGTTAACATCTTATATTTGCCAAGTTGTAATAGTACAACTTCTACATGACAACGTTCATAAATAGCAAATTTTAAGTGTCTGCCATTTTTCCATAAATGTTATCAGTTTGCCAAGCATCTTTATTCTGGGGTGTGAGGTTTAGGTCCCCTGGCTTTCTTTTCCCATACACCCCACACTTTACACCAGCAATTCCTAAAGATCAAGTATTTTCTAAGTCTCCTACATACCAGGGCTTTTACCACTGAGAAGGCTCAAACTCTATCTCAGGGATGTATCTTGATATCTTATCAGTTATTGCTACCACCTGACCCAGCACAAGGACTTCAGGCCACAAAGCCCCTTCTTTGCACCTTTCAGTCTACTCTTAATCTCATGATAGTCATGCCCTGAAAAATCACAATTCCAAATATAAGATGCACTGGCACCTCAAGTTCATCATCAAAATTTGTTTAACCTACCTTGCCACAGGCAGCTCTGCTCTTGAACTCTCATAGCTGATGTGTGCTATCATATTGCAAAAGTCAACACAAATGTAATTTAGTGAATTGAACACTGTTTGTACTGCTAAGTTTTGTGATGTAGCCTTTAGCCCCAATTCTCAGGAACAGTAAAAAAAAAGATTTCCTGAAGGCAACTGGAGAAAATGAACTACTTCTCACAAGTCAGAAGCTACAAGTAGTCCGAGAAAAACATCAAAAGTAGGTGAAATCAGATTGAAGATTAATCCCTAAGTCTTGAGCTCAGTGTTTGGAGTAAAGACAGTACAGAAAGGAGGAAAATATGGCAATATGTAAATGTTACAGAAGAGTCAAGATTTGTTCAATAGGACTTCTTGAAAAATTAATAAAGAAACTGAAAAATAAGACAGCATCTAAAGAAATATTATGGAAGAACTCTTCAGAACACAATACAATCTTGGATACATGGAGGAAACACACAGAAACACTTATTGTGAAAATTGTTAACATCTAGAATAAGAATGAGATTTAAAAATGGTTAGAATTAAAAGAATGGCTGCTTCCACAGGAATAATAATCAGAGTGATATTAAAATTTTTGTGAAACACCCAGGATCCAAGAAGGGGGGGAAAACATCCTTATTCTAAAGAAAGAGAACTTTGAAGTTAAAATTCTACACCCAGCCAAACTATTATCCGAGTGATAGGCAGAAGTACATTTTTAGAATTGAAAGGGACTTTGAAGTTTATTACTTTAAGGTTCTCTATGAAAGAATTTCTAGACAATATAAAAACACCAATAAGAACTTTATGTGGGCAGAATGGAATAAATGAGAGATATGGCAAATAAAAGTGATAAAATATATTGAGTCTAAATAAAATTTCATTTATGTATTTCATATCATCTTAAAAATGTAGCCACCTAGAAAATCAAAATAAACCCAGTGAGGGTCAAAAGATTAAGAGAGGGGAGGGTTTCAAGGAATCAGAGAAAAAGAAAACATGCTAAGCTTCTGCTTTTTCTATTGCGGTATATTAAAGAGATTCAGTAACGTATGGTAGATATATTTACTTGAACATTTATGATAAGCTTGCTAAATTAAGATAACCATTATGAAGTAGAAATGATGTATTTGTAACTTAGCAAAGGAAAAGGAAAAGTAAGAGACATCATTAAGTTCAATTAAGAAGAGGGAATAAACAGAAATTATGATAAATAGGAAAATGTTCCTAAAAGTACCAGAAATCACAATAGTTTTAAATTCATAGGCAAGATGTCAAAACGAAAAAACAAACAAGCAAGCAAACAAACAAACATTTTCACACTTGATGTTACCTGCCAGAGCCCTACAAATACAGAGGCAGAAGCTAGCAACCAACTATTGGACTGGGCTTGGGGTCCCCAACGGAGGATCTGGAGGGTGGTCCAGAGGAGCTGAAGGGGTTTACAGCCCCATGGGAAGAACAATGACTTCGGATACCCAGACACCCCAAGACTCCCAGGGACTGGACCATCAATCAAGGGGTACACATGGTTCCAGCTAAAAATGTGGCAGAGGAAAGCCTTGTTGGGCATCAGTGGGAGGAGTGGTCTTTGGTCAGGTAAAGGCTCAATACTCAATAGAGGCCCCAACAAAGGGAAACGGATGGGGGTGGGGGGTTGGGGGAGAGGTGGGAGTGTTTCAGGTAGAGGGGCATATACATGGAAGCGGGGGTGGGGGGGTGGGGGGGTGGGAGGAGGGGCTGGGAATCTTTGGGGAGGGAGGCTTTTAGGAGGGGGGAAATTGGCAATGTAAATGAAGAAGATACTCAATTAAAAAAATATATTTCTGCAATGGTTTTGAGAGAAAAGTCCCCAAACCCACTGTCACAGGAAGATGGGGCCTTAAGGGCTCAGAAGAGCTATATGAAGCAAATACTAATGCCAGATATCAGATGTGACAGTGATCCTCTCAGAAAAAAACATTCAGGGAGACGAAGGCATGCCCATCTAAGTAGCAAGCCACGTAAAAACTTCACAAGCACACAGCTTAGGAAACCGGTAATGACTGTGCCCAACACCACTGAGGCTGCCAGAAGGAAAGCCTCTTAGAATAAAGCACTTGGTGTTCCAGTTGTCAGTCACAGACAAAGGGCAGGGGAGTGTGGAACCTTATCAGCAGTGGGTCCTTACGATCGCTACCCTTCTTGTTGTCCAGTATTGCTTTTTATTGTCTTTGTGGTGCGGACTCACTTCCTCTGTTATTGATGAAGGGCAGATTGCCTGTTCTACTGTCTCCCTTTTCCCAATACCTGCATCTGAAGCATCTCCCTAACCAAACCAAAACAAGGCCTTCCATTTTCATCACACAGTGCAATAGAGTAGGCTCTCTCCTGGCTCCACACACTGCTTGTTTCATTTGCTGAAATTTCTGGGCTGCCTTTTCCCTAGCTGAAAATTGAGGATTAAAAAACAACAACAACAACAACAACAACAACAACAACAACAACAAAAACAAGTCTACCTCTTCAAATGGCCATGACAGTGAAACATCATCGTAGAAGCCGGGTGTAATGGTGGATACTTTTACTCTCAGTGCTTGGGTGGCAGAAGCAGGCCGATTTCTGAGTTTGAGGCCTGCCTGGTCTGTAGAGCAAGTCCCAGAACTACACAGAGAAACCCTGCCTCAGAACAAACACACATTAGACAAACACCACCTGATATCATACAGGTAGAAAATTTGATACATAGCAACTATTCTTTTGGGAGGAAGGGTGAATTTTTAATTGTTATATCATGAAATGTGGTAAAGCTTAATACGTTTTATGAGGATATACTCATTGACATCAGCCTGACAGATTGTAAATGAGTTCACCACCATAACTACAAACACATCAAAATGTATAACATTACCTCTTTGCCCATCATTATTGTTATTCTAAGAATAAGTTCTACTCTGTATTTTATCAACAGAAATAGTAATTATACTTAATTATATATTGGTCATCTTTACACTCTCCAACTAACATATGGGTATAACATCTCAGCCTAGAAATAATTGCGTTGAAATAACTGTTGTTAGCCAACCAAAAGCTCCTTTTTATTACTGTTTTATCTGTGTTTACAATTGTGGTCAAATTTCTTGAAAGGTTAAGCTACACACCAAATTCCTTATGAGCTGGTCTTATCTGTTCCTGGTGTCTAGAGTCTCCTTAAATTGTGCTTCTACAGAAATTCTGATTTCCAAAGCTTCTAAATGGAGTCTTTAAAACCTTCAACTTCGATACTCTACTTAAAAATACAAGTTGTAAAAGCATGGCCATTAAATGAAAAGTTCTAAAATACTATAAACTGTCTAATTAAAGGTATCCACAGGTGATTCATCTGTTCTCGAGTTAGTTCTAATAATTGTGTTTATGGAGGGAGTTATCCATGTCACCTGTCTAATGTCTAATACATTGAAATCAATGTATTAGAATATAATTTTATAAAATATTTTCTTACAACCTGTTCATTTCTAGTGTTGCTTACCCATGCCTTTTCTTATTTATTTATTTATTTATTTATTTATTTATTTATTTATTTATCATTCATTTGCTTATCAAAACAGGATCTCACTTAACTCTTTTTTTTTTAAATCTTTTGAGTACTGGAAGCACAGGACAGGCTAGCTTTTTATTTATTAGATTTATTATAGAAGTCTATTTTACCAAATTTTTTCAAACTTTAATTATTTAGTTTTAGTTTTATTTTGAGAAAGTATTATACAGTTCCAAGGGTGAGTTCTTTAGCATGAAATGTTAATTTTTATTGCTTTTTATTTGGCATAGTTTTTAAGAATATAATAAAGATGCAGACTACCATGTTTTTCCCATTTTTGAATTTTTCAATGGGAAAGTCATGTTAATTAAAAAATAAGCAGTGCTATACATGTAGCTCATAAATATTTTAAAAATAATGAGACTTTTAAAGAGAGACACAAAATGTAAAAATTCATTGAAGTAGAGAATGTAAAGAAGTTTAATTTTCCTAAAATTTAAAGAAAAACCAGAATACTGAGATGAGATATAATATTTGAAACTCTTGAAAAGTGGCAGCATCTATAGACTGGACCTACAGGACATATTGTATTATGTCACATCTTAAAGCATGAATCAAATTGTTTAGGAACTTTTCTGGTTTCATGGAATTTAACACATGAATCATTATTTACATATTCATCTGGTTTCATGGATTATCCTACTATTTTGCTGCTGCTGCTGCTGCTGCTGCTGCTGTTGTTGTTACAAAAACAAAATGACACCTATCTTGGCATTCACACAGGTGAGACATGGACATTGTAATCTTGTAATACGGCAATCACTTTCAAGCTTGAGGAGACATCCTTACTAATCATTGCAATGAGTCTGCAGGTAGTGGTTTTACATGTTTCAGAAGATGGTAGTTCTTATAATCTAAAAATTGAATTACAGTGAGGATAAATAAGATAATGGATAAAAGGAACTTTAAATAAAGGTAATATATAGTCAATAAATACTAATAATTATATCAGGAGCTTAGCCAATCATACAGACTGAGTTTTCTTTGGTAAAACAAACAAGGATATTTGACTACTTATTAAAGGATGAGTGGAAAGCTAACCTATCAGACCCCTATTTCGTTTTAAACACTGCTTTTTCTGGCAGTAGTGATGGAAAGCCCTTACCCAGGAGGCAGTTGAGCTCTGTGAAATAAAATCACTAAAAAAACATAGGTTAGAAGCGAAGAATGACACGCTTTCTTTCCTACAATGCATTACTCTCTACACCAAAGAGCTCAGGCTAGGCTAACATTGACACAGCTATGTCATTCCTTCTGAAGTTACTCCAAAATATTTTCACATACAGTGACTACAACTGGTGAATGTGTATCAATGTAGAAGTGACTATCTTCAAGTCATGGTTAACTAAAACAGACACATGTACCATTTCTAGGTGTCCTTTTTGGTTCTGTAGATGCCACCAACATTGTCCATTGCAGTCACCTGAATAGAGCACCTAATCACAAGGACACAATTCATTGTGTCCAGTGTGAACAAAAGGCCCACCATTTCGGAAAATTAAATGTAAACTATTATTGAATGAAGACTCCAAATAAAAATGGCATATTAGGATCACGTTATCCAATTTCTCTTATTCTATAATTGTTGTAACATGTAACATACTGACCATAATATCATTTTTAAGAATTTGACAATATCTCTCCTTGACCTAAATAATTATTCTGGACCCTGTATTTCCTCTTTGCAGTAATGGGAGACATTAACAGAAGAGATTTTATGACCTCTTCTTCTTTCTTGTAAACTCTTGGCTCACCATTAATCACAAGTTCTTAAGGGCAAAGGCGATAGGTTCTTGAGTTCATTATTAGCCTAGGCTACCTTGTGGATTTTGTCTAAAAACAAAACAGAAAATATAGCAAAACAAAAACCAAACAAAAATGAGCATGGCCCAGCGCTATAAGGAAGAAACTTCACAATCTCTCCCATCATGTTCTTTGTGAAATCTGAAGGACATTATTCTCTGTGTAATCAAGATCTCTGTCAGGAGACAAGCTCTAAGTGTACAAAATTGCAAAAATGGTTAATAATAACACAAAATAATTGGGTGAATGAATGGAAGAAGTAGTGTTAATTATTAGCACCTTGAATACTTTCTTTGCTAGTTCTTGTAATTTAATATTAAAAAAGACCGTGCTACTAAAAAAAATAGATGCCAGATAGGTGTGAACAGAGATGAAATTTGTTCCATAAATGTCAAAAATAAATGTCTCAAAAAATATACTCAGAATTTGGAGACCTTGGAAAAATTATCACATAAAAAAGAAAAATCTAACATTTTGAATATGCTGTTGGGGAGTCCAGACATTTATGTATCAAATACATCAGGTGTCACATTATAGCCTATTGTTTCCAGGATTGGGAAATTATCAAGACTTATTTAAGATGAAGTGAAGTGAACGTTTCTTTCTAAATAAGACCACAGTTTAACTAAAAATTAAATAGTGATTTAAAATCTTCAAAAAGTCTTATAGGGCCTAAGATATGTCTAGGGGTTGATTTACCCTGAATTCTGAGTCTATAGAGGAAATCATTTGTTAGCGGGCTCACATGCTTTCTCAGAGACTCCCTCAGAGATTGTAAACATTATGCATGATCACTCACAACCAGGGATAATAATGATGCAAATAAAGTTGTTTTCTCGTGAGCTGAACAAGGATGATAGTGACAAACATGCCAAACTAGATGCCAGAAAACCACGAGACCTCTAGACAAAGAGCGACAGGCAACTGAGCAAAGATGGGAGTGGGACAGGCCCTCCTCCCCAGGGAATGACACACCAACTGCTAGTGCTAGTGCTAGATGACCAGCCCTGAAAACATACACACAAGTGACAATCAAACACATACCTGCATGTAATAACAAGTAATGAGGAAAAGAGGACATGAATTCAAAGGAGAGCAGGGAGGGGTGTATGGAAAGGTTTGGAGAAGAAAAGCAATTAAGTTATAATCTCAAAAATAAATAGAAAAAAAAGTTGCTTCCTGAACCAAATACTATTGCCCTGCTAAAGGAATATAGCAATAAAGAGACACCTAATGATATTGTTATACCCATAAATCAGTGCCTCACCCAGCCACCCTCAGCGGCTTCTTCTTGGAGTAGATGGAAACTAACACAAAGAGCCACATCTGGACAACATGCAGAGAGTGAAGAGACTTTGGAGCATTCAGTCCTAATGGGATGTCTTCATTAACCCCTCCTTCAGAGCTCAAGGATCTATGTTGAATAGGAGGCTGAAATCCAGTAAGATTGATGGGGTGATAGATGACTCTGAGGAAGCAGTCTTTTTTCACACAGGACAAGACAAACACACATATGAATTCATGGTGACGGTGGCAGCACACACAGGCCTCCACAGGTTCAAGCCAGAAAGGGTCCAGGTACTGAGAGGGTAAGTGAACTTGGGATCCCACCTCTGACTGAGAAGCTATCTGCAATTAACACCTGCTTGCAAATGAAAAATTAGTTTTCTCTAATAGAGTTACCCACACTTAAGGACAGATCTCACACTCAGGAGTAATAAGCCAATGCAAAGCAAACCCAGTGGTCTTCTTGAAGACTATGTTTCATATTGCTTTGTGCATCATTTGTCTTGTGGGTCTTTTGCTTGTACTGTTTTATTTCTGTGTGTGTGTGTGTGTGTGTGTGTGTGTGTGTGTGTATGCATGCACGTACATACATGCATGTACATACACTTTGTTTTGTTGTTTGTTTTTAAGAGAAAGAAAGAAAGGACATTGAGTTGGGTAGCTGGGAGATGGAAAGTATCTGGGAACAGTTAGTTGATGGAGAACAAATGCATGATCAGAATTATATAGGCTTTTTTTTTTTTTCAAAAAAAAATGTTGTTTTCTGGACCAGTGAGATGGTGCATGCGCTAACAGCTCTTCCTGATGAGAGTGAGAACCTAAGTTCCATTCCTGTAACCCACAAGGTGGAAGAAGAGACCTCACTTCCACAGATTGTCATCTAACCTTCACATATGTGCCCTGGTACACACACACAATGAATAAATGCTTTCAACTTGTAGTGCACATAGCAAATAAAGTGATGATACAGTTGCTGGAACATCTAGGCTTTGAAAATGTTTCTCAGATGACTTGTAAAGGAGAAGAATATTGGTCTTTTCAAGAAGGCATTTATAATGTTTATGATTTTTTTTCCTGCTGGAACATGGAATGAAACTATGGTTGGGTTTTATGCTTGTTTGTTTTGTGGAGAAATGATAAAAGAACCCATGTTGTAGTAGCGAACTATTATTTTCTGACCTTGACTGAATACTGTTATTATTGGGGATCTTTAAAATGATGAGTGTATGAGTGTCTTTGCCCAGTCTCTAGGCTGTTGCTATCTGAATGGGGTTCCACCTAAGCAGCAGAATCTCTAAGTGACACCCCTTCACTGTGATTCTAATGGTATCCAGGGTTCAGAATCAGCAGTTCAGTTATAAACTGGCTCTGGGCAACAGAAACTACCAAGAGTCTGGTCTGCCACTAGGAATCAAGGGTCTCACAGCCTTCTCCATTTATCTGTACAATGAGATTGAAAATATCAACTCTGGATAGTGACTGAAATTATCACCACAAGCTTCAAAGTGGTTGGCAGAATCTCAATAATATTAATAAAAGGTTTCCTGTATATTCTTAGTTCTCTTATAGTACCTTGACTGGACTCAATTTCTAAAGTTACTCCAGAATGAGTAACAGAAGTGAGGCTTTTGTTTTGACCTCACACTTTCATTTAGAATGCCATTTGAATGGACAGACTTGCTTAAAGAACCTGCTATCAAAGCTTAAGTGAATGAGTAATATTCAGACGAATTTTAGAACAATGAAAAGCATGGAAAAGAAGCCAAATTATAGTAATCTTGTCCTCAGAGGTATGCAGGAATGAAAGCATACTATCTGCTGACTCTGCTTTGGCACTCTCAAAACATGTGGGAGGAAATTCCTCTTGTTAACTAGCCGACAAACTGAGTGATGCTACATATGCAGTCTGGAATCTTAAGCGTGGGGATTAGTGAAGAGAAACTGTGTCCAAAGAAAAAATTGAACTCTGAGATTGTTTCCTTCAGTTTGTGACTATCTTCTGCACACCTACATCTGAGCTCCATGAATTCAAATATGTCAAGCCCAACCTATCTGAAAAGGAACTCTTTGCCCTCCCTCTTGATCCAGTTCCTCCTCCTGTTATCATTAGCAATGAAAGGTCCTTATTTTCACCAACAAGATGTCATCCTTGTAATATGTCTACATTTAGTCAATTATCAGTTCCTATTCTGTTATTTAATCCATAAAATCCATGGTTTCTTCATTAGCACAACCCTAACTGAAGTTATTTCTCAGTCCCCAAGGAAAACTAATGAAACAGAAAGATATTTGCCAAGAACCTCCCTCTGCACCCCTGCCCCTGCAACCATGATCCAATCTCTCTCAGCAGAAGTAATGTGGAAACTTCTAAATCAGTAATGTCTTGTTGGGATCCCTTGCATCCCGCTCTCAACATATTCATGGAACAAGGCCATAGAATATGTCTGGCATACACTATATACTTAATTATATATTTATAATTAATGGGAGGGGACTTGGGCATGGGATTTCTACAATGGAAAAAAAGCATTAAATGTGTTTAAATATTAAGTGAAGAATTAGGGAGGAGCTTGTAAATCAGGAGAGAGGAGCAGTAGCAACAAGTTCTGTGATAATCTCACAGCACAGAAGTAGAACCTGGTGCACAGAAGTATCCATCCCTGACAAAAGAGAGTTTGGGGCAGATAAAGAGGCTGGGTGTGGGCACAGATGGATTAGCATCTTTTGTGGTTGAACATTGAGATAACCTCCATTTGTGATAGCCTACACATTTGTTCTTCAAGTAGAACTAAAGTCAGATGTGAAAGCTAAGGGTGAGAAACCAGAGGTTTGAACTTAGATGAAGAGATTGGAAATTCATTTGTAGAGAATTGGAGAGGAGGAGGGGGACAGAGGGGGAGAGGAGAGAGGCAGACAGAGAGATAGAGAGAGGGGGAGGGTAAAGAGACAGAGAGAGGAGGAGGGAGGAAATAAAGAGGAAGGAGAGAGAGAGGGAAGAGAGGAGAGGAGAGAGAGAAAGAGAGAGAGAGGGAGGGAGGAAGAAAGAGAGGGAGGGAGGGAGAAAGGGAGGGAGGAAGGGAGAAAGAGAGGGAGAGAGGGAGGGAGGGAGGGAGGGAGAGAGGGAGGGATGGAGAGAGAGACTGGAAATGCAAGGAAGAGTTGTGAGCTCAGTGAACCTTTATTTTATCTCTTAATAAATAATTATGTACACGAGTTTGTTGCCCTACGAGGCTGGGTTCTTACTTTCCCAGCACATGGGGAAAATGCGTGTTGTAAATAAAGGCAAGTACCATAATGCCCAGAGTTGCAGCATTGCTTTTAAAAAATGAGTGATGTAGACATATTTTTAAAGAATGGGGAACAATAGTTTGTGCCAGAAAAAAAAAGCTAGATATTCTTATTATGTCTTAAGAGGTTTTTGTTGTTGAGAAAATCAGGTTCAAGATATGTATTGCATACCCAATCTCAGAAAGTCTTAAATAGGTTATAGTGCTTTACTTCAGAATATAAATGTATAAAAAGTATGCTAATATAAAAACACCTATCAGCAATTATAACACGTGTATGTTCAGCTCAGATAGGAGAGTCCAGGAGAAGGAAGACACTTGAAACTTTGAGTTTATATGACCGGAGATAGGATATACAAAATAGATTCACATTACCCAATTTTTTTGAACAACACAGAACAGACCAAAATTTTATCAGTACAACACACTTCTTAATCAAGAGCCTAGGGGGATTAATAAAAAGTTGATGGAAACAAGAAACACGCTAAACATCATTTTATGTTATTTTTCAGAACATGAGAAATGAATAGGTTACCATCTGCTAACATCTCATTTCTTAAGGGATGGTCACAGCTGGACCACATTTGTGGCTTGAAACAAAGCTTTCTTATTGAGCCCCTTTGTCCCCATGATGATGCATTAAACCATCTCTTCTGATCACTTTTAAAATCAATTTGAAGCCAGAGCAGGGAGAAGTGTCAATAAGAAAAAGAGAACCCAACCACAAAAGAACATTTGTTCAAAAATAGATCTTAGAAAATATTTTTAAGTAAAGCCCTTTATTTTTATATCACAGCTTTAAATTATACTGTTTAAAGCTGTGTCGATGAGTTGAGAAACTCCCTCCATTTTTACTCTCAAGCATTAAAAGTAGTGCAGAGAGAAGAAAGCTTTCTGAGCCCTGGTTGAAGGGAAGAGGGTGGAGAGGGGTGGAGAGAGAGGGGAAATGTGTTCCCGGTCTTCTCTGGAGAGCTGTAATTTCATTCTCTTCATTTTAAGTGGGTGAAAACTGTGCCTCTCACCCCACCTCCAACCTTGCCTGATTCTATTATTTTCCATACATACTCTTCTGCCTTCAGCAGAGAGGTGTGGTCAGAGCCTGCCATAGAGAAGGGAAGACAGAAGAGGAACTGTCCTCCTACCTTGGCCAAGGGCTTCAACTCCTGAATCCCCCAGGAAAGAGAACCTTGCTACAATGTCTACCTATCCCAACGAAGCCAAGACTATATAAATAACTGAATCCATTCAAAGCAAGCTAATACTATATAAAGAATATGTGTCCCCCTATCTATCTTAACCCATTCAATTTCAATGCACTGTATATATTTTATGAGAAACTAAATTATGATCTACATCTGGCTCTCAATTACAACCTCTCAATGCCTGAAGCCTCCCCTTGTTCATGAATGAAACACTTTACTTTCAGAGAAGGATACCTTTTCCAAGGTTCCTTGGGCAACATTGGATGCGTGACTACAGCAAATCCCAACTGTATCCCACAAGTTTTGCTTTACCTTCTCACACAGATATAAAATTATTTTCTTTTATGTCATCCCATTTTGGAAATTCTTATTTTTATTATTGCTTCATTGATTACAGCTTCTAAGGGGAAAGAATGTTTCTTTTCCTTTTTTATGTCCAATGTCGTATCTGGCACATGAGTAATATCCAGGAAATCAACTCTGCAGCTATCGGTAACTTCAAAGAGGATTCTGGTCTGACTAGATGTGTTTCTGCCTACTGGTGATTGAGAAGTGTCTAATCTCAGTTGAAGAGAGGACTGTTTCCCCCCTCTCTTTGTTCTGTTTCCTCTCTTTGTTCTCATGATAGAATCTTAAAAGCACATGGGTCCCTATAATGAAAACTGAATTTTCCATCCTTTATTTAGGTTAAGGTCATAGGATCAGAGTCCTGATAGGGAAGATAAACAGGGGAGTTTTGGGGACTGCACAGCCTATCAGTCTCTTTCCATTTCCCACTGTGTTGTCAGATAGGATGTGCACATGATGGCTGGAACTGGAGCAGTCCTGGAACCAGAGTACAAGTCAGAAGGAATTCATTCATTCCTGGTTACCACAAAGCTTACCCGTGCTTTAGGTGAGAGAAAAACAAATTGGCTTTTTTTTTTTAAATGCCATCCATGCCCTAGTTTTCTTATAACTTGAGATTAAATCTAAATGGTATACTTGGCACCAATAAATACAAGGCAAACATTTATTATCTTGTCCTCAGTTAATAAAATACTGCATATGATGCTCTAGTAAATGTAATCTATGAATCAACTAAAAGATAGTGGAATCATTTGTGACACTCTGAAATTAAGACAAATATTGATACTTCATTTAATGAACTCAGAGCCATAGCTTCCTCATTTCTACAAAATTCCCCTTCGATTCCCCAACCAATTGATGGTATTTGTGAACCAGATTTGCAATCTCATTTGATCCCTATGTTCGATAGGAAAGCACTATAATTCCTATGACTAGTTTTATAGCTGAATAAAATAGTTTGACTAAAAGTGAGGAACTTTTTAAAAGTCACAGCACAGCATCGGAGCCAGGACTTAGACGGGAGGCTGTTGTTTTGTCTCAGATCTCACTTGCTTTCCTGTTCATGTGTGGTCACAGTGGGTATCTGTGAGGCAGGCACTACCTTATTATCTAACAAGAGCAGATCCCAGACATCTAAAGCCTCACACTAATAAAGATTTCTATCTTGATCTGCTCTGCTTCCCTGACATATGCATTTCAAAGTAAATGTATGGATCTGAAAAAATATATTATGCTTTGTGAGGTAGCCCAGACCTAGAACGACAAAGACCTCATGGTGTCTGGGCTCCAAATCCTTAGATTTGAATATATCATATAAAGAAACTGCAGAAATAGAAAAGAATTATCAGGAAAAGGGGCAGGAAGGAGCTCTAGATATAGGGTAAGTAGGATGCAAATATAAAGAAGGAAAGAGGAAAACAAAGATTAAACAGGAGCAGGGGAAGGAAAGCAGCAGAAGGAGACAAAAGACAGATACAAATCCTGTAGGATCATGCAAAAATCATAGTGAAACTTTATTTTATAGGCTTAATTAAACATATAGTATATATGTGTTTAAATACAAATATTTATGTAATTCAAATGGCATTACACTACACTGGGTGATAACATTTTCCCTACAAGTCACAGGTTATCTAACAAATATCTCAAGAGCATAGGCTACTACCATTTCCCATTTTATCCTCATCCCCCCCCCCCCCCCCCGAACTTGAATGGAATACTCTATTGCTGAAGATACACTACACCTAAGACATAGGACTTGGAGGAATTGAGCTGTTGCTGACCTGGAAGCCTCTTTTCTGAGGATTTTTCTCAGAATATTGAAAAGTACTATGCAGGGCGCCAAGAGAGAAAAGTAACCAGTAGTCTTACTGAGCTGCAAATCTCACGGAACACAATAATGACTTGTCTGGAACAATATCCCTAGTTGGTAAAATAGCACCTACACCTTGGGCATTAATCAATAGCTCCCTACTCACACTTAAGGCTCCCTCAATAGGAGGGAACTTTGGCCTGGTATTGTAAACCTGGCCAACTACCCATATTTGGAGAGATGGATCCTGGAAGACTGTAACATTACATTTTCTTAAACCATTATTGCTTCTAACGGTATTATTATAAGTACCCTTATATCCACAGATAACTGTAGTTACCACTCCTCATCCAAGAAACATCTTTTTTGCAGTATATGAAGCTACTACAAAGGAGCACAGCCAGTATGCCTACAGTGCAGTTCCTATACCTAAGGTAACGACAACAATAACAAAACAAGAAACAAACAAAGTTCAAAAAGCATTGCCAAAGAGGTGGTAGAAATTTTGTAAAAGCCAGAGGATCAGGATCCCTCCTATGAGATAATGCTTTCCAGACATAACAGGGATGCTATGAGATCTGAATGATACACCTCCTAAATGAAACCTGATTAATGACTACACAAGATGACAGACCAGTGGGGACAGGGCCTTGTCACAAAGTCTCACCACAGATGAAGAACTCTAGGTAGTTAATGGCTGCTGAAAGGAGGGGTTATTAATTTTTCGCAGAATCAATTCCACTGATAGGTTATCCAACCCCAACTAGGAAGCCCTAGACACACATATAAGCAACACTAAGTGGATTCAGCAGTGTGTGCATGTGTGTGTGTGTGTGTGTGTGTGTGCATGTGTGTGTGTGTGTGTGTGTGTGTGTGTGTGTGTATAACGAGTACAGGAAAGCTCAGGAATCATGAAGAGAGAAGAGTTTGAGGTGGGAGAGAGAATGGCATATATGCTGTAACTACAGTATATGCATGTATAAAATGCTCAAAAAGCTATTTAAAAATTTAAAAATGAGGTTTATCTCAGCATTCTTCAGTTGACCATAGTACTTTGGATGGGCTTAAGGCTTCCTGGGCCTTCCATACCCATGTAGATGCGTCTGCTATTTGTCATTACTTAGCTACTGTTAGGCAGTCATGGAGGTGAGACTTCATGGCTGTTTGGAAAGCACACTTAGAAGTAACAGTGCACAGACTGAATAAGTTGTATACACACACACACATGCATATATATATATATATATATATGTACATATACATATATGTGTGTATATATGTATATAGCAACAGTAAATGAAAAAAGAGGTCATGTATTTGAGAAAGAGAAAGTATATGTGAGGGTTTGAGGTGAGGAAAAAAGGGGGGAATGATAATATTATTTCAAAAAGTAAAGGGAATTTTTAGAAAAGATGTCGTATATTAATACCTCCAAGTTGATACATTTCATCTTGGAAGCCCTTTAAGACATAGGATATTCTAAAGGGAGGCCTCCTGGGAATCAGAAAGTAAACAACTTAGAAGCATCAAGAAGTCTTTCAAATTTGACATATTCACTAGATTCTCCCATCCCCAAGCTTATATAAGCAGAAAAGATACTGAAAGCTACTCTCAGATAATATTGCTACTCAGAAGAGGCAGAGATCTGAGGAGTTGCCAGGAAGGGATATTCTCCACACATAGAACCATTTGCAAGATGTGCAATGTGCTCTGAGATTCATGCTTTTGTTAGCTCTACCTGCAATATTGGGTGGGTTTTCTCAGATGCAGCTGCCCTTCAGTCATTTCTGCTTTTGTAAGTAACCCCTCCTACTGTTGTAACTGACCTCCAATAAGCTGATTCATTCACCACATTAGACTTTTGTAGTATTGTCCCTTTGTTGATGATTTCGTTTTTGGAGTAGATACTTGTTCATGTACTTCAAGGAAGAGTGTCATGCAATACAAAAATTCTAAGCCCTCGGGTTATCCTTGGTACAATATTTCCACTAGAACTTCCTTTTCTATTGTAATATTGAATTCATACCCTAAACAAATCCACGTACTATTTGAGATTGGGCAGCTGCTGCCCTAGAGGTAAGTGCTGTACCACCCATGCTCACTGGTCACTTCCCTTAGCTTTCACATTGGATGCTCAGGCAGCCTAGGCGTCTTGCAACGGATTAGAGCAACTGCACCACAGTCCTGTTATCTTCATTCACACCCCCACCCAAAATACAGGAATACATGGGGGCTCAACAAAAGTCTGCTGATGGTGATAACCACAAAACCCAGAGAGGAGGCAAAGAAAAGATGCTTGAGAAAAATGCAAGGAGAAAGGTAAATCCAACAATCTTGATCAAGTGGGTATATTGACAGAATCAGAGAATGGCAAAGAGGAGTCATGCAGAAGGAACATTCACATCATAGCCTCACCAACCTGTTCCTCAAAGAGTATGTTGCAGAACCTCTGACTGAGCCAATATTCACATTACTCACAAGCCAGAGATTATGATCCTTCTCTTTAAAAAAAAAAGCTTGACTTATTTAAAGTAGAACACTCAAATTGGAAACCTCTTAGCTACATTTAAGATGTAGCGCTTGGCATAAGTGTGATTCGGGAACCTATAAGAAATTCAATTATGATACATATTTTTGTCAGTTCAAATGGGTTTAGAACTTTACTATCATCATTTTATAGATGATAATAATATGAGGATAGATTTTTCAAATCAGACACAACACAGGATAAAAGTGAGAGAAGCTGATGGTGAGGAGATGACAGACAACTCTAACTTCAAACTAGATGTGCTCGTGGGGAAATGGCAAGAAATCTGATAGAGCCAACATTTTTTGTTTCTATAAATTGTATTTCCTATAATCTCTTGAACACAAAACACAGTAAACAAGAAAGAAGGAAATATCAGGCCTGTGAGTTATAAGTTGCAGTGTAACTTGGAGGTAGTATATAGTTCTGGCATCGAGGTAAATTGAGACAAACTCAATGGAATTCTTTGGGAAATCTTGACTTCCAAATTCTGTGACATACCCTCCCAGTACCCACTGTACCTCACTGTTAGCACTATTAGTCAATTTCATGGTTTGTTATTGCATTCCCATACATTCCCAACCACCTAGGTGTGTAAGATGTAAGGATACAAGATGGACCTTTTGATGCATGACCACTGATACTGTTCATCAGTGTAACCTCGGGGTAAAACACAGAGGCTGACCTGTGCTAAAACAAACAGATTTCACTGCAGAATGAGTGAATGACTATGTGAACAAACGACCGGCTGAATGGGAACTTTGGGGTGTTGCATTCAGTATGTATAGCTACTGGAGGAGCTGGCTCATATCTGGGTGTTAGCTTCCTTTCTTCTTTATATCAATTTTCTGTGCATGTGTGTGCATGCGCCCATGCACATGCATGCACACGTTTATGTGTATGTATGTATTCAGTGTTCACCTATGCGTGGACACTTTTGCATGTGTATGAGCACATTATATGTGTGAGTACATGTGCATGTCTGGATATGCATGTGGGGGGTTGAGTTTGATGTTAGGAACCATCCTCCATTGCTTACCTACCTTATTTATTTAGGAAGGTTCCTGTAGCCAAACTTGGAGTTCATCAATATGGATAGATTTACTATCTAGCTTACTCTTGGGATCCCTGTCTCTCTCCCATGAGTGTTACTGAGGTCACCTAGTGTATGCATGGGTATTGGAAATCTAAACACCAGTCCTCAAGCATATGCTACACTTGCTTTAAGTGCTGAGCTGTCTCTACAGAGCCCATATTGAAGGCTTCTTGAAGCTCAGAACCTAAGTCATTTCTCTCTGCATTGCTATGCCTCATACTAAGGCTTTTAAGCTACTTATTGTAGAAGCGAGAAGAAACAGGTTATTCTTTGTGTGACAGACCCTAGAGACTAAAGACATACAAAATGATATAGTAGCTGCCACTGATTTATAAAGGAGTTACATTTGGAGTAGCAATGCATCCACACATGATTGAGTTTGTATACAAAATGGTGGTAGATAATTTATTACCATATTTTGAATTTCTATTCCAAAAAGGGAAATCCACAGTAGTTTACTACCTCCTAATTCAATACAATATTATTGAGAATCAATAATAGCTATTAGGGCTTGAAGACTAGAAAAAAAAAGTTTGTGTTGAAGGAAATGGCCAAGTGTTGACTACTCATAGGGCTAGACGTAATCATCAGTTAATTACACAAAATTGACAAGGGCTTAAGTCTGTTTCTTTCATGTGCTATTTGTTTTTGATTTATACCCTAACTTTAATCATGAACTCTAACAGACTATTATATTTGGGTTTGTTATTCATCATTTATCCATATATTCTAGATAATTATCTTACGAGAAAATTTATATACAACAAAAATCAGTGCTCTATACAATTCAGTTCATTCAATCATTTAAGTGTCTCCATAATCAGGATAGACAGCATTGGCTAAAAGATTCCTTTATATTGTTTTACAATAAATCATTAGCCTTAGCTTCAGACAATTATTTTGTTTTCTATATAAATTCAACTTTTTAAAAACACTTTATAGAAACAAGGTTGTATAGTCACCAGACATTTTATTCAGGCTTTTTTTGGTTTTGTTTTCTCATAGCTTATAACAGGTTTCAATATTTCCTCCTATTTTCTTCTCTGTGCAGTATAAACCATATAAACATAGTGTACACACTCATCTATTGATAAACTATGTCCAGTTCTTAGACATTATAGAAAGGTATGTTATCGACTGTGGTGATACGTTCTTGTATTTTTTTCTTATTCTTCCTGAAACTATCTATTGCTCTTGAAGTTCAAGATTGAACAATTACCAGACCTTGTGGCCCAGTAATAATATACTTTGAGATCACAGAAGATTATGCATTTACCTACTGTTCTTCTATATACTCAGCCCACTTATGTTTAACCAACATTAAAGGAAACAATGCAAACAACTTACTATGCCCTGGATTTCCCATTTAGTTTTCCAACCTTAAGGTAAGAACATAGATGAATCTTAAATTATATATTCTTCCATACTCCAGAGCCAAAATTGTGCATGCATGCCTCTGTGTGTGTGTGTGTGTGTGTGTGTGTGTGTGTATGTATGTGTGATGGCAATCACTTGTTGTAAACAGCCAACAGGTTGACAGCAACATTAAAATCATAACCATCCCATTAATGTAGGAAGTAGCCGGTGGAGAGTCAAGTGCTGTTCAGGGTCACTTGGGTCAGTGAAGTCACTTCTTCCCTTGTAGAAATCTATTCTAATATTTTGTGAAGAATGTTTTATTTCTTTCTTATACTGCGCTATCTTCACTGCTCAGTAAATACAGAACAACATGCCCTGTTATGGATAAGCACAACCAACAGGCATCAGAGACAGACAAATCAGGCACACAAGAGACTGGCAACATAGACCAGAAACTACAAACAGAAGGAAGACAGAGAGAATAGTGAAACACTCAAATTAGGGCTCAGCCTTGGTTAAACCACACCAAGCAGAAGATTTTATCTGTATTCCTTATAGTGACATTGATGCAATGGATATTTGTATAGAATCCTTTGTGTTATTTCTCTTGGATACACATTTACAATTACAGGAATGAATAGGTTAATCTTCAAAGTCAGTTTTAGAATAGCCATGGAAATGTATTTGTGACGGTGTTTCCAGAAAGGTTTTCCTCAGGAGGAAAGAATTAACATGAATATGGGCAATGTTGTCTTATGATCTGGAGTCCAAAACCGAGGAATAAGGATCAAATGAGCTGGGTGGTAGCATTCAGCTCTCTGATTCCTGACTGTGGGCTCGATGTTAGCACAGTCCTGACCCAATGGTCATCTCGCAGTGTGATGGACTGTGCCCTCAAACTGTAAGCCAAATAAGCTTTCCCCTTTCTTAGGTTGTTCGTGTCTTATATTTTATCAGCATAAGGAGAAGCTTGACTAGTTCAGCTAGGTCCCCTGGTGAGTGTATACATAACTTTTCAAGAAACTGACAGCTTTGATAATTGACTGTAGTATCATTTTATAATCCTATTACCTATGCAAGTCAGTGGCTTCATATCTTAAACAACACAGGGTATAGGCAGTTCTGTTAATCTCAGATATTCAGTGGGTGGGGTATCCTCGCCTCCTTTATGTATTTGTATTAGCGAATGCTTTCCTGCTTATTAGTAATGTTGAGCATCTTTTAAATTCCTCATAAAGAATTCACATGTTTTTTCTGTGAGGCAGCACACTCATTTTAATTGATCCCAAAGCAACTGTGAAGGAGAAGGAAGATGAGCACAGAAAAGTATAAATCTATTCTTAGTTCTAAGAAAAGCACCTACAGTACTTTAAGAGCATGTTCTTTAGATAACAAATTTAGGTAACTTCCAACAAATGAAATAGGGTCTCATAATTCTGATAGTGAAGTACCTTGTTCTGCCCACTGGCAATCTGTAATAACTAGAAAAGAGAGTTCTGTGAAAATAATATGGATTGCTCTAACAATCTTTATGGTACTGTCACAATTTGAACACCACATGGCAAGGGACAAGAAGTATTAAGTGTTGGGGTGTTTTTGGCTTATGATCAAGTATATGTAGGGTCAATATAATCTAGGCAATTCCAGTAACTACCTTTCTTGAGAGTTTGTTGTTTTGTTGCGAGCGCATGCTGCATGGCAGGCTCTGTCCTGAGAGTTTTATCTGCATCATCACATCCAGCCTCTGCAGCAATTCTCCTAGAGAATACTGTCATTGTCATATGAGGATGAGAGAAGAGAGCGACTTCACATCATAAAAGCTATGAGCCACACTGACAGTCAGCCTCAGACCCAAGAAACTAGTGACTCCACACCCTACCTTAAATATTTGAACATCACAAATTTGCACATTTCCCATAGAATACAGGAAGACCATATATACAATTAGGTAGCAAATTGGAAAGCATTTTAGAAAACCGGAACACCAGCACACACTTTTAAAACACGGAAGTTTATAGGAATAACTGCCCTTAATTAAGGTACAGAATCAATGACAATAACGGAGAAATATCAGGTCTCTAAAGATACTACAAGTCTGACTGGGATCTAAGATGTTATTTCCAAGCTCTGTACTCTTAAGACCTGCAACCAATATGGCAAAATTAATCAGTAGAAGAAACAGTTGTGAACAGACCTTTGACACACCAAGACTCACAAAAGCTAGTCCCAAAGAAATAGGTAACTGATGGCTACTTATGGGTAGTGTAGGTAGAGTTGTAAATCACTGCAACTAAAACAGATAGACCAGAAGTACAGCATCTGGGACAGCTGCCCACACACAGGAGTTCTATTTTTACTATACTGTTACTATAAGAAGAGACTCTACGAAATCCATTCTACAGGGTTGAAAAGAACTTACAAAGGTATTTTTTTTTTCTGTCAGTTTTTAAATTCTAAGATTTGGGCACTTCATCTGCTTCCATGTATGTGACATATAGTTTTGTATAACAGCAGTAGAAAGTTAACAGACTTTCCATATTAATTAATTAAGAATATTCAGAAGAAATTTGCGTCTGTACTCAAAGTTTCTTTTCTTTTAAGTTTGAGGTTATTTTTTTTCCTTTCCCATTACAGTGACCTGTTAAAAATATTAAACTTAGAAACTTGTAAGTTATGTATAATTTCACTCTTTTTAAATATTGGTTTGGTCAAAGCTTTTGTTAGGATGATATTGTTAAAGTTAAGAAAAAAAACCCAAAAAGTTGAGAGTAGATAGTTCAAGGTGTGGCCACATTAGTCGGGAGAGCAATCACCTGAGGGGAGACGTCCTCGAAAGCACTCCGAGGTCAGTGAGAACATCAGGGTGAGCCATGATTCACAGGACGGGACTGCTATTGAGCTAATGTCAGTCCTGTTTTATGTCTACACCAAGTCTCAGACTCTTAAGTAATACAAGGCTCTTCCCCCTCCCTTTCTGATACAGAAGGTTCTTTAGAGATTGGCCACTTGCATGTGAAACAGACAATGTCTGTTAATGTGTTGAGATATATTAAAATAGAGAGAACAAAAAAAAAGGAAAGGAAATTTTGTCATTTGAGATGGAATCCAAAGAGATTGGGCAATCTCTGGTGGGAGACAGGAATATTGAGTGTGACGTAGCACCAACCAGACACAACAAAAAGGAAGGGTAACCTGAATATTCACTCCAATTTTCACTGGAAAACCTTGCAATAGGTTTCTTCTGATTCTAGGGCACAACTTCCCTTTACCTACAGTGTCTAGTTTTGGAAAATTTGCTCCTGTAAACTCTATTTTTGCACCTTTGAGATGGAAACCTTCTACAGACTTGTCCTTCCTCAAGGACCTGTAGGCCTTCACTTTGAAAGATATTCTTCAATCTGCTGCCAGTGCTCCAGGTCTCTGCAGAATTCTGGAGTCTCATAATTAGCAAATACAGATGGCCACTGGAGCTGACCTCTCTCATCATCAAGTGTTCCATTAGCTCTCTCTTCAGCCTTCAAAAATCCTCCAGTGTTTTTGTTTCAGAAAGTTGTGTCTAATCTCCCATCCCTACTGCAAGTCTCTCCCTCCCTCTACTGTAATAAGAAGTTTATCTTGTCATTTTTCAAAAGGGTACAGTGACTCCCACAGCAATTCCTGAAGAGTATGAGAACACATTCTCCCAGAAGACAAGTACAAAGGTAAGGCACTCAGTAGGAAGTAGAATAGGAATTCAACCTATGAGATATCTCCTGTAAGACCAAGTTCTTTCAACTGTTGCTATAGTAGGAGACAAGCTAATGACAGAAATTGGTAGACAGAATGTCATTTGAGAACAAGCTAGTTTGAATATATATTTCTTGTTGAAAAATATACAAAACAAATGAAACTTAACTTTCTATTGTGAATCAAAGGCCAGGCATACTTCACTATTGATTTATTTGGCTACTTCTTTCATTTCAGAAACGTTCCATATTACCAACAGTGATAGTTTGATTATAAAATGACTCCCAAATTATATGTGATAAATAAATGCTTGATTACCCTGTGTGGACTTTGGGGAATGATTGGATCAACATGACGTTGATATCAATCAGTGTGTTAATCTGTTGACAGACTCATAACCACATGGCATTATTGGAAGGTGTTAGAACTAAGGTGTAGCTAGCTCATCATGGATGGAAGTGGGTTATTTGAGGCAATGCGCAATGAAATAGGTTGCTGGATGCTTATCTTGAGAACGTGTCTCCTGCCTTTCTCTTTGTTTCCTGACTACAGGAAGCAGCTTTGTTCTCTCAAGTCCTTTTGGCCATGATGTTCTTGCTTGCCTCAGGTCAAAGCAAGGAAGTCAGTTGACCAGGGATTCATACTTCCAAAACCCCAAGGGAAAATACATACTTTCTATTAGATGATGTATCACAGATATTTTGTCACAGAAAGGAAAAACTAAACCTATTAACTGAAAGCCTTCTTGGTTCAAGCTGCATGGTTCAAGTCACCTTTTGGCTTCTTACATTTTTATTTGCTATATATATATATATACATATATGTATATATCATATATATATCATATATATGTATATATCATATATACATACATACATATATGTATATATCACATATGCATATATGTCTTATTCATGATATGTATAACTGGCTAGTTTTACTGGAAATAAAAGTCAAGCCGTCGACTTTTACCATACTGACAGAGCGCCTAGGATCTACAGTTGCTCACAAAACCCCATAGTTCAGCTATTAATGCACTCCTCCATCAAGCATGCCACATTTGTTTCCAAAACAGTGTAAAAAAAGCTGAGGGTTTGTCCACACATGGCAGGAAAGTCCAGCTGGAATGGCAGCTTTGACATCACCTTGTCAACATCCACTTTAATATGCTCCGTAAAAAGCAGCAATACATTTTCACACAGGACAATGCCAATAACCAAATTAATCCTCACTCTACTACAAAGTCGGAGGCTCCAGGAGGTGTCTTGAAGGTGATTCCAAGTACAGATATGGGCTTGGACCTTCCTGATAGACACGCCATAAAACCCCATTCTATAAGCTCGATCTCACCCACAGCAATGGTACAGTGACAATATGATACAATTCAAGTGAATATATTTTCCAATAAAAGTCTTTTAAGTGAGGAGAATTATTTTTATTACTAAGAAAGTGGCCATCTGTTTCTGAAGAATTCAAGTGAGAACACAAATATCTACTTTACATGGGGTAATTTTCAGATAATGCGTTTTTATCGCCTCATGTGCTGTAACACGACTCAAGCTGAACAGCACTCTGTCCCATAATTTTTTTGACATGTGGAGGGTTATAATTATTTCCAAGGAAGGAATAAATTCATATTAACATAGGAAGCATGTTGCCGCATCTTAAAGTGAACATTTGAGAGATGAAGATCAGTGAGATACAGACGCAAAGAAGAGGTGAAATAGAAACTCTTCCGAGTGTCCTGTAGTGACTAGGAAACAAATGCCCATCCTTGGGAGATGGTCAATCCCTTGGAGTGCTCACTGAATGCTTACTTGTGAGAGCTGTTAATAACAACCCTGTGTTTCTTTGAATATCTAACATCTTAGACAATGTGAGTTTTATAAGAAAGAGTTTCATGTTTGACGTGGGTGACTGACAGCATAGTTGCTTAAGTAAGCACCAGTTCAAGCAAAAAACAAAAAACAAACAACAACAACAACAAAAGGATAGCTGCACAGACCAACTGGAAAGAGATACACACCATACCACACAGGCAATCAAGGTGTTACTAATTTATTGGCATGTATATAATCTCTCCTCTTTCCCCCAAAGTTAACAGGATTTACTGATTCATAGGCATATGCTGATTTTGTCTAAAAAATTAATAATGGAGACATCAAAATTTAGATAGGAACAATCTATTGGAGACAAGGAAGGAAAATTGACAGCTCTCAGATGCACTGTGAGTTAGTTACATTGTTTTCTTTTTCTTCTCTTGACAGCATCAGGTAATCCAAAGTAAAGTTGAATGATTACATTTCATCAGTCACACATGGGTGAGAGTCAAGAGAAACAATGCTCACTCACTAGTGTTTGTGTGTGATGCTTCTGTTCCCAGGATACAGCTATGCTATCAGTGATGCCTGCAGTGGTCCTCAGTCTCCCTTTCATCAGTTGGGTAGTTTCCAGGTATTATTGCTCCTGGGTAGTATGATCAATCCTTTGCTTAGCCATTGGAGGAGGCTGACTGCTTTCCTCTCCATTCCAATGGTCTGTCCCTCTATTGGAAAAACATTCTCTGTCTGCTCTTGCTATGTTACCCAGAAATTGTGAGGGGCAGCCACATACCCATTTCCTTAAAAAAAAAAAAAAAAAAAAGATAGCCAAGTACCTCATTCTAGTACTAGCAGCCACAGTGCTGACCTTAGAAAGGTGTGGTCTGTTTTTCTAGCTTAGAAAATTTTAACTAAAAAAAAGAAAAAAAATACAGAGAAAAGACAGTAATGTTTGGTCAAATGTAACCTTACTGTCTTGTTTCTCTTCTTGCATTATAACTTATTGATAAGATCTGGATTTAAAAGGTCATTGCATTTACTGACATGGATAATTGAAAGTTGGCTGCAGATTTTAGTAACATCAGGCGATGGAGTACTTTCCCTTTCTTTCTCCTGCCAAATCTCAGCAGTCTGCTGCATCTGCCAGAGCAGACTTGCTGCAGTGGGAGAGTTACAAGCATAGCAACCCAAGCGGAAGAACAATGCCAAATAGATGCTTGATTTTTCTCTTAGCAACAACGTTACCAGCGATGAATTAGAAAGGGTGATATCACATTATGTCATCAACATAGAGTTTAAGATTTTATTACTGAAATCATGATACTTCAACCATGAAATCTTATCTCTTAGCAGAAAACGGCAAGGCACAAAAGTCTGATGTACATCAAATTTCTCTGCCTTCTAGGAAAAAAAAGCAAACAAACAAATCTAACCTAGGAATTGAATCATTATATAACCCAGGCAGGATCTCTCCCTGAGAATTATCCAGAGACCAAATGTGAATATTACCAGCCCCGCTGCACAGGTTTTGTCTTCATTATATAAGTACCATATGCGTAAGATTTATTTTAAGAGCTAGCAGTGCACTGCCCTGGTAGAGTGATATGTGAAAGAGATCCAATGTGGGAAGTGTTAGAGCGGATTGTAGAGGACCCAAGGCTGCAGCTTGCCATCAAAAAGCTCTATATTGGGTAAGACACAGCATTGAGTTGAATCACCGTCACTCAACTTTCTTGCCCCTGTGCCTGGATGGAATGTTGAAATATCCCACTTCTATTTTCCTCCATCTGTCCTATTTACCTTATAACTCCATATGCAGATTTAGGTACAGCCAAATATTCAATGCCTTTTGGAAAATGACTTCTGAAATGTACATGTTAGGAAAGGAGTTAAATCATCAGAAAACATATTACTCTTCAGAGTCTGTCTTTGTAACAGGACTTATTTTCTTTAGCTCAGATAAAAGTGTCTGACTGGATAGACAATGTTCTTGCAATCTATGTTGTATATCTTTAATCAATTTACATTAATTGGAGTATAGTCAGGGAAAATAGAAATGTCTCTGGTTGTTTCAAAAAGACAAGTTAACACAGGGAGTTCACTGACCAGATTAGTGAAGAGCTGAAGAGAGGCAATGGGCAAGAGACTACCTAAATCAGAAAGATACCACCACACCATGCCATAGACCTTCAGAATCAGCGAGACTCTGAAACTGGAGCTCTGGATCAGAACTTCAGAAGTGCTCACTTGGATCCTACCAGCTGTGTTTGTTCCCTGGATAAGAAAGTGGGTCAGGAGTGTATAAACACACAGATGCTACTATTCCTTTCCAGACCATGCTCCTGTCCCAACTTGAATGATGTAGTGCCATATCCTGAACATGCCTTTTCCCTAGTCCCATCTTCTCCCTTCCCAGAGCAACCCAAAATCACAGAGCCTTGAAATAGCTCAGAGGAATTATCTGTTTAATAATCTGTTTAAGAGGGAGAAGAGAAGAGAGGTCAAGTGCCTGGTATTTTGTGCTCCGGGATGGGGGTGGGGAGAAAGCTGTTATTTACTCTGTGGATTCCCAAGCTACTGATTTTAAATATATATATATATATATATATATATATATATATATATATATAATTTTGAAGATATATTTATTAAAACAGAAAAATCCACCATGTTTTTGTCTTACATTTTTTGAATATTGCACAGATGTATGTGAGCTTCTTTATGATCTCTTACCCAGGGATAAGGCTTGCATGTGCCGGGACAAGGGAGACTAAGCTGGGCCTACCTAAAGGCAAATAAACTCATGGAGAGCTTCCAGTTGGGAAACAAACAGTGGAGGAAGTCCAATAGGAAGTAGAACTACAAAGGAGAGATTCAGTCTACCCTAACTTCTCACCATCTCCTCGCATCATCCACTTTCCAACATCACATTTATGTTCCTACCCAGGAACAAGAAAAAACAGAATTTGACCAATGCAGTTTCCTACAATCTAGAGGGGGGCACAGAAGAGAACAACACTGATTTAAAACAACAAGATACTACTACATGGTTCATCATATAAATGCATTTTTCAGAGGGCTACTTGATCTGATTTATAAGTGTTCTGAGGGAACACAAACACCTAATCAGTAAGAAAACAATCTAATTCTAAAATGGATTGAATAGACATTTCTCCAAAGAAAACATACAAAAGCTCCCCAAAAGAATATGAAGCCAAAACTGTTTAACATTCCCAAATCACCAAGGAAATGCCAATTAAAACAACAATGAGATGTTATCTTGCACCTATTAAGATGGCTATTATCACAGAGTTGAAAAATAAATGTTGGAGCTGATGTAGAAAAAGGCATTGCATTGAACACTGTTGGTGAAAATGTAAATTAGTGTAGCTATTGTGGAAAGTTGTATGGAGCCTCTTTGAAAAACTAAGAATAGAACACCTGTATGATCCAGCAATCTCGCTACAGGGCATATGTATTCAAAGACATAAAGTCTTGTATGTTCAGACACTTGGTTTCCCAGGTTTCAGCGGAGCATTATTACATGAGTCAAGATACAGACTCAACCTGTCCACATTCTTTGAATGTGTTCTCCATAGATATGTGTTAGAATCTAATGCCCATTGCAACACTGATGAGAAGCGGGGCCAGGTTAAAAGCAAGTAGGCCACGGAGGCAGAATGAGTCTAGAGCAAGCCCTATACAATGTGGGTAAGGTGAGTCTGAGCTACCGTTTACTCACACTCTGCCACTGTGATTATCTACGAGGATGGTGTCTTGATATCAGACATCCTACTAAGTATCATGAACCAATACATTTCCAACTATTATAATGTACTCAGACTTGGTACTATGTTGTAATAGCACAAAATGAACTTAAGGCCCTGTCAGACAATGGATGAATGAATAAAGCAACTGTGTAGCATATATGTAATGGGACACTTACTAGGCCTTGATAAATAATGAATCCTGTGAATGGACTTGGAGGCCACTATGTTAACTGAAAGAAGCCAGGCACAGAAAGAAAAACACTGCATGGTCTCATTATTTTTGGAGTATAAAAACATTATTGCATAAAAGTAAAGAGCAGGCTAGTGGTTATCAGAAGCTGGAGGCAAGAGTTTAGATAAAGAATAGAAACATTTCTGTTAGACAAGAAGAATGAGTTGACTGTGTTCAATGCCGTATTTTATTTTGAAAACTGTAAATAGTAGATTTTAAGTATTTTCAATACAAAAAATGATAGCACCAGAAATAATTAATATTAATCAGCCTAACTGGATATGTTTGTGTATGTGTGTGTGCATATATATATATATGTTTGTGTGTGTGCATATATATATGTTTGTGTGTGTGTGTATATATATATATATATGTTGTGTGTGTGCATATATATATATGTTGTGTGTATGCATATATATATGTTTGTTCATAATATTTGATATTTGAAAGCATCATGCTACCTGTTACAAATACTTACAAATTTTATCAATTAGGAATAAGAGAAAAGTTCTTGAGAAAGAAAATTATTTAATAGGCCTTTCTTTATCTTAAATATCAATCATTTCCCAAACAAAAAGAATGTCAGTGATCTAGTAAACAATTTTTAGGGCCTCACTAGATCTCATAATTGTAACCATTCATGTTACTATTTCTAGAAAATATTTGTCAATGAAAAGAAAAGGAAAAAATATTTTTCTAGGGTCATGGTTAAGGCTCCTAAAACAAAAGGTTAGCTAAATGGGAAATTATGTTTATGTTAATATAAATGTTATATGACATGGAAACTCTCATGATAAAATATGATCCCTAAGAAACACCTAAACTGCAATTTTTATAGTAGGTTTGAAGCATGAGCATCTGAGGGGCAGGGCACAGCTTTGAGCTCATGGTAATAAAGCTGCTACAGGAAACCTATTGTCCAGATTCCCAACTCTTAATCTGCATAAAGAGAGGACACCCCTCATTAGTCTTGTGACTTCCTTCAGGGCAGTCTGGAAGCACTGACAGGCTATACATCCCACTTCAGGGAAGAAAGGCAAAGTGGGAGACCAGATGTTTGTTCAATGCTTACTTCTCAAATTCCTCCAGTTTAAAATATTTAATGTTACATAAAAGTGGTGTGTGTGCAGAGATGATGTGTCTAGTGGAATTGGTGTGTCTGGAACCTCATCATTTTCTAGGAGAATGGCTGCTCTATATGTTTTCTTCAGTGAAGAAGCCATGATCTAAGCAAGATCTAAACCAGGCTTCTGATCAGTGAACAAATATTTTATGGATCGTTCAAGTTTAAACAGCAAAATAAATAGTTACTTAACATGGATGGGATAAACGGAAGTTGGCATTCACACACACACACACACACACACACACACACACACACACACACACACACAATTTAAATTAACATGAGAGAAGACATTTGGGGAGAAGAGCATAGCAGGTTCTACCTCACATCCAAGTCGTGTTGCTCACTAGTGGTCATTGTGTCTTCAATGAGACCTTAAAACTTCTTTGTGTTGGTTCTCTCACTTTCAATTAGGTGTCACAAAATAGTGTATTAGTTATAATACATGCATGTGTTGTAACACACAGGAGATGCTCAAGGGATGGTTAATAAAGATGAAGGTAAATACTCCACAGTAAGAATTGAGTAAGCACTTGTGGAATTCTATGACTCACTCGAATGAGGACACATGCTCATTCAAGTAGCCCTCACTGCTATTGCCCAGCCAAACATAATGAAGACTATAAATGAGGATTTTGCATCTGATATCAAAGATGGTAGACTCATATAGTTATATAATCACTGTCTATGGTGCATGTAGACATTTACTCTTAAGGTTACTTCCATATTAGCTTGGCATAGTAATTCTTTTTCTTAGTGTTTAATGCTTGTCATAGAATACTCTAGGTATAGAATTGTATGACTGGTCAGTATCACAAATTATGAATGTAAAGATAGTTAGTCATACATTGATAAACATAATTCAGGACCTAAAACATGGCTTGGAGTGACAGGCAGCTTTAATTTATCACAACAGTAGCGGACAAACTTGATTTTCAATCATAAACAACCTATGCTCTCCCTATATCTAATGTCAGTCCATAAAGGGTGATCACTAACAGCTCTGTGATCAGACCCTATTACTAATTATTTTGAGCCACCAGTGAAGCTCAGTAAGATGAGTGCTTTCTGTTTCTGAAACTCCCTTCTGTAATTAACCTTGCTATTATTAGCTGCAAAGCATAGATCCCATTGCAAGCTGCTTCAGGATTCTATTTTATATTTCAAGGGCCAGTTACTGTCAAGAGTTTCTCCCAAGAAGGGGTCTATAATACCCAGTTATATTAATGAAAGATGACTCGATCCTCCCCTGCCCTCTCTTCTCCTTAACAAGTTGAACTGAAATTGTTTATTTGTGGCCAGACCTGGGGCAGTTCTTGTCTGGAGATTTATGTGCATCCATAGCCAATCAAAACTGGCCTTTCCTCTAAGAATTTCATTATCTGTAGGTTTTGAACAGGCTTTGTACTGGCAGGTAAGAGGCTGCCTGTGAACTGCTCAGAAGTGACTCTCCAGTGCTGTGCCTGACACTGATTCAGAGCGTGGCCACCTGCTGATCCTGAGAGATAGGTTTCACAGCAAAAATGAAGCACGATGCGGTACAGCAAATCTGTGAGGGGCGTCACTGAAGCATCGCTTCAGAAAGCCATGGGAGAGAGTGCTCTCCCGAGACTATCTATAGCAGAGGCAGGACTGTGTGACAAATGATGCTGATGGGAGCAGAAAAAGTACATATTCCTTTGCCAAAGATCAAAAACCTTGGATCTCATTTGTCATGTCCATGTAGACCGAGCCAAAGCTGTCTTTGCTGCCAGGGCCAGGCAGGTGTGTGGGTGAGGTACAAATAGGATTGTATCAATTAGAGAGGAGGAGATAAAATAATTAAGGCTACCTCAAATGTGAGGGCCAAAACTGAAATGATAGAGGTAATAAGATGTGACCCCCCCCCCCCACACCACCAATATCAGAGCTCTATTAAATGTGAACTTTGGGACTGTGTTTAAAATCCTGGACAATAGAAATCTTTCACACCAAAATATTCTCAAAATACTCTTTAACCCACACTATGTGGTTCTAATGTCTTTCTTTCATGCAGATGAGTTGACTCTGTCTCAGGAGGTAATGTCTGAAATGTCCTTTCAGTAGTAAGCTTCCAGCGTTGCCCCCCAGTTATTTTATTACTGTTTTATTACTGTGAGGAGATACCATGGCCACAGCAACTCTTATGAAGGAAAACATTTAACTGAAGCTGGCTTACAGTTTAGAGGTTTAGTCCATTATCATCATGGCGGGGAAATATGGCAGCATGCAGGCAGACATGGTGCTGGAGAAGAAGCTGAGTGTTCTACATCTGGATTGGCAGGCAACAAGAAGAGAACACCACACTGGTTGTGGCTTGAGCATCTGAGATCCCCGAAGCCCGCCCCCTGTGACATACTTCTTCCAACAATACCACGCCTACCACACCAAGGCCATATTTCCTAATAGTGCCACTCCATATGAGCTGGGGGAGTGGGGTGGGAGACTTTTTCTTTCAGACCACCAAGGTTATATAATTTCATTTGCTAACTCTATTTTTATTTTGAATACAAATAACAGAACTGATATAGGATGGCGATGATTCACCCAGGGGCTTCAGGCAGAGATGAAAAGCCATGTAAAAGGAAGCGTGGAATGCGATTGTCAAGTCTCTGGCTTTGAAATATTAACAACCAACTTTGTTAATACCAATGATCTTGACATATAAAGAAAGCTCGCCACGGAATTTACTTTTTCGTCTTTTATCATCTTTTGCTTTCTTTGGAGATACATGTGCGTATGTACTTGTGAATGTGGGTACACCTGATTGGTTGAGTGGAATATGTACATCTGGAGGCCAGATAACCTCAAGTGATAGCCCCCAGACACCTTGTTTGGAGAGACTGTCCCTTATTAGATGAATATTTGCCAATTAGGCCAGACTGGCTGTCTAGTGAATCCTACTTTCCCATGTCTGTCCCCTCAATACTGGGTTTGCCAGTGTACTCCGACACCTCAGCTTTTATTGATGGGCTGAGGATGGATCACAAGTCCTCCGGTTTATACAGCCAGCACTTAACCGACTAAGTCACCTCCTCAGACTCTTAAAATTTCATCACTTAAAAAATATTTATTATTAGTAACTCTGTGTATGTATGATGCATATATCTGCGTACCATACTCATATACACGCACACACTCCTGTGTTTAAGTGGGTGCAGTCATGTTAGGATACATATGTGGAGGTCAGAGGAGGGCACACTTACAAGGGTCTGTTCTCTCCTTTCCCTGTGGATTCCATGGATCAAAAGCAGGTTGTCAGGCTTTCAAGGCACGTGATTTTCCTCACTGAGCCCTCTTACTGTTGTGTCTTTATACACAGGAATAATTATTAGCTACAAAAGCTTTGTATAATGCATCCTGTTAGGACTTCAGTCAAAGGAAAATGTTAGGTAGAGTAGCTTAAGCTGGTAATTCCATCAGTGGGAGGGGGAATGAAGGCTGATGGGAGTTCACGTCCATTTGGGGCTACATAGGGAGTCCGAGGCTGACCTGGGCTACCGGGGTCCCTGCCTTTAACAGACATACAAACAATTATACTGGGGGGGGGCAATAAAACCAAACATCTGTCCCAAAGTGTAGAAGCGTTCATGCTAACAGCTCTCTTGGGGAGGCATAGGAGCCATTCGATTGTTGAAACCTAAAACAGTTAACACATAACAATGCAGAAAGATCAGAGGGAGATTCCAGTTCAGTTACCAGACAGCAAAAAGCAATGAACTTGATGAAGAAGGAAGAAAAAAAAAACCTGTTTGAATTGCAATATAAAAAGCACTGTCAGAAACCAAGTTTTATGCTTCTGCAAATTTCAGCCACCTAAATAACAGAATGCAGTGAAAAGCCAAATCTGTACTCTTTCCAAGGGTATATTTTTTAAAGTAACCTTTGATGAACACTGGAAAACGATGGAAAACTAGGAATCCTGAGGATACCACCACATATTGACTAAACTTTCTCAGTTATAGAAGATTTAAGCTGAAACTCAGGCAATCATCTAAGATGCTTTCATCTACAAGGTCTGACATTATTAGAGGAGACACTGAAGTGAATTCATATTCAGAGGGTGCATGTAATTAAAAAGAGCATTGGCTGTGGCATCTGGGGGCACCTACATTTAACTCTTGTCTCTACTGCTTGTGACACTGACCCTGGGGAGGTCTCGGGTTCGGCGAGATTTTAACAAATCAGCACTTGACAAGATTCCTAGCATGGTGCCTACTACAAAATAGATCTTTCTTTTTTTCTCACTGTGATATTTAATTTGAGACAGGGACTCATGTCGTTCAGAAAGGCCTCAAACTTGTGACATCGCTGAGGATTATCTGGAATGTCTGCTCCTCCTGCCTGCCCACTTCAGTTTTGAGATCAAAGCATGCATGACCATTTCAGGTTATCTGATGCTAGGGTGATATGCTAAATGAATTACATACCTATATTCCTGAAATAATTTCTTCCTTGATTGTAATTTATTTTTCATGATAAAAGTTCACACGTTAAAAGTCTTCCAAGCCCAAAATCCACATAGCAAATCTCAATGCATTTGGGGCCAGAAGGAATTTTGCATCCTTTAGTTCATTCTCCACCCTATAGATAAGTGTTAAAGTGCTGGCAAAGAGGAGTCTCAGAAATTAGCACAGAGCAGCACAATCCTGAAGATGGGTGGCTAACACGTCCACACGCATGCAACTCACACAGGCACAGACTCAAAAGCCTTCAGGCTTCAGACTTTGGGACTAGTGTTAATCACAGGATGGAAAGGGTACATGAATACAGTATTCATAGAGTTACAGACTTGGAAACTGCTGTTCCGATGGAAGGCTACATTATATGCTGTACTGCTTTGGGCATCAAAGACTTTGGCAAACAGTAATGAAAACTGGCAATGTGTTAGTCATGCTAGCCTTAACCTCATCAAAAAGGCAACCAGAGTGTCCACTGATAATACATATTTAGCATAATTTAATTTTTTGTTTTGTTTTATTTTATTCATTATATTTTTATTTATATTTCAAATGATTTCCCCTTTTCTAGCCCCCCCACTCCCCGAAAGTCCCATAAGCCCCCTTCTCTCCCCCTGTCCTTCCACCCACCCCTTCCCACTTCCCCGTTCTGGTTTTGCCCTATACTGCTTCACTGGGTCTTTCCAGAACAAGGGGAATTCAACAAATCAGCATTTTAGAGGAATTTTAATTATTTTTCTTAGTTACAATATTCTTTTTCTTTCCTTACAATAGGCTGTTCTCTACTGAAGAGTTAGAGTCTGTGATAGATTTAGATACAATGACTTTTAAGACACTTGATTTGTTTTTAAACTTAGGCTTCCATTTTAAAAGACTCCAACATAGTTTTGCCCCAGTTGGTCTGATATTTATGGTGTTAACGGCTGCATTCACCACTTGGATCCAGAGACATATTTTGGCAGGTGTTCTGTTAGACCTGCATCGGATACTTAGCTCGCTCAAGCCTGGGCTGCCAGGCCTGTCTCAGTGCACCTGAGATGTCTGGCACACACTTCAAATATTGGTGACATGACAATTAAGGAAGGACAGGTGAATCGTGTCTCTTCTGAACAGTAGGGCTCTCCCTGCCCCCACTGCTACCAGAAATAAGACCCTGAGGTGGAGAATGAATGTGGGAGAAAAAGGATGGCGTGTGGAAAAGAAGAATGTAGAAGCAAGACAAAGGAAAGGAGCAAGGGGCAAGACAGGAGGGAGAGCCAGTGCTTACACAGATGCTCAAGAGGGATGGTGATACACGGTGTTTATAAGTGGAGGATGCATTTCTGAATAAACACCGAGTATCTCCTCTACAACTAACTTAAAAAAAGAACTTGTTATGAATGAGGACTCTTAAGGAAATCTTCCTTCCTTCCTTCCTTCCTTCCTTCCTTCCTTCCTTCCTTCCTTCCTTCCTTCCTTCCCCCCTCCCTTCCTCTCTCCCTCCCTCCCACCTTCCATCCTTCCTTCCTCCCTCCCTCCCTCCCTCCCTCCCTCCCTTCCTTCCTTCCTTCCTTCAGTCCGTCCTTCTCTTCCTCTCTCTCCATCCTTCCCTCCCTCTACCCCCCTTTTAAAAACTGTAATGAAGGAGAGTGGCCCATGGTAACAGAAAGGCCAGCTTTGGAATGAGACCTGAGCAGATGCCGGTGTGAGTCTTTCGCTTCATTTCATCAAGGAAGCATTTACAGAAGGTACTTCTGGTTACACCTAGGCAAACCTAGGCCAGGCAAACCTGCCAGCAATGATGTTGGAGAGGCCAGACTCATGTATGTGATCTGTTGCAGAAATCCTGAGCTAAAGCCAGATGGAGGGAGGGTATGGGGTGATCACACCAAAATCTCAAAATATGGACGGAAGGCTGCAAGTTGGTTTGGAGTGAGCGGTAACTGTTACAACGAGAAGACTATTTCAAGATGATTACTATAGGAAACAGGTGTAAGGAGGTTTGGCCCTAGAGCGTGCCTGTTTAATGAGCCAGGCTGGTGCAGACAGAGCTGAGGAGAGCAGACTACAGATGAATTTACCGAGGTGCAAGCTGGCCGGCTAGCTTCTGTTCACTTTCTAACGGTGCAGAACATGGCCTCTGTTTCCCACTGCGTGTGATTCCCCTTCTCAGCTTCTTGGTAAGGAAACTAGTATCACATATCAATCCTTATGGTTTATTTAAGCTTTATTTAATGCCTCTTGGGCAAACAAACTCAAAGTAAGAACCGATAAATTCTAAAGCTTTCTTGGAACATCTTATTATGCCCGAAAGGTGTTGTATGTTTTTAGTGGGAACTTTAATCATTTTTTTTCCTCTGTCAAAGAACAGCCATATTCTTAAAGCTTTTTCTGTCTGTATTCTCTTGCCAAAGTTATGTTACAAAGTGAGTTTGACTCCCCATGTGTCTTATCAAATACTTTTTGTTGTCAAATTAAGTGTCAATGTTCACAAGAATCGACTCAAGCCTGGGCTACTTTTGAGGGCAAAACACTGCATAAATTGAAATGAAGTCCAGCTTCAACTCACATTTGCATTCCTGTGAGAAAAATTCAGGTAAATAGCCAGATGTTCAAAAGCAATTTCCAAGGCTCCTTGCCCCATTTCATATAATGCCCATCAATCAGGTCTCTGCGAGTGCTTTGCCTGGCTTACCACTCATTCTGACTTTGCACCCTGTTTCTAGTTTGCTGCAGAAACCAGGATGCTGGTTGACACTCTTGACAAGAGCATCAAGTCAGCTGTTATGATTCTGTTTTCTGACCTTTACCAAGAACACAGACAGAATCAATTCTTTTTCTTGCTCAATGGAGTCCACAGGAAAGTTGGACTACAAATGGGGGGGGGGAGGGGGCGGTACGGGGTGTTGCCCGCCCATGCTCGCTCGGGCGATTGTGGGAAAAAAGAGATGAACCATGAGTGTGAGGTGGGATCAACACCAGCAAAGTAAAGCTCAGGGCTTCTAGTCAACACCACCAAATAAGTGGAAGGTGGCAGAAGATGCCTCCCACAAGCCTAAGAACATAAATCTGAAAGACAGTGGGCACCAGGGCATCTATATCACTTAAAGAGCTTAGCAACAAAAGTAATTTAGGGTAAGGCAGGGGCATCTTTCTGGGGGGCTCCTTTTGAGAAAGAAGTGAGCGGCCTTTAGCCCTGCCTGTTATCTCTTTCCACAGAAGAGCTCACGGAGCGTGGTAACTGCCTCCTGCTTCTCTGATTTTGTGGTGGGAAAAAATGTATCCATAGCTCAGCCTTTCCCTGGACACCTCTATGCTTTGTTGGTGAAGTAATGTCACTGTTTAAAATGCTAAGGACTCACTGAGACTTCCCCTGGATTTTCCCTCAATCTGCATGAGTGTGTCCCCAGTGAAGCAAGTGTCCCCAAGCTCCCTCCCTCCCTCACTCACAACACAGAAGCAGAACAACAAAACCAAACCAAAACAGTAATGACCAAACAACTCATGAACACAAATGGTTCATGACTCCATTCCTACCCACAGCCACTGACTGACTGACATTTACCATATGTCAACCAATGTACCACCTTCTCTTCACAAGAGAAAGGTACAAAAAGGTCAGGTAACTTTGCTGATGTTCACCTAATTAGCACCTCAGCACAGGTCCCACCCCCTGGAACCAAAGCCATGTCCAGAGTCTCTTCTGCTGTCTGCAGAGGATGTGCTCTCAAAACAAAGCAACAGTCCTACCATCAGCTGGTTGGAGGAGGATGCTTCCTCTCAGCCCTAGAAGGGATGGTACAGTGAAATTGCCTCCCCCCACACCATCCCCACACACCCTGGGGCCTGACTGCTCTCTGGGGTAACCCTTGGCTTATCAGTCTTATTTGATTTTCATCCTGACCTAATAATTTCTTCCTGAAAAACATTTTCTAATTGTGTCACCATCCTGTTACAAAACAGAAGAGAAAACAAATCTCTCTTAATATGTCTCCCAGCCCCCACGGCGGTTTCCTGGAGCACAAGTTTCCAATTATTCGACAGGCTCCTCTGCCTTTATTCCACTTTGGACTTCCTGATCTTGAGGTAACCACTTAGCTGCTCACAATCTCTCTTCTCTTACCCTGTGTCCCCCACCCCATTTTTCCTTTGCATCTCTGCCCTGTGCTCAGTGTATCTCCCTGTCGGAAGGCCTCTATTATCTTCCACCGGATGAAGGAAGCTAAGTCACGACCTGAATCTTCTCCTATCCTCGGATTTGTGCTTAAAACATGCAAGTGCAATCTGAGCCTCACTGCTTAGACTGATAAAGCTCTATTGTGGTTGTTAAAATCTTTTACTTTGTGCTTGTGTGTGCTCATGCAGGCATGCGTGTGTGTATGCGTGTGCATCTGTCTTGAAATGATTTGTGTCATATGATGATATCTTTTTTATATTTGACCTACTAAAGAGCAGGAATTCTCCTAGGTGTATGTTTTATATTTCTTTCTTAGACGTTCTTTAGTCTAGCGGGTGGATAAAGATTGGCTGTAGCAACCTTACTTGCTATGTTCCCGGCTACGGTCACATTTAGTACTATGCCATTCGTGGTCACTCAGGAAATACTAGTCCCATTAACAATCTTTGAACTTATTTTCTACCACTCTCCCTTGTACTCTATAAAACAGAATGGGTTCTTTATTATTTTGATATAAGCTCTGTAAATACATTTTAAAGCTGCAGTACATATTTTAAAAATCAAATTCTGAGAAATCACCATGCTTATATGGAGTGGTCCAGGTACATACAATTCACTCTTTATAAAAGTAGTTCAGATCCTTCAATGCATCTATTAAATTCAATTATATATCTCTGTCCTCCAAATTTATCAACCTTTGACTATATTTTTGATGGGATTTTTCTGCTATTTTTATTTTGTTGCCTAGTACCCTGTTAATCTCACAAAGTCCATCTTATCATTTGGTTCTGGGAATAAACCTCAAGATTTTTTTTCTCCTTTTTTTTTTTCCCAACAGTGGGTGGGTTTCCATGTAAACAGCTTTTAAATTCAGATGCTAAAATCCTGACTTTCTTTCCCTTTGCCAAATGTGTTTCATCTGGATATATTTTTCTCTAGAGAAAACTGGGTGGGAGCTCACCCTGGGGGACTGTTGGGGGTGGGGTGGGGCACGGTTTCTTGTCCTAAACTCAAGAACACAAGACAGCTCTTTGGTGAGAAAAGAGTGAGAATCTGCCCTTTCTCTGTGTGAATCCTGACAGCCAAGCTCAGGCTGTGGGGAGCGGCCCTTTCTGCTGTGGCTTGTACCCTTCCCATTACCATGGCCAAATCAGAATGACATGATAATTCTAAAGGAAGGTGGCTCAGCCTGGTTACTAAGGGGCTTAGCCTCTTCATTCAGAGTTAAGCCATATGATGCTAAATTAAGATGCATTTCTTCCTCCTCACAACCATCTATTGTGTGGCTTCAACTGGCACACAGCAATGAGTAAGGTCTGTCTACCAAGAGTGGATTCTCCTAAGATGAGTCACTTGCCACGGCCTCACTCTTTTTTAATCCTGGATCTTGGCAGGAGGAGCTCCATTCAAATCAGTGTGGCTTTGCCAGTGCCACGGAAAAATTCATACAGAGTGAACCTAGAGCGCAGCAGGGCGAGTCGACACGCAGCAGGTGCAGAGGGGCTGAGAACCTAAGCCCTCCCACCCACTGGAGCCAGAAGGCTTGGGCTAATACAGAGAAAGGCCATCTTGCTACATCGCAGCGAAGCTCACTATGTTAGGATTCCATGGGCAACAAAATACTCATCTTTGGGTTCCAATTTGCTGTGGGTTCTGTCACACCACTAGGTTCCGTTGCCAGTCTCCTAGAAAGTGAGCACATCTGCTCTTGTTTCCTGAGTGAGTATCTGCATATTAAGATGGTTTCTGAATCCCTATTGCCCGTGGAAGGACGAGAACCCAGGAGCTCATCTCTGTTGTGCCCAGAGCGTGAGCAGCGTGTGCTGTGTGCTGATCTATTTCCAGACACACACGACAGGCAGAAAGGGGCTTCTGCAGAAGACCCAAGCCAGAAAGCACGCTCTAGTGCAAACGCATGCTCTAAATTACCAAACAAAGTTGTTCCATGCTCTGTGGCTTAATTAAATGCTGTGAGGCTGACTGAATTGCTCAGTTCTCCAGGTACCATTGTCCTTTGACTAAGCTTTCATACTAATTAATTGGCCTGCTGCTGTATTTCAAAGGGGGATTTTGAAAGATTGGTTACTAGGAGGACATTTCCACTTGATAGAAAAGCAATCCCATGGAGATCCTATTTCCTGTTACAGAGACAAAGGAATTTGTTTTTCTTTTTCATGTTATGTGTGTGTATTTAAAGATATATATATATATATATATATATATATATATATATATATATATATGTGTATATATATATATATATATATATATATATATATATATATATATATATATATAAATAAAATTTATTTATACCATTGAAGTCTGCCATGGAGTATTTGTTCAGAGTCATCGGAGCTTTGAGAACTAGGCTCAGTACCCAAAGTATGTGCTAGGCCTCATTCCTTAGCTGGGGTTGATGGATTGAAAACTGTTACCCTCTTCCAAGAAATGAAGGCAGAGTTTTGGAAGACACTAGTTATATACCAGCTATTCTATAAGTTGTTGCTGTCACTGTCATTCTTACAGCTGTTGTTTGAAGACAGGGTTTGTCTGTGTAACAGCCTTGGCTGTCCTAGAACTCGATCTGTAGATCAGGCTGACCTTGAACTCTCAGAGACCTGCCTGCCTCTGCCTCCTGAGCACTGGGATTAGTGGTGTGTGCCACCATGCCTGTCCATCCTATGTGTTTTATGATTGTTAATTTATTTACAATCTGTACAACCTATGACAAGGTAGATTTAGAGGTAGCAGCCTTCCACCTGTCTAGATAGGATCACTGAAGATAGGCAAACTGAAAATATGCCCAAGGTCATATGGATAAGAAGTGATAGAGTCAGGATTCACAACTTGGCCCTCATAGGGATCCGTTCTTGATTTTAACCATACTATCACACCTCTCAAGAATATAGACCAGATTTCACAATAGAGCAGGGAACTGCAAAGACAAATCAACTACCTATGATACCAGGATGAGCCTGTAAAGTCCATGGTCAATATGGCTTGTCTGGTTTGTGGATTTGCCATGGGGACCACAGGCTACAGAAATCTATGATGAATGATATTCCCTTGCATAGAGTAGGATTTGTAGCAAACACAAGACTCGGGTATGCATTTGTAAAGTCCCCAGGCTCTGCCTTCCTCTCCTTGCTCAGGATCATGTATCTCCTTTGAGGAATTCATCTCCTGGCAGGTCACCTGGGATCCTTGCCAAGAGTCAGGAGCACTGATACCTCACAGCTGTGGGAGGCCAGTGGCTACAGTGACTGAATGCTGGAGGAGGCTTTCTGTAATATATCTTTTCCTCCTTGGAGGGTTACCCTGATGAGGCAAGACACAAAGAGGCAGCCTCACTACCTAGTACAAGAAAGAGAGAAAGTCTAGGCAGCCTTAGTGTAAATGCAACTGAGTAGGTCTTTCCTCAGACTTTCCTGTAGCTTCTGCTATAATGTCCAGGCTGAGAAAAAAAACTTAGCATATTTTCTTAACAGAGCTGGTCTTCAGAGACAAGGAGATCAGGTGTGACAGACTCAAAGTTGTCCTCATTGAATTGAACCAGCCAAAACAGAAGGTATTAATCTTGAAACTGGTGGTGGTAGAAATAAGTACATTTTTGAAAACCTCAAATGTAGTCACTTGAGCAATGGATGTGATAGATAATAAATATTTGATAGTCATAAATTAGACAGTGTCCATTTTTAAATATAGGCAAGACTTTGTTATTAATAAATAACTTTATAAGAAAGCAACAATAAAGAAAAAAGGGACCAAAAAGAATGCAAAAGAAGATTAGCATGAACAAACATAAATGTCTCTAAATGTAGAATATTACTCTTGTTATAGAACATGATTAAAAAAGCAGTTATAATAATAGTTAACATTTATTACCACATAGTTTACAATGAGCTAGATACCTTTAAAAGCACCTCATAGAACCTAACCTCTTTACAGTATCATGCATGTTTTTATACCAACTAAGAAGGCTATGATGTCCTTAGCTAACACAATTGGATGGAATCTGCATTACGCATGTTATTAAGTATTGTGAGAAGCATTATATGATGTGGATAGTGGTATATCTATCTACATATGCATATTTATACACAGGCGAGTGTATATGGATGCAAGTACCACATGAAGTATTGGGGAATGAATAAAGCAAGAAGTAAATATTTGAAATATAATTCTTATTATTTCTCAGGGAATGCAATAGGTTAAGACATGTAAACAAAGTTTCCATTTTTCTTTTCAAATATTCTCTGTTGCTCTTCCTAGATTTTGTCAAAATATGGTACTAGTCAGTGAAATACAGTTAGCAATTTCTTCTGGGCCAGGAACTGCTAGTTACTCCATATTCTTTATTATCTTTAACCTCTGGGTAATCTTCTAAAACAAAATTTTTACTACCATTTTAACAAAGGATGCAACTAAGCCATGTCAGATGGCATAGGAAATTGAAAGCACAAAAATGTGCACATGGACCACCATTTCCCCCATGACAAAACTCTGGCTTTTAAATGTGCGCTATGAATAGATAGATGTTCGGTGCTTGTTCAGTAAACCCCACTGTCACGTTGTAACCCAAGAGTGACAAATGCAGAGATGTTAATGTGAAATTTGTTGGAATGTGCTTATGAATGACGATCAAGGCTATTCATTAAAAGCAGATTGAATGAGATGAAGAGAGGAACAAAGTCTCAAACAATGGCGGGGGGAGTAATTTGTGAGTTAATGGGGAGTTCTAATACCTCAATTGTTACACTGAATTAAGTCATCACCAACACGCCACTGCAATGTATTCTGTGAATTGATCAGAACTCAGTTAATTAAAACCTCTAATGTTTAAGCTTCTTTTAATATTTTGATGAAATGAGGAAGGAGTCCCAGCAAAGGGTTTCTCGCCTCTTCAGAAAAGCCACTGATTGGGATGGATGAGTGCCGTTCTCCTCAGAGCACATGAAAATGGCTCTTCTAGGATGCTCTGCTGCGTAGAAAATGCTAAGAACAGTATGTCACGGGGTGCAGTGATATTAGGATTCTGAAAGTATGGTTATGAATCTTGCATCTCAAAAAAAAAAAAACCCTCCATTCTTTAGAGGAGAACTTTTATCCTTTTCCTTTATAAGGGAGTTAACAAGAAGACAGAATACTTTTGGTGACAGTGGATCATCATGAATCAGCACAAATGTCCCCAATGACTGCATAGAACACACTCTCAGTGCGTGACACGAGAAAAAAAAAAAGCAGGAGAAGCAAACATAGTTCACATCATTAATTCCTTATTAATATGTCCGATAATTTTGTAAGTATGTCTTTTGTATTTTGTCATTGAATGCTTACAATATCCTCACTTTCATTTTACAGATTTTGACACTGTAGCCAGAGTAACTGAGTAACTTTCCAAATAAATTTTAGAGCCTGGTACCTATCCTCTTGAATCTGTCTTCTTTAATAGCATTTATTCTATTCCATAAAAAACTAACTGGGGGTGGGTAGCAGGAATGACTCTCTGGGTAAAGTGCTTGTTGCACAAGTGTGAAGATCTGAGTTCAAATCTCCTGAACATAGGTAAAAGCCAGATGTGGTAATGTGCACATCTGTAATCAAAGTGCTCCTATGGTGAGATGGGAGACAGAGACAGGAGAGTCCTTGGAAGTTCAAGGGACAGCTTGCCTGTAAACACAATCAACACTCAACAGGGGAGACCATGTTTTAAACAAAGTGAAAAGCTGTAGGTGATGCATCAAGTTGTCCTATGACCTCCACATGTGACTAGACACATGAGCACACACACAACACACACACACAGAACACACATACAACACACACACACACAAACACACACACATATTATAGAAATAGACATAGAGAGACCAACACAGACATACAGACAGACATATAAATGCACATACACACGGACACCAACATACACACACAGACACACAGGCACACAGATATACACACACAGTAGATGCTGACACACACACACACACACACACACACACACACACAATAGATACTGACATACACATACCAGACACAGAAATATATACACACAGACACCAACACAGACATACAAATAGATACATAGATACACACACAAAGGCACACACAGTCACATAGACAAACACACAGAGACACACATAGGCATATAAACACAGAAATACAGATACACACAATAGGCACTGGCATACATACACACAATAGATACACACACACACACACACACACACACACACACACACACGCATGCACACATACACCCCACAGAAATAGATACACAGATAGATGCTTAGATACATACACAAAACACACACATATACACAGACAGAGACACACAGGAGGGTACACACACACACACACACCTGGAGCTAGAGCGAGCATTAAAGCCATGGAAATTGATCTTAGGATTGCTTCTAAAACTGAGGCTTCCTGAAGGCTGGCGCTGTGGCAGTTATGAGCTGACAACTGCAGAACCCTGCGAGCTTACAAGGAAGTGCTGACTCTGCAGATCTATGGCACATCCCTGAGCTGAGCCAACCATGGAGACTCTCCAAGCTGGTATCCTGTGCTACCAGTGTGTCAGATTGCCGTCAGCACTGGATACCTATGGAGTACACAGTCACAGGGCAGGATGCGTGTGAGAGTGCGTGAGAGGGATGTGGGTAACCAGTCCAGGACAGCTTCCGGAACTCGGCACTTAAGAACATGGATGAAATCAGAATGGAAACAGTGGTCACAGTTTTGTGATCTCAGAGTACTTTTTTCCAAAAAGTAAGTAGGCTCCACTGGGTCAGAAGATCTTGAGTCTGATGAGCTACTGGGGTTAGACAGCAAGGTGAGGCCGTTTCATAGCAACTGTATCCTATTCATTTATTCACTCAGAACTGCCCCTCCCCAAAGCCTCCAGAAGTCACTTATGGAACAGTTTCAGAGCGTGTTTTCTTGGGGCCTGGATAAAGAAGGGTTTGAGCTAGAAATTCCCCCTATAATCATGTATACTATATGTATGTTACATATACTTACATATATGTGCTAAAATATATAAATTTATGTAATTTTTATAATGTAAACTATTTTATTATATTTAATTTATATTTATAAGTACACATTTATTTATGTTTATAATTAATTTATTTATATAAAATAGTAAATATATTAAGTTATTTACATAACTTGATATATTTATTTTAATTATATAGAAATAATTATATTATATAATATAATTAAATAATTATACATACACACACATTTATATATATATATATATATATATATATATATACACCCACACACATAATGTTTGATTGAAATATGTTTGAGCATTTCTCTTTTGCAGAGAGCCCCTCCCCCTCCTCATGAGCCCCAGGGCAAACTTACTGGACACTGACTCAAATTTAGAGTGACTTTAACACCAGAGGCTATTTATGTGCTACTTTCTCCATAACTCACTGGTGTGTTCCCTGACAGAGCCTGACTTCATGAGGTGGCTGGTTGGGATGTATTCCTTTCTCTCTGGCTGCATGTTGACGTCTAGACTTCTATGTGAAGGTGAATGTGATCTCAGTGAGTCGGGATTGGAGTCCAGTTTCCTCCAGTGCTGCCCATCCCTTTTCACCAAATAGCCCGTGAGGAGCAGCTCTGGGAAAAACCTCTCTGTCACTAAAGGAATTCATTATTGTACCCTTCCACAGTCTTTCCACAGTTTTTCTTTATGAGAAATTAGGTGTCTTTGATATAGATAGTGAAGGGAAATTTGATTATTCAATGCAGAGAAATGTGATAAATGCTTAAGTATCTTGTGGATACAACCACTAAAGAACAAAGGGACTGCCAGGCCTCCCTTGGCTTTGGCGATGTGGTGCTGGGTCTCATGGCAGTTGTGTTTGTATAGGGTGCTTTGCTTAGTTTGGTGGATCTTCCTTTTTTCCAGAGAGAATTAGCCCTTGAAACTCAGGCAAAAATCATTCCATTAACTTCAAAACACTCCGAGGAAACCATAAATATTTTTGTAAATCCTTCGTACTGAGAAAATAACTGCAGGCCTATTGAAGCATTTAGAGCCGTATCTATTCTCAGCCATTATTTAACATGTAATTTTGATTTTTTTAATCTTTAACCAAAAGATACATTTAAAATTCAGTTACAGATCATTTTCTATATTTGATAAGAATAGATTTTTTCCTGAATATTTATTGTACTGGAATGATTGTATAATATATAGTTTATGCCCTGATTAAAGAAGGGATAATAATAAATTATAATTATCTATAATTAATCTGAGTTTCTGCTTCTTTGAAACAATGACTGTATGAGGCTACAGTCAGGATCGCTAAGACAATGAGGAATTAAAATTGTTACAGCTACAGACTTATTCCTATTTTCATTTTAGTTTGTTTTAAATGAAAAAAACAGACATAATTTTTTCCTTCAGAGTTTCACTTAAGTAAATGTGGAAGAAACTATAGAAAGGAATGAAAACTAGAGCTCTTAAGACCTCTTGATATTCAGCATGGAGATCCAATTCCGGGTGGTGGGTTTGCAAGATTCTAGAAAGAGGCAGGCGTAGTCAGCGTGCAATGTCCTTCACACCTTGGTCTTATATCGTGGACCTGAAAGCTCATCAGAGGCAGGGGGTGTGCCCTCTCAGTGTGTGGATGATATCGCAAGCATTCCCTTTGATATTTGCTTCATGTCCTTCCTTGGATGGTAGGCCAGTTCTCTATAGAACCTTGGGGATTGTGTGATAGCTGATAACATGGGCATTGTGTGATAGCTGATAACATGGGCATTGTGTGATAGCTGATAACATGGGCATTGTATGATAGCTGATAACATGGGCAATGTGTGATAGCTGATAACAAGGTCCAACAAATGAAGAAGCTATCACTGGGTGAGGTAAGTTGGGGAACACAAGCAGAACATCAGTGTATTTCTAAGTCTTGGTTTCCTTTCCTTTCCTTTCCTTTCCTTTCCTTTCCTTTCCTTTCCTTTCCTTTCCTTTCCTTTCCTTTCCTTTCCTTTCCTTTCCTTTCCTTTCCTTTCCTTTCCTTTCCTTTCCTTTCCTTTCTTTTCTTTTCTTTTCTTTATGGACAAGCATCTCACTGATGTTTAAATGTTGCTCTGTCCAGACCCTTCCTCTGTCAACAAGGCTCGTAGAACAAGGACGGGATGGTACAGGAAAGCATTGTAGACGCCACTTTTACCTGGTGGCTCCTCTAGGGCTGTGCTTCATCCTCTCCATCCAACTGAGCTGACCTCTCTACCGTGGCGGAAAGAAAGTGAAGGGGAGAATAGAGAGAAGAGAGAGGAAGTGAGGGCGGAGGAAAGGAACTGAGGGAGTAAAAGAGGAAAAGGGGAGGAAGAGAGAGGGAGGGTAAGACAAAGGGGGAGGGAGGGAAAGCGAGAGGAGAGGGGCAGACAGACAGACTCACACACACACTGGGGTAGGAGAGAGACAGAGAGAGACAGAGATACACACAGAAACAGAGAGACAGAGAGACAAAGAGAGAGAGACAGACAGACAGACAGAGAGGACCTATCACTTTCCCCCCTCTATGCATGCTATCATTTGTGTCCCGCTGCCCCTTTCTCCCATAGTGAACTGTAAAGGTTTTGTTCCTTGGCAGGAAGACTGGCCAAATCACATAGGACTGTTTTGTTTGTGACCTGGTGATTGAAAGGTAAATCTCACAAAATTGGAAAATTGGTCTGATATCGAATCCCAAGAGCTTTTCCAAAGGCAAGAGGTGTGTGTGTGTGTAAGCATAAAAAACACTGATTTTTTTTCCTCCTTCTTGGACACTTTTAAGAGTGGAATGGTGAACACTTCAGTATCTAGTAATCTTTTCATCTCTTTGACCCTGTTTTGCTCAAAATGCTCCCTTCACCTCCCCTTATGTTTAAGTAGTGATCTGCTGGTCCTAGGCGTCTCCACCCACACTCTTACTCACCTTCTGGAGAGCATCCAGCACTACCCCTCCCCCATCCATCCCACATTCCAGGGGTATCTATTTTTACTTCAATTGGATGCATCAGCTTTATCCCAGGCAGCTGGTGACTGGAGAAAATTTACTCTTGATGCCTGATGCACGTGGTTTCAATCAGAGCCCATATGGTGGAAAAACAGACAAAGCTCAAAAGACCAGCAGGTCCTCCCTCCCATTAGCAGCAGGAACACACTGCACCTGAAACCTCTGGGAACCTTCCACAGCCGCTGGAGGTTTGTCTTCTGTTCCCCCAGCACAACCATTTTGTGGGATCCTACAAAGGAACTTGAAAGCTACCACAGTATTTTTAAGCCTTTAGCATGTAAACACCACCAAAATGGACATGTAGAGGAAATGACCCGAGCCACAAGAGAAAAATGCCTTTAATTTTTATACAATGCGACCTCCCAACCCTGCTTTGTTCTTTCTTTTATACCAGGATTAGAAATGATGTGAGCTTTCTGATTCTCAAGTACTACAAAGACTCTCAACAGAAAGGATTTCTACACCTATAATACCACCTACACAGAATTAAAAAAAAAAAAAAAGAATTCATCTAAACTGCAAGGAATTTGTCCATTTTACTCTGATGTGTGTGGTCAGTAAAAGCGTTATTCTCAGTGGCTATGTTCGTCTTAGAGAACTGATTGTGAGAAATGAAATTTGCATACCTTTCCCTAAAGGTAAACGACCATTAAGCAGAATGGAGACAGACCCCAATGATCACAGACATAAATTTCCAGGGAAGAATGTTCAGTTTAAAATGGAATGAAGACAATATGATGCACAATAGAAGACTATAAAACAGAAGGGAGAGTTTGGCATTTTGAAATAATCCCAAAGGGAGGTATCTTGGAACCAGCTCCTAGCAAGGATACTGGAATCTCCACCCTACTGTCTGCTACCCGCTACAACTGCTCTGTCTGAGAGTTCACCATTTCTTAACCCTGAGCTGTGCCTGACTTTCATCTGGCATCTTAGTTGCTAGGTTTCCTCATTCAAATCTACCTTTCACGCTAAGGCCTATATCTTCCAAAGAGTAGTTCCTGTTCTCCATAATCATCGTGAGACTTAAGGCATTATCTCAGGCTGGTCTCAGAAACCTGCCTTGCTGAGCGGTCCTAGTTTGGAATGGGTTTGCTCCACTGGCTGCTGGCTACTCCGTCATATTTTAGCCTCCCTCAGCAAATTCAAGTGCATATATCAGCTTTTTTTTTTCCAATTCCATTTCTTCCTGGGGCTTTCCCCTCCAGTTTTATTTTATTCTCTAGAATTAGATCCTCCCTCCTCTTGAGCTGGGCAACAACCACACCTTCATAATCATCTGCTGCCTGTTTATCTTCAACAGAGTAGAAAATAATACCTAGATGTCTCTTACCACTTAGTACCCAGAATGCTACAAATCTCAGAACACATTTCAGACTCGAATTGATAATCCTGCAACCATTGAAACCAAACGTTCCAATTCCCACCTACCTCTGTGGTGTGTGTGTGTGTGTGTGTGCTTCTAAATTTTACATTTTTACTTTTGATATTTTTAAGTCTCAGTGCCTCTGATATTTTTATTGAGCTACTTTTGTTCTTTCAAGTAAGAAATGAGTGGTATGCACAACAATATGGGATGTTTTATTTTCTGTGATATTATTAGTATGAAAGACTCAAATATTTGTAATATGCATAAATTAGAAGTAATGAATGCTCAGAATTTAAAATGCTGACCAGAGCAAAGCCAAATTTTACAAATTTTAATATTTCTGCCTGTATGGGGAAGCGTGTGTATGTGGTGTGCGTGCGTGCATGCATGTGTGTGTGTGTGTGTGTGTGTTTTACTTGTGTGTGACCCAACAAGTAAAAGGTAGATACAAGATAACAGAGACATGTGCAAACAGACAAACATCTTTCTATTTTTTCATTTTTCCTCAGTACAACGTGTTGAACAAGTTAGATGATAGTGTGTGTGAACAAAGTTTTGGTTTTAAATAGAAATATATGAGGCTCATCAGTTAAGAGCACTGACTGCTCTTCCAGAGGTTCTGAGTTCAATTTCCAGCAACCACATGGTAGTTCACAACCATCTATAATGGGATTCGATGTCCTCCTCTGGTGTGTCTGAAGACAGAGACAGTGTACTTATATACATAAATTAAATGTATAAATTTAAAAAAATAGAAATATACATTCAGAATGAAATGCTATGTAATTAAGGAAGCTTCGTTGCTTCTTTGCTAATTAAAAATACCTACAATACTGCTTATAAACAAACAAAAAATCACCTCTGGATGAATAATTTAAAAATTAATTTTTTCTTCTTCTTAATAAGGTATTAGACTGATTCTAGTTTATGGTTTCTGGTCTCTGGATTATTTGTTGCCACTAATGTGCGCATGGCTCTCTTGTGAAAACCACCATGTCACTCATACATGTCACATGTTCTTGTGCCCCAGTCCCCTCAGCATGAGAGGTGAGATTGTGCACACGCCTGGTTTACAACCATCTCGGCATCTTCTAAACAACTCCTTAACTTTCTCAGCTTACAGTAGCTACCACTCCTCACGCTGGCCATGCCCTGATGCTCTTCACATTTATAAACTCTCACAGGAATCCCACGCATGCTCAAAGGAAGATTTTTAGTGAACGATCTTGGAGGGCTCTTTCATTAATAAGACAATTTAAGGCATTCCCAATTTAGGAAAAATTGTATATATTCCTTTATAGAACCTGATTGTTTGAAGGGCAATACTGTCAACCAATATAAACCAATGACAATGGGCTAAGAAGATGGCTTAGCAATGAATAGTTCTGGCTGGTCTTCTGGTCGACCTGGGTTTGATTCAGAGCACACACATGGCAGCTCAAGTTTGTCTATGATTCCAGTTCCTCCTCTGGCCTCCTCATGCACCAGATATAAATGTGGTCTAGAGACATGCATGGAGGCAAAACACCCATATAAATTAAATTATATAATTATTATACAATATTAAATTAAAAATAAATTAAAACCAATGAGGAGAACACATTCTGTCACAAGCATAGTGATTTGGTAGGGGAAAACATATGTTATTTCTCTAAAAAATTCCTTTTAAAATATTCTTAGTCTCATAAGTGATTCTTAAAAGAATATGAAAAGAAAATTGTAAAAAATTAAATTTGCTTATCATCAACTTTATAAATCCTAGCAAATTAATTTAGAGTAAAGTGTGATTTATTTATTTTTTTAACCAATGGGGTAGTAAATAAAATTTGAGAATCTAGATTTTCTTTATTATTGTTAATTTTAATATAATTTTGACCCAAGGATCAAAATATTATTAAAAGACCTAATCAAAAAGCAGAAACAAAAACAAATAGAAAAACTGACAACAAAACCCTAATCTTTGCTAGCCTCAATCGATTTGGATTTTAGTCTAAGTACAGTATGGATAACCACTTTGGTATCCTTTAAAACAAACAAATTGTTTAAATAGTGTTTCAAGATACTATACAGCCTTGCTTTCTTTTGTTAGCATTGAAGTCTTATAGATTAATACATGTTATCATTACACTAGTGATCATTCACTAGTATACCCCCTAGGGGGTTAGGTCACACCCCCAAGTCCACTCAAACAGCCTTCTCAAGTTCATTTGGAAAACCCTGGACATGTGGGAACAAGGAGCAGTGTGTTCATGCCACATCCCCAGAGTTTTCTCCATGACAGACTCTCTTCTTGTTGCTGTGTTACCGGCTGTGTGCTCATTTACAATTAACTCATTTAACTGATGAATGTACTTGACATTCTGTACCAAAATCTCTAATCACAGAAAGCCTAGTGATCTGCAAGCTTATTTTTGACAAGCATTCACTGCTGGAAGTCTCATATCAAAATGTCAGGCATCATAGAGTGAGCATGCTCATTATGTACACGTCCATCAATGACTGCCAACAGCTGGTTCTGCTGAGTCTGTGACTGGGGCAGCTGGCAAAGGAGAAACAAAGAGCATTGTCCTTTCTATCTGTGTGTGGTAGAAAACTGCCCCTTGGTTGTCAAAACTATCTCCAAATCTTTAATATTACACCCCTTATAATAATTAACACAATAAATGTCTTTAAGTTTTGATGAAAAATAAAAAGATTATGTAGAGCAGTTGAAATATAATGTAGCTTCTACATTTAATGTGATATTTTTATTGCAGAAAGGAGATATTATCTAGTATCATCCAGAAAATCTTATTTGATAAAGTGGAAAAGCCAAGAGTGTGATATGGAACTGAAGTGAAGCCTCATAGTCAGATGGATTTTACTACATGGTCCCCCTCTTAGGCAGATCCATAAAATCATAGGAGAATACTCCAGGATCATTTGTGTCCTAGTGAGCTACAGTCCCGATAACTCAGGATCTGCAATGTAAATAATTTAGGTCTAGAATTGACTCTTGCAAAAATATCAAGGTTTAATACTCACTAAAGGAATGCAAAAATTATTGGCTAGATTGCATATTTATGTAATTCCAACTCTGATTAACAAGAGCCACTTCAAATGTAATTAATCTTTAATGTACAGCTACAAATGAAAACTATCCAAACACACATATTGGCTTACTTCAAACTGCAAAAGAAACTTTCAGATTAAGATGACAACGTTTTTTACATTGAAATCCTTTTCAAATGATCAAGAATTTCAATAATTTATAATCTCTGAAGAAATCTCAAGGAATGCAGGCATTTGATGAAGGCTGTCTTCAGATTTTATTGTAAGCAAGCATTTGAATGTGTTATTAGCTAAAATCGTTGTTTCAGCAGCTACAAACCTACATTTAATATTTGGTTCTACCTCGTACTGGCTATGGGACCTAGGGCAAGACATTTAACATTGTAGTCTCTAAACTTTGAAAAAAAGTATGGATTTGTTTATAAGGTTACGTGATGACAGACATACACTTCTTGGCATCTTGCAGAAGAAATGGTCATAAGTGTTGGGAGTCACAGTAATAGGATGAGGATTGCCCTTGCAATAGGCCTAGGATGTCAGACTGTTCAGTGTGCTTGTGAGAGCTGCCACTGGACAGAACCTCTGTGGTTAGCTGCTCATCTGATGGTGTGGGAGATAATGCCAAAGGCAGTTCAAGCCTTTCCTGAGGTGCCAGCTTTTCCTCCGAAACGTGCTCTCAATCTAGTTAGCTCTACTCCAACTCCTAGCCAGCCTATTTCAGAACTGGACAAGAGAAGGCCGGGATAAAGTCAAGGTGAAATAAAGCTTTTCTCTAATGAACAGAGACTGATCATGCATGACAGAAAAGGAAAGTTAAATCACTTTATTGATTGCTCAGAAAATCAATATGAAGTTTCTATCCTAAGGAGCTCTTCCATGCTGAGAACGGGAAATCTCAAAGCCAGAGGAATGAAGGGTCTGGTCCACCTCCCTCCCCCAAGCCAGGCTGTGTCTATACTTGTGTGTGGATATGGAAAACCCTAGGAGTCTGAAAGCAAAGCATCCCTCTGGCTGCCTTAAAACGTTAGTGGGGTCATCCTGTGAAAGCAGTGATTGTGCAGAGAGAAGACCGACAGGGGCTGTAGTCAATGAGAGTAGATGCAATGTCAAGCCTGCTCAGTGTAATTGCCTGGCCTGACCTCTTTCTGATGCCCAGAGAAACTCCTTGAGAGTCTCAGGTCAATGGTAATGCTTGACTCCATTATAAAGAGGAGTTTATAATTACAGTTGCACATTATGGCACCATTGCAAAGCCGACATGAGATATCTTCAAGTACTCATAATAATGTACAAACTTTGGCTACCACATCACTATTTTAACAAGATAATAAAGTAAAAAAAGAAAAAAAAACAGCCACAAATTCTTATTGCTTTCCGGAATTAATAAAAAGAAAAAGAAATCTTGAAATTTGCATTTTGAGCACGGAGGAGGCAGCCTGCACAGGTGAGACCTGCCCTTGCAGATCAGAGGATCCTGTCCAGAGGCCTCTGGCAGGATCCTTCCGGTTTCCATCTCTGGATTGGGAACATCCCCTGCCATAGTGCACAATCTCCAAGTGGCTCAGGAAGTCAGCTATACACGCACTGGTGTGGAGGAGACAGCCAGTGCATCCTGCATCCAGAGTTGATCAGGGCCACAGAGCTACATACCCAAATACAACTATAAGAGAGTGGGTCTCTGCTGCCATCTTTGCTTCTGGGACTGTGTAAAAGATTGGTAGGCAGTGATCACCGGGGTAGAGGATCGCTTGGGACATACCCCACCAGGACTCTACCCATACCCAGGACCTCAGCAGCACCACAGCAATTTGGTCACCTAGGGTTGCTGAGACAGGCCTGCAGGCACACAGGAGGGGCTAGCACCAGCCAGTGACAGCAGGACCAACCAACACCAGAGATAACCAGATGGCCAAAGGCAAGCATAGCAATGTTGCTAACAGAAATTAAGGCAATATGTCACCATCCTAACCCAATTCTCCCACAACATCAAGTCCTGGATATCCCAACACACCAGGAGCAAGATTTAGATTTAAAATCACAGGACATGATGCTGATGGAGGGCTTCATGGAGGGCTTCAAGAAGAACATAAATAACTCCCTTAAAGAAATACAGGAGAACACAAGCAAACAGAGAGAAGCCCTTGAAGAACTAAGGGAAAACACAACAAAACAGGTGAAGGAATTAAACAAAGTCATCCAGGATCTAAAGAAGGAAGTAGAAACAATAAAGCATCAACAGAAGAATACAAGAAATAGAAGAGAGAATCTCAGATGCAGAAGATACCACAGAAAGCATTGATATAACAGTCAAAGAAAATGAAACATGCAAAAAGCTCCTGACCCCAAACACCCAGGAAGTCCAGGACAAAATGAGAAGACCAAACCTAAGGATTATAGGTATAGAAGAGAGTGAAGATTTCCAACTTAAAGGGGCGGTAAATATCTCCAACAAAATTATAGAAGAAAAGTTCCCTAACCTAAAGAAAGAGATGTCCACCAACATACAAGAAGCCTACAGAACTCCAAACAGATTAGGCCAGAAATTACTCTCGTCACATAATAATTAAAACACCAAATATACTAAACAAAGAAAGAATATTAAAAGCAATAAGGGAAAAAGGTCAAGCAACATATAAAGGTAAACCTATCAGACTTACACTAGTCTTCTCACCAGAGACTATGAAAGCCAGAAAAACCTGGGCAGAAGTCAAGCAGACCCTAAGGGAACACAAATGCCAACCCAGACTGCTATATCCAGCAAATCTCTCTATTACCATAGTCGGAGAAACCAATGTATTTTATGACAAAAACAAATTTACACAGTATCTTTCCACAAATCCAGCCCTTCAAAGGATAATGAATGGAAAACACCAACAAAAGGAGGGAAACTAAACACTAGAAAAAGCAAGAAATTAATCTTCTTTCAACAAACCCAAAAGAAGATAACCACACAAACATAAAAATTACATCAAAAATAGCAGGAAGCAACAACACTATTCCTTAATTTCTCTTAACATCAATTGACTCAATTCCCCAATAAAAAGACATAGACTAACGACTGAATTTGTAAACAAGACCCAACATTTTGCTGCATACAGGAAACGCATCTCAGTGTCAAAGACAAACACTACCTCAGAGTAAAAGGCTGGAAAACAATTTTCCAAGCAAATGATCCCAGGAAAAAAGCTGGAGTAGCCATTCTAATATCCAATAAAATAGACTTTCAACCAAAAGTCATCAAAAAAGACACAGAAGGACCCTTTGTGTTCATCAAAGGAAAAATCTACCAGGAAGAACTCTCAATTTTGAACATTTATGCCCCAAATACAAGGGCACCCTCATTCATAAAGGAGACTTTACTGAAGCGTAAAGCACACATTGCACCCCACACAATAATTGTGGGTGCCTTCAACACCCCACTCTCCTCAATGGACAGATCAGGGAAACACAAACTAAACAGAGACACAGTGAAACTAACAGAAGTTTTGGACCAAAGGGATTTAATAGATATCTATAGAACATTTCATCCTAAATCAAAAGAATATACTTTCTTCTCAGCACCTCATGGTACCTCCTCCAAGACTGATCATATAATTGGTCACAAATCAGACCTCAACAAATATAAGATGATTGAACTAATTCCATATTTCCTATCAGAACACTATGGAGTAAGGGATTTTCAATAGCAACAAAAACAGCAGAAAGCCCACAAATACATGGAAGCTGAACAGTGCTCTACTCAATGATACCTTGGTCAAGGAAGAAATAAAGAAATCAAAACCTTTTTACAATTTAATGAAAATGAAGGCACAACATACCCAAATTTATGGGATGCAAAGAAAGCAGTGTAAAGAGGAAAACTTATAGCTCCGAGTGCCTCCAAAAAGAAGCTGGAGAGAACACACACTAGAAGCTTAATGGCACAGATGACAGCTTTCGAACAGAAAAGTTAATACACCCAAGACGATAGAAGACAGGAAATCATCAACCTCAGGGCTGAAAGCAACCAAGTTGAAACAAAAAGGACTATGCAAAGAATCAACAAAACCAGGAGCTGGTTCTTTGAGAAAATCAACAAGATAGATAAACATTTAGCCTAACTAACCAGAGGGTACAGAGACGGTATCCAAATTAACAAAATCAGAAATGAAAAGGTTGAAATAACAACAGAAACTGAGGAAATCCTACTACATAAACTTATACTCAACAGAACTGGAAACCTGGATGAAATGGACAATTTCTTAGACAGATAAGAACTACCAAAATTTAATCAGGATCAGATAGACCTTCTAAATGGTCCCATAACCCCTAAAGAAATACAAGTGTTCATTGACAGTCTCAGAACCAAAAAAAAGCACAGGACCAGATGGTTTTAGTGAAGAATTCTTTCAGACCTTCAAAGGAGACCTAATACCAATACTCTTCAAATTATTCTGCAAAATAGAAACAGAAGGAACATTACCCAACATGTTCTATGAAGCCACAATTACACTGATACCAAAATCACACAAAGACCCAACAAAAAAAGAGAACCTTGGACCTTAGATTTCCCCTGTGAATATCAATGCAAAAATACTCAATTAAATTCTTGCCAACTGAATCCAAGAACACATCAAAATGATCATCACCATGATCAAGCATGCTTCATCCCAGGGATGCAGGGATGGTTTAATATAAGGAAATCCATCAATGCAATCCACTACATAAACAAACTCAAAGAAAAAAAAACACATGGTCATTTCATTAGATGCTGAAAAAGCATTTGACAAAATTCAGCATCCTTTCATGTTAAAAGTTTTGGAAAGAACAGGAATTCAAGGCCCATACCTAAACATAGTAAAAGCAATATTCAGCAAACCAGTAGCCAACATCAAACTAAATGGAGAGATACTTGAAGCAATCCCACTAAAATCAGGGACTAGACAAGGGTGTCCTTTCTCTCCCTATTTATTCAATATAGTACTTGTAGTTCTAGCTAGAGTAATTAGACAACATAAGGAGGTCAAAGAGATACATATTGGAAAGGAAGAAGTCAAATTATCACCATTTGTAGATGATATGAGAGTATAGTTAAGCAACCCAGAAAACTCTACCAGAGAACTCCTACAGCTGATAAACAACTTTAGCAAAGTGGCTGGATATAAAATCAACTCAAGCAAATCAGTAGCTTTCCTATACTCAGAGGATAATCAGGATGAGAAATAAATTAGGGAAATGACACTCTTCACAACAGCCACAAACAATATAAAGTTTCTTGGTGTGACTCTAACCAAACAAGTGAAAGATCAGTAGGACAGGAACTACAAGTCTTTGAAGAAAGAAATCGAGGAAGACCTCAGAAGTTGGAAAAATCTTCCATGCTCTTTGATTAGCAGGATTAATAAAGTAAAAATGGCAATCTTGCCAAAAGTAATCTACAGATTCAATGCAATCCCCATCAAAATCCCAACTCAATTCTTCATAGAGTTAGAAAGATCAATTCTCAAATTCGTCTGGAACAACAAAAAACCCAGGATAGCTAAAACTACCCTCAGCAGTCAAAGAACTTCTGGGGGAATCAGTATCCCAGACCTCAAGCAGTACTACAGAGCAATTGTGTTAAAAACTGCATGGTATTGGTACAGTGACAGGCAAGTAGATTAATGGAATAGAATTGAAGACCCGGAAATGAACCCACACAGCTATCTATGGTCATTTTGGTCTTTGACAAAGGAGCTACAACCATCCAGTGGAAAAAAAGATAGCCTTTTCCACAAATGGTTCTGGTTCAACTGGAGGTCAGCATGCACAAGAATGAAAATTGATACATTCTTACCTCCTTGTACTAAGCTCAAGTCCAAGTGGATTAAGGACCTCCACATAAAACCAGACACACTGAAACTAATAGAAAAGAAACTGGGGAAGACCCTTGAGGACCTGGGCACAGGGGAAAATTTCCTGAACAGAACACCAATAGCTTATGCTCCGAGATCAAGAATTTCCAAATGGGACTTCATAAAATTACTGAGTTTCTGTAAGGCAAAGGACATTATCAAAGGGACAAAATGGAAAACAACAAATTGGGAAAAGATCTTTACCAACCCGTAATCTGACAAAGGGCTTATATCCAAAATATACAAAGAACTCAAGAAGGTAGACTCCAGAGAGCCAAATAACCCTATTAAAAATGGGGTACAGAGATGAACAAAGAATTTTCACCTGAGGAATATGGAATAGCAGAGAAGCACCTAAAGAAATGTTCAACATCCTTAGTCATTAGAGAAATGCAAATCAAAACAATCCTGAGATTTTTACCTCACACCAGTCAGAATGGTTAAGATCAAAAATTCAGGAGACAGCAGGTGTTGGCGAGGATGTGGAGAAAGAACACTTCTCCACTGCTGGTGGGGTTGCAAGCTGTTACAACCACTCTGGAAATCAGTCTTGGGGTTCCTCAGAAAACTGGGCATGATACTACCAGAAGACCCCACTATACCACTCCTGAGCATATACCCAGAGGATTCCCCAGCATGTAATAAGGATACATCCTCCACTATGTTCATAGCAGTCCTATTTATAATAGCCAGAAGCTGGACAGAACCCAGATGTCCCTCAACAGAGGAATGGATACAGAAAATGTGATATATATATATATCACACACACACACACTCAATGTGGTACTATTCAGCCATTAAAAACAATGAATTCATGAAATTCTTCAACAATTGAATGGAACTGTAGAATATCATCCTAAATGAGGTAACCCAATCTCAAAAGAACACTCATGGTATGCACTCACTGATAAGTGGATATTAGCCTAGAAGCGTGGAATACCCAAGACACAATTCATATATCAAATGATGCCCAAGATGAAGGAAGGAGTGGCCCCTGGTTCTGGAAAGACTCAGTGCATCAGTGTAGGGGAATACCAGGACAGGGAAGTAGGAAGAGGTGAATTAGGGAACAGGGGGAGAGAAGAGGGCTTATGGTACTTTGGGGGAGGGGGTTCCAGGAAAGGAGAAATCCTTTGAAATGTAAATAAAAAATATATCGAATAAAAAAAGAAATGTGAATTTTTAACAATACTGGATAAAAATAATTTTGAATTTGATCTGTATGTAAATAAATGCGTTGTATAATTATGACTATTTCAAAATGGTCAGAAATACACAGCTATGGTGAATCAAAATGTACATTTTTAATGGAACAGACAAATAGAAGTATTATTAAAGTCTTCATGGTCCAATTCTCAGAATCACATTTAAGATTTCACAGTTGTCAAAGTGACTGATGGGGCCAGGGCAATGGTTATACTTCCCAGGAGTGGGACAGGAAATGAGAGCCATTAATGCCAGGATGTTGTGAATTCCAAACCTAGTGGCAAAGTGCTGAATGTGCATCTCATAGAAAATTAAATAAAACTAAAATACATTTTTATTTACACACAAGTAAAGTTTACTTGACTATGGCTGTACTTTGAGTCCAGAGTATGTTCTATATAAAATGAACATTTCATCTGATACCCCAAGTTATACTGCCTACATATATGTTTTGTGAATATATGTTTGTGCGCACTTTAAAATTCTATTGCTCTTGACATGGTGCAACAAGCAGGGTATGTTCCATATAAATCTGATCTGATGAGTTCAGTTCCACAGGTTCTCACGCTGGGGGGAGAAATGCAACTGCTCAAACTGTTCTCTGTCTATACAACAATCTCTATATAAAGCCATATAGCAAATACATACCAGTACACACACACACACACACACAAAATCTCTCTCACACACAGAATTCTTAGTATTTGGTATGTTCTTAGTAATATACAAAATACTAACATGTTCTTAGTAACATACCAAACAGTTTTTCTTATTGAACTTTTCTTTATAAGAAAATTATTATTATTTGTTTGAGAGTGTGTGTATATGTGTGTGTGTGTGTGTGTGCCACAGTGTGCACAGTGAAGTCAGATGACAACTTGTAGAGTTGGTTCATTCCTTGAACCATGTAGGTTCTGGGTATTGAACTGAGGTCATTAAGTTTGGCAACATCTGCATTTTACCATTTTGACCATTTTGCCAGCCCAACTGGCAAACTGCTCTTATATTCTGCCTGTCATAAGAATCCCTTTATAGACTGAGATGAGGCATTTGGGTGAGATTTCTAACTATAAAATTTGTACTGGGTCACAAATTATATTCATAATATACATATATCAACTCCAATGCTTCAAGAGACTCTGACCTCTTCTCCCTCAATTTTACAAGTCAAACAGACCCTTGGAAAACTAACAGAATTTTCTATTAAAAAAAAACAAGCAAACACGCTGTGTTTTTAAAATATGAGTTTTCATCTTGTGATTATTAATACAAATTATGCAGCAGAACAACATTTCATATAAAGCTTGTTCTTTCAACAAGAAAATAACCAGTTTTTTTTTAAAAAAAAAAAACCCTAAAAAGCTTTTTACCCAATTTTCTTGATTTTGATATCTATATATTTTCTGAAGTAATTAAAGTTGTTTGAACCATTTCTATAAGTTTCTTTCAATTGTGTACAATGGGCCAGGAATGGAGCAGAAACTACGGAAAACAACCTATGGGTGCCTTGAAGGCTCCATTTGAGTTCTGCAGATGAGTAGCAATTACCTACTGCCCATGAAGCTAGTTGGCTGTGTCAGTCCGCTGCAGAACTGGGGTGAACTAATGGAAATGCTCTTCAGGACACATGTGGAGACAGCATTTGAGGAAAATAACAAAGTAGAAACAAGGCGACCACTAACATTTTCTATTTTAAAATTATCTAAGTATTTGCTGAGAGGAGTGGCATTCTGGACTTTTCAAAGGTTCAATCAAAGTTTCTTCCATTTAGGACATACACTTTGCTAACTTTCTGCCTAAATTAGATTGCTTTTAGAGGTTATCTTCATGATTAAGATACATTTCACTCTAATTTAGATGTTCTTTTCTTCTCCTTGAGAAAAGCCAGTAACAGCATCAGGCACCTTCTACTCCTTGAACATGCTGGGTACGGTAGCGCTACAAGGTTGGGATAATAATACAATGTGTGAGCACGTTTAGGCGGGCAGTTAAAGAGTTTTTTGAGCTCTTGTGAAGCTGGACTTGGTGGCATACACTTTTAATCCCAGGACTCAGTTCTTGGGAGGTAGAGGCAGGAGGCTCTCTGAGTTAGAGACTAGCCTGGTCTACAAAGTGAGTTCCAGGACAGTAATGGATACACAAAGTAAACCTGTCTCAAAACAAAACAAAACAACCAAATCCTACAAAACCACAAAAAGCGTTTTTGTGGATGGGGTGTGGGATTTGACGATTGGTGGATATGATGTTTAAATTTGACTGTATGTACAGTTGAGTCTTCCTAGGTTGAACCACAGATTGCTATATTAAGCATCCTATGGTCTTCAAAAGGAGACCTGCTGGACATGGGGACCACAGAGAGTAATGGAGTGAACACAGTCACAGTTTATCATAGACGTGAATGAAGATGTCACAATGACACCCACTGCTCTGTGTAATAACACCCGCTAATCATGAAAAAGAAATAGATGACCTACTGTGTTATGTGACTACATTTGTTACTGCATATCAGCATTATTGTGAGGGCTTACACAGCTCAACCTATTCAGATTCATCACAAGGAATCTGAGCCAGCTTCCCTCTCAGTCCTGGGGGATTCCAGCCACAAAAGGTTCCTGGCTGGAACAGGCTTGAGAACTACTACGTACGATTATGTTCTAGTTGGTTTCTGGCAAAAGGCTATATTATCTGAACTCCAGTGAAGAGATATGTGAGAGAGAGAGAGAAAATGTGGTGTGTGCTCAGGCAATGATATTTTGGATAGTGATCTTACCAACAGGGCCATATTTCTTGGGCGGTGCCTAAGACTTTCCAGAAACTTAATTCATTAATAGAACATGCAAATGTGCTCTGCTATCATCCTTCCCTTGAACTATGCCTACAATGCCCATTTCTATCATCCTGGTCTTTATAAGGACTCCAATTTAAACACAGTATGTGAAGCTATCATCTCCGTTACAAGGTACACATGGCATTTGTATCTTTGTGATGGAGTTATCTGACTTGGTATAATTTTTCTTTCCCAGCTCCATTTATTTTCCTGCAAATGTCATATTTACTTACATCTTAATAATATTTCATTGTGAACATGTACCACAATATCATTCTCCACTAGAACATTATCTGGTGGACATTTAGGCTGGTTCCAGTTTCTGGCTATAGTGAATAGAGTAGCAATGAACATGGATACATGAGTCTGACTGTAGCAAGTTTCAGATTTCTGGGGATATATCTATGTCTGTATGTTTATATCTATATCTATGCCTATGCCTATGTCTGTCTATGTCTGTGTCTGTGTCTGTGTAGGTCTAGGTCTAGGTCTATGTCTATGCCTATGTCTGTCTATAGCTATGCCTAGGCCTATGTCTGTGTCTGTGTCTGTGTAGGTCTAGGTCTAGGTCTATGTCTATGCCTATGTCTGTCTATGTCTGTGTCTATGTCTGTGTCTGTGTTTGTGTCTGTGTAGGTCTATGTCTATGTCTATGCCTATGCCTATGTCTGTCTGTGTCTGTGTAGGTCTATGTCTATGCCTATGTCTGTCTATATCTAGGTATATGTATATGCCTGTGCTTATGTCTGTGTTTGTCTGTGCCTGTACCTGTACCTGTAGCCTGTGTCTGTGTCTGTGCCTGTGCCTGTGTCTGTGCCTATGCCCGTGTCTGTGTCTATCTATCTCTATATAAATATAGAGATATAGAGATAGAGATAGAGAGAGGATATAGGAGGTTTATTTGCAGCTTTTTGAAAAACGTCCACACTGATTTTCACAGAGGCTGTGTCAGTTTCCAGTCTTATCAAAATAGAGAGCATAGAAATGTTTAAGAGGGGATAGGAGCAGGAGGGCAGTGGACAGTGGAGGATGCAGAAGAGTTAAAAGATAAAGATTATGAAAACTTCCTATAGAAGCCTACTATTTTTTAGTCTATTAGGAAACAAACAAAAAACTCAGAAAAGATGGCCCAGTGGTTAAAAATATTTCCTGGTCCTGCAGAAGACCCAGTTCTTAGGACCCACATAGAGGCTAGTGATTATCTATAACTTCAAATTCCAGGAAATTTGACTCTCCCTTCTGCCTGTGCAGGCATCAGGTGCACATGCGATACACATACTTTTATGTATGTATGTATGTATGTATGTATGTATGTATGTATGTATGTATGTATATATACATACATACATATATATACATATATGTATATATATATATATATATATACATAAAACTACGTAATTTTTTTAAAAACTTAGTTAAGAGTTTTTTAAGTGGAGGCACCCTGCATGGCTGGGTAATGCTCCTTCGAGATGCCAAAAGTTATTGAATGAAAATTATAATACCAAGTATGGGATCTCTCCCTACAAAATGCTAGTCAAAGGCATCCACAGTGTTATAGGCTATCATCTATGTTCTTGATTGCCCACCAGGACCAAATTATAAGAACCTATTGCTCAAAATACAGCACACTTGGGTCGCAAGCCATTGGAAAATCAAGCTGCATCCTGGTGGGAAAAGTCCATCCTGATGGCCAGCCTTTATGGTGGCATAAAGCACTACACAAGCTGGCTGGGGAGAAGAGTCACCAGCAGTTCTTCCCAAGCCTGTACCCCATGAGCCACAATAATGATCTGCTTCACAAGCTATGCATACAACCGAAATGGTGCTGTGACTATTGCTTTGGTAACTGTCTGCTTTCTGATTGGATTTGAAGCCTGTTCTACAGGACAGAGCTCACCTAGTCAAGGACCTGTGGCTGGAGAGGTCATAAGCCCTACAGGAGAACTTAAGATCATTTTGCCTAATGGACATGGCATTAGACTGCCTTCTAAATATGCATCTTTATATCTTATTATTGCTGCTTTCAATTTTCATTGGAGAATTTATACTTGGTGTGCTTGTGTGTGGGTCTTTCTTTTTTCCTTCCATCCTTTGTCCCTCCCTCCTACCCTTCCCCCCTCCTTCTTTCCTTCCTTCCTTCCTTCCTTCCTTCCTTCCTTCCTTCCTTCCTTCCTTCCTTCCTTCCTTCCTTTCTTTCTTCTTCCCTTCCTCCTTCCTCCTTTCTTTTTCTTTCTTTCCTTCTGTTTGTCTGTCTGTCTCTCTGTTGCTTGTTTTTTTTTTCATGTTGACCTGGCTATCCTGGAACTTGTTTTGTAAACCAGGATAACCTCAAATTCAGAATTCTGCCTGCCTTTGCCTTCGGAGTGCTGGGATTAAAGGCATGCGCCACCACAGCCCAGCTAGTCTAGATTTTAAATTATGAAATGGCATGTGACTTTCCCATGAGTCAAACATGATGAGAATGCTGGGACTGCCAGAGCTACTATGGACATAACACCATGCTGTTAGGACATGAACTCTGCTTACGGGAAACTATGACTCAGGACCGAGTCATCATCTCCCTTATGGTGAAATGTTTGGAAAGGCAATCAGGTCCTTCTGGCAAAAAGCTGCAATTCCACCATCATAATTTTGGGGAGAAAATTTAAGAAGAGAAAAATTTCTGGAACATTTCCAATTATGCATACACACACACACACACACACACACACACACACACACACACATATATATATTTATATATACACATACATATACATATACATATAATGTCAGTTAAGGGAGACTAGAGAATGGTATACCTGTTGTGTATCAGTACTAATATATATATAAAAAATCACTGATGTAAGCAAGGATTCTGCTTAAGCTAGTACACAGAGCAGATCATCCTTCTCTCTAAAACAAAGCAAACTTAAAAATTTCACCGCACAGTAACACCTCTCTGCAGTGTTCCTCACTGCCTCTGGAGAACTACATTAAAAAATATAGACAAGGTATATCTACAATTAACAACTAATCACATTATTTATTCAATGGAGTGTCAGAATTATGATACCTCTTAAACCTTTCTGTCAACCAAGTCACAGGTACCTGGCCTTTAGTGGAAATTAATAGCAACATTTAGAAAGTGCTGTGTGTTAAGTCTGATACACACGGCTAAATTGAAGCATCAGTTGTTGAAAATTTTATAGTAGTTTGGTAAAAAAAAATTGAGAAATTGTCAATAGATGATAAGTTAATTTTTAACAGAACAACTGAAAGTAACATGTCTTGCCCCTTGTACTAATAAGTGGGTGAGAAAGCCCTTCAGGTTTGAAGAGAATCAATATTAATAAAATCAAATAGACACTTAAGAATAAGAGTAAAAGCTGTTCTTTAATATGACTGCCATACACCTGCTCTCAAGTATGCTTAGCTTTCCTCCTAAGTAACTTTTAGTCAAAGATGCCAAAAGTTAAACATATCTAGAAAAAATGTAATTAGATAAGAATGAGCAGGCAAAAATATTTATTTTTAAGCTATAAGGTTTCAATATTCCACAGTTACCCTCTAAATTTGACATTCTAGATCATAAATGAGAATCTGAGATGTTCTTTTATCTCCCAACCTATCCAAAGTGTGGAAAGTTAAGGAAAAGAAATGGGTGTTTTGGGTTTTATAATATGTTCATTTCACAAAAAGATTCATATTTTTCACAGGAGATGAAAAGGGAACTGAAGGAAAGGTAAGCTGACAGACTGTAACTGTTGATGATCTCACAGACAAAGGCTCTCAACCTATAGATTAGACCTCCATTTTTTCACAAAACACTACATATCTTATTGTTATTCTAGTATTAAACATGCAAATATCTGAGAGCATATGGAATTTCAACTAACCTTTACTTCTAAGTCTGGTCAGATTTGAACACCAGTCATAGAATTTTTCTTGCCACAAAAGTAAAAAACAACTTATTTCTTTTTGCTTTCCTTTTCAATATTAATGGTTGAAATGAATCCTTATGTGACACAAAGCAATGATTTATGACACAGGTCCAAATGTTACATAGTATTATATATTGTGACTTAGAAACAGTTCTATCTTGAGGCATAGATTCAGCTATGCCTGTGCTTATTCATTCAAGCCTTCCTTATTTTATATAACTCTTTAAAAGTACATATTTCAAAGAGTTTTACTGAGACTCAGCAATTTTCAAAATGGAAAAATTAAATATATTAAAATAGCAAAATTTTATTATGATTCTTAGAACTTCTGGCAACCCTGGAGTATATCTGAGGTCATACCTGTTTTTTAATTTGATGCTTCTGATCACAGTTGATTCTAGATGAATGTGGATCCTAAGCGAACACATCACTTTTTTTTTTTCTGAGAAAACCTACAAATCTTTTGTAATCTGAACTTACGGCATTTCTAAAATTCCATCAATTCTAACAGTTGGGGACATTTTTCCTATGAAAACATGACCCCAACCCCTTAAGGGTTCTGAGAAGTTTCCCAGCAACACTCATTAGGAAAGGCCACAGCTATAGCTCAGCCTTGCTACCCTTTCTTTCCTTGTATTTTTTCTGACAGCTTTCTATTGAGTGGTGCTACTGCCTGTAACCATGTGAACAGAAAGGATTGGAGATGACACCATGACACCCCCCCAAGCGAATGAACTGCTAGGAGGCCTTCAGACACACTTTTCTTTACAGTGTAGTCATTGACAATTTCCATTAGAAAATATCTTCCTGTAAGAGATTGAGGGTAGACTGGGTCCATTTACAGGGAGATAATGTTACTAAATACTTAGTAGACTGTTGTGGATTCACAGTCGACAAAATGTTTCCGTCTTTAATACGTTAATGCATCATTGCTAAATTACTGCAAAATACATTACCAATTGCAGATGTTTCCTTTCTCAATATCAGGGCACATAAAGAAAACCTTCTATATTATTAATAAAAACAGAATCTGGCTTAGAATATTTATTAAAGGTTTCAATCAAAACAAGGGGGAGAAAAGGAACTTCTTTTTTCCTGTAAAGTCTTAGGATCCTAGCATGGTTCTGAAATAGGGATGGTTTCCGGTCACGTTCTCTTAGTGGAGGACAAGACTCTTCCTCCTCCACCTTAGCCACCAAGCCTCTAGCATGCAGATCCACAGGTCTTTCTGTTGTTAAGGGGATAGGTGTAGAGACTGGCTAGAAGACTTGCCTAAGACTCCTTTTTCTTGGTGGCAGGCCCTCTTTTTCCTATAACAAGTAGAGTCTGAATGCATGCCTATAACTGAGTGCTATCAATAGGGGAAGCAGCTTCACTTATGCATGCTATCAACGAGGAATGAGGAATGATAGTTTGTGGGCTGTGCGCCGGGCACTCACAAGCACTTGGAACCCGCCACATACCCCTTCTGTGTTTCCAAACAGTTCTTTAAGCTAGGTGAAGTTACACAAGTACCACAGTCATCACGTAAAAACAGACAAAAAGTGTTGCCCAATGCTGTATTTAGTCTCTCTCATACCATGCATTTAAATGGCAAAAAAACCCCACCTGTACTAAAACTTTAAAAATCTGACTATTAATGTATTCATATCCTATCTTCCAACAAAAATGGAGAATTACTGAGAAAAGCTCTGTAAAAAGAATCTTTTCCTCATACATATCTGTCCAAAAACATGGATATGATTTTGTATAACAGAAGACTTCAGTGCAGAGCATATGTATGCGAGAGAAGCTACTGATCATGTGAACTTGAGTTGGAACACAACTTCTGGTGTGCTCCTCTCTTTTTGGTAAGCGAAATTTTGTGGTTTGGAGAATAAGCCTTGTCACAACTTACAAGGAAAGCCTACCGACTTTGATGGATCCAATTCCTTATATGCTTCTGATCTGAGATATCCAGGTCTGCGCTATCTGTGTCTGCCAGGATTTCACGTATATCATGGGACCCCATTTCCTCTAAAGTGTTAGAAATGATAGAAGGAAGCAAGCAGCAATCTTCCTTAGAGATGGAAGGTTAGAGCTATTGACACAGGGGTAAGCACTGAAGATAAATAGATGAGAACTAACCAAATTGGCTTCGGGAGAGCTGATCACTGATGACTTACAAGGTACATGGTACTTAAAATTATACCCCTCATAGGCACAGCCTTTGTTGAATCCCTTCTGCCTGGAACTGAGAGCTCGCATCAATTTATACCCCTCTGACTCACGTTATTAGGCAGATTTGAAACAATATGCTATTTTGGGCTTTCCTGAGTTCCTTTCTCTTAATATCTTGTGCTTTTCTTTCTTTTTTTAGGAAGGTCAAAGGGTTTAGTAATTCTTCTATCATTGCCGGGTGCATCTTTAACCTTATTTGACATACAGTCACACAAGGGAAGGCAGAAGGTCACATGGGCACACCTACCCAGGAGAGGTATTGACTGACAGGCTTGGCTTCTACATTTTTTTTTTTTTAATTTTTACCCACTTTTCCATTTTTGCTGCAAGCTTCTGTTGCAGCAGTTCTTAACTGGGATCCTCAGCACAGTCTCTTACAGAGCAGTTTCAACGTGTTCTCATCAGTACTGAAGGCACAGAGGACTGAGCGAGTGTGATACAGGGTTTAGGGATTCTCCGGGCGGTTCTCAATCTCCAATTCACTTCACTCTTGTTAGAAACAATGTGTCTCTATATCATTCCGGAATTATGCACCTTGATTCTTGAATATACTTCCCTTAATAAATCTCCTTGTTGAAATGTTTGTCCCTGAATCATTTCTTCTTTGGGACCCTAGACTGTAAACCACACAGTCTTTAGAAATACAGTCTTAGCCCTGGCCTACTTGATATGTAAAGGCAACTGATATTATTAATAGCGTCATACTTTTTGTTTCGCTGAACATAATAACTTTAATGCTTCTATAATATAGACAGTTGCGTACTGTTCATTTCTATATCCGTGTAGATTGAGTCCGCAGACACCCCTCACAAATCTTTGTCAAAATTCCATGAAAAGGAACCTCTGGGTGCCACATTATTTATGTCTCTTTTGAGTCCCAAGAATAAGCAATAACCACCCAGGAGTGACAGTATGAAAATAGGCTCCCTCTTCATCTTACTTTCAGATTGGTATCTTACTAGTATTCCTTAATCCATAGAAACTTCTTTACTTTTCTTAGAATTCTCCTATACTAGCATAAAAAAAAATAGTTGCGTTCCTTCTTAAATCCTTTTCCGTGAATACCATTTCATTTTTGAAAATGGAACTTAAGTATTTTCTTCTTTGTGTGGCTTGCTGGGGAGATTTCATTCAAAGTCCCCTCTCTTCTACTAAATGAATTTCAGAAGCTTAGCAAATATCCTCTTCAAAGTAAGCATGTGGGGCGTGGGGGAGGGGTGAGGGCACAATCCAGCTAGCACTGGTGCAGAATAGTAACCATGCTTCTACAAATAGATAGGTCTGCCAACAAGCATTAAGAACACTGTCATGAACTCCCCTGCAGGGGATTCTGAAGAATCTGGTTTTCCCTTGACATGCATAGCTAAACTCTATTATCGCTGAAAGAAATTACAAGCAAAGTCCACAAGAGAGTCTGCCCAGAAAATCCACTTCTCTCTCAAAATCCGGACTACCTCCCTTTGAGACACTAATGCAGACCAGTCAAGTAAATCTTGAATATAATCAGCAGATAAGATGGAAAATAATTAACGTTTTCTCCATCTGTATAATACATGTTATTTTTTTTCAGTTGAGTTTATCACCACTCTCTAGCCCTGAAAATAAGCATGCAGTATTTTGTTTACTTCAAATAGTATTTTTTTTTTTACAATAAATAGCTAATAAGGCCAAATGAGAAATTTGTAACAGGTGCAGAATGGAACACAGACACATTTCAAAACTAAATCACTTTTTAATTGAATAAGGAAAGACATTCAATAAGGTTTATCTGTGACATGTGTGTAAGATTTATAACCTTAGGATTTAATGCTCAAAGAGAATCTGTCGATTTTCTTGGTAGTTAAAAAAATGCAAATGCAAATAGAGTTTTCTACATATTCATGTTTCCTTATCACCATAACAACTTCATGGGTAAAACAGAAATGCTATTTAAGAGTAAAACACAATCCATAGACCACTGGATTTCTCCAGTGTTTGAAAAAGGAAATAAGGAACACATGCTATCATTTCATTAGTATAAAAGACTGGGTTCCATTAAGAACACATAGGTAAATGTCTTAGTTTAACATCGTTAAGTTCATATTAATAAGCAAATGAGCATCTGTTTTCAGACATTTGACTGCTAAGCAATAGAAAAGTGGCCAGATATTGAATGTCTCCTATACTTTCTTTTCTTTTCCCTCCCTTCCTTCCTTCTTTCTTTCCTTCCTTCCTCTCTCCCTCTCTTGCTCCCCCTCTTCCTTCCTTCTTTCCTTTCTTTCTTCTTTTCTTTTTAAATTTAACCCTAAATAGCAATGGTTTGAAGAACTCATATTCACTAATGGGGTTTAAAATTTACCCTTCACTCAGAAAGTTCAAGAATGCCCACTCAGCCTGAGTTCTAGTCCCTGAGCATTTTGGGTGTTTTCCTTAATTTGAGAACTATTTTGCTGCCATGTAAGACACGCATCACCAAACTCTGACAGCCTGAAAGCTTCTTCTTAGTCCCGCATGCATTCTTCTGTAGAATGTATGACTCTTACGTGCTAACAAGAAATAATACTCATGAGAATTTGACCTGCGAGTCAGACTGTTGCTTAGCTGGTGATGAACAAGCTCAAGACACTTTAAGAAAATGAAGCCAATCTGTAATTGCATTGGATGCTTTGATGCAATGGAATTATGTAGTGTTTTGGAAGGCAAATGCTCTTGGAGAAGAAAATATACTTAAGAAGTAATTATGTACAACATCAGAAAAGATCAAAGGATTTAAGGACAAGAAAAAACAAAGAATTTATTTTTAATCATAATATTTTCTCCAGAGCACAAAATAGTCCGTTCATGGAGTTCTGATTTCCCTTCAACTATTCATCAGTTTTATATAACACACTATCAGAAACTCCAAATGTGGATTAATGGTGCACCTGATTCTACAGTGTTTTTCTAATTGACCCTAACTGGTTAGTTACTCTTTTGTGTAGTCAATCCATACATACTTTCTATAGATTCATCAGTTTTATATAACACACTATCAGAAACTCCAAATGTGGATTAATGGTGCACCTGATTCTACAGTGTTTTTCTAATTGACCCTAACTGGTTAGTTACTCTTTTGTGTAGTCAATCCATACATACTTTCTATAGATGAATAACAGCAGTTACTGAAAATGAATATCAACTCTATAATATGGCTTTAAGATTGAACATGATGACAACAAACTTGAAGCAAGATATTCTTTTAACTGGTAAGTTTATTTTAAATTGTATTAGAATACCTGAAAGGCCTAGACCAGACACATCTATACAAAAAGAAGTTGATTATATAAAATGACCTTGAAAAAGGTGAATGAAGTTGGTAAACTAAAACTCTGATTTCTAGAAATTTTTAAGCCATATAAAATAAACCTTCCTGTTGGCATGAGGATGAAATGTATCTAGGTCAACAAAACAAAGGTTAGACACACACACACACACACACACACACACACTTGATTTTCACAAAGGGATCAAACAATTCAATGGAAAAGGAACATCTATCAAACAACTTATTCTTATAATAAGTAAATGAAATAAAACAAACCCAAACTCCACTTTCTATCAGATTCCAAATTTAAAATATGACCTTATGTGTGTCATAAATCTACATTAAGGCCAGGACTCAAAGGAAGTTTTACAGAAAATAATACTGATAAGCATTTTTATGATATTCAGGAGTAAAGTGGTCTTATATAGAGAGGTCACGAGATATAAACTTTTTTTAAAAAGTACAATATACGGGAGTTATAAAATTAAAAAATTCTCAGCAGGCTCTTCTGTTCTCTTGTCCTGCCCACTCCTCCACATCCCTTCCCCTCCCCCTCCCCCTCCCCCTCTCTATTTCACTCACAGCATCCTGGCCTCTCCTCCCACCTCTCTTATGCTTTTGCAGAAGGGTCAAGGGATTCTCTCTCTCTCTCTCTCTCTCTCTCTGAAGAAACTTTTATTTAAACAATTTAAGTTAAAAAAAAATAAATAGCTTGGCGGAGTTCAGTAACTAAAGTGCTTATCCTGTGCTGTGGGGGACCCAGTTTGAATCCTCAGCTCCCATGTAAAAGCTGGGTTTCACGTTGGTATGCGAAATCCCAGTGCTCCAGTACTTGGTGAGCAGAGGCAGGCAGATTCCAGGAATCTGGGGAACGATAACTATCTTGTCTGAATGAAGTGTCTGTCTGAAATAGTGAACTCAAGGTTTGCTAAAACACCTTGGCTCAAAAAATTAAGTAGGTCAACAAATTGGTGCTGAGTCCTGATTTTGAATGTGGCTTCCACAGACAAATTTGTGAATGAGAACACACAAAAAATTAATAAAACAAAATAAATAAGCAGAGGAAACACTTGGATAAGAAACCACAGCAGCTAATGTAGCATGGTTAGTGAGTTTTTGGCATGGTGGTAATCCTCACCAGTTACTGAGAAAGGGTAAATTAAAATGCCGGCAACAGCATGGAGTACTTAGATAGGTAGACATTTCTGGAAAGAGGACTTAAATGGCGTGACTTGGTGAGAAGTAGTATTTATTTGCTTTACATTAGTTAAACATACTCTAGGCTGGAGAGATGGCTCAGCAGTTAAGAGCACTGACTGTTCTTCCGAAGGTCCTGAGTTCAATTCCCAGCAAACACATGGTGGCTCACAACCATCTGTAATGGGATCTGATGCCCTCTTCTGGGGTGTCTGTAGACAGCCCAGAATATAACATACTCTATATACATATAACATACATATAACATACTCTAGCCTTTCTTTAAATTGGCATGTCTAAACACTGAACCCAAGGGGGAAAAAAGGAAACATATATTCATATTTTGACATTTAATAATTCTAAAATTAAAAAAAAGCATTTAATACTTCTGAATGGATGGTGTTGATAATAACAAAAGGTGTAGTGGATTTCAAGAATACCACATGAAGTTTTATGGGAGAAGGATAGAGGAGAAGGTGGGGCAAGAGGAGTGGGGAGAGATTTATTCCAAACGTTAGATACATATATGAGACTGAATAAAAAGCTAAAAAGATAAGAATTACAAATGTCTATCAAGTGGACGTGGATGTCTATCAAGTGGACAGAAGTGTAACCTGCTGCTTCAACACCATATAGTAATTCTTGTGATAGAAAAATTGACTATTGATGACTATTGATTTACCGTGATTACATTGCTAAAGGAATGTTAATAGAAAGAACCAGAGCAAAACCAGTAGTCATCTTAGGAATTCCCTGACATGAAATGATAAAACAACAAAACTAATATATAATAGAAGCTGGTCCTAGTGAGGTCTGACTGAAAGGGGAGACAAGCATGAACTTTCTAGAGTGTGGGAAGATTCCACATATCAACTGGGTTCTTGGTTATGTAATAGATGTTGTTAAAAACCCATGACATTCATTATTCAGTGGAATTTAACTGCATGGACTTTTTATCTCCATCAGAATAGCATAAACTTTCAGTTACAAGTTGAACAGGTTCCAGAGAGCTAATGTACAACACAAAAAGTATAGCTGAAAATTACATATTTCATACTTGAAATTCCCAAAGAGTGTGAACTGTATATTTTTAAATCAAAAGTAGTAACAGTTAGATGACACAAGTGTTAACGTAGAATTCATCACATAGGGGCTACTTACTTTTAAAACAATGAAAATGCCACTATCAATTAGATAACTATGGAGGTGGAGAAAAAAAACAAGCCTAGTTCTTAGCGTAATGATAAAACCATTGTCATGTTTTGGTTGAACTGAGTTTTCAAGACTAGCTTTTGTGAGAATACTGATCTCAAATGCAGGGTACCAGGAGGTTAAACAGGTTAGAGTGAGAGCAGAAGATGTCCCATGGCAAGGGATGCGTGCGTGCCGTGTTGTGTGTGTGTGTCTGTGTGTGTGTGTGTGTGTGTGTAAGTCAGGAAGTAGAAAAAGGAGTTGTTTGCTAGGCAGAGTGCTAAGAAATGGAGAGCTTTGAAAGTAACTGCTTATAATTGGACTTTGTAGGTCTAAATTAGAAGTATGGTCACCATGCTCATGACCAGATGGCCATGGCTACACAGGATGGTCAGCATGGCAGGAAGACCGTGAAAGAGAGGAAAAGTCAGGCGTACAAGGTAATGAAGCGAGGGGAGGTGGAAGCTACGACGTGGGGACTTGAGGGCAGCGCTACAGGTTTGGAATTTCACTCTGAGTGCAATGAAGCTTAATTTAGTTTGGGGGTTTTACATGGACATGAGTCATGATCTGATTTAAGACGATCAAAGCTGACTGCACTGGCTGGTTATGGCAACTGCTAAGTAACTAGACAAATGGCATATAACAGCAAAGTGGAACAGCTTATAACCTCTCTGTGAAGGTTGCATCTCACCCGAAACTATGAGAACTGGCAGCTTTGCAACCCCTAGCAACCTTTCAGATCTGCACCTCTGGCCTGGAGTTGCAAAGTTCCCAGAGACCTGTGTTCAGAACTGTCCAGCTAGATCAGTCCTTTGTTCCTGACTCATGGAAACAATAAAGAGATATTTATTGTTTTTGAAAGCCACTAGGTTTACAGGGAACCTGTTAGGTAGCAATGATTAACCAGTATAGGTGTACCTTTAATTGGAATAAAGGATGCTTTCCCATCTGCATAAAAGGTTAATTTCCCAGCTTTATTTCACGGCTTGGGAAATAGGATCTGTAAGAGGCTAAACACTGATGTTATTTTATTATTACCGTTATTATTCTCACCACCAATCACAACCAAACAGAAATAAAAATCTATATGAATAAAAGAACAAGAACTACTTTGTATGTTGCAAAAGTAATGGACATCATTCTTTGCCATTAGGAAAGAACCCTTTAAAACACAAATAGGGTCTAATTGCCAGTGGGGACTTTGAGGAAATACAAATAATATTCATTTGAAACTTCTGTGTTTCTACTTACGTGTACATCCAGACGCATCATCTACTAAAGACACTCTATGGAGACATCGAATAAAAATGGAAACCTTTTTGAGTCTGACGTAGCACAGAGGGCATCTTGAGCTTTAGTAAATATATTTGTTTATGTTTCTAAGGATAACACTAATCACTTCCTCTTTACAGAACACTTAAAGCCTTTAACTTTGGATTCAGCCTAACATATTGTGATTTACTCATTTTTGAATTCATAAATATTCAATATTCTGGTTAAAAGCCAGTTTTTAGCTCAACCTGGAGTCACGCCTTTCTTTAAGGAATAGCATTCAAAAATGAACTGACTCGCCAGTGCAAAAATTCAAAACCAGACTTCACATTGAAATGTACTTCGTTTTACTCCTGATTATAGCTCTTTAGTCCTTAAGGCTTCCAATAGCAACATCTGCCATCTAATATACATAATAATATCCAACTTTAAGTCAGGAGGCCTAGAGAGGTAAGTCGGGACTCTATGGGGGAACAGAGTGGAGATTAGCGGTACTCTTCATTTGTTTCTGATATGACTTCTCAGCTAAAATTGTCAAGATGAGAGACTTTCTCCAATAAAAGACTTAATGTTTCCTGCTCTACTTTAGGAAGTTTTCTTCTTCAAAGGAAGCGAGTTTTCTTGTCTCACCTATTTGTTAGGCACTTTCAGCTTCTTCAACTTATAAAGAGACCTACCTGCTTCTGAGTGATTTGATTCAAGCTTTTGTATTTTATATACTGGCAACCAATAGTCCCTACAAGTGAAGGAATTCTGTGTTCGGGGCATTGCTCTAAAAAAAGGGATTCAAAGCGGTTTGCACCCTTTTCATCTCTGTGGAAGCCTTTTCTTACATTGTCGTTGATGCCCCGTTCTAGTTCTGCCGGCTACACGGGCTAACTCTTAAGTAGATATTTCAGAATTTGAGGTCATTTTTTTCCACAAAGGCGCCAGCCTAAATATAGGTCAGTCTTAACTTACACTGAAGTTCTTCCACCTATATATACATGGTTTACTTTTTGAAAATTCAAGTTGCCTAAGGTTGGCAAATGATGATTCCAGATCAAACCTAAGCACCCCCTCCTTTGTGGCAGTGTGTAATAAGAACTGATTCAGCGGGACTCAGTGGGTTCAGTAAAGACTGCAAAAGCCAGCAACCCAGGATTGTTGCCGTACATCCATCCATTTACACTAGAGTTTACCAATCTTGCATGTAGATTCTGGACTGTGAATGGAAAGAGTGCTTGCTGTCTTACTTTTTCATGTTATTTCTATCTCCAGTGTCAGGGATCGTCAGTGACAATATCATTGACATATTGGACCACTGAGAACTCTATTATAAGGGTTGAGCTCAGTCATAGCCTCCCTAGCCCAGGTACAATACCCAGGACTGCAAGGGGAAGCAGGCTTTATTGTTTCTGTTACTTTGAGGGTCTTTCAGTTTCTTGGAACTTGTCTTCTTTCTGTGCTTTTACGTCACAAATTTCTATTTTATAGTACTTTAGGGATTCTAATAAGCATCTATACTTTAGCATATTTTTGCCAGTTCAGATCATGCATGTAGATAAAGGTTTAAAAAAATCAAAAAGTAGTCTGTTATTTGTTTACTAGTTTGGTTACTTACAGGGGAGAAAAACATAATTTTCAGCCACTTTATAAGATTCTTGGAGAGTCAAAGTTCTCCATTCTATTTCAGATCAAAACTGATTTAACTCAAGCATCTACCATCAACACAAGGACTTAAAACTATCTGCTGAGTCTCCACAGTTTCCCTTAACTCCCCCATCTCATCATGGAACAACAATACCAACAAAATATAACTGGACTGCAGATAGTTCAAATAGGGCATCCAGTGTAACCTTTCTCTTTGCTATTTTACATCCCATTAGTAGAGCTATAACTTTATACATTCACATGAGATTATCCATTTCATGTCATGTATAATATAATACCATTCTTAGGAGTTTTAAATTCTAGAAGTAGAAAAACACGACTCTAGAGAATTAAAGTGGCCAATGTCTTTCAGTAAATGAAGTTATAAAACAGGACTGCTCAATCTTTCTAAGGTTGTGACTCTTTAATTTATATAGTTCCTTATGTTGTGATGACCCCCTCAACTGTAAAATAACTTACTACTTCATACCTGTAAGTTTGCTACAGTTATGAGTTGTAATGTAAATATCAGATATGCAGGAGATCTGGTATAGAACCCTGGTTTGACCCACAGGTTGAAGACTGCTGTTATGAGGGAAAGTGATTGCTCAAAAGGTAGAGGGATGTTACAGATTGCATGGAATGTTGAAGGGGCAATAGTAAGATAGTTTACTGACGTTATTTCCTATGGTGTGGTAGAAGTTTGTCAGGCAGAGAAAAGTAAGGGCTGGGAGGATGACAGACAGTTTCTATGACCTGGACTGTCCTAGAAATACATTTTGTATTGTTTTCCAGAAATCCTGCTTTTGCTTTTACAACATGGGAGGAAATGATTATTTTCATTATCCATCTCCACAGAAAGAAGATCTTTTTAATTTCCCAGGAAGCCTACCGGCATCCCAGAAACAGCCCTGAGTGTGGTGGTGTTCAGCATACAGAGATCATCTTGTGACACCTTTAGACCACTAAAGAAGACCAGAGGAGGACCAAGTCAATATACGTAAGCACATTCTTGTGACAAAGAGAAGTTGAATCGTATGAGGAAGAGGTAAAGAAGCAGAACACAGAGTGGCTGTAGTAAGCCAAATGAGAGGTTCTGAGCACCATGTTGAGGGGAGAGAAAGCAGTGATTGCTGCAATAGTTCTTGATCTTTCTAAAGCTGCAACCCTTTAATCCAGTTCCTCATTCTGTGGTGACACCCCTCCCCCAACCATAAAACAATTTCTTTGGCACTTCTTAACTGTAACTTTGATAGTGTTATGAATCTTAATGTAAATATATGATATGCAGAATATCTGATATGCAACACCTTGACCCCCAAAGGGATCATGACCCACAGGTTGAGAACTACTGGTTTAAGGCAAGGAGGTTCTGTACTGCACCACTCCCTGAGGACCAGTGGGCAGTTGGTAATCAGAGTAGACCTGACAGTCTTAGCTGCTGTCTAGACATGCCCTGACATCTGCTGAATGAGTGCTCCCTCTTGGGTGATATTTCTGTTTTGATGTCGGAATCAGGAACACTCACTAAATATCTGAACCTGGCTTTCTTGTCTTTAAAATTAGTCTGTTCCTGACATCTTAACCTTTATGGTAACTCTATTCTGTTGAGCAATTGTACTTGCATTGCCTTTGTCTAGAACCCATCCTTCATGCTGATCTTCTATCCTCTTTTCACAGGGTCCCTGGCTTTTTCTGCGGAAAGTTGGACATTTATAACCGAAACAGCCACATGGTTACAGTGGAATAAAAAAGTCTTTGAAATCCTACTAAAGGACAAAATAGTCCTTGCATGCCAGGCGCTGGCAACATGAAGAAATGAACCAACTGTTTGCCTCCTTAGTTTAAGCAGATTTTACGGAATTCCTAAGAACCTTAGTAGAGGTATCAGAATGCCTCATAATAGAATCAAATGAATTATACAGAAGGATTACATTGAAATCCTTTTACAAACACCGAAGCCAATCAACAAATTAGATTTTAATAAATCTAAGTAAGAGTCTTTTGCTTCAGCCATTAGAGTCATATATATCTGAGCGATAATAAACACACATTTGGGAAATTATTGGCAGCAGTTGTCTTACAGGGAAAGAATTTTAAGTAGGTACACTTTGAAAGGTTATAAAGATGGCTTCATGAGCTATCAAGGAAAAGATCCATATTTGTTAGGTGCTAGTGTCTCTTTGACTAAAATCCAAGAACAAGATTTTCTTCACAGCATGCTGTCTATCGCTTGGAGCTTGATAAAAACAGATCCTCAGGAAATACATCTTTATCATATTATTCGAGATAATGTCCAGAGTGGGAAATGCTTATCCTTTGTAAACCTATTGCTACGAACTCAATAGATCCAAATGGTGGGTTGACTTATGTGTTAGCTCTTGTGTTCTATGACAAAGTACCAGACATAAGCATTGTTAAAGGGGGGGAAATTTGGTTTAGCTCCTTGTTTTAAAGGTTTTTAATTTATAGGCTTTGTTTCCATGATTCTGGGCCTGAGGCAGGATATCCTGGCAACAGGTGCATCCAGGTGATGAGGTTGTTTGCTTCAAGGCAGGCTACAGGGAGAGTAGGAAATGAACAGAGTGCATAGGCACCAGTACATCTGCCTCCATAAAACCCCACTGACCCATTTCCTTCATTTCAGGATCACCTTCCACATTTCTGTTATTTTCCAAAAGTCTGTGCAGATTTTAAACCATTCAATAGATTAAAGCACTCACTAAGTCACAGCCCTTATAAGCTAATAATCCCTGAGAATACACATATAATCAGAGATAAGATTTACTAACATTTTATGTGTTTTCAATCTATTCAAGTTAGCATTTAAAATTAAACATCACAAATGTACTTATTTAATAAACATTTGCCATATCTTGACAATAACTGAACTATATACTGACAATGAATTTAAAGATGAGTTTAACTAAATCTCAACCCCAGAGGTATGTAGTGAGGCTGGAAACAGGTAACACAGCACAGCATGGTAGATAAGCACTAATGACAATGGATACAAATATACGAATATATAAAGTATTTATGGACATGAGCAAGACCAAGTCTTGGAGCAATAAATGGTGTTGTGATGAATGAGCAATTCTTTTGGATGAAGTGTTTTACGGAATAAGAAGCCATCAGTTGACTTTAATGTAAGCTATGTGGTGTTGCAGATGTGATGAAATAAAACCCAATAAAATAGGAGGGTGGGGTTAGTAGAATCATGTTCAAAATCATTGCAGTCTTATAAGTTGTAGAACTCTTAAGTAAAATTTATTTCTGAGTTCTAATACATCAATGAAGAAAGAGTAGTGTATACAAACTATGATTAAAATAGGTCCCATTCCTTTCCTATGATGACAATTTGAAAAAAATCACTTCTGTAGACAGTATGTTTGGGTGTGGAACATATTTGAGTTCTAGTTCTGCGAGTTGAGCTATGGGGCAGAGTGGGTTTAAGGATGTTAGGATGCAGCAACTGTATCTGAGAGAGACAGAAATGACTTTGAAAACTGAGAGTTCAACTGGCAGAGGTAAATGAAAATTTGGCCTTGTATCAGGGAGTGAGAGACAGAGATATATTAAGGATAACTTCCGAAGTTCAAGCATCTGTTATCGGTTGCAGACTCCACAAAAGGCACTCAGTATTTAAAAAGTGTGTCCATGTGCAAAGAGGACATAAACCAGGAAGCTAGTAGAGAGGAGGAAATTTTACAAGAGGAAATCTGAAGCTCAAAAGTGGACAGGATCACCTGTACATCTGGTATCCATCATTATCCGCACTACGGTCACCACAGACATTCAAGAAATGCTTTGCTGGGATCTGGGTCCGAAATCCCAAGTACTAGCACATGTAACTGGGACAAGAAGCTAAGGTGCATCATGTTCTGGGTCACATAATTAGAAGTGGAACATTTTAAATACTTAGGCTTTCCTGTTTAAGATACACTTAACCACCTGCATTAGAGAGAGTGAGGGCAGGGGAATCTCCCAGAACAGAATGCAGAAAAAATGAAACTCAAGGGCAGAGAATCTGTTTTTGTTACTCTCAGGGGTAGAGAATGGAAGCTGTGAGGCACATACTCAGTATCCATTCTCTGAAGAGGTAAACACATAGGCCTGCCATCTAGGTGAATGTGTAAATAAGGTATGGTTATCCTCAAAGAAAGTCGTAGGCGAATTAGGAGAAACAAAGAGAATTAGGCCCAACTTAAGATATCCAAAGGGAGACTCTCATCTTTAAAGCATACAAGAATGACCAAAGAAAACTATCTCCTGCCGCTTATAAGCTTCTAATTCAGTTTGTCTTTATTAAATATTCTATTAAAAGTTATAGAATTAAAACATGCCAAGTGGACTGTGGAGGTGGCACAGATGTTAAAGGCAAAGCTTACAACCAAAAGTCCACCATGCTTAGGGAAATAAAATAAGATGCAGAGAGGCAAGCTTGTAGAGCATGTGATTTAAAAAAAATGCTCTAATCCACTGTTATCTTTCACAGTTCTTAGTTAAAAGATATAGCCCACTCTGCAGACCAATACTGTATACACAAAATCATGAGATCCAACTGTCTAAATATCATTGAGAAAATAGCATGCATTACAGTAGTTTACAAGTTTATCAGCTACTGAGAACTTTTTTTAAAAATTGAGTTCGAGTATTCTAAGACTAAATCTAGTATATAATTTTTCTCTTGTATATTTGAGTATTTTTCAAGACTTTAATGTTTTGTGCTGATAGAATGGCTTAAAGTTATTTTCTTACACTTCAACATTTTTTATATTATACAATAATTTAATCTTTAATCAAATAGGGATCCAGTGATGTACAACTTATAAAACTCAACTTGGTTTTCAGTAGGTCCATACTTCCAATCAGGCAAATACATGCCCTTCTAATCTAGTTTTGTCTATGTATAATTAACATACAACTCACTACCAAATTCAAAGGTAATTGTTATACATTAATAGTTTCTGTTTGGCAAAAATAGAGATATTTTATATATATGAATATCATTAGTCTTTTCTTACTTTTGATTCATTTGTTTTTGTTTATTTGTTTTATTGTTTGGTTTTGGTTTTTTTAAGACAAGATCTAAGAAACCCTAGCTGTCCTAGAACTCACTATGTTTAACAGGTTGGTCCTTAACTTATGGAAATTCACCTTTCCTCTGCCTCCTGAGTGCTGAATTAAAGGTGCAAACTATCATACTCTCATTATTTCTATCATTTGAATAAATTATATTTAACTTTCCATTGAAATATGTATCTTGGACCTCTTAGAGAAAGGGTCACAGCTTTATGCCCAATTATTCTGTACTTAACATTGGATTCTGTATCTTTCTGATTGAGTCTTGCTAACTAAAGGCCACCTAACTCCGCTTTAGAAGTGAGCTGTGTCCATTTTCTGAGGGTATTCTATACAAGTTATTGTCAAAGTATCTAAGACCATAAAAGACCTCGGCTCTGCCCAGGTCTACAGAACAAGTTTTGTTCCTGGTTTGCTAACAAGCATTATTCTAATAACTATATGTATCTGTGTTATTTTATTATAACTCTAGTAGTGATATTGGATCTGAGAAGCTATCTAGGAACTCTCTCCAAGTAAATTAAACTTCTTGTTTGTCTTTCCTTAACTATCACCACCACCACTACCACCATCACCACCACTGCCGCCACCACCACAACCACTACCACCACCAGTAGAAACAATTTGTCCAACTTTGCTTCCTTCTGTTGATTTCTACGTTTTTTTTTTTTTTTTTTGTAATAATAAAGTACACCACGGACTATTGAAATCACATGCAAATATATTTTTGGGGGGAGAAATTTTGGTAAACTGTTTTCTGTTTTTTTTTTTTTTTTCTGATTTAGCAAGGACTAAAGAGTCCTTGCTTCTTTCAACAGAACAGCATCAAAATTAATTCACAAAACTACACAATTACACATGTGAACTTTATGGTATAAAGGCATGGTCAGTAAATTTGCTTGAAACAATGCAGACAGAGATCACAGGGCAAAGCTTCCTCGTGAGAAAGGCTCAAAATACAAGGAAGCAAGTTATAATTAAATTTTACAACAGTATTTTAAGAGGAGAGAGAAGATAGTGCATTTAATTCCCCTTTTTATTGCCAGCAGTTGAATCTATAGTTTAAATATTGAGTATATTCATCTTTTAAACAGTGGACTATTTTGGCTTGTTTCTACCCCAATTCAAAAGCAAGCAGAGACAGCACAGCATGATAATCAGGTCAATTATATTTTAGCAGAGAGTTGGGAAAGACTATATGTCAACACTTCAGCATGATTCTGGACAGCAGCAGCAAATGCCAGCTTTCACACAAAGTAGACGAGACAGTAGTACCGAATAATTTGCTCATCAAGAATTTTTCTCATGTGTTTCCATTTGTCAAGTGGAAAATACTACAGCACTAGTCAAAACTTGTCATTAAAGTCAAACGTCAGAATCAGACCAATTACAAATTGTCCATTGTAGCTAAGAAGTTCTACACACAACCCAAATAAAACACAGTTAGGCAACAATCTAACTTTGACTTTTTAAAGTTCACTAGGGTAGAGCTTGGTTAATATAGATTATATTTATATGAACTATATATATTTTTCAACTTGTTGGATGAGAAGGTGGGTATAAACTTTTACACACCAAAACACATATAAAATCAAATATGGCCAAGTTAATTAAATTCAAAATGCATATCAGATACATAATTGTTTTCCCAAGATATTTAATATTGCTTGGAATGACAGAATAAAATTTATTTTTCCGATTTTTATCTCTTTTGCACTCTAATATGAATTATCCTAAGCTTATAAGAACACTAATGCTGAGCCAACAACACAAAATTAATGTAGAATAAGAGAAAACCAGATAATCACCACCACCTACTTCCTACTCCTCCCTATGACTAGCAATAGCTAGCACTAAAAATTAGCATAGTCAGTCTGGACCAAGCCCATCATGGTTCTAACAGCACATGAAATCTATTCTGTCCTTAGTTTCCTGGGGAGCAACCATACCATATCAAACTTTTCTTTAGTTTTTAATAAGCACACACCAGCCATTTCTCACAATCAGAAATGAAAAAGAAAACAAAACTTGTCTTATCTTGCCTCGGACATTGAAAGTATTAAAAAAATAACAAACAAACAACAACAACAACAAAAAAAAAAAACCGAGTACAGCAGAAACTTGCAAAAGCCAAATGGACACATAAGGAATTTTTTTGTTTATTTGTTCTCAACAATCTAGCTTCTGGATGTTGCTAACATTTGGATATACACAATCACAAAGTGGTTGTCATTAACCATGTGTCATTGCTGAATGACTAAAATGCAGCTAATTCAAATGAGAGACATTCTTAGTATAAAATATATACCAGGTTATAAAGATTTGAATTGAAAAATCATCCCAGTCGTAGTTCTAAAGTGACTATTTGTCTAAGTGGTAATGTTATTGGTGTAGTATAGGTGTATTTTCATTGCTTCCTGTCACTTTGTTTAAATGGAGTCAGTAAAAAGCATTACAGATGTGGATTACTTTGCCTTCCTATAGGTGAGTCATGAGGTAGACCATAGCCTTAAAGATTATAGGAAGCTCTATTCTACTAGTTGTTCCATTAGTTTCACATTACACCGCACGAAACTGCTTTGAGAGCATATTCCCTGCTGAGCATCACTGTCCTCCATAGTCTAACGAGAGGAATAGCTCTACAAATTAGGGTGAGAGATAAAGGATGGGATATAAGCATTTTATATAAAATATTTAAAAAAAATAGTGGCCTCAAACACATTCTGGCTTGATTTGTTTTCCCTGGTTCTGGGCTGAGTTTATGATTCCTATGTTGGAGGGAAGCCCTTCTTCTGCATGACGAAGCTCCAAAACAGCCAGCCAGGGAACTGGGGCTGGGGACTATGTGAGCAAGGAGGCTCTGAAGTTCGCTCAGTAGTGGGAAGATCAGAATGGGAGGGACGGCACAGTAAAAGGGACTTCCCAGCCTCCCTCCGCCCTTCTCTCTGCTTCCTTCTCCCTCATATCTCCCAACTATCCTCTCTGCCTCACCTGAAACTCACACAGGGAAAGTCATTTGAAGCTGGATTTCCTAAAATATAGTACAGGATAGTTCATTAAAGACAATCATTTATGGAAGGAAATAAAGACATTGTGTGTGTGTGTGTGTGTGTGTGTGTGTGTGTGTGTGTGTGTATGAATCTCTGGACATGGGACATATAGTTTCCCATTCTGATAATAAGTGACTATATGCTTAAATAACTACAATGTTGCTTACTATCAAAATGCTTTCAGTAAAGAAAAAAATTCTGAAAGGTCTAAGCAAACATGTAGATCCTGTGACTATTGTGTGTCAGCCATCTTGCATGTAAATTTTCAGTGATATTATGATTGGATACTGTCATTTTAATAATTGATATGCTAATAAATTAGACCTAAGCATAGATACTGTCTGATTCTGGTTGAAGACTATACAGTTTGGGCAATAAAGAAAAAAATCTGTGTTGTTGGTTTCAAGGCTTTGAAGAGATAGAGCTGTAATGTAATACTTAATTCATATTCTTATTATCATACATCCTACAGGACTGAAGAATTTTAAGACAACAAAAGATAGTTTGTGAACCATCACAGGCAGTACATTAAATCAGGAACAAAAGCAATAAGTAACAATCATACATTTCAAGTTATTTAGACTAAATACGTAGGCAAACCAATAACCATCTATATGCCAAAACAAATGCACAAATAGAATCAGACAAATCAGCCATCATACCTTATTGTGTGTCTGAGTCTGTCCAACCAGTATGAGGATATTGGATGAGATGATAGATAGGCAGAAGTTAATTAGAATGATGGACCTCTCAGACCGAATGTACCTAGTGAAAGAGAGAAAGAAATGTGATAAATTTCATATTGTGTAAATGGTGGGATTAACTGGAAAAAGAAGCTATTATCCCCCTTTTAATACAAAGATATGAAAAAACATTTTTCATATATATGCATATATATACACACATATATATTTCTCTTAGTTACCCAATTTTAGAGTACATAGCATGTGCAAGAAACATTTAGACTTTCTTTTAATAATATGTCATGATTTATAGAGCCCAAGTTGAACATATCTGAGAACAATGCATTCACTTGTCATGGATACATAAAATTTCTTGGAATTACAACAATCATTATAATCACTTGTATATATACACATGTATATGTATGTTTATAATATCTATATTAGCCAACAGAAATGCTGAGGCCTAACAGGAAAGTCCTGCAACTCTCCTGTATACTAGAAGAATAGATTCTTTTTTGTGATTCTAGAAACATCAACAGCTACTCAAGCATTTTTTATGTAGCTAGGCTTTTCTTTATGTCCTTGAATATCCCTTTTGAGAAAAGAAAGTAGCAAACATCTTTATAAATAAAAATGTATACACTCCTGAGATGATCTTTCACCATTAGATTGGAGAATTCTTGGTGACCGCCATTTTTTACTCTTAGGAAGAAGTGTATATATATAATGTTATAGAATTGGAATGTGCACTAAGGTAAGTAACAGCAAAACTGTTCAGAATCAAATACTAAACAAGCTGTTTGCTCTGAAAGGGGAGCAGCTATTTTGCCTAACTGTATTCTGTGCTAATCACCGAATGACAATAACTGTAAGGAAACCTTGTACTAGGGATGTGTTCAGCCTATTCCATTTCCACTAAAACCTGGGCTCTCATTCCATAGCAGACACAGGATTTTTCTGAGTAATGTTAGATGGAGAAACCCAAGATCTGGAGATACTATTTGATAGAAAGTTTTTTCTCTCTCCTCACTGTATCTGTGAATAGTACATAGACAGAAACCACATACTCCAGAAATTAAAGCAAAATAAAAACAAAAATAACACCAAAACACAAATATTAGTTGTCATGATGTAAGAGAATTTTTCTTCACAAAATAAACCCAAATTGGACTAAGTTAGGCTGAGAGTTTACAGTGGCCTCAGTAGTTGTTGGGCCTGTCTCACGTATTCTGAATAGCTAAGCATATGATAAAGCTCACTGAAGTGCTAAAGTTATCAACAAATATTATGCTGTTCTCTTTTTGTGGATAGAGGCTATAAATCTTTTTTGATGCTAATGGCTTCCATCATAGTAGAAACAAATATCTTGACACTAGGATTTCATTGACAATTTCTGATTATAAGTAAAACAACAATGACAACAACAACAGACAGAGAAAGTAATACAAGATCAACTGGCTGCCCTGAACACTAATAAGATGTTTTCTTTTCTCAACAACACTGAGTCATATGGTTGTATTAAATACTTTTAAGAAATGTCACTACTTTCAACATCATTGTATGACTTTCTATATTGAAAAAATTGTCAACTCTTTATGTCAATAAGTTGATTGAGAGGCCATATTGAATTGCTTTTTGATGTAACAGTGTATTTATCCTAGTTGTATGGAGAGACGGAGAGAAAACAGCTTACTATATTATGATTGTCATAACTATCTCATAATAATCAACATTTTCATGATCACCAATACCGCTAATAGCAATGAAAGTATTGTCTCTGAGAATTGAACCTGAGTATCACAAATTAAAGGCAAACATGGATACTGAGACACACAGCCCTTTCAATTTTTAAGGAGTATTTTTAATAACTACATGTAATATCTATAAAATTCAAAATAGCATGTTGTCTATAAAGCAAATCACATGGTAATACACTTTAGAAACCACTGGAAATACATTAATACTAGATATTTTCATTAGTGAAAAAGACAGGAGGATCTCAACACTCTTACTGCTGAATCAAAATGTTTATTTTAATGTTATTTATAAAACACCAAGGGTGTTTATAAGGTGCTCTGAATGAAGGATGCTACAAGATCCGTTTAGAAATGCATGCATCTTGATACTTCTTTCAAGTTGTAATTATTACTTCACTTGTTTTATGGATGGACAATGAGGGGATGACCGCTTAATTCTTAGGAACCCAGATCTGTGCAGTTTCCTGGTACTCTTTTCTGTAACACTCAACTTTTGATAGATTCTTTTATGCTTTCCGAAATTCCTAGAACTCTGTTGTAGTAAGAGACTGTGCTGCATTTTCTGAATTTTAGAAAACTTCATGTGGATAAACAAATATATCATATATCATCATTGCTTATTCTGGGTATAAGGGGGTGGTGGGCAGGGAGGATCAGGGATGGGTAAAACAAAAGGTGGGATTGGTATCTGAATAGAATTTGCTAAAAATGGAATTTATTTCTAAAGACTCCAATGGCTATCAATTATGAGGTTGTCATGATTACCTAGTATCTTAGGAAATTCCTTCATTTATTTAAAAAAGATATGTCATTTACACAATTTAGGAAATGGTATTCTTCCAAGTCTGTCAGTTCATTCTTACAGGATAACAGACTGATTGAGTCTTGAATATATAATCGTGTTTTCTACAGTATCATATCTACATTAGTCACTTTTCTATTTCCTCTCTTCCTGTATCAGTGTGGCTAGTCCTGATGGACAATATTACCACAAGGATGTAGAACTTCTTTTATATACCTGGCTCACATTGTACACATATTTTCCTTTTGTACAAAGCATTAAGGATTTAATATATCTAATAATTTAAATATCTTTCACAATTAACTGTTTCTTTCAAAAGGGTGAAAACCGTAAAGGACAGTAATATTTTATTTAAATGTCAATGTTAATCTAAATAAACATTCCTTATTAAACAGTAATTGATTTTTAGTTTTTCTGCTGATTGTATAAAACCCCAAGTAAATATAAAAGACTTTGTGGTAGGCACATCAACTCTTACAATGTTAGATGTAATCAAATATTCTGGAAAAATAGGAATTATCTGCATGCTAATGTAACATTACATTTTAGACCATATTACTATTGACAATGGTTATAAAACCTTTAACTGTTAAAATTATAAAATCCATTAAAAGTGTGGCCATATTATACATATACATTGTCAGTGTATGAGTAGACATACTAAATCTCACAGGCCCAATTCTTACTCAGCATCCTAATAAATGCCAAATAAATTATATAGAAAAATAAATTCTACAGAAATATAAATTCTGTAGAAATATAAATTTCTACAGACTATTATGTAGATGAAATTTAATGTATAGGAGAACAAAATTTTCCAAACACTTCCCTTTCATATTTTTATGATGTCCTTTTATCAAACTTGTCAAAAATCTGACTCATGGCAAACACTGAAGTAAGTGACCTTTTGTGGAGAACTTAGAAATTTCGTTATTGCTTTTCCCATCAGAGAAGGCTTTACTCATTGTGCAGGGCACACTGAAAGCATGCTTGGCACTTGAGAACTTGACATCCTATTCCTGTAGAGAGAATTTCCACTGTAGCAATTAAGCTCTGAGGTTCAATGGCAGCTGACATAAACATTATCCACACAGAGAAGAAACTTGAGAGAGAAGAGAGTTGTATTTGTATGTGAAGAACTTGTCAGAGTCTATGGTTATGTTGGCTAGAAGAAAGGTATGCATGTGGGTTTTGTTTATTTTTCTTTAGCACAGACAAATAAAAGACAGATAAATAGGTAAATATGGTTCATGTGTCCCAGTTCTATCACAGAAGTTCTACTTCTGTTATAAAAATACTGGTTTCCATATGTGATGAAAATAGTAGACATTTGTTCTTGCAATCACCGTTTTAACACAGAGAAACTGAGTTCTCCATCTCAGGTCTGCCTATCGATTACATACCTCCATAGTGCTGCATACACAACTGCTAGAGTTATCAAGGCTAGGCAGGAGAGGCCACTGCCTACTATGAGAGTAACTGAGGGGGTGCCAGAGGATTCCATGACCTGTAAGTTAGGGGGGAAAGAAAAGGAAAAGAAATTTTATGTGAACAAAAATAAAATTCTAGACTCAGAGAAATTAAGCGATCACTCAGGAATAGCATAAATTGTTGTTATAGTTACCAGATAATTAACCACAGAACACTCAGTTCACACATTCTCAAGCTCTAAAAGGACTAGCTCCCCCTTCTCTCACACTGTGAAGTAAGTAATAAAGCCTTCTGAGTTTCAGATGTTTGGCTACAGCCCATCACTACTGAAAGTTGTCTAAAAGACCCCAAGCTACAATGTGACCATCACTCATAGGTGAAATTTTCTTTGAGTGAAATCTGAAGCAGCATGGTTTTGTTTTGTTTTGTTTTTTAAAAAAAACTAAATACAGTTTAGTTATTTCTCCATATGATTCTTGGTTAAGACTTGTCTTGCTACTCCCATTTATAAATACTTATGTTAGCCAAATCTGGTGCATAGTTACTGAAAAATCTAAAACTTTCTGACTTTTGACAACTTTGTTCTGAGTCAAGAATTCTCACATGAAATTTCACTTGCTTGGCTTCCAAGTGTACAGAAGAAAATAGAATGCTATACTTAAGCCCTTCAATTACATTTTTCCCTATGAACAAAGTATGTGGAGATAATTTGCATAGTACCACTATCAGTCTCTAAAACCATGACCTTGAAAAATAAGCTTATATCTTTAAAAACATTTATAAACAGTACTAGTATCCACTGATCCAAATGGCTTCTTTTCTTAGACACTAGCATGACCATAACTAATGAATTCAGCTGGTTTTCATATTTTTTTTATATTAGAACTTTGAAGCAATACATTGTATGATTAACTGTGTCGTGAAATCTGTATCAAATAATTAGGTGAATGTATCATCAAGATAAGCAAAAGTAGTGATACTTTTAGGCCAGATTCAGGCAGAAAGTCTTATTTATCAGAATATCTATTTGTCATTATTTTAATTTTCTGTAAAATTTTCTCAAAATACATTTGGTGATACCATTATTTTTCTCTTAGACTGCTCTGTACAGCTCTTTCTTTCAGAAACTATTTGCTCTTTCCTTTTTTTTTCTTTGCAAAAATCTACATGCTTTTAAGGAATGATTTTACAGTTCCAAACAACCACGTCTCCATGAAAACTTAATTTGATTTAAAAATACATATGTATCCAAGGACACCCTCAGAAAACCTGTGCTGGAAATATCCAATGCAGATCTGCAATGTGTTCAGCTCTAGTGACTGGGGTCTTCTTTCTACTCCTAACAGCATTGTCACAAATTCCCCTGGAACAGCCTTCTAGCTTTAAAATAAACCTTGAGTTGGCAATTATTTTTATTTGAAAGTTTGCAGAATATTACTAATATCAGAGTAGATCTCCAAAACTATACTACAGAAATGCTAAGTTATAAGACATAAAATTGAGTAGAATTTAGTTATTGCACATCAACTAGAATTCATTTCACCAAGCTACTGTAGCTGAGAAGAACCCGATTTTGCCACCCTGCAACCTTTCCTATTTCCCCCTTTGAAATGCAGTTCCCTGGAGAAACACTCGCCACAATGTCCCTGCCTTTGCATTAAAGCCGTGTTTTCCCTTTGTTACTTACTATTTCTCTAGGTTGCTGAGCCAAAATGGCGAAGGTAGAGAGTCGATCACATAAGCATTTCGTATGGGATGCATCGGTAAGCACAGTTTTACATCCCTGGGTGGACCACGTTCCCAAAGATTCGTTCCTGCAAAGGGGGTGGAGGGGAGATCGGGATAAATACGCCTGACAGCCAAGTCCGTAAAGAAGAAAATGCAGTTTAATTGAGAGAATCGCCTACTGTAATTCCCGTACAGGAAAAAAAAATCTACTTGTTGTTGAACAGGACGTAATTTAGATGCATCTCCAGTAATGCAAAGCGAGAGTGGGAAAAAGCAAGCAGGCGATGGTGCGGCGTGCAGAGAGCTGTCCAGCGCCGGAGGTGCTGAAATCAGGACTAGCTCTGTCCAGCCCTCTGCGAGAAACAGCGGCGGCGGCAGCGGCACCAGCAGCCGCCGAGCGTTGGCAGACACTTGCTATGCTCATCGGATCGTTTCAAACACTCAGAGTGTAAAGAGGCTTTTCATATTTTCATACCAGCTCTGATTCCAGGCCCGTGGTTTGGACCGTGAATGCTGTCTTTTAAAAATGCGGATTTCTCTGAAAAGCCTGCCTAAAAGGTTACATAGCTTGGGTTGGGTGATACAATCTTCTTCGCTGCTGGTAAGGGATTTTTCTTCCCTTTAGAATTAGCTGCTGTGAAAATTTCACCCTGGAAACGGGAAGAGGCATCAGCTGGTTCCGACTCTCACTGCCTTTGCCTGGTATCCAGGGGAGGGGTGGGCTTCAAATTAAGCTTCCTACTCTACACTTCACTTACTCGAATGCTCTTCTAAAGCCCTTTAATATTTCTTGCCCTCAACTGCCTCTTTGTCCAAGCGCAGAAACATTAAGCTAACCCCAAGTCCAGTGAATGTTTAGAATAAACCCAACCCAAAGTCCAGCAGGATGGGGGAGGGGGTCTGGTTCAATTTTCTCTTTGGTGTAGCCATTTAAAACGCTAAAGCATATGGTTTTTTTTTCCCCACCCCAGCAGAACAATAAAAATGGTATCAACCTACGTCTTGTTAGTAGAGCTGGTGGCGATGGGGGAGAACCCTGCCACCCCCCCCCCGCTGAACTACTCTATAGACAGAGAGGAAAAGGGGGAGCTGCAAGGCTCAACCAATCAACTTTATTATCCTTACACGTGCTCTGTATAGAATGCACCAATTGTCACCTCCCCTCCCCCAGGCATGGAAACTCTCCAGCTAGGAAACCTGTATGTGTGAGTGTTCTTTAATATTTTAGCCAAGTTACTATATGTGTTAAAAATGACTCTGAAACTTGAAGGGGGGAAAACCCCACATGGAATAGTGTTAGTTTCTAAGTAGCTTTAGTTTTTTTGCCTTTTACATTTTTTTTTAATGCCTGAGGTCATTTGCTTAAGTGTTTCAGATCAGTGAGGGTTTGTCACTTAGATTTGCAACTTATGCTACAGAGTACAGTTTACACTGTTCCCTTTTGGAGTCTATAAGCAGTCCCTTTTTAATATTCATGGGTTGATATCAAGAAGAAACACACTATATTTGGGAATTATTAGGTAAAAATTATGCCCTATCTTAGTGAAAAAAAATCTCAGAGTGTTGGCCACTTCAAAATTTTGTAAGTCTTCCATGATATCACTCAAGCATGCCAAATAATCTTTTAAAACTAAACCTAGTTTTACTTAAGGTGCTACTGTTTCAGTTTGTAATTGTACCTAATCTCAGGCATGTAGCAAACAACTTATTTCATTAGCTATATGTCTCTGATCTTTTCTTTGTGACAAACAGTCAAGGCCAAAGGAAAAGCATTTATCTCAGCTGGTCAGCGTTTTAAGGAAGAAGATATACTTAAGAACCTGATGAGTTTTAAAACAATTCTATTGCTCATTCTGGATGGCAGGTCTGCTTTCATGCAATAACTGTCCTCTCAAGATGGAGTCTAAGTACTTTTGACTTCCACATGATGAATTTATGTCCCACAAATGAATCCAATATCTTGACAAGGAAAAGAACTTTACTGTAAATAAGACTTCAAAGAAGAGAAAGTTATGTATTTATATATATTTAATGAGAGTTCATTACTCAAGATATTAGCATCATCCTACTCTGACTGTCATATAACATCTGGATTCAATACAGTGTTGCTAGACTCTGAAGATCACGTAAATTTTAGAAGATGTCTTTTCAAAAGTGGGTCAATTTACCTCCCCTAGCCCCAAGCAGAATTAAGAAGTAACTAATTCTGGCTTCTAAGTGATACCCTTTCACTCTCCTTTGTGCTTTTCCCCCACAGGAGCTGCTCCATGACTTTTTCATGCGTCTCCTTGGTTCTACATCATCCATCCTTTCGCCACAACTTCGCCCCCTATACTTTGTCTTATGAACAGCAATCTATGAGGTAGTAAATATGGACTCACAAGCTCTTCCTTATATAAAAGAAAATATAAAGTAGTGTACTAAATCTGGTAGGGAGACACCAGAATTTGCAACAGGTGGTATGAGGGATGGTCTGCAAGGTGGGAGAGATGCTGTCAAGTTCTACATCTGGTTACTATTACAAGTTGAGTCATAAAAGAGTGACGCCATTTTGATGCATATATATCATTTTCTCCCATAAAATGCCCTGTTGTTACTTTATGACAAATAACTCTTTTTGTGGGTGTAGGTTCCCACCATCAGGCTGGTCTCAGACTCTCTGTGTAGATGAGTATGACCTTGAACTGATACCCCTGCCTCTACTATCTGGGTGCTGGAGTTACAGGCATGTTCCACCATGCCCAGTTTATAAAGTGCTGGTGATTGAACTCGGGGCTTGGTGTATGTAGTATTGGCTGGGTGAGCTACGACTCCAGCCCCATGAAACTCTTATCAGTTGGTTTTTCAATGATTAGCAATGCACTAACCGTTATTATAAACCATCTGCTATGCATTGCCTGTACTTTTAAACTGTCCAAGGCTTATTATTCTTACTGAACAGCATTCTTAGAAAGCATGGTACACATGTCCTATTGATTTCAAGGATATCTGTAAAGCAAACTGTTAAGTGATTGGGCTAATATGAAGCAAAACAGCTGTCCCGTGCTACATAGGGCATGATGATTTTTAAAAACACATTCACTGTTCTGGCCATCACATTATTATTCTTCCTGTGTCATAATTTTTCATGTTACAGTAAAAAGAGTTAACTGTAATATTTTTTATTTATGAAGTTTAGGCTGCCATTCAGACACAAACATCAGATACAGTGAAATGAAAAGATATAGTAAAAATAATAAACTAATGATGTCAGAAGTAGATTCGATATGATACTGGCATCCATATTACACTGAAATCCATACAGTTCCTTTTCATGACATCTTTCTGTACATTATGCATTTTTTTCAAATAGTCTTTAAACATAGCTGTGCTTGCAGAAATCCCTCACAACCAGTGAATTCTTTGTTGGATACACCTACATTCATCAGTGTTAGCTATTAGCTGTCACCTGCACATGCCTTTCTTCCTAGTAATAGGGTGGCTAAAAGGAGAACATCTTCCAGCCCCAAGGATTTAAAAGTGCACACATTTCTCTAGAATATAATAATAAGTACCCAATTTGTGTTTACCTTATAACTTAATATTTATTTGAGGACATTACCCAATTTTCTAAGCATCTATCTGGATGATTTTTGGATCTAAGTACTGGTGGCAATTTTTAAATTTACTTTTGGAAAGTATAGCATATGTATATATCCTCCATGACTTAAAATTATACAAATAACTACATTTAAGGGAAATTTAGGTGCTGATTCAAATAAAAAGCTATTTAGTTTTAAAAATTAGCAAAACGTGTCAGATGCATTTGAAAACTGTTTTAGGATATCATGGGATTGATCGTATGAAAAAAATCAATTCAAGTAGATATTCCACTTTATTCTCCTACAAGTCAGTCATACTTCCTCAGCTATCTCAGAGAATAAGGAGAGTGCACATACCTAGGGAGGCCAAACACATCCCACCAGAGCCGGGAGTGGAGTTCAATTGGCTTGCAGGTGCCTACTTAGGTTCTGTGAAATGGGTACTCTAGAAGTACAACAGTTGCTCTCACCTGTACAATCATCTCTCTAGGCCCATTAGGGATTATTTATTTTTAATGTTAAGTTTTAATTAGAATATAAAGTCACAACATTCATCAAATTTTGGCCTATTGAGTACTAGGATTATAGATGCAAGCTACCAGACCCAGTTTCTAATGTGTTTTAAAACAATATATCTTAGAACTGCCCTATAACATGTCAATAAGATTATAAAACCCAGACGTAAATACACACACACACACACACACACACACACACACACACATTGCTTCAGATGAAGATTAACACTAACATAAAGATAGGAGTTACACTAAATTGAAGTATTTCACATATTGGGTAATTTTTCAATCATTAGGAACCTGGGAACAAAAAGGAAAGAGTCCTGGGATTAACCACAGCTCTTTCATCCTCTACAGCAGGTTTACAATTAGACACTTAGAAATTAGGGACCAACAGTTTGTACCAACTGGTAAAGGTGCTTACTGCTATACTTCAGCTTCTTAGTATGATCCACAAAACTCACACAGTGGAAGGAAAGAACTGACAAGATGTCCTCAGACCTACATGTGCACACATACACAAATACACACAACAAATACAACTAAGTAACATGTATAGTACTATATATATATATATATATATATATATATACACTTAATTCCATTAATTCTCAGTTCCTTGCTTATTTTTAATGTTCACAGACAACTCTACCATATTAGTTGATACATTCATCAAATTTTCCTCATTTATGAGGTTAACCCTAACAATGCCACATTAGGATTCTTGGTGCTTTTGAGAACTTGATCTCATTTAGGATCCCCGATTTGCTGCTTTTCACTCAGTAGCAACTTTATGGGGTACTGGAGATAAACTCCAGGGTTTTGTCTTTGCTAGGTAAGCATTCTATCATTCCAACCTCAGATCAACCACCTTTGAACTGTAACTCAGGACTGGTTTATTGGCGCATGGAAGATGCTGCATGAACTTAAATGATTTTGCAGAGCAGTTTTAGGGGAAGCTTTTTAATCCAGGTAGTGGGTTAAAAAAATCCAGGTAGTGTTTTAGTTCTAACCAATTTGCCATCCTTTAGCATAAGACAGATATATAATTGGAAGAGTGTCAATGTCCCTTTGTAGAGACATCTATTGCCTCTGGCTTCAGTGATCATTTACTGATAATATCTGAAAGAGTCAACATCTCGTTGGTAATTATGTTCATTCCAGTAGGGAGGCTGGCATCAATACATGTTTATTGAATGATTTCCAAATGCTTGATGAGCAAGAAGATGCATAAAAATAAATAAAGATATATGTTTTAAGAAAACTGAAAGTCTGTTAGGAATAACAGCAATCCTAGAACATGTTTTCTGCATTCTTAAGTGAACAAGCTATTTCAGAATATGATGTTGGTTCTGCCCTCAATGTCTAAGTCACCATGGTCCTTGGCTTGACTCAATCTCCTTCCTAGTTATCATTTCCATGTTTGCCTCTTCTCTCAAGTACAGTCTGAACAGAGAAGCCCAAGGGACCGACCCTCATGTCAAATATGATAAATTATGTCATTCCTTAAAAATTGTCATTTGTTTTGACTTTTTAATTTCTCATTTCCCCCTTCCTGCTCACAGTAAAACATAAAGCTCTTACAATGGTCTGCAAACCTATCTACATTTAGCTCCCCACTGTCTCTCTGCCACCATCTCTTAAACATTCGCTTCTGCATATCATTTCTTATTTATTTATTTATTTATTTATTTATTTATTCATTTATTTTTATTTTCTATATTCTATGTTTACATTCCAAATGATTTTCCCTTTCTTTTCCCTTTCCGGGTTCCCCCCTCCCCATAAGTTCCCTAAGCCCTCTTCCCTCAGCCCATTCTCCTATCAACCCCCTCCTACTTCTCTGTCCTGGTGCTCCCCTACAATGCTGGAACAAGCCTTTTCAGGACCTGGGACCTCTCCTTCCTTCTTCTTGGGAGTCATTTGATATGTGAATTGTGTCTTGGGTATTCAGAGTTTCTGCATGTCATTTCCAACTACAATGAACCCCTTGTAGGCTCATGTTGGCATGCTGTGCTGAATATTCCCTCAGTTCAGAATGTACTTTTCAGTTGTAAATACACTGTTGCCTAACAGTGAAAAAGTCTTGGCCTTCATCTAATACAATATGAGTTGCGACCACTGACTGGCCAGTGTGTGACAGTGCTCTCCATCCATACTTGCTTAAAAATGTGTACAAATTCTGTTTAGCCCTTTGCCTCGAGAGGTTGAGTTCAGTCCCTCATCTCTGAAATACAGCACAACTGTGACACTGATTGGGCTTCTGTGGAAGTGCATGATTTCTGAGACCATGCCTCAAGAGGGCTTATATTGTGATTGTCTTGAACTGATCCTGTGATACTAAGTAGTCCAGGCTAGCCTTATGGAGGATGAGAAACCACCACCATCTAACAGGCATAGTAAATCATGTATCCCCATGATGACCTACAAGACAGAGCCTGGGGAATCATATCAGTTCAGATTCCCATGAGTTCTACCCAATATTTGACTCAGAGTATTATGAGAAAGTAAGAAGCTGTTGTAAGCCACAGATACTCAATGAGGTTCCTTTTATAATAAAGGGAAAAGTACTCTATCTTTTGAGGTTCTCTTTGCTCTTACTCTGCTCATTGCACACATCCCGTTTGACTTTCCAATGGATACAGCCAATACTGTGCTTCACACACAACAGCATTTATTCACAAAGCAAACCCTGCATTGAGCACTTCATTTGGTAGCATTTTTCCAACAGCTCAGGTGATCTTTAGAATTTTAAGGCCTAACGCTATTGCATAGTATCACTTGTAGTATAATGTAAATATAACTTTTATATGGACCGTGAAACCAAGTACCTTTGTGTATCTCAACTTGACCAAAAGGTTTGCTTCATTGTAATGATCTGGAATCAAATTTCCAATTACCTAAAAGGTAATGTTTTAAATACCATCTTCTTGGTTGTCTTTGCTCACTAGAATATAAATCTTGTGTTTATTTCTGCAGTCTGATCGACAATGGTCGTTGGCATGCACCTGGCAGCTGCTTAATGGATATTTGCTGGGTGGATATCCAGTACAGATTCTGACCTTATATACATGAACATTCTTACATTATTATCATTTGGGGGTGCTACATTTCCACTTTGCCTTTTAGCACTTGAGAATGCAATAGAAATTTTCTTGTAGATGCATTCTTACTGGTTTTTAGTCATAAAATACTCATTAAAAGCAAGAATATGTCACTCTTGAGATGGCCCGACATCACTTACGAAAATGGTGGCACTGGTTTTATTGCCAGTAACATATGTTTTTGTTACTGTTTTAAATTCAAAATAATGAGAGTAGAAAGGAGTGTGGGCCTAGCATTCAGGAAGATAGGTTATAAATATGTATAAGTACTTCACAGTGATTTATTAATAATTAAAGGTTAAAATATGCTAGCTGTCATAATTAGTTATGTAATAAGCAAATAATAATAATCCTATTAATGAAAATAACAGCTAACATTTACTGAGTAGCTATTCAGTATTCGGTACTCTAGTAGAAACTTAAAACATATTTTTAAAAATTCTTTATTTTTTCCTTTTCTTAAAAATAGACTCTTTTCTCATACAATATATATTGATTGGAGTTTCCCCTCCCTTTACTCTTCCCAGTTTCTCCCTCCCTCTCTTCCTTCTCTGCTCCCTTTCTGTCTCTCATCAGAAAAGAACAGGCCTCTAAGAGATAAGAACCAAACACAAAAAAATATATAATAATATAAAGCAAAAATGTCATATTCAAGTTGGACACCACAACCCAACAAAACAAGAGTCCCAAGAACAAGCACAAGAGTCAACTCATTTGTTCTCACAGTCAGTAATCACATCACATAACAATGCAGAGTTAATAGTCATTATATATATATATATATATATATATATATATATATATATATGCAGAAGGCCAGGCGCATACCCATGTAGACCCTGTGCTTGCTGCTTCAATCCTTGTGAACTTATATCAACGATAGCACATACCTTTAATACCTGCATTTGGGATGCAGATCTTTGAGTTTGGGGTTAGCATGGTCTACAGAGTATGTTCCAGAACAGTCAAAATAAAGAGAAACCCACTTCAAATAACCAATAAACAAACAAATAAATCAGCAAAAATATGTATGGTGACAAGCATTACTATAGTTCCAGCTATATGCAACGTTGCAATAGAGGGCCTTTCGAGCTCACAAATTTGAGAATAAACCAGACAATACAATGGGCCTCCCATCCAATCTCATAGCTTTGGAGAAAAAGACATGCAACATTTTCTTTAGGCAAAACTGAGATAAATAGAACTCCTGCCTCTATCTAGAATATGAAGACATGAAAGATAAGAGTCTAGAGCTAAAAGTTGATTGAATCTCTCAACCTAGTTAATATGCATACATGAGGCCTGGTCTGCCTATCTTTGGTGCTATTGTTTTGTCTTGAAAAGAAATAAATGGAGTCAAGAGACTGTGACTTTCCTAGGGACATCCAGCTGATGAAGGACCGTGCCAGGATTCGAGGCCAAGTCCATGTACTCCCCAGCAGTTACACTTCCTGTGTCCTGTCCCTGCAGAGTAGACACAGGGAGAGAGCCAGCCATAGTTAGAAACACAGGGAGGCTATTCCAAAATGGGAAAAGAACACTGAGAACTAAAATCCTGTGGGAATATTTTATATACAGAGAGGAAGTGGTCAGTCAAAGTTCAAATTATAGACTTAAAAGATGGAGTTTGAGAATGATTTCCGAGAGCATGGAATGGGGGAAGCTCTTGAGAACACTGACAGAAGCTTAGTAGAGAGGTCAGGCAGAAGTTAAATTGCTGCAAGTTACAAAAGGACCTGCATGGCACCGAAGAGTTCAGCGACAAAATGGACAAGACGACATACCACAAGTCAGGCAACCCAAAATGAAATTCTTGTGAAATAATCCTTCAGTTTACAACGGCGTCTTATTTACTTTGCTGCTGCTGCGATAAAGCAACATGACCAATGACAGCTCATGGAAGAGTGTACTTGGCCTTTAGATTCTAGAGGGATAAGAGTCCATCATTTGGAGGCGTGACAGCAAGGGGCATGCGTGGCGGCTGGAGTTGGAAGCTTACAGACCATAAGCTCAACTATGAACGCAAACACAGAGTGAATGGGAAGAGAAATGGGGATTTAAACTCTCAAATCTTGATCCAGTGATTGTACTTCCTGCAGCAAGGCTAAAGCTCCTGTAACTTCCCCATACAGGGGACCAAGTTGGGACAAAGCGTTAAAATGCCTTAGCCCATGTAGGACAAGTTCTCATTCAAGTCACCAGAGAAAGGTATCCGTCTCCAAACATTTCATGATGTAGACTTAAGAGTCCCCGAGAAGTAGCAAGGAGAAGCTGTAAGGATGAGAAAGGACTTGCCAGCTTGACTCAAAGTCATAATGACAATGATAATGTTAAAAAAGGAAAGAGAATAAGTTCTTTTGAAACTCCAATAGGAAGAATATCATTTTTTCAAGACGATAGTGGAAATCCAGTATCAAAGTTCCATTATGCCAATCTCATTTTTGTTCTCAGAAATTTCTGAAACTTTTGTATTTCTCATTTTAAAAGGCACAACTTGAACCATGGAGAAAGAAAAATAAAAAAATAATTTGGAAGCAGGAATTTTAATGACTTCGAAAAGGTTAATAGACTTCAGCTAACTGAATTTTGAGTAACATATCTAATGAATACTGAACCACATTTTAGTTTCAATACACAGCTAGAACAAGCAAGACTTTCAAAGTTGTTCTTAAGTGCTGCGTGTGGGCAGGGACAGGCAATACATTATTTTATTTATTTTCAAAGGGTTTTAAAAATGCTTTGGACATTGAGTGTTAGTTAATCTCAAAATCACAAAACAATTCACTCTATTTGGATTTATTTCCCTCAGAAAAGCTGTTTATCTGGGCTGGTAACCAATTTTTAGCCGGACATAATTTGCAACAGCTGAGATGCACAACCCTGAAAAAGCAGAATTATTGAAATAAAATAGAGCACATTTAAACATATGTTACTTTCCCTACTTCTTAATAATCTGGACAGAAAGCCAGTCCAGGGCATGAGTGGACCATTGTAGAACAGTAACAAAGTGCATTCAAGGTCTCCTGAATTTAATATCAGGTTACTTATTTCCTGACCCTAATGACTTCTACTTCATATGCTTTTCATAGAGGATTAATTCCAACATTAATGCACATAGAGAAAACGAATAAAAATAAGTTTGAAGAGACAATACTGGCTGCTTCTGGCTACTGAGTTACAAGTAGTTTTTTTGTTCCTTTATTTACTTTTTTAGGCTTTTCTGGTTATCTCAAATATCTATATTATCATTATCATTAAAAACTCTTGTAATGCAAAAAAAAAATGAAAAGGAGGAAGAGAAAAAACTCTTGACTGAGTAAAACACTGAGTAAAAGTGTGTATTTGTTGAAAATTGATTCCTTCTTAAAGACTTCTATGATTCAAAATTGTTCCCTCACAAGAATACTAAAAGATATATCTTAAAAGAAAATAAAAATGAATCTTTTCAAAGCATACATATCTTTATGTGGATTGGGGATATACATGTTTCAGTGTTAAATAGGACCTCTCTTTTACTCTCAAGTATTAAGCCACTTTGAAATATAAAGATATATATATTTTTTATAGTACATTAATGTTATGGTGTGTTGAAGAGATGTAATCATAGTTTGGTTCACACATTATGATTTATTTTTATTACCATTGATTATATAAGATGTCACATCATCAGAAAGTAATCTGTTTAAGTTACACAAATAATCTTTCCCCATTTATAGTGATACCTTTAAAATATGAATGTTATTTTGAATGTCTATTAAAGATACCTGGTTAAACAGACCATATAATTTAAGATGTGTAAGTACGGTCAATTGCTTTACCCAAAAATCCATGTTGCATATCTTTGAAAAAGATTACAAAGGTGCATCTTTTTCCATAATTTCTATCAATTCTATGGCAACTCAATACGCTGTGAAACATTAACTACCAAATACATTTTGTAATCCTTTGACCAAAGCGGCAAAACTTACATCTATGTTGCTCATAGGAGTTAAAAAAATTATACTAAGAAATTCAGCAGAAGCACTACACAAGAATTTCAGTGCCTTGTGTTTATTACATATGTGTACACATGCCTGTAGTACTCATCCTAATCTGGGAGAGGAGTTTTAGTTCTAAATAATTCACTCCTAAGACAAAGAAATGAGGGCTAATTAAGGCTGTAGTGGTGAGTCATGCAAATGCAGTTGTTCTAACAGAATTTCTTTAAAAAGAGATAGGGATTTTATATCTTGACATACTCGTACTTATGGAAAGACTCAGTGTAGCAGTATAGGGCAATACCAGAAAAGGGAAGTGGGAAGGGGTGGATGGGGGAATGGGGGGAGGGAAGAGGACTTATGGGACTTTCAGAAAGTGGGGAGCCAGAAAAGGGGAAATCATTTGAAATGTAAATAAAAAATATATTGAATGAAAAAAAAGTACAACTAATTATTGCTTACAAAAATGGAGAAGAATATTCATTGGACATTCATTTTATTGAAGTGACAATGAATGCAAGGTGTTCTTTGAACTGAGCAGGCAGTCCGAGTATTAGAGAGATGTGTCTGTGCTCACTCTGTTAGGTCCATTTTAGGAACCTGTGTTGTAGTACAGAGAGAACAAAGATGAGTGGAAGAGGTGAACATAATACTATTCATGAACACATAGAAATAAAACAAAGTGAGGTCTAAACATCTTAGTAAAACATTAGCTAAGAAAGTAATAGTCTGGGCAAAAGGAATGCTTCATAATCATGTATCTATAACTAACACATTAATTTTATATTAATACTAATATCCCTCATTTGCAAGTATTGAATTCTTTCAAAAATTAATCAATATTCCAGCATTGCAGTGTTCAAAGTGAAAAAGCTCTTCAATCCAATCCAGGAGGCAAATGTTTTTTACTTATTCCAAAATAGAAATATGTTCAACCATCCAAAGAAAATTTGTAACAATGGTTTCAGTAAATACCAGAGACAACTCTTCCTTTTTCCTTCTCTTTAAAGTCATGCTTTGGATGTGCTTATGGTCCCTGTCAAAAGCACCTTCTCATTTTCATTTCTGCTGTGGCAGCATCTGCAGAGTCTATAGGACAATAAATGTCTTTCTCCCGCATAAACTCATTCTTTATCCATTTTTTTAAATTACAACTGTGACACTAGGAAACTTGTTTTCTAATTTCATCTGTGCCACCAGAGTGCTGCTACCCAGAATGCAATTCCCTGCCTAACTGGGAATCACATCCCTGCTACCAACAAGAAACTTGCATACTGTGTTTACCATAGAGGAATTTGTAGTCAAGAAACTCTCAACAGGGGAAATTCCCTTGCCAATTATTTATTTAATAGTTCTATATTCAATCATTATTAAAAATAATGAAAATGAACTTGGTATGATAACTTATGCTTGTAATCAATGCATACGAACATAAGGAAAGTTGAAGGCCATAAGTTTGAGGCCAGCCTAGGTTACACGTTAAGTTTGAGGTAACCTCAGCCATAGTCTGAGGTCCTATTTTAAAAACAAAACCATAAGCAAAAAAAAAAAAAAAAAAAAAACCAAATCCACATCAACTAACCAAACATCCATCCCAAAAAGGACAAAACAAAATGAAAACAAAACACAAAGTCTAGCTCTATAAAAATGCACTGCATCATCATAACCTCACAGTATAGTGTTCTTGACGAGGGCATTATGTTTGGGGATCAAGTGACATGAACAAGATTATTATCAGAATTCTCTGGCTCGAGATGTAACTCAGTTGATAAAGTGCCTAGCGTGCAGGAAACCAAGTTTAATTCCAGCATCACTCATAACTAGAAATAGCAGAACACATCTGTGATTCCAGGATTCAGAAGGTAGAGGAGAATCAGAAGTTCAAGGTCACCATGTGCTATAAGTCAGACCACTACCTCTATAATTAAAAACAACAACAACAACAACAACAACAAAACTCCAAAAGTTATCTAGTAATATTAGAGGCTGGGTCTGAAACACTTAAGAGAAAAAAGTAATTAATACTCTATATGAAAAAAGGGGAAAAAAAGAAAAAAAATAGTTTCTCCTATATTTTTTGAGTTACTATAAATATATCAAGAATGGAAGCAGAATCTTGAGTTAGCAAATCTGTTTGAAATCTTGTAATTACATGGCCAACAGCTAATATTTGTCTTATGTCATGGCTGGCCAGCATTATATCAAAAGAAAAATTATATACCGCCAGAAGAAAGAATCTATGTCATATCCTGGCATGAAATGCAAAGGATATAATCTTTCTATCTCCAAACACTACCATTACCAATAGACTATCAATGGAAACCTTTCATTCCAAGTTTGGAAATGTTGAGTATTTAAAATAATAACCTGAGAAGTATGACTACCCAAAATTACACGGGTATTTTGATTTTATAAACTTCTGGCTTTGGGGAAACTTGAAAATAGATGTCTTGTTAAGAGTCTGTATTTCCCCTACTTTCTATAAAAGTTTAAGATGTTGTCTTAATTAGGGTATTTACTGATTTGAGGAAATAGCAGGACCAAAGTGGTTTGGGGAGGAAATGGTTAAATCCACTTATGCTTCTGTATTATAGTTTATCCTCAAAGGAAGTCAGGACAGGAACCTGGAGGCAGGAGGTGGTGCAGAGGCCATGGAGGAGTGCTGCTTGCTTGCTTACTCCTGGGGGCTTGCTCTGCCTGGCCTCTTTTCTTATAGAACCTAAGAACACCATCCCAGGGAAGGCCCAACCCACAGGAAGCTGGGCTTTCCCCTATCAGTCATTAATTAAGAAAATGCCCTGTACGAGGATGTGGAGAAAGAGGAACACTCCTCCACTGCTGGTGGGGTTGCAAGCTGGTACTACCACTGTGGAAATCAGTCTGGTGGTTCCTCAGAAAACTGGGAATGATACTTCCAGAAGACCCTACTATACCACTCATGGGCATATACCCAGAGGATCCCCCAGCATGTAATAAGGATACATGCCCCACTATGTTCATAGCAGCCCTATTTATAATAGCCAGAAGCTAGAAAGAACCCAGATGTCCCTCAATGGAGGAATGGATACAGAAATCGTGGTATATATATACAGTGGAGTACTATCCAGCCATTAGAAACAATGAATTCATGAAATTCTTAGACAAATGGATGGAACTGAAGAACATCATCCTAAGTGAGGTAACCCAGTCTCAAAAGAACACTCATTGTATGCACTCACTGATAAATGAATATTAGCCTAGAAGCTTGGAATATCCAAGACACAATGCACATATCAAATAATGCCCAAGAAGAAGGAAGGAGTGTCCCCTGGTCCTGGAAAAGCTCAGTGCAGCAGTGTAGGGGAATAACATAAAAGGGAAGTATGAAGGGGTGGATTGGGGAAGAGGGGGAGGGAAGCGGGCTTACATGACTTTCGGGGAGGGGGGATCCAGGAAACAGAAAAATCACTTGAAATGTAAATAAAGAATATGTCAAATAAAAAAATAATGCTTTATAGCCAGATGTTATGGTGGCATTTTCACAATTGAGTTTTGAGTTCTCAAACATCCCTAAGATCCCCGTCTCTTCATCTGTCAAATGAGTGAGTTCCCAAATATAAACTTTTGGCCAAATGGTCACTTGACCACAAGCTAGTGGTCAGAGGCCACTGGGAGGCTACATGAAGTTCTGTAACTAGAGACAGAACATGAGGAAAAGAACAATGAAGAGGGAAAAACATTTTTTAATGGATTATATAGCATGACTTTTTAAAAAGATTTAATGCAAGGTGATTTGTCAAGTTAGATGAAAAATGTGTAAGAGCAAGAATGCTTTAATGAACTTACTGTAAGTGAAAGGAAGCTTTTTTCATTTTTAAAATACATTAATTTGGACTTCCTAAAATACTTTTATAATTGAAAGAATATGAACTTTCACCTTCCTGTTTTGAAAACCAACCAACCAACCAACCAACCAACCAACCAAACAAACAAAACAACAATAAACAGAACAACAAGAAAAAATGTTTCATTATCTATTTTGTGTTCCACAGCATTCTAGAATTTGAGATTTCAAAGACAAGAAAATAAATCCCGATATTTTCCTCCCATATGGAGTCAAGTCTACACCTTGTCGACACTAGGCACCTATTAAGAAAGCTCTAAAATCTATAATCTAATTAGCGATTGTAGAAGTGTGGCCAGTATTGTAGTGATACAAGGAAAAAAGGACAGACTCCCATTTCTCAAAAAGCTTAAAGAAATGCACACTGCACTAGAGAAAGTGTGTCCATCTCCTGCTGACATGCTGTTTCTCCTCCCTCTGCTTGCCAGCTGATACTTCAGTTAATAAATAAGGCAGACAGTGAAAATTCTCACTTGAAGGACAGCACTGAACGCTCAGTGGCGCAATTAACATCTTAATGAGCAGTCAAAGCCATTTGTGTTTTGGCTCTTAACCATGTTTGTCTCTTGAGTAGATCTCAGTGTTTTGTGCTCAGAAAACAAGGAGATTCCTTCTATGAAGTTTTAAATGTGACTCCCGCAGTCCATGGTTTCAGGGGCTTCCTTCTTACTCCATTGTTGAGGAAGTGCTTTCCTGGCTTAGAATCCAGGCAGACTTTCCAGCCCTGGTTTCTAAGGTAGCATATGCAAGCACTGCAGCTACAACATTCACTATTCAGGAGTGGCTAATATTCAAGAAGTGACCAAGTGATTGTGAGTTCTCCTTTGTAAGGTATAGTGGGCTAACTGCTACTTGGGAACAAAACAATTCACAGAGGAAGCATTGGATAATGCTTGTAATTTAATTATTTGGGAATCAAGCTTTTTATAATATCCCAAAGGTACTAACTTTCTTCATTGGAAAGGAATTTGAAGGTCATTACAAAAACAAAACAAAACAAAACAAAAAAACCCTATGTATCCGAAGGCTTCAGAAAATAAACTATATAAGAGCAAGTACCAGTTTATAAAACCACTTTTATTTCAAGATAAAAATTTTCCTCAGACATCAAAGACCAATCTACTTATTCCCATTACTACAAACAACAACAATAAAACCCAAACAGTGACGACAACAACAATAGCAACACAAACAACAAAAACACTGTCAAGAGAAAAAAATCCATTAGGAAAAATTTTAAGCATCTTAACATTTTTTAAGGCTTCTAATGAAAAATTCTTCCATGTCATAATTAATAAAGCTCTACCAGTATAAAACACAGGCTGCTCCTGCCTTTGTAATTCATTTCTGACTGTTCTAGATCCATTACTAAAATGTACACTCCACACACAGGACACCATAAGGTTTAATGCCATTAGGTAAGAGTGGAGAATCTGAAAATTGTGAAACATTTCCCAGTGACAAGAAGGTCTAACAAGAGTTTTCACTGAAGGAGATATGGACATTAATGCATCCACATAGATAGTGAAGGAGGACAACCACTGTTTTAATTTTGCTCACTGGATCAGTCATAAAACCAAGGACACTGCACATTTACCTGTAAGTTACATCATCCTCTCAGAGCTGCAGGCTCCAGTCTTGTTCCTTGTGTCCTTCATTTTTGCTTTCCTCTTAACCACAGTCAGAGAAATTTCTTAAGTTATCATGTAGAAATGCCTGCATATTGGGTTGACTGATTTTATGAATAGTTTTCACATGGTTATCTGTCACAGATACAGACTTTATGTTGAGACAGGGACTCCAAGTTCCCCACAGAGAAACAGATGACAACATAACGTTCTCAAACACGAACATCCCACTCTGTAGCTAACGATTAAGGATTCATATACAACTCCATAAAAGCAGACATTTTCCTATTGAGGATGCATTTGGGGAAGACTGGTAGGAGGATCGTTTAGCTTTACAGCACAACATAAAACTGACTTTGCTAATAGCAGATTTTTCAACTCTTCTGTGTCGAGACAAAAAAAAAAATCACCTGTGTTCAAGTCTCTAAATGAGGCTATTACATAATGGCTTAGCATTTTAACAGTGGTCGTTTTCCAGGACAGACTCAGATGGGAAATAGCATTAAGAACCAAAATACCCTGAAGCAGTCATGTTCCTGTTTCAGTGTGAAGTGTCCCCCACTGGCTCATGTGTTGAATGCTTGGTTCCTGTGGTGCTAGTTTGGGACTTTCTGGAAACTTTAAAAGGTTGACTTCATTGGATAGAGTCATAGGGTATTGGTCCTGGAGGTATCCCTGTCTCATTCCTATCTTCCTACTCCGAAGGATTCTGCCGCCATGATGCTCTACATTTCCATTGGTACAGATTAAATGGAACTAATGAAACCTCGAAAACTGTGAGCCCAAATAAATTATTCTTCTTATGTTGTTCTCTCAGGTATTTTGACCACAGTAATGCTAAAATAAATGCAAATAATACCACATGAGTTAAGTGGTTTTGTAACATCTAGCATATAAGAGAAATGTTAAAAGACGTCTACAGAATGTCCATGTGATGGCATTTCATTCTATGAACTAAATGCAGTTTGGAAAAACTCCACTACATATAATCATACAAATTCTCCTTAGAGCAAGTTTAATATGGTGATAGCAGCTTCCCTTCCCTTCCAGATTTCTGTCTACCCAACTAGTCTCCTTTCACTACCAGATACAAAGTCTCCTATAAAAATAGACAGATAGCTCCTGGGCATATACCTAAAAGATGCTCCATCGTACAACAAGGACATGTGCTCCACTATGTTGCAGTATGTTCAGCCTTATTTATAATAGCCAGAAGCTGGAAAGAACCCAGATGTCCTTCATCAGAGGAATGGATACCAAAAATGTGGTACATTTACATAGTGGAATACTACTCAGCTGTTAAAAATGATGAATTCATGAAAATCTTAGGATGGAAATAGAAAATATCATCCTGAGTGAGGTAACCCAATCACAAAAGAATACACATGGTATGCACTCACTGGTAAGTGGATATTAGCCCAAGAGCTCAGAATACCCAAGATACAATTCACAGACCACAAGAAGCTCAAGGAGAAGGTAGACCAAAGTGTGGGTGCTTTGGTCCTTCTTAGAAAGGGAAAAATACTCACAGGAGCAAATATGGAGATGAAATACAGAGCAGAGAGTGAAGGAAAGGCCATCCAGAGACTGTCCCACCTGGGGATGCATCCCAGATACAGTCACCAAACTCTGACACTATTGTGGATGCTGAAAGGAGCCTGATATGGCTATCTCCTGAGAAGCCCTGCCAGAGCCTTACAAATAGAGGTGGATGCTTGCAGTCAACCATTGCACTGTGTGATCCCCAATGGAGGAGTTAGACAAAGGACTGAAGGAGTTGAATGGGTTTGCAATACCATAGGAAGAACAACATCAACCAAACAGATCCCCCAGAGCTCACAGGGACTAAGGCACTAATCAAGGAGTACACATGGCTCTGGCTGCATATGTAGCAGAGGACAGCCTTGTCAGACATCAGTGGGAGGAAAGGTACTTGGTCCTATGGTTTGATAGATGCTCCAGTGTAGGGGAATCAAGGGCAGAGAGGTAGGAGTGGGTGGGTGAAGGAACACCCTTATAGAAACAGGGGGTGGGGGGATAGGAGAGGAAGTTTCCCTGAGAGGGGGAAACCGGGTAAGGGGTTAACACTTGAAATGGAAATAAATTAAATTAAAATAAAAAAGAATAAGAAGTCATCTTGAGTGTCATGCTAAATACCAATAGAAAATTCAAAAAGTCACTCACAGGGTATTTGATATAATTCTAAAACCTCTGTATAGTTTAACTTTGCATAAAGAGATCATGAATTTAAGAAATACAAAGCTCAAAGCAAACTCATCCCAGGAATGCATGGCATTCCTCTTCATCTTGGCCATCCTGATACACGGCTAAAAGTCAGTATTTCCATCTTGGTCAGGCTTCAAGAATGGTTTACATAGCTTGATTATGTTAGCCCTCCTTGTCCTGGGAATATTTTTATTCCTGCCCATTATGACAAAACTTACCTTTAACAACATCAACATGTTGGTTGCCAAAAATACATGGCTAGAAACTAAAAATGGATCCCCAGAAAGAGTTATTAATCTAACAGGCTGGCGGCCAAAGATGGGTAATTGTCTGTACATTTCCTTACTTACCTAAGACCAAATTACATTGTTTTTGAAAATATAAATTCCAAGACAGGTAACGAAGGTATTCTTGTTAGAACCACCTAAGACAGGCACAGCCTTGTTTATGAAATAAAAAATGGAGAGATGTTGAGAGCTTTTGATGCCACTTTTAGGAATTTGGCATTTGTCACTGGGCTCGGACAAGGAAGTAGGCTTAGATAAGAATATCAAAAACAGTGACTATGGGGCTTTGTTTAATACTATACATAATTACTCTCTTATGTGATCTCTTTGCTTTCAACTTTATTTAATTACTACATTATATGATCTTTTTGCTTATTACTTTGCTTAATTACTTTCTTGTGTTGTCTTCTTTACTACTTTGTTTGATTACTTTGTCTCTGATCTAAGAACTGACCATGTGTTTTGGATAGACCTAGAATGGCATAAAAGCAGACTGGGAAAGAATAAACCTGCTTCAGTATCGGTGTGGGCTAGAGTAATGTTAACAAAAACAAAACAAAACAAAAACAGGCAGACATTTAAGATGTTCTAGGTCTATAAAGATGTTTTTAGGATGGTAATACAACTTAAGATAGAAAGTAATTTAGATACAGAACTCTGAAGTCAACATGATAGAATATGATATGATAGAATATTTTATCTAAGTTGCCAAAAATAGTGCACTAAAAATTATGAATGTAACTCTTACCTAATACTGTTTATAATGGTTTCATAATTGTTCCTACTGTATGTTGTTTATTATTACAAGAAAAAGAGCCTTTTATTAGACAAAAAGGGGAATGCAGGCATAGCATTTTCTATGCTATGTAAAGTTTACCCTTGGGTTATTCAAGTGCCAATTTCCCTGCCCTCATCTCTTGTTTCAATCAGGACAAGACATTGTAATGCTAATACCAAGGGTCTCCTGCTAAGTAAGAACTAAACAGTTCTCTCCCTTGTCAATAAATGTTGATCACCCAATGGTTGGGCAGAATAGAGAATACAGTGGGGCATCCACTAGTGACAGCGATGGTGAGAGGCACCAATAGGATGGAGGAACTAGGGCCATGGAAACGGTCTATAGAGTCAAATCAATAACAAATATCATGGGATGAGGCTGGGAAGTAGCCAGATTCACTTAGAAAGTAAAGATAGGTCATTTAGTTGTTCAGCTGTTGAGGTACATTTTTAAATAAAAAATATACAAATGACAAAACAAAGGTAAGCAAACACACACACACACACACACACACACACACACACACACACCCCGAGCAGACAATTCATAGAAAGCCAGGCACAAAGGAGGAAGAATGTGCCTTTTAAGGTCCTTTGTCTTTGAACTAAGAGCACATTAGAATATCCTCTGGTAATTAATTTATTCATATCTTAAGAATTGGTGTCTCTTTCTATCTTATGTGACATGTTAGAAAAGATTGCTATTCACAATTACTCTGCATGTATCTTACCTATGTTTTTCTCTCAAGAGAGACAAGATACAAATGAACTGAATTCTGTTTTATGTATCTAAACCAGGACATAATCTGCTAGGGGTTGTGGCATGTCTAAAATACTAATGTACAAGAAGCATTAAAGATGGGAGAATTTACTAATGGAGTATAATGTGGGATTGCTGGTTAAAATATGAGTTATGTTTTGGCAAGCAGAATTATTCTTGACATTAATGGGTTCTTCATATTCAGCTATGTGCATCTACGGAAACATTGAACATATTAATATCACAAAGGCTACTTTCTTTTTCTCTGTAAGTTTGGGTTGCTTTTGATCATTCTTCTAAATGGTTATACAAGTTGCAAATATTTACTGAAATCATTAATGATTTGTGCAGAACTATGCATTCGAGATCTTCTGTCCTGAATACTATAGGGTATTTGTTACTTAAAGGTGAGCTGTTCTGAGACAAACTCCTATAATATAACCTTTTCTAGACCTATTTCTTTTCTAAAAGACCAAACCTGTATAGAAAGGGGTGGGAATTATCTATATCTGTATATATGACTATATTAATTCTGTTTAGTCTCAGTGTTAACTTATGTATCATTAGGAAGGAGGAAAGAATAGAGAGATGGAAACTGGATAGCAAATTTGCAAAGGGAAACAAATCACTTTTCTTCTTCTTCTTCTTCTTCTTCTTCTTCTTCTTCTTCTTCTTCTTATTATTATTATTATTATTATTCATCTAACAGCACAAATAAGAGGAAATGATAATACAACTTTTTGACCTGCTACTGTGTCTTTCAAGCAAATCAAATCCCAGCTATAGTGAAGTTGAGAAGCACTGCAGGCCTTGAGCTGCTGGGTAATGTCATAGATACTTTTCCCGAGGCTGGCCACCTTGAACAAAGTGCTGCATCCTGCTGTATCACTGTGGCTTCTTCACTGGCCATGCTACAGAGTTATAGATAATTTATGGCCTGCAACATGCAGAGGTAAAGGATAAAGAAGTAGATGCTCAACCTGGCATTGCATTCTGACTCTGCATCCTGTCTATCTTTTCACGCTTTGAAATTTTTTTTTTTTTTTTACAATCCCAAGGTTAGGAGGCCAGTTAGAAATTAGGAGAGCTGAACATGAGAATAGACCCTTTCCTCACAATAAGTTTTAGGCCTCCCCTCATGATTTCCTCTTAAAAGATGTATTTATTAAAAAGAAAAGAATTGGAATTAAAAATACCATGGTGCTGGAGAGATGTCTCCGCAGCTAAGAGCGCTTATTGTCCCTGCACATGACTTAAGTGATGTTCTTAGCATCCCATTGAATGTCTCTTCTCAGCTCATGGGCACCAGGCATGTGGGCAAAATGCTAGTATATACAAAATAAAATAAGCAAATCCAAAACATAAAAATTCTTAGAACTATCTTGTGAAAGAAGGATGAGGCTCATTTTCTATGTTTGTGGGATGAGTTTGCTTTGGCGATCTTTACTCCACCCTCTTCCTCTTCTCAGATCTCACCAGGACTCCCTGAATCTGGTCTTACTCTCCTGGCTTTACTTAAAATATAAAGTAGTGTGCAACTGGCTCAGCCTAATTTACATCTACACTGTTCTTTTTTCTAGGACCAGAAGGACTCTTCTATAGCCCTAGAGAGCCCTGTGGATGACATGACAAGTCTTTTTTATCAAGGTGTGAAGGCTTTGTAAGTCCTTAGCTTCTATGTAGGCTACCTGATAACTAACTCAAGCCTTGAGAGCCTGTTCTCCCTAATTCTGAGTATTCCATGCAAATGATTCTAGACAGCAGTTGTTGGAGATGGGACATAGTTCGGTTGAAATACAACAATGTCTTTAGGCTGGGACTTTTATCCATATTTGTAGTGAACTTACTATTGTTAGACATTCACCGTTACAATATTTAAAATATTTGTGTATAGTTAGCAGCTTCACAAAAATATAGTAAGTGAAATAAGCATTATGTAGATCATACATTCCTCCTAAGAAGTCAAAGAGCAAAATCAATTCAAAAGTCTTGAACTAATTCTCACTATCTAAGACAACTGTGGGAAAGAATTAAAGAGGTTATCCACATCCTTCTGAGGATTATCAAGACTAAGAAATCTATTTCACTATGTGAAAGACAGCAAGATATTTGGACACTTCTTCACTCTAATAAGAAACCAGAAAATTTTGTTTTCACGATAGGAAGAGGCCTATAAATCACCGGTAGGGATATTACTATGATGAAATGATAAGATCAAACAAGACAGCTTTGGAATGTTATTTTCTCTTTGAATCTTTAGGATATCTCTAAAGAAAATGGTAGGGAATGGCTAAATTATGTCTTCTTGGTCTTACAACTCTTAATTTCAAGGAAGAAAATTTGAATTTAGTTTATATTTTCCTGTATCCTGAAAACAATGGACATTTATTTTGTAGCATATTATAATTGAGAGATATATTATGTATTTGTTCCTTTTTTTTTTAATTCTGCTTTTTTTGTTTTTAAAGGAAGAACTAGAAACTAAAGAATGTGGGAGGATTCAGGACATGTCTCCCTTCATTTTTCACATTTTATTTTAATAATCTGGACAACAGGCATGGCATGAACAGTATATAGAATTCCTGAGCTCCTTAACTCAGCTTTTCATAAGTCTTATTCTGACATAATAACCATACAATTTTTCTAATTTATGATGCTAACATTTGTATAAACTTTTAACTCACCTCAAAGCCTTGCAGTTTAACTGCATTTTCATGTCCAGTTGTATTATCCAATATCAATTCTAGGATTTTACACTGCATGTACTTGTCTTATTTTTCTTTGTTGAGACAATGTCTTAGTATAGTTGTGGCTCCCCTAGAAACCACTCTCTATATCAGGATGACTTCAAAATTTCAGTCATACTCCTGCCTTTGCCTCTCATGTGTAGCAACTCTTGGCATTTACATGTCTTTATGTTCTTAATCTCCAGTCAGGGAAAGTTTAAGGTTTCAGATGCTTAACATTAATAAATTTGAGGAGAACTGACCTCTTATATTGCAGAAGGTTCCTTTTTTGGAAACTTTCAGTGAATATCTCAAGAAGAGTTTGAGGTTATGTGCTTTTGGTAGGCATATCATAAAATCACTGTTTTTGTTTTTCTTAGTACAATATGTCAGCAAGCACATGATCTACATTACTCACATTTATGGTAATGTTAGCTTGGATTGTCTGATTAAGATTGGATTTGGCAAGTGTCTTAGGGTGGTATTGATGTACAGAGACACCAGGACCATTGCAACTCTTATAAAGGAAAACATTTAATTGAGGCTGTCTTACAGTTTGGACATTTCATTCATTATCATCATGGTTGGAAGCGTGGTGTCATGCAGGCAGATATGGTGCTAGAGAAGGAACTGAGAGTTCTATACCTTGTTCTGCAAGCAGTAGGAAGAGACTGAGATACATTTCTTCCAACAAAGCAATACCTACTCTAAGTAGGCCATACCTCCTAATTAATAGATAAACCAAAAAGGTCAACAAGCAATACACACACACACACACACACACACAGGGCCCTATATATGCTTAGGTTTAAGACTAAACACTGGTGAAGGAGTGGTAGAGTTCAGAGGTAGTGACACTGCAGTATATAGATGTCAGAAAGGCTCATTTCCTATGGTTCTATTGGGGTCATATTTATTCAAACCACTACAGCAATTTTCTTCAGGTTTTCCATCTGAAATTAGTAAGTATCTTTTGGGTAGCTTTAGATTTTGATAGAATGGTGTATCTGGACCTCTTATGTTAACAAACTTTATTTGTTCCTTTCTGACCTCCAGTATACTCCAGTGTCATTACCTCAAAACCTTATCACAGCACCCTTTCATCAGGGTTTAGTCTTAAACCTAAGCGTATATGGGGCCTGTAATATCATAATTGTCTTCTATTAACATAATATAGCTCCTAAGTATTGTTGCTTTAATATAACACGGTCTCTTTAAATGAAGTATATCTAAATTAACAAAGGCAGGAAATGTTTTAATTCTTAACCTAGTCAGGCATCACGGACTGCAACAATGAAGGGTCTTTGAGAATCTGCATTGATACCTCATATTGTAATTTATAACTAAGCTGATGTCATGCTATAATACTACTTCTCCCAAAGACAACTGGAGCAAAAAGGGAGTTTTAATGTCCAGCAAAAAATATTCTATGCCCAAGTATTTTTTATTTATTTCTCTTTTTCTAAGTGCTGGGAAGAATTATATGCCTTTTTTTTTTCGTACAACTTCTCTTGATAGTTTAAGCACAGCATTGCCCAGGGCTCTTTGTGCTTTGACAATATTTTTATATGTATTCATTTATAGGAAAAAATTTATGACATAAGGGGACAGTTGTAAATATCTATTTTTTTGCTATATGATTTTCAGGTTTTGACTAACATAGGCTTATATCAGTCTATTCAGAACCTCGATGTATAGTTTTGAGCATATTTAGTAATAAGTTAGTGTTCATTGATCTAATGAAAAAACATACCAAAAATATTAAGGCCATAAAGAATGGAACACATTCTTGCTTTTTGATTTTTCCAAATGAGCCATTTGCTCATATAGCTTTATATTTTTGGTTAGAGAGAGATTTTTGGAACTATATGCAAGGATCCCACTCAGTGCCCAGGCATCTTACGTCCCCTTTCAGGGCCTAAGCTCACGAATTCCCCTAACCTTGCTATTCATGTCTTCTCCATGACCCACCAGAGATTGCGCCTGTCCCATAATGTGTGCCCTGGACTAGCCTCACCACACCTTTCTTTGATGCAGCCAAAATCTACTTTTACCTAGAATTTCTTACCTGCAACCATCCACAGGTCTCTTTTATACCACATTCAATGTCCTCTTTCAAGGTCTAGTAGAGGTAGTCTCCCTGAAAACCCCATCCATGCATTTTCTACAAATCACAAGGTACCACAAGCCGTGTACCAGGCTGATCTGCCCTCTCTTGCATACAGCCCAAAGGAGTTCTAGGTTTCAGCAAAAACACTCCCTACTTCTACTACAACATGCAGGATCTTCACGCAACATATCCAATTTTTCCACAGAGCCAGATCTACCCCCACACTGCAGGTTTGGGCCAGAAAGCACATCATATATACCAACCCAGTTCCTTCTATCCACTAGATTCATTCAATTCAACCTATTTCAATCCTCTAGGCCCAGTGTACCTGTAAATCTTCTTGTCTCCTCCAACCTATAGTTTGTTTATAGCAAACTCAGTACTAACAAAAGTCCACATGCCTAGATCTCATTGCAAAAATACTAGTGAAATGAAGATTACACCTCCATCTTCGTTCAGAAAAAAATAAAAATAAAAAAAAACAGAGAACAAAAAAACCACAAAAAGCAAAAAACAAAACCTACCAATCCTGTATGAAATGTTTGCCAGTGAGAATTACCTAGATGAACTTCAGGACCCAGACTTTAAAAGAAAAACTATAAATATCACCCAAAAATTTTAGGAATTTTAAAAAGAACCAAAGAAACATCTTGGTTAAATTGTTAAGGGCCAACTGATTCCTTTTCTTTCTTTTCCTAGAATAACATAATGTTAGTTTCTGATCATTTCTCAAGATTAACATCAAAATTTTTGTTTTGTTTTTGGTTTATTTGTTTTGTTTTTGTTTGCTTTGTTTTGTTTTCTGGCCAGTTCTTCCTCTATAACTTTGTGATTTGCATCTTGTAAATTGTTTCCATTGTTTCATGATATGTTCTGAGAGCTGACAGACCATAAAATATTTCATGAAATGTTTGAATAACTATCTGACCATAGACTTGTAACTTGTATCTTTCTCATGATCATAAAAATAGCTGTAAAATCCTACTTTTGTAATCACTTGTTTGTAGCTATAAAGAAACTACTCTGCCTTTAACATGGGCTGCGTCACTCTCCTATTAAGGTAGACTGTAAGTTTGGTCTGGCCAAAAATACATTTTTTACCTTACAATATCTCAATGTTAGCTCTTAGTTTTCACCACCATAACAAAATCAAGGAGAAAGTTTAAAGAGAAGAGACTCCTGATTCATGCTGAGGTCAGCATAAAGTAGGTGGACATGGCAAAGACAACCCAAGACTTGACAATGGAATTCAATCAGCAGGTAGAAACATTGAAGAAGACTCAAGCTGAAATAAAGAAGAAATTGTACATCCCAATAACCTGATCAGAACACTTAAAAGAAAGCCTTACAAGGAGAGTGAATCAATCAGAAAATAGAATATCAGGACTTGAAGATAAAGTAGAGGATACAAACCTCTACTTTAGCAAGTATATGAAAAATTTAAACACAACATAACAGAAACACAAACAGAGGATAGGAGCACATAAAAAAGTGTAGGACACTATGAAACTAACCAACACTTTGAATTACTGGTATTGATGAAGAAGATCCAAAGTCAATGGCATAGACATGATCTTCAACAAGGTCACAGAAGAAAACCATCAAAGTAAAGGAAGACACACCCAGACAGATATACAAGGAGAACAGAACACCAAACAGACAAGATTAGAAGACATAATTCTCAAAGGAAGCCATAGTTTAAATGCTGAATATCCATAACAAAGAGTATATTGAAAGCTAGAACCCACAAACTCTTAAAAAACAACAACAATAACAACAAAAAAACCCCACAAGTCACATTTAAAGGAAGACCCATCAGAATTGCAATTGTAAACTTTTGAAAGCCAGAAGAGTGTGGAGGAATGTCATAAACAACTATGCCCTAAAGGACCATGATGGCCAAGCTAGGATAATATACCCTGCAAAACTATCTGATATAATTGAAAGAGAAACAAAAACTTTTTATGATACATAACGTCCAAAAGATTTTATATGCAACATACTAAATCTAAAAAACATGCACAAAGCATTGTTTGCGGTTGAAGAGCAGAATCTGCACAGCAGAGGTACTGTGAAAAATAACCAGAAAGCCATAATTATTAAGCTACAAAATGCTACTAAGAACAAAAATAGCACCAAAAATCAACATGATGAGCACAACTACCACACACATACCTTGAAACATCAATGCCCTCAATTCTCTAATCAAAAGACACAGGTGGATTAAGAAACAAAATTCTTCTCACTATTGTCTCCAAGAAACATCTTAGTTTAAAGTCAGATGCTGCCTTAGAATGAAAATATCCAATCAAATAGAGCCAGGGAGCAAGCAGTCTTGCTGTCTTAATGAGTGACAAAATCAAATCGACCTCATACTAAAACCAACTAGAAGAGATAAAGAGGAATACTTTATCTTCTTTATGATCAAGGAAGCAGTTTACCAAGAAGATTCTACTTTTTTCTTTATTATTACTTTCTTCTTTACACTCCAGATTTTATTCCACTCCCAGTCCACCATCCTATTGTTTCACATCCCATACCTACTCCCCACCACCCTCTCTCTATGAGGATGTCCCCACCCTGCACCCCACCAGACCTCTGAACTCCCTGGGGCCTCCAGTCTCTTGAGGGTTAGGTGCATCTTCTCTGACTGAACCCAGACCTGGCAGTCCTCTGCTGTATAAGTGTTGGGTACTTCATATCAGCTGGTGTATGCTGCCTGGTTGCTGATCCAGTGTCTTAGAGATCTCAGGGGTCCAGGTTAATTGAGACTGCTGGTCCTCCTACAGGGTCACCCTCCTCCTCAGCTTCTTTCAGCTTTTCCCTAATTCAACCACAAGGGTTAGGAGCTTCTGTTCATTAGTTGGGTGCAAATCTGATTCTTTTAGCTGCTTGTTGGGTCTTTTGAAGGATAGCCATGATAGGTCCCTTTATGTGAGCACTCCTTAGCCTCAGTGATAGTGTCAGACCTTGGGACCTCCCCTTGAGCTGGATCTCACTTTGGGCCTGTCACTGGATCTTCTTTTCCTCAGGCTCTTCTCCTCAGACCCAAAAGGCCATACATGGCATGCACTCACTAATAAGTGGATATTAGCCAAAAAACAAAACAAAAAAAACAAATAAACAAACAAACAAAACCAGAATACCCATGATACAATCTACAGATCAAAAGGCCAACAAGGTGAAGGGTCCAAGTGAGGACCCCTCAGTCCTACTTGGGAGGGAGATGAATGAAATCACAAGGTGGGTGGGAGAGACCTGGGAGGGAAAGGGTATGGGTAAAGGAGGGTGGGGAAGAGTGGAACATAATATGGTATTGGGTGGGGGAAAAGGACTGAAGTCCTGAGGGCCAGCAGAAAGTATGGAAACAGGCAACCGCAGAAGGAAGAGGATGTGGGGAGAGACTCTCCAGAATGTACCAGAGACCTGGAAGATGATAGATTCTCATGACTTAAAGGGAGGGTTCCTAAAGATGAAATGCCCTACAGAGGGGAGAGGGCACTTGTAGAGCTCACCTTCAGCAGAAAGACAGGGTATCAAGTGAGGCATGGAGTTGCTATTCCATAGTCAAAACCGTGACCCATAACATAATTGTTCCTGTCTGAAAGAACTGCAGAAATGGAAATGGAGAGGAGCCAAGAAGATAATACTATATATATATATGCATCAAATTGTTGGGAGCCCAATCTTATCATATTGTGTATAATCATACATAATATAATTATGCACATATAATTTATATTATGATATGTGCATTACCATAATTGTGCACATATCATAATATAAATTATATGTGCATAATTATATTATATATCAACTAAATATGTATAATATATAATTAATATAAAGTGAAATTAATATAATTATAGAATATATATTATATAAATATAATCTACTACTGGATTTAAAGACACAGATTAACATTAGTCTATTAATGGTAGCTGATTTTCTTTGTACTTTGAAAACATATAAAACTGTTATCTATTTTTTTAATACTTTTTGAGAGGAGGGAAGGGAAGGTATCATCAGGATATAATATATGATAGAAGAATAAATAAAAACGAGAAATGATAGATGATTTTAATACCTTACATTTTCCAATTGAAACGTCATTGGAACAAATACAAATAATGAAACACCAGAATTAATTGACATCATACAATAAATGAAATTAACAGATACCCTCTGAAACTTTCATCCAAATAGCAACTAATACACATCCTACTTGGCAGCACACAAAAGGTGTTCTAAAACAGATCATACCATAGGATGCAAAAATTAATTTTACAAAAAAGAGATTGATATAACTTTTTGTCTTTTATCTGACCACCATGTAAATAAACATAAAAATGACAGTAAATAAATCTCTAGTAAATACCCAAACTCAAGGAGATTGAACACTGAATAATGAATGATCAAAGAGGAAATCAAGAGAGAAATAAAACATTTCCTAGAATGAAATAAAAATGAAAACATAACCCTTGATCCAACTAATTAAAGGAAAGAATGAGAGGATCCAAATAAATAGAATGAGAAATAAAGACAGGGAAACATAATAATACACACTAAACAAATTCAGAACATTATAAGGTGTAAAAGTAGCTTTTATTTTCCTGATATAATTGTAGTCTCCAAGGCTTATTGCCTCAGTCTGCTAACAAGTGCTTAGCCCTGGAAGCTTCTAGCCTCTCCATACAATCTAATCTAGGCCTAGAATGTTTTTTGGCCTCTGCAACTTAATGCAGAATAAGCTCACCCTTTCTTGTTCTTTCTGAGCTCTGACTAGCTGGTTTAACTGGGTTGTTCTGGTTCAAACTCCTCTCCAGGGCGACTTATTCAATGTAGCTTTGTTCAGTTTCTTCTGAATTGTTTTGCTTGGCATCAAACTAACTACAGCAATTTGTTCTGATCTACTGTAACTATAGATTTGTTGTGATCTTCTATAACTATAGATTTGTTCTGATCTACCGGCTCCTGTTCATTCTCTGGCTCGTTCTGTCTTCACTTGTGTCTAGCTTGTTCTCTCTCTGAAACCCGTCTCTGTACAGCTCTCCCAGCAAAACTTAAGTAGTGTCCCTTTCCTCTCTCTTGAGAGATAAGCATATCCTACGCTCTTAAATCTTTGCCACTCAAGTAGACAACACTCTCAAACGGGGTGCTCCCTTCTACAAACAAACCTTATCTTCTTTGTTTGGGATTAAATGTGTGTGCTGAGGGAAAACTCACAAACATGGGTGCTTCCTTCTGTTAGCCAACTTTATCTCTATTGTTTGGGAGTAGATGTGTGTGCTAAGGTTGTGCTTATGCTACAGCCAGAGGGATTAAAGGTGTGAGCTAAGGGCTGAGCCACACCACAACTAGAAAACAGGTTGTTTGTTTTGTTGTGTTTTGTTTTTTAGGAAATAACACAGTCACAGAATAAACATACTTCAACATAGTAAAAGCTATGTATGACAAACCCACAGCTATCATCCTCCTAAATAGAGAAAACTTAAAGTAGTCAAACTAAACTCAGGAAGGAGACCAAGATGTCCATTGTCCTTTTCAATACTGTACTTGAAATTGTAGTTGAAGCAATAAGGCAGGAGAGTGAAATTAAAGGGATACAAATAAGAACAGAAGAAGCCAAACTATCTCTATTTGCTGATGACCTTATACTATACTTTAGAGATCTCTAAAATTCTGCCAAAAACTTCTAGAATTGATATATAAATTTAGCAATGTAGCAGGATACAGACTCCATTTGCACAAATCAGTAACTTCTCTATATACCCACATGAACTATATTGGCATACTCCCATTTACAATACCCTCAAAGAAAATAAACTATCTAGGAATAAATTTAAACAAGGAAGTAATGGACCTCTACAATAAATTCTTTAAATCTCTGAAGAGAGAGTACTTGAAAATGGAAAGACATCTGATGTTCACTGAATGCTAAAATTAATATTGTGCAAATAACCATAATTACCAAAGATAATCACAGATTCAATATAATCCCAATTATGATCCCCATCTCATTCTTCATAGAAATAGGGGGACTCTGAGTCTAAAATTCATATGGAACCCTGAAAACTCCTGGATAGGCAAAACCAACAATACTAGAGAGATAACACTTGCAGATTTTAAGATATATTTTAGAATAATAATAATATAAACAATATAATACTGGCACATAAACAGGTCATTATGTAGAATAATGATCAAAGTCAGAAACATGAATAAGTACATGCAAAGATGTCAAAAGCATAAGCTGGAGATAAGAAAATGTCTTCAATACATGGTTCTGTGAAAACTGAATGCAAATGGGTGAAATTAGAATCATATTTATTACTTTGTACAAAAATAAACTCCAAATGGATAAAAGATCTAAACATAAAGCCTCCAATACTTCAATAATGAGAAGGAAACACAGGTGTAGCATTGCCCAAGAAGAAAGTTCAACAATTGACACGTGGCAATTCATACAACTCAAAAGCTTCTGTGTAACTGACGAAACCATCAACTGGGCAAATAGGAGGCCCATAGGATGGTAGAGAATCACTTGGCAAGAGTTTTTATATTCATAAATTATAAAGAGTTCAAAAATCAAAAATGAAATATAACCATTCAACTGAACAGAGTTTGAAAAGAAGAAAATGGCTAGAAAATATCACACACACACACACACACACACACACACACACACAGAGAAGAGAAAAATGTTCAGCATCCTTAGCAATTTGGGAAATGCAAATCAAAGCAACTTTTAGATTTCACCTTACCCCAGCGCAAATATCAAAGATCATTAAAGCATCTGACAACAAATTCTGGAGAGGATATGGGGAAAAGAGAAATGTCATTCACTGTTGCTAGTGTTATAAACTTGTACCATCACTACAGAAATCATTGTGGATAATTTTACGAAACCTAAAAATGAATATATCATATGACCCAGCTATATCACTCCTTGGCATTTCCCCTAAAGATTCAACATTTTACTCCAAAGGTCCTTTTTCAGTCATATTCATAGCTGCCCTAATCACAATATCTAGGAAATTCAAACAGCTTAAATGTCTTTCAACAAATGAATGGATTATGAAAATGTAGAACATTCAAACTATGAAATACTATTTAGTGGCAAAAAAGGGGAATCATGAACTTTTCAGGTAAATTCATAGAACTAGAAAATATCATACTGAATGAAGACAACCAGTCGCAGAAAAACAACACAGGTCCTCTCTTATTGGAGAGTCTCCTAGTTCCAAATATTTGGATGTGAGTACATAGCCTTGAGTAACCACAAAAACCAGCAACGAAAAATGGGACCATTTTCAGGATGGGGCTTGAGAAGCAACAGAGAGGGAAATGACAGGTCACTCATGCTCTCATATGGGAAACAAGAAAAGTGTGGATCTTTATGGAAGTGGGGGTAAATACAGAAGGGAAGAGAAGGTTAAATAACAATAAGAATATTTGAAAGAGTCATAAAGAATCATACTGTTAACTATTTACTATAAACACCTATAATATATATAATTCTGTGTATAGATATAAGATATACATATAAGGTTTGAAATGAAATTTACTATCGGGTAACAATACTACTACCAACATCCAAAGGCCAAGAACCAAAACCCCCAATACCAGATGTGAAAAGCCCTCTTTGAATTGTTAGAGCTGTTCTAGAGCCTCCCAAAACATCAAAACATACAGCCTGTTGCTATTGGCCTTGGTGTATGGCAGAGATAAAAGGTAAGACGCTTTTGCTGAATATACCATGCACTTCCCAGAGGCCCTTGAACTGGAATGCCTCTTTCCTGGGGACTAGCTTTCATGGTACATGAAGGTGCCATGTAAACTTCCAAAGAAGGAGGGCAACCACAGTACTCCCCAGCAGTCCTACCCATGATGCCTATGAACTACATCAATCACCAGTATGGCATTACAACCCTAAGGAGCCAGTAGTGGCACACATACCAAAGTGGTAATCAACAGCTTTCCAATTGGACTTAAGACCGGCAAAGCAAGAGGAAAACCACTCCTGGTACTGGAAACCTAGCAAACTAATCCGTTCTAGAGCAGTCATGGGTATTGGAGGAGAACATACACCCACTGCTTCAGTAAACAAGCACAATCCCTAACAACAATCCATAAGTATTTGTCCTTATAGCTACAGATAAATGTAGTCATCACCCTTTTATGATGGAACATTCTCTTTGCAACAGATAAGACCACAGATACTCAAAATGCAATTGACCAGCCCAGTCTCAGTGGATACATCAACAAAATTGTCCTCTACCTAAGGCTCAGGAAACATTGCTGAAAACGTGGTAGAAAAATTCTAATAATAAGCTAGACAAGGACAACATTTGTAGACACACCAACATGGATCAGAAAATGTTCACAAGGCTTAAACCCTACACAATGAACTATACGCAACTATGAAATTATGAGAATGAGAGAAATAAATAGGCTTTAGTAGAGATGAGCCTACGAATTGTTTATGTAATACCAAATGATCATCCCTGAAAACATACAGACAAGTAACATATAACTGAGCAGGTTATATTTAGAAGTAAATATTTATATGCATATAAGTATATATACACATATATGTATGTGTACACACACACACACACATATGTAAAACAATAAAAAGGAGATCATGAATTTGAAGAGAGCAAGGAAGAACTTGGAGGGAAGAAAGGAAAGTGAGAAATGTTGTAATTATAATTTTGAAAATTTTAAAAAGGAAGATTTAGGGTAGCAATTACAAACATTCAACAGAATTTTAAAATACTCTTGCCTTTAATCCCAGTACTTAAGTGACAGAGGTCAGAACATTTTTGAGTTTGAGGCTAACCTAGTCTAAATGGTGAGTTCCAGGCCAGCCAAGCCTTATCAGTCAGATCCTTCCTCAGACAAACAAATAAACAAACAAACACAGATGTTAAAAAGTAAGCATGTGAGGAAGGATGCAGGAGTTCTCTTGGCAGAATGCATTTTACTAGACTTTTGCTGGAGCGGGGATCCAAATATGCCTGTAATAAAAATGACAATTATGAAGGAAAATCCCATAACTATCAATACACAGTACTCTAATTTTTTCTTTTTTGGTTTTTTGAGACAGGGTTCCGGGTTTCCCTGGCTGTCCTGGAACTCACTCTGTAGACCAGGCTGTCCTTGAACTCAGAAATCCACCTGCCTCTGCCTCCCAAGTGCTGGGATTACAGGTGTGCACCACCACTGCCCGGCTGTTCTCTAAATATTATGAATCTCACAGGACCATACAGTACAACGGAGCTAGAAAATTTGCAGTGTAATGACTTCTACCAATATAGGGCAATTATTAGTTTCAGGGGAAAAAAAAGAGGCTGAGAACGATTTCAAAAGCATGAGAACCCAAGTTAGCATTCCCAGCACTCATGTAAAAAGCCAGGCTTGGCTGCACACATTTATAATCCCAGTGCTGTTGAGGCAGACACAGGAGACAGGGTCTTGGGGCCAATTCAGTTTAGCCAGTCATTGATGTCTAGGTTCTCTAAGAGATCTTTCTTAAAAAAAAATGGAGAACAATTGGAGACAATATCTGATGCCAACCTCTCATCACATCACACATGTACACACACACAAACACACACACACACAAACACACACACATAGAGACACACACTCACATACACACACACATTAGTAAAAGAGAGAAAGCCATAACAATAGTTCTGACTCATACATTTGTGATTTCCAGTAAAGATTTGCTGAAGCAATGTTTACACTTCTCTCTACTTCTGTGATTTTGGAACACCATTTCCAGGAAGTCAAGGCCATCCATGAGCCATCATAAGCCCAGCCCAAGAGCTAAGTTCACATTAGTTAACATATTTGCAAGATATCCTCATCCATAAATTTTATATGTATAAAGAGAAGGAAAACATGTTCACTTGAAGTGCAAAGCAGTGAGTGAGATGTGAACAGCGACCTATTTTCTCAATGAAATGCACTTTAATTTTCTATTAAATACTAAGTCATCACAAAATAAACTGACTTAACTATGAGATATGCACTTCAGTAACATATATCTGCTCAGATACCTTCATTAAATCAGTGGACTAAACTGAAACTTTGTTCATAACCAGGAACGTTTATATAGTTCTATCAGAATATATAACTATGTGTAATAGAGATTCATTATTTTTGGGTGGGGGGGAAGGGTTTATTTTGTTTACATTTCCAGCAAATAACAGCTCATCACCAAGGGAAGTCTAGGCAGGATCGTAAGGCAGAGCTGACCGAGAGGCTGTGGTACAGTGCTGCTTGCAGGCTTTCTCTTCACGACTTGCTCAGTCTGCTTATAGCACTCAGGATCATCAGCCTTAGAGAGGCTCCCACACCAATCATCAATTTAGAAAGTGCACCACAGACAAATATGGAGGAGGTTTACTCAATTGAGGTTACGTCTTCAAAATGATTCTAGTCATGGTCAAGTTGACATAAAGACTACCAGCACATGTAGGCTATGAAAATGTAAATATTTTTATCCAATACATTATTTGTTTAAGTTATCAGATCATTTTGAATCCTGTAAAAAGGAATGAGCTTCTGTATGACATTTCCATACTTTCTGTTACTCCACCTGTCATTCTGTCCTTCCTGTCCACTTTCAGCTGGTTTTCTTCTCCTACCACCTAACCTCAGTCACTTTCATGCCACATGTTCTGTTAGCTGCTCCTTTTCTCCCTCTCTTAAGACCTCTTCTTCCCTTCTCTTGGCCCCCGTCTCTAATTTCATGACCCCCACAGACATACAAATATAAAAATTACAATATAGGATTCATGTATGAGAGAAAATACGCTTGTCCTTCTGATTGTGGATTACTTTGCTTATCACCTATTTTCTTGCAAATGTCATTATTTTATTTTCTTTATGTCTGAATGAAACTCCATTGTGTATATATGCATTTTCTTTTTTTTATTATCTTCTTCATTTACATTGCCAATGATAAAACCTTTATCAATTTCCCCCTCTCAACCTCTCCTCCCACTCCCTGCCTCCATGTATATGCCCCTCTATCTGACACACTCCCACCTCCCGCCCTGTCCCCTCACCCCCGTCCATTTCCCTTTGTTGGGGCATCTTTTGAGCCTTTACCTGACCAAAGACCACTCCTCCCACTGATGCCCAACAAGGCATTCCTCTGCCACATTTTTGGCTGGAACCATGTGTACCCCTTGGTTGATGCTTCAATCCCTGGGAGTCTTGGGGTGTCTGGGGGTCCGAAGTCATTGTTCTTCCCATGGGGCTGTAAACCCCTTCAGCTCCTCTGGACCACCCACCAAATCCTCGGCTGGGACCCCAAGCCTAGTCCAATAGTTGGTTACTAGTTTCTGCCTCTGTATTTTCAGGGCTCTGACAGGGCCCCTCTGGATACAGCCATGGCATGCTCCTTTTGTTACATGCTTCTTGTCGTAGTGTTGGGGTTTGGTGACTGTTTATAGGATGAATCTCCAGGCAGGGGAGTCTCTGGGTGGCCTTTACTTCAGTCTCTGCTCCACATTTTGCCTCCCTTATTGCTCCTGTGAGTGTTATGTTCCCTTTCTCAGAGGAACTATAGCACTCTCACTTAAGTCCTCCTTCTTAAGCTTCCTGTGCTGGGTGAATTTGTACACTGATCATATCCATCCTCCAATACCCTGTTGCCCCCACCCCATTCCACTAATCTCCTTCCTCTTCTCGGTGACTTCCATCTTGGTTAGTTTTGTTTTCAGGATGTAATGTGCTTAATTAGGGGTATTTACAGGATAATGGACACCTTACCAGTGGCTATACCACTGAAGAAAATGTTTTTCCCACTGGCAGCAACCTCAACTGCCTATTGATCCTCAAGGGGTAAAGCCTTGAGAACTACTCCCACTCCAGAACACTTTTTCAAGCCATACATTAGTGTTACTACACAAGATAACAGCTTTCTCCACAGGTGCCTTATCAATGTAAAACTAAAATCATGCCTTCTTCCTCCTTCCTGTGACCCATCTGCTGCAGGGGAGGAGTATCTCAGGCCCACGGGTCATGGAAAAGTTCTAAACTGAGACACTTGCTTTGATCACTGATAACTGGGACATGCTAAGACCCTCAATGAATTTCTTCGTATTCTTTTTAACGTATTACATTTTCTTACTGAACCACTAGTTTCATTGTCTGTGATGGGATTTGAAATAAGAATAACTGGCCAATTAACTATTTCAAACATTTTGCCTTCCCAATTAAGCAAGGGCCCAGACACCCATGGAGCATGATTTTTTTGAGTGTTCATTACAGTATATAAGTAAAGAATTATATGCAATTTCTACTGGATTGTGTGTGTGTGTCATTTTTTCCCTTTGAAAACAAAAGTCAATTTGAAAATAAAATAGAAAACCAGCTTTGACCTTAAAATTATTTGAAAAATGCTGTCAACTAGCACTTTCGGTAAGCCATCTTTCAAAAAAAAAATCAGTGTTCCATGTAAGAGTGGAATTCAGTCATTGGAATAATTATTAAATCGAGTCTGGTGTTTCTCTCATTGCAGTGCCCCCACTTTAATTGTTAAAATGCAGCTCCCTGTGATTTATTTTCCCACTAATTCAGCAAAACTAATTAAAAGGCAATACTGGGAAAGGCCCTCACAAAGCACATTTTATGGGCAAATCAGCAACGAGAGTGACTCGATAATTTTCAAAAACTGTAATATTGAAAGTGAGGTTACAGTAACTTTCATTCCTGCAGATTCATTATAATCGTACTGGAAAGTAATTGTACTTTCACATCAGGATTTGTAGGGGCTACAAAGTATTAACCTTATTTTGTATTTGGGAATCAAAAAATGAAAAAAGAAACTACCATGAAGAATAATTAAAGTATTGCGTTTATTTCTCGTTCCTTTGAGATATTTGCTGGATTGTGTAATATCTAAACATTTATACCACAATAAAGAGAGGCAATGGCATGCCAAATTGATGTAGCATAGTAATAATCTATGCAGGATTGAACAGTAAGGATGAAATAATGGTCACATGATTAGTGGTTGAAGGATGGATGAGTTTGGAGTCATCTACCTAGTCCTGAACAGATACTGTCCAAGGTTCTTCTAAGTTAAGATGTCATGGTAGTGAAGGTTACCCCCCAAATACTCACAAAAGAAGCAGATGATATTGTAATCAGTGAGTATCCACTGCCATAGAAGCAAGAACAGGTTAAGTGAATCACTAGTGGCAGAGGCCTGGGGCTTGCACCAGCCAAGTTGGCCTCCATAAGACAAGTTTTACATCTTTTATGATTCTGCTTACGTCATTGAACTGCAGCAAGAAGGTAAAAAAAATAATAATAGCAGGTAAAATGCTTAGGCAGGGCTTGGCACTCATATGTACTCAAAATCATTAAAGATTTACAGGTTTGAGTTTGGCATAAGTCCTCAAAAAGTATTCTTTTCCATGTAAATTTGGAAGGAAGGCAGCCTAGGGCCAGGATGGCATTTCACTGTGTCAGGAACCCCTTCTCTTTTATATTCTATCCTGCTTGACCTCTGATTCAAATCCCAAGAGGATGGATCCAGTTCCCCGTAGCCTCCTTTCTTCCAGTAAACATAGAGAACAAGTAAACCGGAGGATGATTTCTCTCCCTTAACTGGAGACTATTTCCCAAAAGTGCCAAATACCAACAGTACTTGGATCCTGGACTATTAAATCCTGGATAGATTTAGATCAAAGGAGGGGCTAGATAATATTGCCCCTTTTAATTACGAAGTTACCTTCTCAGCTGGAAAGAACAGATCTTTTATTATACAGAAAAAGGTGGAATATGGGTGTCAGGCTCAGCTTCTGCTATGTGAGACAAACATAGCACAGATTGACATTACATAAGAACTCAAACATGGAATGTCTGTTCCTCTAGACTAGAGTAGCCTGGGTACACGTCACTTCTAATAGCTTTGGAAGAGAGCAGAGAAGTACTCTAGCAGTAGGGACTCCAGACGACCTGGGAAAAAATAAAACTTTCTCATGGAGATTGGATATTACTTACTTCAGTCAGTGTTTTGACAACAGGAATGTTAGGTAACATTCTGGACCACATGTCAATACTTTTAAAAAATGCTATTGAAGTCAATTATACTTTAATGTTACTTAATTAATTGTAGGTTTTGGAGATGTTTAAAAATATTTTAAGATTTATTATTTACTTGAATGATGTTTTCTATGAAAAAATATTTTTAACTTAAAATGAATGTCATATCAGGTTTTACTGAAAGTTACATTAATACTGTGTGAAATGGCATATCATAATTTTTTAGAAACTGAAAGTCCCATGAGTTATGTGTGAGTTACTATTTCTTGGTAGGTATTTAATTAACTCCATTGCGAGCAGAACCATACAAAACATGGTGAGAACTCCAGGCAGGTTCCTGGCTTTCCTGTTGTAGTCACTTGTGGACAGACAGGTTAAGAGTCGCTAAAGGAAAAGCAAGTGGTGGTGGCATCTAGGAGGCAGGTTGAGTTTCAGATGAAGTGCTTTGTAGAAAACAAAAATATCAAATGGAAAAAAATAACTGAACAGATGGATTTAATGAACCCAACTTTCACCATCCTTTAAATAAGTTCAGAAGCAAAAAGAACACAAGACATCCAATTATCAAGTCAGTACATATATGGCTGAATTTTGTGTAGATTGTTTAGATCTTGAAATGCTTCAGATTTGTTTTTCAAATTAAGAACTAATCATTTTTTTTTCAAAACGGGCACAAGAAAAATGCAGTACACACAAGAAGAAGAAAGGACAAAGTTCAGTGGAGATGCTTCTGCCTTATAATTATTTAGATGACTCTAGATATTCATTTTCCACACAGAACATGTAGGCTAGAGGCAGTGCAGAGTCTCTGGAAGGGTTCAAAAGTGAAGGTAATATGTTTAGAACAAAGGTTAGCACTAGTTCTTAGTTTAACACTGCTCAGCTGTTACTTGATAAATATCACTTGTTAAAAAATGGATATATTAAAATGTTGACCTCTGAGAGTATTAATAATTAGAATCTAGGCCTGTTTTTATGATCACAATGATTGATTATGAAAAGATAATCAGAGAACATTCTTGCATGAATACTATTGCTTTGAAAGAGAACACAGACACATACAAAACTCACGGCAGATCACGGGATGTCTGTGCAGAACAGGAGGATCACTGGGATTCTACTCACAGATAAAATTTTGATGGTTAATGGGAGGAATTTAAAGCATGAAATTTCAAACGATATATTTCATTAAGAAGGATTTTCAGGTTGTTGGAATGGCATACGGTGCCAGTGTGTGGCGTACACATGACAGTATCATATGTTCATTAATTTAGGAGAAAGGGTTAGCAAAAAGGACAGCTGATGCAAAGAATTAGTTTGTGTGGCTTGGAGTACAAAGTGTTGTTGCTGGAGAAATGGGCAGAAGATACATAGAAAAGGTGTTTAGGTGGCTGCATATCCAAGACATGTATTTATTTTTTCTTTATAGTTGATGTACAACACTGAGGGATTTTGAGAGAAATTGACATGCCTTCAATAATTCCAGATGTGTGCAATCTTAGTGAAAATGGAAATGGGTAAAGAAAGGGGGGGATAACTGACATGTAAATGAAGAAAGAAGAAAGAAGAGGAGGAGGAAGAAGAGGAAGAAGAAAGAAATATTTTCTCCTCCAATAGACAAAAGTCTCCAAAGCAGCATTTCTCAACCTGTGGGTTACAACCACTTTGTCAAACTATATTACATTTCATAACAATGAAATATAGCAGTTATGAAGTAGGAACAAAAATAATTTTATGGTTAGGAGTCACCACAAAATGAGGAGCTGTGCTAATGAGTTGTAGCATTAGGACGACTGAGAAGCACTGCTCTAAAGAATCCATGTTGCTGATAGTTTGCAAAAAAAATTCAGCTGCTAATAACCTACTCGATGCCAAGACAATGCTGATCAGGTGAGCAGCAGGTCCACACTTCAGAAGACTGGAACTAACTTTGAAAAGTTTTACACGGCACCTGATAGTAATTTCACAAGGGCTTCCTACCCTTCCCCACTAAACATCTATAATTTTAAAATATGCTTTTAATTGAAATAGAAGTATATTATATTCCCTTTCCCTTTCCTTTTTCCAGGCCCCTCATAGCCTCCTCATCCCCCCTCTCAAATTGATAGCCTCTTTTCTTTGATTATTATTGCTGCATTATGTTCTTCTTGGATCTCAGTACTGTATCCCTCAGTGATTATGATCACTGCATGCAGCTGCTACAAAACTGTATGCTCTAGTGTTCCTTTTCATGTAATGTTTGCTGTTATGATTATGCACTAGCATCTGTGAAGACTAATTTATTACTTGGCTATTACCTTTGAAGGTTGTGCAACTCTAATGTCCTGTGAACGCATTTGATGGCCTCCTGCATGCTCTGCCAGAGATGACCCTCTGGCAACTCTTTGGGCTTCCATGGAATTTATCACTCTTTTTACTAGTGATGTTCAAGTCAGTAGGTATTTATTCCCCGTATCTCTCAGTGAAATGCACTGTGTTACCTTACCTAGCTTTTCTTAATTCAGTTATGCACACACACACACACACACACACACACACACACACACACACATATATATATATATATATATATATATATATATATATATATATATATACACATATATATACAGATATATATACATACATGTATATATAGGTATATATGTATAATTATATATCTTATATAGACATGTCTATATAAGATATTTAATAAGATATATAATACACATATAATACATATATATGTATATGTATAAAAACACACATATTTACACAAACACACACATATGATATTTAAAACATTTCAGCTTCCAACACATTCAAACTTCATATACATATATAATTTGGAAACCTAGTTCCAAATAATATTTAATTCCTTCTATGTCCTACAATACTTGCTTGGTTTATGTATACAGAAGAATATATTCTGTTTGACATGTGCAGATGTCTTTTAACCCTTTAGGTATAAATTGGCAGATAGTTTTGAGACAAGGGTTGGAAAATCCCATTATGCATTATGGAGCTGGAAACATAGATTAAATTGATGTAGAATTTAGGGTAAATTAGGTCATTCAACTTGTTAGCTGTCTATATTAGAAAGAAAATTAGAATCTATTCCAGTATAGAAAAAGATAGAGGCTAGAGAAATATTTTATATAGATCATAAATAACTTCTCAATTACACACACGTCTCAATCTCACAGAATTACTGCTAACATAAAAAGTAGAACCCTACAATATTAACTTCATGAGACAATTTGCCTATCACTCTTTCAATATTTGTAACTAAACTATGGCTTCATTAGTAGGTTTATATTTAGCAGAAATATATTATCTAGACTAAGTTCAATTTTAAGTGGTTAGAATACTCATGGCTCAGTGAAAATCACACTGGTAGCAGCCTTAGGAAGTACCTATAGTATACTACTGAGGGCCCAGTTTTAATGTGATTTTAAAAAAAGAATTGTAAAAGATGACTCAGTGTTTTCTTCAATAGCATGTTTGATTAGTGACAATAATGACATATTTCTGGATACGGTATTTGTACAATTTTAAATAATAGGCATTTGATCCATGGACTGGTGGAAGAGATAGCCATGGCAACCATAGCTCATAGCAGCGGTGCATACTGGCACTGGATATGTCAAAGCTGGGTTCTCCTAACAGTCAGCTACGGATGGGAAAAGGACCTCCAGGGCCCCCAGGACATAATGTTCTATTGGCAGTCACCAGATACTGAGAAAGAGAAAGGCACAGTCTAGCTATGTTCCCACTGGCAAGCCCACCAGGCTCTAATAGTCATTCAGTGTCAATGACATAACCTTAGTAAAACTATGTGGGCCACTGAACAGGATTCAAAAAAGAAGACAAGCAGGAGGAGATAAGTAATGCTGTGTGTGTGTGTGTTTGTGTGTGTGTGTGTGCAAGTGTGTGTGTATAGGTGTGTGTCTGTGTGTGTCTGTAAGTGTGAATGTGTGTATATGTATGTGAGTGTGTGTGTTGGTATAAGTGTGTGTATGTTTGTGTGTGTGTTTGTGTGTGTGTGTGTGTATAAGAAGTAGCTGGGGGAATAGCAATGGGGGGAGTAAAAAACCTTTCCAAAGAAAGAATAAGGAAATGGAGACAGTTTCAGATAAATAAGAAATGTAGACTATCTAAAACACCAAAAAGGAAATAAATACACCAGGAAAAGATGAGGGTAGCCTACTGAAGGAGAGGCACAGGGTAGCAATTTAGGTTTTCATAAAGAGAGTCGCATCAACAGTAACAAGAGGGGTACTTGAGGTAAGGGAGGCATGTTGATTATGCTGTGTGGCCACTGAGCTGTTTGTTAAGGGGGATAGAATCCAGGTAGAGGCATCAGAATGTTTGGAGAAAGTGAAGGGTGTTTGAGGAGGTACGGCTGCATGAAGAAAGAGAATGGATAATGGTTCTACTAGAGCTGTGTAGCCAAACGCTCTCAAAAAATCTGCTTTTCCCCATTTCTATAACGAACCAACAGACGATGTCCACCTGAAACTGCAAAAATAGGGAGCTGTGGCCTTGGCTTTGAAAAGTTTTTCTGCCATCCTTCTTTCTGTCTCACCATGCTTTTAATATTACCCTTGGGGGATCCAGGAGTTGGCACCTCCAGTTTTCCCACATCTCCTGCTTATAGACTTTTTACCTCTGACAGTCACATAGGAACTGAAGTAAAGGAGGGCTTGCACAAGATGTTGCAGCTTCCAGAAGGTCATATGGACCCCTTGTATTTCTATAGATGTTTAGGTTCTGGTTTGAACAAAAGAATTATGCTTTCAACCAGACCATTTAGTGGAGTCAAAATGGCATGTATAGAAGTTCTTATTGTGGTTCAGACTATGGCTGCTAATGTCTCCTCCTAGGTGTCACCAGGGTTTATAGTCACAAGCTCCTGCTTCTTCCTAATCTACACGTCTCTCTTTCCTAATTTCATCTGTCAATGTGGGTTTAATTTCATTTGTATACTGATGACAACAGATTGATGTTATAAAATTAGCCTTAATGTTCCCTCTGCCACATCTGTGCTATATGCTTGCCAAACTAATGTCAAGCATAGGGTATCTAGAGATTTTCTTCAAGTTACCAAGACCAAAATAGCTGCACTCATAAAATAAAGGTTCTTCTCTAACGACTTGGTTTCTTCATTTTGGTTTTAAACATTGTAGAAATCAATACTTCACACAAGAAGATACCAGACCCAATATGCTTTCCTGGCTTTTTAAATTAAATCTATTTCTGATAAAATGTAAATGTTCATAAGCTACAAAAAGAAACACCAAGTTCTAGCTACCTTAACAGAGAAACATTTCACTTCTACCTCAGAAAGAAAACGACCAAACTGGAAGTTGCTTCTTCTCTTCCTCTGTTACCTTCTGTTTTAGTATGTGTGTATGGGTTCCTGGGAAACTAATACACATATTCACTTACAATTTTTTTAAAGCCTTGTAAGAGAATGATGATAAGAATTATGACAACTCTTTTGCGTCATTGTCCATGAAGAATAGAGTTCAAGCAATCTCCATCCCTTCATCAGTAAAGCAGATCACCTCCAGATGCCCCAGGACTCCCAGGGACTAAACCATTAACCAAGGGGTACACATGGTTCCAGGCAAAAATGTGGCAGAGGAAGCCCTTGTTGGTATCAGTGGGAGGAGTGGTCCTTGGTCAGGTAAAGGCTCAATAGATGCCCCAATAAAGAGAAATTGAGGGGGGGCAGGTGGGAATGGGTTGGGTGGAGGGGCATATATGTGGAGGAAGGGGTTGGGAGGAGGGGCTGGGGGGAAATCGGAAAGGTTTTACCATTGGCAATGTAAATGAAGACGATACTCAATTAAAAAAATAATAAAGCGGATCGCTGAACAACAGCTCAAGCTGCTTCTTCCCAGGATCTTCCGACAGTCTCACATTTATCCCAAGCAACATGCCTTTGTTTCTGAGAATGTTCCTATCCTCCAGTAGAAGAAAATTTTGTGTGAGTTTCTAATAGGAAGATGAAGTGTTCTTCAAAGAGGCTGACCCAAACTAGGCTTTTAGAAGCCTGTAGAAATAATCACTTAAGGTGCAGTGCCAGGAAATTGTTATCTTTTTCCTGGATGTAGTGGGGGAAACTCATGTTTCTTGAACCATTATCTATACCAGGAACTCAAAAGGCAGTTAATGGGTTGTCTTGTTAAAGTCTCACAGAAATGTTATAAAAAGTATTATTAATACCATTTCAAGAACATGGGAACCAGACAATGGCAATTTAACTGTACAAGGTCGTCCATCTTTATTCACAAGTAGCTTTAACTTCGGAGCCTATGTGGATAATCTGAGTAATAGGATACTCAGAAGGCAGTTGGTTTACTAAGAAACCACTTCTTTCCAAATAGTACCATAGTAAAAATGCTAACAATCACCAGCTGGGCAATAAAAAGATACAGGAAGGAGCTAAAGTTCTCAGTCTAGAGGTTCAGACTGCCATGCTCAGTTCTTTCGAAGGGCCCCTTCTCTTGGCACATCTGCACTCCATCCCCAACAGCACCCTCGCCTGCTCTGGAAGGATCCAGGAATGGAACTCCAGTTAATCTCATACTCTGTGGTTCTCATCACATGCTCAAATGAGCCCATGCCTCGATTAGTTTGATTCAGGTTAAATGGTCAGATTTATTTGGGTTTTGATAGATGCAGTGATTAGACTATACAGAAAAATACAGTGTATCAATTTTCACACAGACACACAAACACATTTAGATCTCATTTGGGCATCATCTGTTCTTTCTGTCACTCACTCATTCATTCAGTCCACAGATTCTTTGAGGAGTTAGTCAAACCCCTATTGTACAAATAGAAAGCACAACACAAATTATCCCCAGTTCATTACTCAAGAGTTGTCTGTTAGAACTTTCCCATGGGCTCCCCTATTGCTTCCTTCTTATTAAATGTGCTGAGTTTCTTCCTGTACAGTGGAGTTGCTGCTGTTTAGTTATAATGACTTGATTCCTCATTTTCAGATGCTGATTTCATTCTTCACAAGAAACCTACACGCAGCATCCTAAACAATAAATGGCTTACCGAACCTGCCAATCCTGGGTATCTAATGTCTTCCAGTCTCTATATTAGATTATGAAATATGATTCTTAAAAAAAAATCCTATTTATCGTCAAGTAGAGAAGGCTAATAAAGGCTACAAAGGTAATTATTCTGTTTCAATGAACTTAAAATTAAAACTGCAAATGACTCAATGCTACAAATAGACAAATAAATCCCTAAAGAAGCATTGGATGTTAAGGAACTAAAAGAGAAAAGTCTGAGTTAAGGGAAGATGGGTTGAATGAGTGAGGACAAATAGGAAAAAGCTCAGGAGAATGAAATGTTTCTCAAAGGATTCTGGGAACAGGTCAGTCTAATAAATGGTCTTATTTCATCCTGTATTTTATATTGTTTAGTTTTGTTGCCTTTATTGACACTATACCCACATCCATGAAACACCCGCACTTGATAGTAATGTTAATATAAATGATTTAAATAACATGTGGCTTCTAACTCCCTGTGTCTCGGGTATAGAACTAGATGAAGGAGGGATCCAGGAATCCCACTTTAGCACAGGTAAACTGTAAATGTCAGTGCAGTCTCTATGGACTATATGATGTACTGTGTTATGCCTTTTCCATGAATTAGCCTTCTCAAGGACATTTGTAACTGTAAAGAATACTTTTGTATTCTCAAAATACAATTGTACTAGAATGAGTCAATATCTTAGCAGAGTTTCTCATGTAAGCTTGCAAGTGAAGAAGTCTACAACTGTAAAAAGCAGCCCTTTAAACAGTATCCTCAGGCACTTAGAACATTTAGGCCAAAATTAGCTCATTTCCTAGTGTAATACAATATGTAACACTATCAGCACTTACCACATATGAAATAGATAAATTTGTAAAAAAGAAAATAGCCAGCAAACAAGCTGCAGTAGCTTGCTGAATAACACTACTAAATATAAAACCTGAGGATATTAAATTGATCAGTCAAATTTCACTTTAGACTGGAAAATCCTAGCAGAACTTTTATCACATATTGTCTATCTTGCACTCAAGGGATATCAAGTATATATAATGTTAATATTAACAGCATAGTAGGCACTATTAGACATCCATATAACACATCCAGATGTGGTTGACAGAATGCTAGGTATAATTATTTCTAATTCTCACAACACTGAGAGAAAAGTATCATTTTGATGTTGCAGATGAATTATTAAGAGTTCTGAGAGGTGAGATGACCTGTCTGCAGTCGTGATTCAACGGATCTGTCAGACCCCAAGTCCTGTGCCCTTTCTGCTATGCTGAACCTTCTCTCATTAGATGATAAATCACTCATTGGTACACTAAAGAATTGCCTCATTAAATAAAAGCAAAACCCATGTGCCAGAGAGATCAATTCTCCCAGTACATAAGTGATTCAGAGTGAATCATGTCTCCCTAAAAGTCATCCAGTGCAGTCAAAACCCAGGGCCTCAGAATGGAACCACAGAGGAAGACTGACCTGTTTGATAATTTATGAAGAAGGATACAGTGGATACATTACTAAGTGGAACTCTCCTTAGGACTAATCCACCTGAAATCGGGATACGAGGTTATTATTATGCAAAAGGTGTGTGGCTTTCTGTATCTGTGCATTACATCACAAGCATCAGAAGATAGATGGAAACTTCTACCCAAAAGTAATTTGATATTCTCTAGACAATCTCCAGCTTTTATCAGAATATTCAGCATTTCTTCAAAGTCAGTACTTGTTTCCTGAAACAATGACTTCAAAAAATAAAGAAGACCTCGCCATGACATTTATACGTGTGTGTGTGTGTGTGTGTGTGTGTGTGTGTGTGTCTGTGTGGTGAGAAAGAGATAGAGAGAGGGAGGGAGAGGGAGAGATGGACAGAGAACTGCAAGAAAGAGTGAAGAGGAAGGGGAAGAGGAAGAAGAAAAAGAAGAAGGAAGAAGGAGGTGGAGGAGAAGGGGGAGGAGGAGGAGAAGGGGAAGGAGGAGAAGGGGGAGGAGAAGGGGAGAAGAAGGGGAGGAAGAGAAGGAGGAGAAGGGGAGGAGGAGGGGGAAGAGAAGAAGAAGAAGAAGAAGAAGAAGAAGAAGAAGAAGAAGAAGAAGAAGAAGAAGAAGAAGAAGGAGGAGGAGGAGGAGGAGGAGGAGGAGGAGGAGGAGGAGGAGGAGGAGGAGGAGGAGGAGGAGGAGAAGAAGAAAAAGAAGAAGAAAGGAAATTTAAAGTGATATCTAGAAAGGTGGTAGATCAGAGATGAAGAGGCAGGGCCTATGAATAGTGTTAAGATCCTGTTTGGCCTGGCCGTGTACACATAAAACTTCTGTGTATTTATTTCTCCAAAGTGTAAAATCAATAATCTCCCTCAGAGAAGGAGGAAATAAGAAAGTGTGGGGAGAAGAGTGTGAAACTAATTGTAAAACTAACTCAGTTAAATTGTTTCATACAGTGAAAATACAGTGCCTTCAAGTGTGGAGAAGAAAGTAGCATGTGCGATTTTATAGTTTTGAAGTAGTTCCTGCAGTGAAACTTAGTATACAGAAAGGTTTCAAGATTTATATATTCTACCAAGACTCCATAGGAGGTATGGAGGCTTATCCTCCAGTCCCTGGAATATGGGGATATCTCTTCTCTTTCATTGCTGCTTTTAAGTAGTGTGGTCAGTGTTTCTGCTGGCTCTAATGTTTTACAAACACACATCCTTAGCCATTTGTCCACAACATGAATGTAAAACATTAGCAGCTACTGTGTGAGTATATGGTATGTATGTACCCAGAACTTTATATGTAGTAACACATTAGAATGTCCTAGCTTTATAATGCTGTTATGCTTAGCTCAACTGACATGAGAGTTGCTACCCCCCGCCCCGGGGGGCACCCAAGCTAACCACATTCCAGTTTGTCTCAAATCTTTTGAGCATTACAATCCTTTTAGTGAAGTGAAGAGGTTAGCTAATTTGATTATTGTCACGTATGAAATATAACTGGTGGGACTACATCTAGAAGCCAATGTGACTTGCTTCCAAGCTCATTCTAGGACAATCAAGACCCTTACAGTAGTAACAAGAATGGAACTTGAAGTATTTACTTTTTCTTCTAAAGCTGACAAACTATGACCTTCATCAGGAAGGAACTGGAAAAGCAGTAAGAAAATAAGTTCCAGAAAACCTAAAAATCCTCTAGTCAGAATGTCCAGCAATAGTGTTTTTTGACACTTGTGCAACCACGTAGCTTAGGCAGCATTACCATGACAATATTTAAACACCCTGTTGGAAGTTGAGTTGTCACTACTTTCTTATAAGGAACAGGTAAGCATAACCTAGTCATTGGGCAATGCTGTATCCCATGCTCCTTGGGTAACGGTCTTTCTCATTTCTCCCATAGGCCTTAGAACAGTGGTGCTCCACCTTCCTGATTATGTGACTCTTAAACACAGTTGCTCATGTTTTGGTGACACCCAACTGTAAAGTAATTTCATTGCTATTTTATAATTTTGCTATGAATTATACTGTAAATATTTGATATTTAGAATATCTGATATATGTCACCTGTAAGGGCCACGACCCACAGGTTGAGAACTACTGATTTACAACATTCAACTAATTAAAACAAAGGATAGAAAGAAGGATCAGAATTTAACAGTATATAGGACTTAGAGAGGACCTAAGTTCAGCTTCCTCCATCAACATGGGGCAGCTCCCAACTTCTACAACTCCAGTTTCAAGAGATCTGCTACTCACTTCTCAACCCAGTGAGTACCCAAGTCTCATTCTCATAGTCCATCTTCACCTCTCTGTATATACACCTAATTAAAAATAAAACAAATGTTTAAGACACGAAGATGAATCCACATTTCTCTGGCTTTAGGAGTATCCCTAAGAATTAATAGAGAATCAAGAGGGAAAATATGAGCTGGAACTTGTTAGTGTGAAGAGTTACGAACAGAAGAGAGATGGGGAAGAAAAACGGGAAGAAGAAAATTTTATGAAAATGAGCATTTGGATGGATGTAACTAGAAAATGGGACACAAACACCCAGGGCCAAGCAGTAATGGAGTAGGAGCTGCTTCTTGTTGTTCTGGTCCAGTTTTCATATTCTGTCAGCCTGGGTTTCTCCTGCTTCAAGTCCTGAAAGAATGCAGTAATGCTCTATTTATTTGTGGTGTCATTCTCAGTTGTTTTACTTTATCTTTCTTTTTCTTGCTTGAAGGCACCTGCTGTCTAGCTAGCGCATCCTTTCTTATCACATCTGCCTAACTTCTATGGTCAAGACCAGAGCTGACAGAAGATGGAAGAAATCCTGAGTCTGAAAAAGACCTGGCTAAATATGGTGGGTGAAATTGGCTGGATAATAGAATGAGAAAGATTCTGCTGAAAATATGACCGAGTCTTCCAGAGGGGTTTAGAGAGGATTTTTTACATATAAGAAATCAGTTTCCATGTGGAAGGCTAAGAACTCATAGCCTTTATTTAAAACCCATACAATAATGAAAATTATAAATGTTTTTTTTTTGTTTATATGCCTTGCCTTGTCTGAAAAACAAAGAGAAATCAAGTTTAGGATAATGTCCTTGATATCAAAAAGTAACATGTTGGATATCTATCAACTCCATGTCCTCTCTATATTTTTATGTTTGGGGAAAATAATAACCTAGCTAATATTATCCTTCTTCTTAGCACTACATAACACGGAAACAAAATGTTGTCAAGCTCATGATAAAGACCCATGACAGAAAACTCTGAGTGTACCAGGATGTTTCTGCCTGCTTAAATGTAAGCAAGTGATGGAGCTCAGTGATGGTTTGTTTGCCTACAACTGCCTGGGTTGTGTTTCAATCCCTTGCACTGAATGTGAAATAAAGAAGATAGAATGTAAGAAACCCAAAAGAAACCAATAGCCTACTTTTGCCTACTTGGCACTAAGAGAAACAAACAAGGTTTGGTCCTGTTAATGTTTGATAAGATCAGAGAGAGAAAACTCATAGGCTAAAATTTCTGAAGGAAAAGATTATGGATAATAATTCTTGTTTTTCCTATACACTCTTTAATATAGTTTTTTTCTCCCTGCATTGACTTAGAGACAGAAGCAGTAACTTATAGCTATCCATTAGATAACCTTTTTTCAAAACTAATTAGTACTGACTAATGCAAATACAACCTTCAATGTATGTAAAGGCTGTCTTCACTGGTTTTTGTTTGTTTGTTATTTGGGTTTTTTTGTTTGTTTTTTTGTTTTTTTGTTTTTTGTTTTTTGTTTTTTTGCCCTTCACTATCTTTATCTAACTTGTTTCACTCACAGCCTGGACAGAGTCACAGCTACAGCATACAGCAAGCTAAGTGGCATGTAGTAGTCCATCCAGTAACTTACAGTATAGTGTGTTTTTGAGACCCCAGATTTCCCCATTGGGTTTATATTGCACAACAAGGTAATCAAAGCAGGAAGTAATTATTTCAAAACCATACTGAAGCATCTGTGATATAAGCACATTGCATAATCATATCACTGTTACTATGAATCATATAATAGCAACACATTAGAATCACTTTGTTATTTTACAACATCAGAAGTGATTTTTTAAAATTTTTTAATACTAATGCTAATTTGAAAAGCCAACTCTATATGACCATATTACTTATTATTTGCGAAGGAAAAAACATTTTGTTTTTCATTTTCATTACTGTATGGATTTTAAATAAAGGCTACGAGTTCTTAGGCAGCCACATAGAAACTGATTTCTTATACATAAAAAAATCCTTAAACTATTTAAAATTTGAATCATTTTGATCGATTTTTAAGTAGAGCCACAGGCAGTCTGAAAAAGACATTGAAGCAAGAGTAAAAGCCAGTGACTTCAGCGGAGGGTTCAACAATGTTGTACAATCTTAAATAAGTTCATAATGGAGGCTGCTATCTTACTTCTAATAGGTAGGAATACTTGTTGATAGATCATATTAAGGATCAATGGAATTAAGTACATAAAAGCATATTATTAATCCAACATCACCATATAAATATGAAACTTTATGATTAGAGCCTACAAAGGATTTTTCTTTCCTACAATAAAGTTACATTATAATTAGTAAATGAAATTCAACACACTGTATGTATCTTACAAAATAAAGGCAGTCAAATTTTATTGATGAACAGTCTAAAGTCAACTGCTGACTCATTGTAGAAGAAATTGACCTAAATTATAATAGATGTTCCTGTTTATGATTCTGAGACAACCCCTAAGGACATCCCTACTGAGCTAGGTTGCACTTTTATTTTCCAGACAGAATTATTCTCTTCTGGAATGAATGTGAGTATTAAGGTAGGCAAATTCTAATTATAGTCACATGAATGTTTCCCCTGAACACCTCACAAAGCAGTAACAACAGATATATATCCATCTCCTTTATCTGTGTTGGTAGTGCAATCTGAACTTTGTGGTTGCTGATGCAAAGCCATTAATGCAGACACTGAGTACAGACAGTGGTAGGGACCTCCACAGGAGTGGTGGTAGTGTGTGTGCCAACACCCATGAACTAGTAAGAAGCTTCAGGTGAAGAGTTCCAAAGCAATCTTCTCCCAGCACCACAACCTAAACCGATGATCTCCTCCGTTCCTATTCTGAATCTATAACAGAGAACAGGTTGCTAATGAACTTAGTGATATCTGACATTCATATGGTATCTCCAAATTGTGAAACTGCACTTTTGCTTCCATTCCAAAGCCTGTGAGAAGTACACACAATGTTCTAAAAGAAAATCAAAGAATATAATGTCACTGAGTGCATCTGTGGAGGAAGAACATGGGCAGGGAATACTTATTTTTTTTAATTAAGTTTATGTTTTATCTTTAAAATACTAATGAGTTCATGATTTTTTTTATTTTATATTCATACACATAGGCTATAAATCTTAAATTTACTACACATAAAGGGGCATTTATAATTATACTTAATTTATTTGTGGAGCCCAATAATGAATGAAAACAAATGGTTTCTACCACATATGCATGCAGATTCTAAGCAAATTCATCAGTCATAATTCAAATAACAGAAGAAATACTTTTAAAGTCATTTTTTTAAAGTTTCATGACCTTTTTGTTCTTAAGGCCTTGCAAGTGTTGGTGGTACAAAAAAAAATGAGTCTATAGTAGAAATCTAGGATCTAGACCATGAACTCTAGGAAGGAGATACAGTAAAAATACCTTAGAAGGGTTCTTGAATAAAAATTTCAGAGGAAATTTTACCTTATAGGAGACTACTCCTTTTTCTATCTGCCTAAAGTAAATGCAAAATATATACTCAACTATTTAGTTTACTTGGAACAATTATTTCATGGTTCCATACTTCATTCTACCTAAAAACAACATAAAAGTCAACATATAACAGCTATGTAAGAAGAAGTTCAAGAAACTCTCCTCTAAAAAAAAAATCACATCTCCATATTATTTCTATAAACAACCAGTATTTTGATTGGACAACCTACAAGATAACTTAGTTTATGAATGAGAACAAATGAAAAGGTCTTGAGAGACTCCAGGCCCTCCGTCATCATAGGGAATTTCAGGATTATGTGCATAAACAATGGGTTATGCTGTTGTCTACCTATGGTGGCATCTCTAGCTGCTTCCTCCCTTTAGGAGCCTTCTCTGTCAGAAGCCAGGAGCATCATCGGCAGGTAAGCTTTTGAAAGACTCTGTATGGTGAATGTTTACATAGAAAACATGTTTCTCCAAAGTGTTCTGGAATAGAAGTAACAGATTCTCATTCTACTTCTGAGTTGGCTGAACTCCAGGAAACACATTTACCAGGTAATCTCTTCAAAGAGCCTGAGGAGCCACAGTATGAGTAGTGCCAAATGACATTATCATGGAAGGTACATTCACTGTTTGGCTTTGATTATCGTGAGTCACATAATTTCGTTTTCAATGAAAGTATCATTTCATAAAGACCCAGCCTAATATAGGTCACTGGCTACTAAACTTGTCAGGCATGATCATTATGCAGATGGATCATTATAATTTTATCACACCTGCAAACACTTCATGCAAACAAAAGGTGTTCTTCATTAATATCTCCTGTCTGGCAAAATTCTTACCCATCAGCCTTTACTTTCTGATTCCATACTATGGGTAAACATTTTAATTAAAAACATTACTTTTTTTGGTCAAATCCTGTTTTTGATGGTTTGATTTTGTTTTTGTCCTTTCAAGATAAGGTTTCTCTATGTAGACCTGACTGTCCTGGAACTCACAGGATCCACCAGCCTCTGCCTCACAAGTACAAGAATTAAAGGCATGTGTTATCACTGCTTTCTACACTACACAGTCAACCAAAACATATCATTTCCTTTTTTAAAAGACCCATTTAGCAGATTTTTCAAGCAAAACTGATTATATTCTCTCTCAGTCCTACTCCTTCACCATACCCCTCACGGAGACATATGTACAATATTAATTGATTTGAGATCCCCAATTTTAGAATCCATAAAGGGTAACTGATAACTACATTTTAGTTATAGCATTTAGCATCCTACTTATTGTCTCATAGCTTAAGCTAAATATTGAAGAACCATTTCAGATGTGTACATGGGATTAAAATCCAGGCAGTGGACAGAATTTAATTATATAAAAGTATTTTGCATACCCACAGTCAAAGGTATGCAGAACTCTCCTCTTAGCTTTTACAGAAGACTGAAATTCACACTAGTTCCTGTACGTCTGAAGGGTGTCTTTTAGTGAAGTTGTGGCCAATGAGAAGGATACAATTTTATATTCTGTTTTGAACTGTTGTAAGGTAAACCAGGATTGTTGGATTCAAAAAAGAAATTGAGCATCTTTGAGTAACTACAGTTGTAGCAAGACAGCCACTAGGCAAGAATTGCCTGTTTTCATCTACAGACATAGTACTGTCCAAAGAAAGGACACAATTACAGTTTTAGGATAGCTTGATTCTGCGGAGACAGAGTAGATTAGTCCTTAATATTCCTGTTTCTCTAACATCTGTCAATTGTTCATGGGCCAGAAGGCTGAAGACCAATGATCCAATGTGTTGAAGTAAGGGGCTATCTAGGTGATCAGTGATCTCTTTAAGTTGACTAAGTTTTGGAAGCTGTGTTAGGCTTCCTAGATATTTTCAGTTATTATCAACTGTTCTTGAATTTCTGTCAGAGTTGAAAAACTACATAGTCTCCTAGCCAACTCAGCTCAGGCTTTTTACTTTGAGAGGAATAGATTTAAGAAGATGGTTTTCAGATGGCATTCAATCTAAAGCCAAGACATAACCAGGTGCAGAACTATAGTCTTTTAAGTTAGGATAGAGGACATTGTTCAATTTTATTGGCAAACATGTTGGACTGGGTGTTAGGTCTATCTTATGCCATATAAATCACAAAATGATAACAGCTATGCTCAAATTTTATTTTGTGAGAAAGTTTATTTTTTAATTTTATTTAATTAAACAGAAAGGGTGATATGTTGCAGGATTTTTCCTGTCCGATTACATTAGTACAGAGAAGGCCTGTGATTGGTCAGGGAAAAGTGGGTGGAGCTTAGAGTTGTAGTGTGAAGGAGTGTTCTGGAGGGGAGGTGCAGAACCATGGTTGCAGATGTGACCCTGCCTGGCAATTACCAGCCACAGGTAGCTACGTTTTCACAAGGTTAGAAACGCTGGGCTTAAGCTTTTATCATTATTGATTGGCTCTAAAATTATTGAATTGTCATCTTGTAAATTGTAATAGTATTTATAAATAAATCTGATTGGTTAAGAGTCTTGATCCTACTGGTAATTAGGGGCCGAGGTGGCAGATTATGAGGTGTATGCAGCATTGCGTGGAAGCCAGAGGTATTGGGGACCCTGGCTGGAGAGATGGCCCTGCGGGAGCTAGAGAATTAGCAGGCTAACAGGAACCCTGGAGAGATGGCCCAGGAGGGGCAGGAGAGCTGGCTGGTTGATTTTTAATATTTCCCACAACAGGTAACATATTTGAAGAGTGACCTGAACTTTCACTGGAAGACACACAGTTTGTTTTGCCCCTCAGAGTAAGCTTGGCTCAGATCTTCTGTCTGCAGACCTCTTCACCTAGGGACTGGTTACCTGCTCCCCCTGTTCAAATGCCTCCAATAGCCTGTGTGTTTTGAAATCTAGAACTATACGTACTTTTCTTTTAGACATTGGATCGCTTTGGATCCTTTAGGCCTTTTGGATTGGATGTTCCTAACTAAAGCATAGACTTAACCCACAGACACTTCATTGGAATCACAAATTCAAAATGTATTTGGCATCAGATTATTGCACAAGGCTGTTATTTACCATTTGGGAATTCACAATATGCTAATTGCTTCTCAGCAGGTACAAAAGCCATCTTGTATTCTTCACAATTTAACACTCAATGATAAGAAAGGCCTGCCTTTGCAAGATAAGCATACACATTTTTATTTCCTTCAGTTACAGGAATTGAGACCTAAATACAGCAACCTGAAAGAAGATCAAACCCGTTCCTCGTAAGGGAAGTGATAAAGTTGAACGTGCTCTTTTAAGAGTTCAGAAGCATTTCATTGTTCAGAGGACATGTAGTGCAAATGGTGGGAGATAAAAATAAAAAACAACGGTTTAAAAAAAAAAAACGTGTGTTCATGTTTGGAGGGATATACCAGGTTCCGTTCTGTGTGAAAATGTCCCTGGATGTGGTCTACACTGGTGTTGCAGTACCACAGCCATTTTCCTTTTACGTAGCATGTGTGGGGGCTTACACGTTCTCCAAGCAGCCCCAATGGGCAAGAAGAGCTAAAGCCAGCATTTTAAATTAATATGCACATGTTTAAACATCTGTAAATCTTCAAGATGAGTTTTCATGCTCTACTGCACTCTCTTCCAGTCAGGTTACCTATATTTCATAAATAATAGGGCTAGAGAAGGCAAGTTATTCATACACTTAAAACTATTAGATTCTGGATTTTCATTAAATATTTTCTCAAAACAAGTGGAACTGTATTTATTTCTCGTTTTTCCATGTGCAAGTTGTTTTTTTTTTTAAAAGAAGCAATCTGAAGACTAATCCTACCTTAGAAAATCTAAAAAAAAAAAACAAAAAAAACCTTATCTAATGTTTAATTAAAAACAAAAATAAAAAAGAATCATCAGGCTGAAGAGATGGCTCCAAAGTTAAGAGAACTCACTGCCCTTTCAGAGGACCAGGGTTCAGTTCCCAGGGGCACCCACATATTATGGTTCAAAACTACCTGCAACTCCAGCTCCAGTGTATAGTGATAAGCATGTGTGCTTGAATATGTATGTGTGAAAATAAATAAATATATCTTTTTAAAAAGTATGCAAACCCTTTGACATGACTTATCTTATGTGTACATAATGCACAGTTTTCTCTGAAATTTTAAAAACATCTTTACTGACTTAGAATAAAATAATTTAGATCAGATATTTAAAAATAAATTCTTTTATATATTTTTTCCATATTCTTTGTTTACAATCCAAAAGCTTTCCCCTTTCCCAGTTTCCCCCTCCCCATATGTCCCATAAGTCCTTTTCTCTCCATCCATTCTCCTATCTTTCCCCCTCCCTTTTCTCTGTCCTGGTACTCCCCTACAATGCTCGATCAAGCCTTTCCAGGATTAGGGCCTTCTTCTTCCTTCTTCATGGGAATCATTTGATATGCTAATTGTATCTTCAGTATTCAGAGCTTCAGGGCTAATTAATATCCACTTATCAATGATTGCATTCCATGTGTATTCTCTTGTGATTGTGTTACCTCGCTTTCCACTTTCATCCATTTGCCTAAAAAATTCATGAATTCATTGTTTTTAATTGCTGAATAGTACTCCATTGTGTATATATACCACATTTTCCGTATCCATTCCTCCATTGAGGGATATCTGGGTTCTTTCCAGCTTCTGGCTATTATAAATAAGGCTGCTATGAACATAGTGGAGCATGTGTCCTTATTGCATGCTGGGGAATCCTCTGGGTATATGCCCAGAAGAGGTATAGCAGGATCCTCCGGAAGTGTCATGTCCAGTTTTCTTAGGAACCACCAGAATGATTTCCATAGTGGTTGTACCATCTTACAATCCAACCAGCAGTGAAGGAGTGTTTTTCTTTCTCCACATCCTCACCAACACCTGCTGCCTCCTGAGTTTTTAAACTTAGCCATTCTGACTGGTGTGAGGTGAAATCTCAGGGTTGTTTTGATTTGCATTTCCCTAATGGCTAATGATGTTGAGCATTTCATAAGGTGCTTCTCGGCCATCCAAATTTCTTCAGGTGAAAATTCTTTGTTTAAATCTGTTCCCCATTTTTAATAGGGTTATTTGGTTCCCTGGGGTCTAACTTTTTGAGTTCTTTGTATATATTGGATATTAGCCCTCTATTGGATGTAGGATTGGTGAAGATGTTTTCCCAATTTGTTGGTTGCCATTTTGTCTTTTTGACAGTATCTTTTGCCCTACAGAAACTTTGTAATTTTATGAGATCCCATTTGTTAATTCTTGATCTTAGAGCATAAGCTATTGGTGGTCTATTCAGGAACTTTTCCCCTGTGCCCATGTCTTCAAGGGTTTTTCCCAGTTTCTTTTCTATTAGTTTCAGTGTTACTGGTTTTATGTGGAGGTCCTTGATCCACTTGGAGTTGAGCTTAAATAGCCATCTTGCCAAAAGCAATATACAGATTCAGTGCAATCCCCATCAAATCCCAACTCAGTTCTTCACAGAGTTAGAAAAAGCAATTCTCAAATTTATCTGGAATAACAAAAAACCCAGGATAGCTAAAACTATTCTCCACGGTAAAAGAACTTCTGGGGGAATTAGTATCCCAGACCTCAAGCAATATTACAGAGCAATAGTGTTAAAAACTGCATGGTATTGGCACAGGGACAGGCAAGTGGACCAATGGAATAGAATGGAAGACCCATAAATGAATCCACACACCAATGGCCACTTGATCTTACACAAAGGAGCTGAAAACATCCAGTGGAAAAAAGATAGCCTTTTCAACAAATGGTGCTGGTTCAACTGGAGGTCAGCATGCAGGAGAATGTGAATTGATCCATTCTTATTTCCTTGTACTAAAAATAAATTCTTAAGCAATTTTAAAATAAAATTAAAAATTTTTTTCTAGTCAGCAAATATACCTTCATTAACCCCCCCCCCCTATATATTTTAGGTAACATGGATAATTATCAAAACATTTTCATTTTCAGTATTTTCCAATTTGGTATGAATAAATCTAAGTTCATATGAAAGTATTATCTTTTAACAAAGATACATGCATGTCTCTGTACTTATGAAGAAACCAAGTAAACTAAAATCTTTTAAAAGTCAAAATAAAGTCAAAAGTCTTTAGTAAGTCAGCAGACTTATATGAGTTTCCAACTTCAAGAAAGATGTAAGCAATATTACTTGTGCATTTTATAAATGTTTGAGGGCACTTTTGTTGAACAGAAAATCCCATGTATCAATAATATACACAAATTGGTGATGTATTCTCTCAGTATTTTACTTTAAATTTTTCTTACTCTGTTACATTTTTTTTTGTGTGTGTGTGAAGAGTTGGTGCTTGCAGTGGTGGTAACTATAAAGGGGATGATTGTTTTTGGTTTTTTGTTTGTTTGTTTTGGTTTTTTTGTTTTTATTTGTGTGGTAGAACAACACATTTCCATTTTCCCCTCTGAACTTATATGAGAGTAGGCAAACTGTCACCCCAATCTGTCGAGTTCCCACGGCAGCTTGCACCAAATGATTGAAATGGTTCTCAAAGTCAACAGATGGGGACCTATTTTTTTGTAATAGATGAGCCATCAGAGAACCACTGATTTCAGTCATGACATAGGATCACGAACTTGATCAATCTATTTCTTTGCTGGAGAGACCAATATAAAGGTCATCAGGCTCTAGTCATACTGAAGTTATGAAGACTGAAAGAGGCCTGCTCCTGTCTGTTGTCTACACATCAAAATAGATTTTAGAATTGTTATGCATGTTTTTTTTTATTTTTTGAGAATGTATTTTTGCCTTAATCACCATAAAACTATTGCAATATTTAAATTTTTGTATATAATGCAAGGAAGATTAATGTCACAATTTTTTTTTACATTGTTAGATTTATAAAGCATAAGATGTCTTTCAAGGAGGTTTTCTTTCTTAAAAAATGAGTTTGCTCATTCCTATGAAGTTTCTTTTTATTCGCATATTTCCAAGTCTGTATTGTTTTAGAAAACTGACACACATGCACACACACACACACACACACACACACCTTTGAAATTATAAAAAATTAAACGTAATTTAATAGAGAGGATTAAAATATGGTGATATTTTTACTTTCAACATATTGTTAATTACAGAATAATAAAAATATGGAATCAGTAATCTCTGCATTGAACAGCTTTTAGTGTTTTATGCATATTTTGTTAAAGATCTTTGTAACCTAAATCTTGGGTCTATAGCATTCAGCAATTAAAAGTTATTGGAATCCTTCTCGGGTTGAAGTTTGAAAGAATCAAGGTTTCTCAAAGACCTGAAGAAGCACTCTACTTTTTAAGTTCAGATTACTTACTACTTATAAACTGAAGCACTTATAACAGAAGAAAAAAGTACTGCAATACTTCCAAATCAGCCTGTGTAATGTAGGGCAAAAAAGGCACTAAGTACTTGTAGCTTTTCCATTTCAACAGAACTCTTTCAATTTGAAATCAAGTCAAGAGGCTTTTATAGAATTGCATTTCAAAACACACTAAGTAATCTCCAATTTAACCAAACTATTGCAAGATGAAAGGAATATATTTAAGAGCAATACATAAAAACATAAACAATATGATCCCTCCGAAATATAAGAGGAGGCTAAATCATCTTGGAAGGTGTTTAGTTGGTATAGAACAGTAGTATGTGGGTAGAGGGTAATATTCATATGACAATAAGAAGAAACTTTAATACAACAGCTCTGAGTCTATTGAAGTTTTGCGAGAAAGTAGATTAAAAAATACTAAGACAGAATTACTGAGGTTTACTTAGAATTTCACATTTCAACCCATGATATGTTGGAGTAAATTCAACTGGTTTGTGAGTCAATTGGGCACATCCTTCTGATACTGTTTTATTCTGTATTCTGAAGTTTGTAGTCTCAAAATAGCCACATAGTATGGTTATTTCCATCAAGAAAATTTAGAAATGCTACAATTTAGGGCCCTTTCCTCGGAGAGTTAGTTGTTCAGTACACACCAGCTACCAGTGTGGTTATAACCAATTAGTTTTTGTAATAGGCTCTTATGGTTTGTAGAAAGTGGAGGAACAGCTCTCTCAGGTTGATTCTAATAAAGTGGGGACAATTTCCTTGATTGTCCTTGATGAGAATAAAGGAAAATTATCTGCAGATGAAGAAAGAGTACAGTGTGAAGATCTGGCTAAAATAATGTTGGGACTTTAGCTCTTGTGTCTGCAGCAAGTTATGCTATACCCCTCCCTCTGATCCAGTGCAGTTTCAGTGTCAGCAGAACAACAGTCCAACTTAATAGTCTGTAAGTAGGGAAGAATCTCAGGTTTTTCAGAAGTCTTGGCACACAGGAAGCATAACAGGCCAGATTTCCTGGACAGGCTGGGATGCAGGAGACATATGGAAATTCTGGGAAAAGCTACCCAGGACAACTTAGTGTGTGATTGTTGTGATGAGGTGTCTGCATTCCACTGAGAAGTCTGAGTAGAGAAGGGACATTACCCTTGAGGTGAGTCAGTCTGGTGTCAATGTGAGATGCAGGACTGATCTGAGTGGGGAGGAGAGAGAGAGACAGAAGCTTAGAGGGAAGATTACTGCAGGAATTGTGCTTCTCAGCATTTCAGGTCCTTTGGGAAAGACTTATTTTTATTGTTTTTAATACTGTGTATATATACCCATATATTTGTATAAGTGAAATATATATTTTTTGATGAGAATATAATGTGTGTATATATGTATAATGTATATAGCTATAATGTATATATGATATATAGTATAATGTATAATATATAATGTATATATGTATACTATACATACATATACCCACATGTTTTATATATATATAAAACATGTATTTCTGTGTGTGGGTCTGTGAATGTAAATGCAGTGCTGTGAACTAAATTAGTGTCCTCTGTAAGAATGTTAAGAACTCTTAACCACTAAGCCCTCTCTCCAGTTCTCCAGTTTAGGTCCTGAGTTTTGTTAGTGGAAAGGGATAAATGAGCCTGATTTGAAAAATAGGGCAGAAGACGGTATTCTTTTCAGGGATGATCTATTAGACAAACTCTAGAAAGGAATGTAGACGTAAGGATGAATCAAAAATGGACTCTATATATCCATTTCAATAAATATGCTTTGGTAATCAAACCAAGAAATCTTGACATGAAGACATGTTTATACTCAAAAATATTGTTTGTTAGACCGAAAGATTCAGAAGAACTTAAATAGTTACAATTTCTGAAGTGTAAAAGTATTCAATGGGCATGAAATCATAATAATAAAATTAAAATAAACAATACCATTAAATAAATTTTTAAAAATTGCTTTCATGAAAGCATTTTAAATCTATAGCATGACGCTCATTTGATAATAATATATCTGATAACATTTTATATTTATGAAATAAAATGAGGCGAAAAAACTTAAAAAAAACCTCAGCTATATAAAAGTTTTGAAAAACTTGAAAGAGAATTTTTTATTTTATTTTCTGAGACAGGATCTTTCTACATAGCCTTGCATGTCCTGGAACTCACTTTGTAGACCAGGCTGGCCTGGAGCTTACAGAGATCCAACTGCCTCTGCCTCCTGAGTGCTGCAACTAAAGGTATGTGCTACTCCACAGCAAAAATCTCCAAAGAGAATTTAAGCCTTTGGTAATTTATGGTTCTTTTTTATTTGATGAAATTTAGCATCTTTGATCTTATCATAGTCTATACAAATTACTTTCAGTGACAAAAAAGGAAGGAAGGAAGAAAGAAAGAAAAAGAAAGAAAGAAAGAAAGAAAGAAAGAAAGAAAGAAAAAAGAAAGAGTTATTAGTTCAAAATTGTGTAAGTGGAAAATGTTTTTTAAATAAAAACAGAAATTCTTGAATCAAAGGTTTATGTGAAAAAAAAGGTTTATGTTGTGGACAAAATGTCAATAAAATAAATGTATGATTTCATTTAAAGTAATAAGTTATATTATTTGCTACACTAATGGGCAGACAGCCCATTTCTTCACCTCTCTGATGACTGCATCCTCTAAGCTGCCATGTTTTCTATACGCAATGTCTGGGTGAATATGTCCATGAGCAAAGTCTTGCTTGTGTGTTTCCCTCTTTACTTTTTACCTTGGCCTCTTTTCAGTCATAAAATCCTTTCTGTGCTCACATCAATGTGTGCTTCTTGTCCCCAGGCTGATCCGTAGGGGTTTGGGCACACTATCCTGGTCCCCGAACCTTTCTACCCAATCTGACATTATTGAACCTAGTCCTCTTCCCACTCCCTGTAGGCCTTGCTCTCTGCAGAGTAAGGACAAAGAGTGGTAATGACTTACAATCAGATAAAAAATAATCAATGCCACAAGGTTAATTAGCTCTTGTAATATCCCTCCCCTTTATACCATGCTATAGTTTTCAAAAACCAATGTGCCATGATTCATTCCCATTGCTCCAAATAAGTTCAGGCTAGCATTCTTTTGTAGTTAGAAGACAACAGATAATTATCTGATGCCTACCTTGTCCACAAAATGACCTGGAAAATATCATTTGTTACAAAAATTTAAAAAAAATGAATAGCCAAAGCAGAGCTTTTGTTCTGATGGAGATAATTATTCATTGGCTTCCAAAGTTCTGAAAAAAATAATAATTCAAATGCATCTCCTGTTATGGAGAGTTCTACCTGATCAAGGACATGTTTATAATTCCTGTGTCTCTATTTCCTGTCTTGTCTTCACAGTGTCCCAGAAACACTGGCATTCTCTCTGACCTTTGGTCTGTCTGTTCTCAAAGCCTAGGGTGACTGGGCCAGATCTCCAACCCAAATGCCCTGGCTGTTTCTGAAGACCAAAAAGCTTTAATGTCTGTTCCTTATGGAGGATTGCCCTGGCTATCCAAGGCAGTCCTGTGTCTTGCCCATCTGCCCCCCCAAATCTTTCTGCTCTCTTACCTTTTATCTATATAAAGAACTATATTTTGGGATCTATCTATATTGGTCTTTGTTCTATCAGAATACTGTATTCTCATTAGACTTAGTTTTAACATTAAGACAAAAGTATCCATAGTTGTGGAAAGACAGATACTTGTGTCTCTTTCATGCAAATACATATGGACATAGGTGCTCAAACACAGTATCATAAGCTTGCTAAGGACACAGGCTCAAATTTTTCTACCCCTTCCTCTTCATTATACAACCTTCAATTTCAAGGCCACAACACAACCCAAAGAGCTTTTATTGCTGTAGTCATGATGGATAAGACATTTAGCAAGCTAGACATTACATTCCCCTTGTAGCTCACTGGCAAGAATTAATCACATGACTACACATCTCTGAAAAGAGAGCTGGGAAATGTAGTATTGGTTCTGTGTGTTGTATCAGAATTAAGCAAGGTGCACTGTCCAGAAAGTAAAATGTGGAAAATGTGTTGCAACTTTTTCATAAGCTACAGGACTTTTTAAATTGTGATGTTTCCTGTCTTCATCTTGTGTACCTCCATTTCACTCTTAACTCTTGAGCTTTCTCTCCAAGAAGTTGCAACACAGCTGCTTAATTGTCCTTCTTTTACATCCAGGGAATGGCAGAAAGACAATTTCCTAGGTTGCCCTTTTATTAGAAGAGAATACTGCATCCCCAGTACACACTTTAAAAAAGTCCCCTCTAATCTCACAGTGCTTTCAGAAGCAGTAACTGAGTGCAGGGAGACATTACCCTGATCAACCTGGGCTAAATCACATACACATTTACAGAATGAGAAATAGAATTATTCGACTCCAAAGCAAGTGAATTTTAGGAGGAGGGAAGAATGCCTTGCTGGTAATTATGTAACTACAGAGGATCAGAAGCAGAACAGCCCATTTAGAAATATAATGTGTTTCTGAATTCAAGTCACACAAACTATTAAAAATGATGTTGACTCCTAATTATTTTTGTTTATTACTATTAATTCATTCACCTCTTAGTTGCATTCATTTACTAAAGCCGACCCAAGAACTACCCCATCCTGATGAAAGTCACAGCTTAAAGGGTAGTTGTTAGGAATTGAGATTTCTTGTAGGTACAAAATACACATAAGTTTTCAAAGCTTTATTATGAGTAAGAAGGTGTAAGTAAATAGCTCTTATATAACTCTTAAAATGGTTACCTCTTTTAATAGCAATGTATTTGCCTTAATGAAATATGTTGCAAGAATCAAATTCATTGTTTTTCCTTTCAGTTTTTAATATGGTGACTATAAGACTACAAATCATATCATCTACTTACTTTGTTTTCAACTGGATAGCACTGATAGCAATGCTGATTACCTTCTAATATAGTCCTTCATATGTGCATTCTACTTAGACTTCCTGTACTTTTAAGTAAATGAACTACTGGCACTGATGCATCCTCATCCACTCTCACTTTCCAAGGTTCTGCTCCCATCCCTTACAATGGTATCATCCCAATAGGAAGCCATCATTTGCCATTCTCCAGTACCACACAGCATTCACTGTATGCTTGTACACCAGGGAGCAAGCTCTGCTTTATGTTACAAAAAAGTGTTTGCATGTTTTGAAGAGCTTGATCAACTTCATGATTTCTTTATAGGGCAGAAATGACACTTCTGGATATTTCTATATCCTCTGAACCACTTGACTCTGATAGCAGTTAAATAACTTACCAGTGGATAAGAGGATACATAGTGCTGTGGTAGGAAACAAAAGAGGCAGCTAGACCTATTCAGGCAGAATTCAATAGGAAGGCTGAGAAATTACAGTGAGTTCTTGAGACAAAACAGGTTGCCCGGAGGTCTTTTGAGTGTGATGAAATATTGTTTGTGTGGCAGGAAGGAGAAGAGGGAACACTTCCTGTGAATGCTGAAGGTATGCTGTTAAGAATTGGCACCATTTGAAGAGTGTACATCTGGGGTCTTTTTAGCAAATGTTTTATTTTCAACATTCACTTGAGCTGGAATGTTTAGAGACAGAAGACTCATATCTGACCATGTTATAATAATTTAGAAAATTACTTCTGAGTATCTCCAAGCAATTCCTTCTAAAATACCAATAAAATGTTCCTGACATTTCCACATTCCAAAGACCCTCAAGAGCAAGAGTAAAGAAAATCCATCCCAAACTTCTCCTTAGGGTCAACCTCCCCTCATCAATGGTGATCAGCATTAGTAGTCCCTCCAAAATACTGAATGGACCTCTTGAGCTGACTTCCTGGTAGCGCTATTATAGCCCAAGAGTGCACCAAAGGGCCTTCTGGCCAGTTCCCAGCTTTGTGGCATTTTGCTGGCTAAGTATCTTGAGGCTGTTAGGACTGAACAGAGGCCGGTGAGAGTGTGAGCAAGGTCATGATGTACACGATCATCTATCTGGCCATTCTTGCCAGGAAAAAAGTCCATGAACTGCAATATTTGTAAAGCTTGAATCCCTCCCAGCACTTAAATTGCAAACAAGTAATTACAGAATATTCTTCTTTCTTCTTCAAGTCTTTGTTCTGATGCTCATGTTTGCCTTTAGGTAAAAACCATTATCCTCAACAGATTTAACCGTACTCATAATATCTGACTTATTGAATTTAAAACATAGCTTACAGCTAAAACATTATGTGATAGTTTATAGCATTGATATATAGAGAGAACAAATACAAGTAAGAAAAATAAACAGAATATAAGGGTAATGTAATAGTTAATTTCAATTGTAGAGTAAATGAGATCTAGAATCACCCAGGAGACAGGACTCAGGGCACTCTCATGCGGACTTATCCTGATTAGGTTCATGAGGTGAGAAGACCTGTCCACTGTGGGTGCCACCATTCCCTGGGCTAGAATCTTAGATTGTATGAAAAGGAGAAAGTGATCTGAACACAAGCATTTGTCACCTTCTGCTTCCTGATTACAAACCCAATGTTACCGGCAGGTTTTAACTCCTAACTACAGGAGTTTGCAGCCATGATCGACTGTAGCCTTGAACTTTGGGTTGAAATAAAACCTATTTTCCTAAATTGCTTGTGTTAGGGCATGTTGCTATAGCAACAAGAAAGGAAAGTAGTACAAATAAGTAAGCAAATTCTACTATTTTGAGTACACATATATACCATGAAAGCCTAAAATAAACTGTTTTTAGCACCTGGAGTAAGATGCGAAATTTAGATTTGTAATAAGAAGAGACCAGTTGCACAGCATCTCCATCAGGGTGATCTGCCTTCCTCCTACCATCTCTCATTCTTGTTATAGGGAGTATAACAATAGGGAGTATTTGTCTCCAGTTCATATGGTAATAGAGGAACCCTGTTCTCTCTTGCATTAACTTCCAGTGACTCCTGGCCAATATTTTTTCATATATGAGAAAAATAATTCTGTAACATTACTTATAGACATTTTAGAGAAGACTTGGTATTTTGACATGATTCCTCTGTGTAGTCCTGGTTGTCCTGGAAACTGCAGTATTGAATAGACAGGCCTTGAACTCACAGAGATCCACTTTCTTCCTAAATGCTGGGATTAAAGGAGTTCTGGGATTAAAAGCATGTGCCATCATGACTGCTTTAATTCACATTGAAATTAAGCATTAAAAAACTATGTTTATGAGTCTTAATAAGTGAGAACAAATAATAAAATGCTGTTATTCTATTGTAAGGAAAATCCCTTGTGTATGCGAGTGCAAATTTTTTTTTTTAAGAATGTGATGGGTAATGCTGATTGTCAATTTTATTTCATTGAAAAGAGCCTATTATATTAATAAAACAAACCACAAGATATCTGTGATGGCTTTTACAGAGAGTAACATGGGGAAAAGATCATATTGATTACACCACCCAGTAGGTAGGCCAATATTAAAAGCTGAAAACAAATACACATCTTTAGTATAGCATTCTCTCCATGTAGCCACCATGATGTGAACTCCCAGTCTAATTTCCTGCTTTGATTGGCTGAAAACTTTCAATCTATGAGCTTAATTCCTTCCTTGATTCATATGCCTTGGGTATTTTGCTCAGCAACAAATACACAAAAGCACATCTACATGCTTATATAAATATTACATCAGTAATATATATGCTGTGCTTCTAATAAGAGTCTATAAAGTAGTAACAAGTAAACAAGATGATATGGAAAAGTGAGGTGTTCTACAGAGTAACATAGCATCGGTTGCCTCAGGAATGCATGTCCTGAAGAGCTAATTTTTCAGACAATTAAATGACATATAAGCCAATATAATCCAGTGTCTTCTGGGTCTTTTACCAAATAAACCCAAAAAGAATCATGAAAGGTAATTTTTAGAAAGGAATTTTATCCACAATAATGTCTGTCTTTGTTGACTGTGTATGGGATGGATCCCAGGTGGGGCAGTCTCTGGATGGCCTGTCCGTCATCCCTGCTCTACACTTTGTCTTCATATTTGCTCCCTGAGTATTTTTCCCCTTTCTAAGAAGGATCAAAGCACCCATACTTTGGTCTTCCTTTTTCTTGAGTTTCATGTGGTCTGTTCATTGTATCTTTGTTATTCAGAGCTTTTGGGCTAATATCCACTTATCAGTGAGTGCATACCATGGGTGTTCTTTTGTGATTGAGTTATGTCACTCGGGATGATATTTTCTAGTTCCATCCATTCGCCTAAGAAGTTCATGCATTCATTGTTTTTAATAGCTGTGTAGTACTCCATTGTGTAAATGTACCACATTTTCCGTATCCATTCCTCTGTTGAAGGATGCCTGGGTTTTCGCCAGCTTCTAGTCATTATAAATAAGGCTGCTATGAACATAGTGTAGCATGTGCCCTTGTTACGTGTTGGAAAATCTTTTGGTTATATGCCCAGGAGTAGCATAATTGGGTTCTCAGGTAATACTATGTCCAATTTTCTTTTTCTTTTTTTTTATTCGATATATTTTTTATTTACATTTCAAATGATTTCCCCTTTCCTAGCCCCCCCCACTCCCAGAAAGTCCCGTAAGCCCCCTTCTCTCCCCCTGTCCTCCCACCTACCCCTTCCCACTTCCCCATTCTGGTTTTGCTGAATACTGCTTCATTGAGTCTTTCCAGAACAAGGGGCCGCAAGTGCAAATGTTTGGTGTGGACTTATTATAAAGCCGGTTTGTCTCAGAATATTTTTCTTTTTTTTTTCTTTTTTTTCTTTTTTCTTTTTTTCTTTCCTTCTTTCTTTGCTTTCTTTCTTTCACTCTTTCTTTCTTTTTTTCTTTGTTTTTTTCTATTTATTTATTTATTTATTTATTTACTTTTGTTTCTGGGACAATGCCTTGACCAATGTTGCTATAAAACCCATGCTTGCCAAACTTGTGATCGTCTTTGCTCTACCTCCAAATTCTGAGATCAGATATTTCATCATCCTCATGATGAAACTGCACATCAGGATCATTAGCATGCCCCTACATTCATTTATCCTGTAGCTCTATTTGTCACTTCATTGTCCTATCCTAGAATTCTGCTCTTAGTACCCTGTGCAATTCTTAGATAACTACAATCCCATTAGTGTAAAACTGCTTTCTAACTTGTAGAATTGAACCTACTTACCTTGTCTTTGTCTACTTAACAGATTTGCACTAATATCTTGTTGCTTAAACAATACTCACTCATTACTTGTTGGACTCTAAATTCTGCAAGAATTTAGTAGTTCAAAACAGATAATGTATATGTTCCTTTATGTTTCAAAACATAATTCTTAATTTCAGAACATGTATTATACATATATTATGATTTTTGTATAAAATTCCTCAAATTTGCACTCATATCCCAGGGATGTATAATCTCTTTCTATGAGTGACTTAGGTGTTGTACTTCACTGCACAGCGATTCCCAATCCAGTTACCTCTCTAGCTATTTCTCCATTATTAGGGACATTGGAATTAGTTCATGGTTGGGGAAAACCTATTAAGGCTCCTGAGAATTGTATCCCAGTCAGTCTAGTTCCTCTGGGCCTGAAACCATCAGGACGATCTATGTTAGGTTAGCCTAGGTCCTCTGCTCATTCAGACCAAAGCTAGCTAGCACTTTCTGTGATATGGTTTTTATACCTTTCTATAGAGGAAATCCAATATTTGTGATTTTTCTGGATTTTCAAAAATGTGGCACATGCCCCTTCTATACTTCCAAATATTTATGAAGAATTATTATTATCCCATTCAAGAATATATTATTTCTAACTGATATGAGAGGGAAAGCAAAACTCAACCCCCTAAGTTTAACTAATTAAGATTACATAGTATAAATTAGAGTGATCAGACTTAGGGAAATGCTTTATTTCTTGCAAACCAGCTGACATTTCTCTTTTGAAACTTCTCCTTTCTAAAACTACACACTAATTGTGTCACTTCATGTCCTACAATTTTCAATGGTTTCTTACCAAATACAGAACAAACCTTATAATCTTCACACTGGTCATCTGAAATTTAATTTGGCTCAAAAGCTACATTCTCTCTCTTGACACAATGATCCATTTCTTGATTTGCAAACATGCACAGAAACACACATATGCTCAAGTTGATCTCTGTACACAGAGCAGTGAGGTATCCCCAGAGCTCAGGAATAGATAAGAGGCTTGCAACTCACCCAACATTTAACTTTTAAGTATAAATGCATTACAACATAGAAGATATACAATCTTTTCTTAAAGGAACAAAATAGCATCAAATCAAGATTTGAGTTCAATATATCACATCGACAATCATACCTGATCTAAAATACTTAAAGTAATTTTCAAAATTCAATAGCAAAACACAAAATCATGAAATTCTAAAAATGGGGAATAGACCTAGACATTTCCTGAAAGAAGAATATGCCAACAGATCTGTTTTAAAATTTCCACATCACTAGTCTTTAGAAAAATGAAAATCAAAAGCACAGATAGAAACTGATTTGTCTCAGAGGGGCAAAGCTTTAATCAAAAAGACAGATTATAGTACTATCCAGGGTCTGTAGGAAACGGAACCCTTCTATACTCTCAGGGTATAAATTAGCACAGACATTGTAAGTCATAGAACAGAGAGTCCTTAAACCTCAATAACAATAACCACAGTTGAACTTCGTCATGTCCTAGCAACCCTACTATTGGACATTGTTCAAAGACTTGAAATTTGCTTGTTGACAAGTCAGCTGCAATCCCGTTTACTTTATGACTATTTACAAGAGCTAAGAAGTGGAAAGAACTTAGAGCTCAGTGTCAGATAAATGGATTAGGAAAACACAGGATACACTGGCAGTGGAATGCACACAGCCACTGTAAGAATGGACTTCTGTCATTTACAACATGTATAGAACTAGAGATCATGGTCATTGAAATAGGACAGACACTGATGGCTGAGTAATGTCCTGATCTCAATCACATGATATATATTTTGTTTTCGTGGAAGTTGAGAGTGAAAGAGGGTCTGTGGAGAATTGGAAAAGAGTGATGAATGGGCATTCAGAGTTATGAGTAATACGTTCTGGTGCAATATGGCAAGAAGGCTGTCTACAAGCAACAGTTGTATATCTCAAAAAGCTAGAAGAAAGGATTTTGATTACTTTTAAAATGAAGAAGAGAATAAGAGTATGAGGAAATTTGTTTAATTTGATTTAAAAGTTACATAGTGTATAGATGTATTAAAACATAATCAGGGTACACCAGAAATCTGTGTTGGTTTTTAGGCTGAATGTCTTTAAAGAGAAACAGAAAAATTCAAGTCAATATTACTAGCGGTGATATAAAACAACTCTTCCCATGAGATAAGAACATGAAATCATTGCCCTGGTGGTCCCATAAAAGCACAAATTGAATCTACTCATAGTGAAACATTTAATAAAGCAAATTTAGGGACATTGTGTATGTGAATTGGAGAAAACCATAAAGTTATGAAACTAGGAAAATACCAAGGAGCTGGTCTTGCTTAAAATAGGCCACAGAAACACAAAAGCTAATGAGAGCTTGGGTTATATTCTATAAAAATAGGAATACTGGGGCATGGGGTCATGCATTTTGAGCAGTTTTCCAAACTTTGAATAGTATGTGCCTGTGATTAACTGGCTTCAATATATCATTTAAGTGTCCTTTCTTCATTGATATTATTGTAATTATTTAGAAAAACTGCATTGATATATGTTGAAATGATTAAATCTTTCTCTTATATATTTGGAGAAATGAATGGTTTGCTCTCAGTTCTCAGAATAAATGTACGGCCTCCTCTACCTCCTCTTTTTTAGTTGGTTTTTGGTGTTTTTTTAAATAAAAGTGCAGGAGGCAGGAAAATCGACAAACAGATGCATGCATGTGCACGTGCACATGCACACACCCACACCCACACCCACACACACTCACAACCACACACACACATCCCACACACGCACACACACAGGTGCGCGCGCGCGCGCACACACACACACACACACTGAAAAATGAATGCAATTCAGTTGCTAGAATGCATATCACAAAACGAAAATATATTTATTTAATGAAAACAGATTTAAAAAAATCAACTATATCAGTGGCCAGGGCTCAAATCTACTGTATCAATGACAAGGAATCTACTCTTCTGCTTAAAGTTGGTTTCCTGTAGTCTCTGTAAATGTAATCATGAAATTGTTTTTATATAGAAGATGAAGAAATATAAATATTGGCAGAAATGATCAACGTCTAGTATTTAATGTCTGTTGACAGTATCATCTTTGTTCCTTCCACATGCATCACTGTGTCTATTGGTGCCTATAGAAGTAGACAACATTTTTTGGGAAGTTAAACTTTCTGTCTCAGCACTGATTGTGGGTGAGATGACTCCTAAACATACCAATATTCAAATCTCTAAACAAAGAGTGAGACTAGTTGATTACAAGGTTACATCCTCGGTGTGTGGTGAGGATTCTGTACTGGAGCATCATGGGGTATCATATTCAGTTCTTCCTCAGAAGGCATGCCTGTACCACAGTGCAGGTCTACCATAGTGTAAGCATTCTTCAAGCTACATATCTGCTGAGCTCTTGCTACCACCATCATCTCCCACATAAGATCCCTCAAAAAAGTGATTCTAGCCTTTCTCCTATACATAGGTTGCACAGTAGGTTTCCTTATGTTAGAGGATGTATGAGAGGGTCTCATTCCTTCCTTCTTTTTTTATTACTCATTTTTATTGAATATATTCTTCATTTATATTTCAAATGTTATACTCTTTCCCAGTTTCCCCCCTCCCAGAAAACCCCCAAACCATCCTCCCTCCCCCTGCCTCCAAGAATATGCCCCTCCACCGGACTCACTCCCACCTACCCTCCCCCATTTCCCCACGTTGGGGCATCTAAGCATCTATCAAGCCTTCATAGGACCAAGGACCTCTCCTCCCACTGATAACGCCCAACAAGTCCTTCCTCTGCCACACTTTTGGCTGGAACCATGTGTACCCCTTGGTTGATGGATTAGTCCCTGGGAGCTCTGGGACATCTGGTTGGCCAACATCATCAGCTGAAAACCCCTTCAGCTACTCCAGTCCTCCCTCCAACTCCTCCATTGGGGACCCTGTGCTCAGTCCAATGGTTGGCTGCTAGCATCTGCCTCTGTATCTGTAAGGCTCTGGCAAGGCCCATCCGGAGACAACCATAACAGGCTCCTTATGGGACGCATTTCTCGTCATCCATAATAGTGTCAGTGTTTTGTGACTGTCAATAGGATGAATCCCCAAGTAGGAGAGCCTCTGGGTGGCTTTACCTTCAGTCTCTGCTCCAAACTTGGTCTCCATAATTGCTCCAATCCTACATCTGATAGAGGACTAATATCCAATATATAAAAAGAACTCAAGAAGTTAGACTCCAGAGAGTCAAATAACCCTATTAAAAATGGGGTTGAATTCTCAACTGAGGAAACTTGGATGGCTATCAAGCACCTAAGAAAATGTTTAGCATCTTAGTTATCAGGGAAATGCAAATCAAAACAACCCTGAGATTCCATCTCACACCAGTCATAATGGCTAAGATGAAAAACTCAGGACAGCAGATGCTGGTGAGGATGTGGAAAAAGAGGAACACTTCTCAATTGTTGGTGGAATTGCAAGCTGGTAAAAACCACTCTGGAAGTCAGTTTGGTAGTTCCTCAGAAAACTAGACATAGTACAACCTGAAGACCCAGCTATACCACTCCTGGGAATATACTCAGAAGATGCTCCAACATGTAATAATAACACATTCCACTATATTCAGAGCAGCCTTATTTATAATAGCCAGAAGCTGGAAATAACCCATATTGAACCATTCCTTCAACAGAGGAATGGATACAGAAATTGTGGTATATATACATAATGGAGTACTATTCAGCTATTAAAAACAATGAATTGATGAAATTCTTAGGCCGATGGATCGAACTAGAAAGTGTCATCCTGAGTGAGGTAACCCAATCATAAAAGAACACACATGGTATGTACTCACTAATAAATGGATATTAGCCCAAAAGCTTAAAATAAAGTTACAATTTATATAACACAGGAAGCTCAAGAAGAAGAAAGACCAAAGTGGGATGCTTTGGTTTTTCTGAGAAAGGGAATAAAATACTCACTTTCCTCCCTTCCTAACATTGTAATGTCATGCCTCTTTTCCTGAAATATAATTGATTCAAATAATGATGCAGTGCACATTCCAAGCACACATTAGAAGATTCCAGTACTCTAAAAATAGGTGCTATTATAAGCACTGTTTCATAAGTCTCCTGTTATTTCTAACTGTGTAGTTCAATTCATTAAGCAACAGTAACAAAACAACAAACCGCAAAACTTGTTTTCAGAGAAAGCTCTCAACTTATGGTAATCATGAAACTTATGAAAATTCCTGTGTTGCAGTTTTGTTATCTATAAAACAAATATAATACTATCTAACTTTAGAATAAATAAATAAATAAATACTATTTAAAAAGACAAAGAGGAGAAAAGGTAACAACAAAGTTATATGAAAAATCCAGAAACACCCAAAGGGGGTGAGGTTGATTTTTGTTATTACTTAAAGCAAAAGTCAGAATGTGGACTTGATTTTCAATGGTGATTAAGATCAACCAAGAGCTTTGGGTAGTCAGAAGAAACAATTAACCTGAAGAAGATTCATGGTGTGTCTAGAAAAGCAATCTAACAGTATCTGGCTTTTGCATAATCTGAACACGAAGAAGTGTCTATTGTAGAAGAGAGAGGACCAGAAGATGACAGAGAAGTGTTAAACCTCTTGAAGTTAAAGTTTGGATTTCCTCAACCCTACCCTTCTTGAGGTCAGGCTCCAATGCTCTGCCATACATAAAAACAGAAGTTTGAGCTTTTGTGGTATGAAAAGATTGTAAGTGGTAAAGTGCTTCAGTTTGGATCAGGTTTTAAAAAGGATCTGGCCGGCGTTGGTGGTGCACACCTGTAATCCCAGCACTCTGGGAGGCAGAGGCAGGCAGATTTCTGAGTTCGAGGTCAGCCTGGTCTACAGAGTGAGTTCCAGGACAGCCAGGGCTATAAAGAGAAACCCTGTCTCGAAAAAAACAAATCCAAAAAAAAAAAAGGATCCTCCCTCATTTACTCTGGATGAAATTAAGGATTTTTAAATGGGATCATTCTTTACCATTGTCTCTGTAGTGAAAGTGAGAGGAAAATGGTAGGGAAACATTTGGAATATTTGGAATGAGAAGTAAGAAGACTTGGCAAACAGTTCAGGCAGAACAAAGGCCTGAGGGAGGAAGCACAGTATGTGGGAAGAGGAGACTGCACCCAGTGGTAGAATGAGTCCCTCGTATATCCCCCCATTGAATATATATACAGCCATGGTGATAACTGTTAGGAATAGCAGTGCTCACAGAGCTGTGAGACTAACAGTGGAAACTCAATGAAAGATTTCTAATTTAATAATAATCATGTAAGTGCTATACTTTTTCCTTACATCAGTGCTTCCATACTTCAGAGGCTGTGTTCCACCTTACTATCTTCTCAGGTGTCATCTTTGAAAGGATTCAGTTCCTAGAATACCCCTTATTTTGAATTATTTATTTGTTCCTGGTAGTTTGAATGAGAATGGGCACCAGAGGCTCGTGTATTTGAATATTTGGTTTTTGATGGAGGAGGTACGACTGACTGACTGAGGGTAAGCTTTGTAGTTTCAAAAGTTCATACCATCCTCAGGTGGCTCATGTGTGTACATCAAGATATAGGCTCCCAGCTACTGGTCTTGTGCCAGGCCTGCCTGCCTGCTACCCTCATGTCAGTGGACTCAGACTTTCTGCAACCATGAGCCCCAAATGAATTGCTTTTACATTTTGCAAGTTGCCTTGGTCATGGTGTTTTCTCATGACAATAGAAAAGTAACTAAGAACCTTCTCTGATGTCTGAATACTTACCAGGAGCAATAAAGAGAAAGGAGCCACAGTTCCTTCCCATGAGCAACCCTTGGCTTGACTGGAATTGATAAACACACAGATGCCCAAGAAAATTACCATTGGAGGGGATACAAAGCAGAGGAGAGAGGACGGATTCCTTCTGACACTAGGAAAACTGCTGAGGATACAAAGCTATATTGCACAAATGCTGCCTCCCAAGACCTCTCAAGAGAGATGATTTTGCTCTTTTTCTCGGTTTCCTTCAGTGGAGAACACTACAGGATCACAAGGCTGTACCTGAGAGATGTCTCATTAGCTACCCAGAAATAATGACTTTGGAATTTCTGAGAAAGCCATGGTTAAAGTTAGAAATGGTTCCATTAATGCGAAGCCTGCAGATTGTGTTGAATGTAGTTCTACAGAATTTCAAAAGAGAATCCACTTTGCAAATGGCCTGTGAACTCTCTCCTTAGAACCAACCATTCATTGCAAGGTGATTCCGTCGAATATATTGGCTGTTTAATCATTTTAAATTTAGCAGTGTTGGGAATTGGTTCTAATGCTTTGTCTTATTTCAGCTCCCAAAAGCTGAACTTCCAGACCTGAGGGTCCCTCCCACACCCTAGCTTCAATTGATAATAAAGAATTCCTGTGCAGCCAGTGGCTGGACAAGGAGATGGGTGGGACTTTAAGGTGGCTTGGGCAAGGGACCGAAGGAGAGGGGAGAGACAGAGAATTGCCATGACAGGGAAGTGGAAAGATGACACTTAAAGGCACACTGGCATTTAAGAATCTGGGAAAGTGGCCCCATGGGCCAGTTCCCGATTTGGTCTGGGGTAACAGAGATGAAGATGTTAACTCAGGAATACCGGAGGGGAGTGTTTGCTAGCCATGGGGAGGTTTAGAAGTGCCCAACTACTGAGCTAGCAAAGGCATATCAAGATTAGCTGGTGTGTGTGTGTGTGTGTGTGTATGTGTGTATGTGTGTGTGTGTGTGTGTGTGTGTGTGTGTGTGTGTGTCTTTCATTCAGTAATTCACTGCTATATAGCTATATAGCAGGGCAAAACTTGGGGGTAGTTTTTGTTTGTTTGTAAGATGCATGCGATGTTTACATTTCAGTCAGTTTCTTGGTCTAGCCTGAGGTCTTCTTGTCAACCAGTCCCAGACCCTTGCTCCATTTCACCAGAGCTTCTGTTCTTCTTAAAGCTGTTTGTTCTACCTGTGATTCTGTAGCTGAACTGATTAGCATTTGTAGAAGTATGCTGAACACATTGCTTTCCTGTGTCTTAACTTTTTCCCCCCTGCATGAGGTTTGTATGTCTTCACTCGCTGGTCTTGTAAATAGTATTTAGCCTTTTCAAAATCATGTCCACTTGTACTTTTCTAAGCCTACATCATCTTCTCCATGGCAGCATACGAAGGGCAGATTCTTGGTTTCAATAGAAATAAAGTTGCTTGATTAAAGTGAGAATTGGGCATTTGAGATGCTTTTGAGTGTATGTGCTAGGGTTTTTGTTGTCGTGGCTGTATCTGAAGTCCTGGTAAAGCAAACAGTTATTTTCACTTGAGCTCCTGTCTAGGGAATGGATGACCTGGCGTTGTCACAGGCTGATGTGATGGGCAATAGTTAGGGCACCTCTGCCTGCTTCTCTCTCTTTGAGATGATTAAGAGAATTGATAACACGTTGAACTAAATGTCAGCCAAAATCAATACCTGGGAGGTAAGAACAGGTTGAGGCCAGAGCATTGACTTCAGACAAATACACAGGCCAAAGGAACAGAATCCCCACGTGGAAAAGCTAAACTGCTGCCTGGAGCAACAGCAAAGAATTATTAAATCTGTTGTTGGAACTAGATGTCACCAAGTATGAGAGAGAGGGTGGGAAGGATACTGGGGTCAAGTAGACTCCCTGCCCTTCTCGGCTAAGAAGACAGCTTCCTCTTGCAATCTCAACTAAACTGACAAGCTTTTGAAAAACACAGCATACCACATATTCCCCCTAAGAAAGCAAATGCTTAAAACTGAGAATGCATCAGCCTGATCTTCACAATTTCATATGTTTTTGGAATTAATTGTTTCTACTTGTCATTTTTTAATTATTTGGATTTTTGAGATACGTTCTCACCATGGAACCAAGGCTGGCCTAGAATTTAGTATGGCACCCAAGCTGGCCTTAGACTCATGACAAAATGCTTGCTCAGAGCGTTGGACCTTACTAGTGATGAGATTTCAGGTGTAAATCACACATGTAAATTTTAGTATTGAGTTAAAATCATTTCCATGTCATTTTATGAAATGTGGTCTGAGATGCAAGAGTATAATCAATTCTTCAATGAAGCAGATGCTTTTTTGAGGTGTCACCCTCCAAAGCAGGTATAGAATGCTTTTACTTTGGGGCCACATGTTCCTTTGCTTGCCTGATTACTCTGAAAGAAGCTAACTGATATTCTGTGGGTTGCTCTATAGAAGTATCCAGTAAGAGCCTTACCAGTATCTTTAGTACCAAATCATCAATGAACTGAAGGTAATAGTTGCAGAGAAACCCACTACTGTCAGTAACCCTGAGTGACTGTGGAATAGAAGTGTCTCCTTCCAAACTTCTGAGACCAAAGCCCAAACTGATATCATGATTACAAATGTTTTAGGACTCTCGGGTCACCACTACGTGATCATAAACATTTGCTTTCTTAAGTCATTAAGTGTGGGGATCTATGGTAAACAATTATGAATAATGAACCTAAAATCTTTTAATGTAGAAATTCTAAAGAGCTATCTCTTATTTACTAAATCAGAACCTCTCAAGGTCAGGATCAGTAATTAGTGTTCTAACCAATCTCCTGGATCATCCTCCTGCATATCAGGTTTGAGAATTATTCATTTACAGGATGAAATCTAAAATCTGTAGCCTGGCTTACAAGGCCCTCCCCATGACAACTTCAGGAACAGCATGATAGCAATAGGTAAGAGAAATAAAAGCTGAAGGAGACTGGGGGAGGGCAGGAGTATAGCAGGATTGGACAAGAGAAGAGAGAGGACAGAGGGAGTATGATGAGTGAATGTGGTCTGAGTATTATAAATAATAAATGTTATATATTGTATCATGATTTAAATTAGAAATAAAATATCACATTTGGATCAAAACAAAAACAAAATGACAAATAAAGACAAATTCAGGGTAAGTTCCTCCCAACAAAACCAAACCAAGGCAAACAAAAAACTTTGCTCAATCCTGTGTAGTTATCCTTAGGAATTTTATATCATAATCAGTTTATTAAGCTTTCTCTGTAGTCGAGGACATTCTAGTAGCCACCAAGCACTTATTAGCTCCCCAAATTGCATTAATTATGAATACTTCATTTATTAATGAAACTAATGAGAAATGCTACGTAGCGTTTCATCATAACCACTTTGTAGTAAATATGATAATTTCCTAACCAACACCTACAAGACTTTTCCTATTATTATTTCTACTTACAACCCAAGAACATAAACTTCAGAGAGATAAAACGCTTGCCTGAAAGTGTATCACTGCTACCTTGTGAGGCCAGACATGGCATGAGTATCACCTCGAACTAAACATCTACATTGCCTCCCAGAGCATAGTTCCTTAAATTGCCTCTGGTCCTTGAAGTCTGAAGACCTCTTCCACACAACTAGGTTCAAACATAATGCCATTGTGCTGCAGTACATATACGCTCATCATTCATTTAAGAAAAATCCTTTATATATCCCAAGAAAATCCCCAGGTCATGCCAATTTAGCACCAGAAAATAAAGAAGAGATGAATAAATATATAAATAAATAAATAATTAGACAAACAAATAAATCATTGAATGGGAGTTTATATTCTATGGATCTGAGAAACCACTTTGAATAGCTTGATGTGTTGCTAGTATGGTCCTGTTGAAAACTTATCACTACACTAATGTGATAATCTTTTTTTTTTTATTCGATATAATTTATTTACATTTCAAATGATTTCCCCTTTTCTAGCCCCCCCCACTCCCCGAAAGTCCCGCAAACCCCCTTCTCTTCCCCTGTCCTCCCACCCACCCCTTCCCACTTCCCCGTTCTGGTTTTGCTGAATACTGTTTCACTGAGTCTTTCCAGAACCAGGGGCCACTCCTCCTTTCTTCTTGTACCTCATTTGATGTGTGGATTATGTTTTGGGTATTCCAGTTTTCTAGGTTAATATCCACTTATTAGTGAGTGCATACCATGATTCACCTTTTGAGTCTGGGTTATCTCACTTAGTATGATATTCTCTAGCTCCATCCATTTGCCTAAGAATTTCATAAATTCATTGTTTCTAATGGCTGAATAGTACTCCATTGTGTAGATATACCACATTTTTTCTTCTCTCTTGTGCATGCTCTTCTGGTTTCCTCTTCCATTAGGAGAGGAAGGTCCCGGACAGCCTTCTTTTACACCTTTCTATTAAACCTTGAACTTTTTATCTTCCAGACTTGAAGCAATAAAGGCCTGTTTGTCATAATTAATTGGTTTTAGGGACTCGGAGTATCGCAATGCAATCTATTAGCCAATAAGAAACACAAATGATTGTTCTAAAGGAAAAGAAAATAGCACTTGAGATGATGGAAGATTGATGAGAAATTGATACTGATAAATGGAGTTTCTAATATTAAACAGTAGAAGACAAGATTTGCACAAAGGCAACTCGTAGCATGGATAGAGTACTGTGTGTGAGTAGATATTTACACAGCAATGTAAATTCCTGAGGGGAGGGCACTTACAAAGTTCATAGGACATCAAGATGGGTCCATGTGGCTTAAGTAGATCCAGGTAAGGGACAGGAACCAGATGAGTTAGAGAAAGAGAAAGGACAAGGGATCTTCTCAAAGTTCTTCTGAACTGTTAGAAGGGATGGGGAATTTCTGTACATGAAATGGGAATAGTGGGAGGTTGGAGAACATGATTTAATTTCAACCTCAATAGATCATTTTGATTGATACCCTGGAACATCAATGTATGGAAATGGTGGAGGCAGTAAGTCCAATTAGAATACTTATGAACCTATTTCAATACACAATTAGCCATAAAATTCTGGGCTACAATGATGGCCTAGAAGTGACAATACATGACTAAATTTTGAGTACATTATGGTCAGAGTTGGTAGTAGTAACAGAAAAAAAACCACATCATTTGGGATATAATAGCAAAAATAAGCCATTGTCTTAGGCCAGAGATAGGAAAGACTATACAAATCATAGGCTTTTCTCATGGGATAATGGAGTTCAGCAGTTTGAATAACAAATGCTAAGTTTTTAAGGTATAGTATATCTAAGCAGGCATGTCCAAATGGAAAATCAACTCCACAGACATTCAGAGGAATAAGGGATGCAAGGGAAATAAACTATAGCAAGCATAATATTTAACAGTGTGGGACTCTGAAATCTTTAAGAGTATTGTTATTATTGGGATTACATTGAGGATCAATGAACACAAGCCTTTTCTCACTCAATTCTTTTTCTTAATCACTTAGAAAATGTCTATTGACAAACAACTAGTTCTGTATTGTCTGTTTGGTCACGTCTCCCACCAGATATATCAAGTAGAGTGCATTTACATTTGGTTTTTATATTTTATTCATTTTGCATACATATAACAGAGTTTTGGGTCATGTTGTTTGGGAAAAGCATTACAACTAATACTGGGGTAGAAAATAAGATAGGCATGTCAATTGTAGTCACTATTTGAACAGGATAAGCACAGTTAAAATAGGGGTGGATTGTAAGGGAAGGTTACACACTTTCCTTTGGAATTCTTAAATCTTAATCATGAAAGACTCATTTGGAAATGTAAATTGTAAATAAGCTAGGAAATGTCTGGAAAGAATTTTGGGACATTAAGAGAGTTAGCTGAGACCCGGTTATGTGTGAGCTCTACATTGTATTCTAGCTAGGGATACAAAGGACCCACATTAGATGAATGTCATATGCTCTCAGTGCTCAGTCCCAGAATAACACTGGAAGACAGTGTTATTGAAGTTATGGAAGAGAGGAGGGTGGTGAACCCTGGAGAAATAAAAGAGGATGAATGGTGCTGTAAGAAAAGTATAGAATTAGGAGTTCAATTCAGCCTTATTTAGATCTTCAAAAAGATTGAAAAATTGTCATAATCAAATGATATTATAGTTCGCATTACTGGATTTTTCACTTTGGATCTGAAAGGAGACTAGCTTACTCTGGAAAGTGCTCTTAGGTTCACTTTGAAGTTTATGAGAAGAAGATGCATAGAAGCAAATGAAAAGAAACTTTCTCATGGAGAAAGTTCCCATGCTACTGGAAGACTTAGGATGGAGGAACACCCTCCTCTCAAACGTTCTCATGAGTATCTGTAATAAAGAAAGTTTATCAATAATGCAAATTCAAAATGACTTCCGTTCTTCTTTTCTGTTTTTATGAGGCTGTATTTAACCCCAGTGAAGCATAATTCTTAGCAGACTGTCTTTCAATTAAAGCAATCCATCTATTCACATCGATTCTAGTACTGCTCAAGTCTCATTTTGAATTGCCTTTTAAAAAAAGGTGAACATTAGCGGGGAGTGAGAAAATTAATGCTTAATGTAATATGTGTTGTGTCAGTCTCAGTCTATTCATGATTGGTTCTATGGAGATGAGTCTAGCTATAAGAGATGAGGGAAGGAAGATGCAATTATACAAAGTTATTGAATATACTGCTCAGTAGGCATTAATCAAGTTCATTTGGTGCCCAAGGAACTTCAACAGTTGTTGCACAGGTATGGGGAAGGAAGCATATCTATTTTTTAAAAATCCCTAATTCCAGGTTATATGTGATATGGTAGTGAGGAGCAGCAGAAGCAAACACTGAATATGAATTGAAGCACAAATCCTGCTAAGAATTGTACCTCTCTTAAGCAGGAGTTCTGTGCTATGTAGATCTAATTAAAAGTTTGAGTGATGGGGAGATTATTTCAGTCAAGATGATTCTACTGAAGTGGACAAAAACATTGGGCCCCAAAGCATTTACTTTAAAACTCATTTAGAAGTCTTCCTGATGTTGGAGATTGCAAGCCATCCATGGGCAATTTAGCAATTCAAAAGATGTAGGAGTCTAAAGAACGTATAGATTCATCTTCACTTCATCACAGTTGACTGCTATCTATTCAACTATCAATGCCTCATAGACACATGCCCAAACTCAGGAAAGAATAGCACAAGTACTTCCTTTCCTTTCAGATCAAACAAGCAATTTATCCAAATTTATCTTTTACTTGTGCCACACAGACATGTTCCTCTAGGCCCCTGAGGGGTTTCGTTGTTAGCCGTAAGCTCTGTATTTTTCCAGGGACATCAGGCTATTTCTTGGAATGCTGTGTGTAGTTCATGCTTCCCGATACTCTAAATGCTTTCTCAAGTGTTCCTAGCACAAAAAGTTCCTGTACATCTATTTTATCTAGATCTTTCGATCAGGATAAGCGTGATATTCCCTACAATTATGTACTAGTATCTGACTCTTGTACAACTTTAGTATGTTACAGAGATGAGCAGGAGCAAGTTTTGGTGTATTGCGAATATTTTTTTTTCTGCTCATGGAATCTTGATTCCAACACAGTTATTTTATTATCAAGACTACTTACAGACAAGAGACTGAGAGTTAACAAGGACTGGTAACTTGAGCACAGCCTCACAGCTGGAGAAGGGAAGAGGGACTGAAAATAGCTCATTCACATGCTGGGTCTCCTTTCTGTCACAGAAAGACATCAGGTGTCTAGCCTGAACTGCACTGGTAAGCCTCCTGGAAAGCTGATCCTCTAAGAGACTTAATAGGTTGGTAGTTATTAGCTTGATAATGACGTAGCTTGATTCAGTTCCCACCCTCTTCCCATACCTTTTGAGCCTCCTGCCTGCATATCCCACATGACAGAACCCCAGTTCTATCCACTACACCTAGTTTGTGCAGTGCTGGAAATAGAACCCTAGCTAGACTTGTTGAACATGTTAGGCCAGCACTCACTCCACTAAACTACATCCCCCACCCTCTTTCTAGTCTTCAAACAGGAATTGGTGAGATCATTTTAAAAAACAAAGTTGAACCAATAAGCCATGCAGCTCCATTACTGAAAAAGCCCCATGTTCCTTCCCAGTGCATATGCATGCTATCCAAATGTCCTACCAAGGCTGAAACATTCTGCATGACTTGACCCCTGACTAACTCTTTGCTTATCTAACATTTCCCTGTCTCAGAACTTCTTTGCATTCTTTGATGGGTGAAGACAGTTCCATCCTGGAGCCACTATCCTGCAGGGTATGTAGTCATACACAAGGCTGTCCCTTTCTTTATAGCACTTTATGTCATCGCTCTGCCTTCACACTGAATGTCTCTTCCAGTGGCCCTCCCTGACTATGGTGTCTAACATCTGGCCTTCGGAGCACAGCTGCTATGATAACGAAATCATTCCCCACCATGTTTCCCTTTGTTTTATTTCCTGACATTATCTTGTTAATTTGAAGTGAAGAACTATGCCTGTGTATTATCACTGTGTAGATTATACCCAGAGCAGTAATCTATATTGAAGCAGATCTTCTCATTATGATAAAAGATAGTTATAATATTTTGAAGAGAAGTTAAGAATAGGCCATTATTATTATTATTATTACTATTGCTATTGTTCTATTCAGGACTTAAAGCACTAAGCAGATATTACTACCACTGTGCTATATTCTCAGCCCATCAACCAAGTATTTTTAAATTAAGTGAATAAGCATATATAAAACAAAGTTACTGTTATAATTATACTTTGTTTCATGTTTACTTTATGACTTTCATTAAACTACAAGAAGCAGAAGGGCAGATATAGAAACTACTTTAGTAACAGGGACCAATTTTCTTTAGATGCTATTGAAATAATACTATTAAAATAATTACCATTGCATTTATATTAGTGGAAGTTTCCAAACAAAAAACAAAACAAAATAGAACAGAACAGAACAGAACAAGAAAAACCTCAGCCAAATTTCCTCATTATATAGAACTGTTACTGTCTTCTCAATGCAGCTGAAATGGATGTGTTTGTAGAAACAGATTGGCTATGAATGAGGCTCTGTGCCTGGTATCTCTGTTGGCTTCAGTGTTGGAAGAGAGTGTGGGATAATGGATTGGAACTGATGGAGAGGAGTGGATCCCTGCTTCTAATAATGCTTTGAAATGACTGTTGGCTTGAATTTGTGAGTGTCTATAAATTCTACTATGTCTTGATAAAGAACAAAAGGTATTTTCTGAGGCATCCGGAGGCATAATGCTCTGAATTCTTTCTTTGCTTTCCCTGGAAGCAAACAAAATATTGTGGGTTATTATTTCCAATTTGGAAGATGAAAACAAACAAAACCTGCCCAGCGGCATATAGCAGCATGTAGATAGTTGTCTTATCTTACAGTTAATGTAGGTAGTGTCCTGGAAGAGGTGTCTAACAAGCCAATATTATCAAGGTGTCAGGCACTCAGTTTATTCTTTCCTATCTTCCTATTATGTATATTGGACATCTTCCATAGGAGGCAATTTTTCAAATTAGGTTATTAGCTGTGTGAAAATTAGCTCTCAAATCTAACAATAAATCAGGTCTTGAATTTTAGAATACTTGTGAGGCCTGTTAAGCATTTCACAGCTCTTCAATAACCAGATGTGGGCAAAATGTGTTTTCAATATTCTATGCTCAGTTTATTACTTTTAAAGTGTCAATGCTACTGCAATTTAAAAACTTTTAAGGCAATCATTTTCTCCTTCAAGACTCTGCTAATCTTAGAAAAATAGTAAGGCCTCTTGTAAACAATTTGAAAGCTAATACCTGCTTGGGCAGATGGATGAGATACTGTACTGATGGGGCTATATGTGTCGTTTAGTTTAACATATGATGAGAATCTACTGTGAGGTAGACACGGTGCTTGGCATAGGAAATCAATTGGACACACATGTGACTCTCAGTTCTATGCTCTGCAGGGAACTGCCAACAATACAATTTCCATTACCATGTGTTTTGGAACTATAAGTTAAGTAGAGTTGTGACGAGAATCGGCCCAAGAGAAAGTTGATGTGTAGGGAGGATGCTTTTCAGGGCAATGGGACCTGGATAGACAAAAATGTGACTCAGTATGATGACAAGAGAACCACAAGTGGGTTCAGAAATGACAAGACAGAGGTGTGAAAGGGAAGAGCTGGGGAGAGAGACAGATGGGGTTGACCCTTGTGGGTCTCCTAAATCATGCTAAAGGACTCATGTGTACTTAATCTAATGAATTTGTAAGGAACCATTGGATGATAAAAATCTTTTGGTAGGAAAATAGAAGACAGATGTGAGAGCCTAAGACCATGGGTCAAATCATGTTGTCTACTTTAATTATTGATTATCATTGCAAGTTTCTCATCATCAAGATAAGAAGTTGAAGTCACCCTTAAGCCTTGATATTGCATTATAATAGATACAGTGAACATGTAAAAGCTGTAGTTAAAAGAGATGTGTGTATATTTCTGTTGTTAGTCCAGAGTTACTAGCTTGAGGAAAGACTGTGACTGTGATGGTAGTAGAAGTCTCTGGATGTCAAAGGCATGTATCTGGAAGCAGGTGTCCTTAAAGGAAACTGCAGTTTGCTGTTTTCACCACGGGTTAGCTTCTAAACTCCCACAGTTTGCTGTCTTTTTAAATATATCCTGCCTTTGACAAAGATTTGAGAATTGAAACTCTCTTTGAAAGAGATTTGAGAATTGAAAATCTGTCTTTCTACAGTTTCCTCTATATTTTAGATATTTTATTTTTATGGGTGTGTGTGTGTATGTGTGAGTGTGCATGCGTGCGTGTGTGCGTGTGTGTGTGTGTGTGTGTGTGTGTGTGTGTGTGTGTTGGTCAGTTCAATGCCTGTGGAGGCCAGAATATGTCTGGGAGCTGGAGTAACTGGTGGTTGTGAGCCTCCCTCCCTTCATGGATAATGGGAACCCCACTGGAGTCCCCTGCTGGAGCAATTAAAGCTCTTAACTGCTGAGCCATATCTCCACGCCTGAGTTTTCTGTATTTTTAGATTGAGTGATTAGAATGTTGGAGGACACTTCCTGCAAAATTCACTTATGATGTTCATGTTATTGACTAGGACTCCCATCTTAACCCCTAAACATGTTTTGTTATCTTTTCCTAACCCTATGGTGTGCTTAATACAAAACAAGTGAGATGCTAAATCAAACTTCCCCTTGCAACTTCAAGCTTCTCAGTTAACCAGAGAGATAAAAAGGGTTTTTTCATTGTTGTTAAGATGAGTCATTATATCTGTATGTGATATTTTTCCAATTTATTATCAAATTCTAATACCTTGCTATAAAATAGGTCATTCATATTTTTAATGCTTCCATAATATAGCAGTGAAAGATGTGAAAGATCACAATTCCCCTACCTATTATGCTAGCTTTTAGATATTCAGCCTAATACTATAGGTAACACCATAATAAGATTAGAGCTCAGTATGATGCATTTGTAATCTTAGCATAAAGAAGACTGGGCAGGAGGACATCATCATCAGCTTTGTGACTGGCCTCAGTGATACCTTGAGTTCCAGGACTGCCTGGATACAGAGTATGACACTATACCAGACACTCTGAAGCTAATAGAAAAGAAACTGGGGAAGACCCTTGAGGACATCAGTACAGGGTGAAAGTTTCTGAACAGATCACCAATAGTGTATGCTCTAAGATCAAGAATTGAAAAATGGGACCTCATAAAATTACAAAGTTTCTGTAAGGCAAAGGACACCATCAAAAGGGAAAATCGGTAACCAACAAATTGGGAAAAGATCTTCACCAACCCTACATCAGATAGAGGGCTAATATCCAATATATATAAAGAATTCAAGAAGTTAGACTCCAGAAAACCAAATAACCCTATTAAAAATGGGGTACAGAGTTAAACAAAGAATTTTCACCTGAAGAACTTCAGATGGCGGAAAACCATCTTAAAAAATGCTCAACTTCATTAGTCATTAGGGAAATGCAAATCAAAACAACCTTGAGATTTCACCTTACACCAGTCAGAATGGCTAAGATTAAAAATTCAGGAGACAGCAGGTGTTGGTGAGGATGTGGAGAAAGAGGAACACTCCTCCACTGCTGGTGGGGTTGCAAATTGATACAACCACTCTGGAAATTAGTCTGGTGGTTCCTCAGAAAACTGGGCACCTCACTTCTGGAAGATCCTGCTATACCACTCCTGGGCATATACCCAGAGGATTCCCCACCATGTAATAAGGATACATGCTCTACTATGTTCATAGCAGCCCTATTTATAATTGCCAGATGCTGGAAAGAACCCAGGTATCCCTCAACAGAAGAGTGGATGCAAAAAATGTGGTATATATACACAATGGAGTACTATTCAGCCATTAGAAACAATGAATTCATGAAATTCTTAGGCAAATGGATGGAGCTGGAGAACATCATACTAAGTGAGGTAACCCAGTCTCAAAAGATCAATCATGGTATGCATTCACTAATAAGTGGATATTAACCTAGAAAACTGGAATACCCAAAACATAATCCACACATCAAATGAGGTACAAGAAGAACGGAGGAGTGGCCCCTTGTTCTGGAAAGACTCAGTGAAGCAGTTTAGGGCAAAACCAGAACAGGGAAGTGGGAAGGGGTGGGTGGGAGAACAGGGGGAGAGAAGGGAGCTTATGGGACTTTCAGGGAGTCGGGGGCTAGAAAAGGGGAAATCATTTGAAATGTAAATAAAATATATTGAATAAAAAAATACAAAATAAAAGCTTATTTCTCTTCAAGGAAAAAAAATTCCCATACATATGTCACATACACCATATATTCTGTCTCTTGTCTCTGTGTCTGTCTGTCTGTCTCTGTGTCTGTCTGTCTGTCTGTTTCTCTCTCTCTCTCTCTCTCTCTCTCTCTCTCTCTCTCTCTCTCTCTCACACACACACACACACACACACATACAAAATCTGTGTAATATACATTGCTTTGAAGCATTAGTTTGAAATCAAAACCACGCACCAACTTCTATGACATCTTCAGGTTTTAAACATGCTGGTGGATTTCAAAATTGTGTGTACAACACAACTGCCCGGTGGCTGACTTGGAATGCACAGAATTAGCTATTTGTGTCCTGCAATGAGGGGCAAGTCAGTGACAGCACCTGTGATTAACCACCTGCTCTACTAATTACAGAATTGCAGATTAGATATTCTACAAAGCAACTCACTTCCTACATTTCAGATTAAAGGTACAGATTTACATAATAGAAGAACATTTATTCCACTAATGGTTTCTAATAAATTCATACTTGATTTGCATTAAGGAGAGTTACATTTGGGATATGCATTTAGACACCATCTTTTCAAGATTTCTCGCTGGATGACGCTGCAGTGCTACAAGAACCCACAGGTCCACAAGAGCAATCTGCGTTAAGGGATTCATCATGGAAGAATTCAGGAATTTCAGAAACATACAAATCAGATTTCAAGCTTGCAATAAATAAAATTATCCTCATGAGAAAAGAATTTTGTTTAAAAAACAAAAATAAAATGCGCTAGTAAGCTGTTGTTGAGAATTTTGGAATGATATAATCAAAATAACAATACTGCTTATGATATTAAAGATATGTGAAGGAGAGACCCTAGAAAGGAGGGTTAAGAAATATGAATTTCATGTATCAAAGAACAAATGATGAGCACTGAATTTGTGACAACCACTGTTTATATGAAACAGTGAAGAGGAAAATAAGGAACCTTGAAGGTCATATTTAAGGATATAGCTTTTGTGTGTGTATAGACTGGGATGGTGTGTGTGTGTGTGTATGTGTGTGTGTGTGTGTTTGTGTGTATATACAGACAGAAACATGCATATATACCTTTCAAATACCAAAAGAAAATTAATAAGTAGGATGACTATGACTAAGAAATATATAGCTTTTGGGCAGTAACTACTAATGACAATAGTTTTGGAAGTAAGAGCAAGGATGAATCAGTCTGTGTGTGTGTGTGTGTGTGTGTGTGTGTGTGGTGTGTGTGTGCATGGTGTGTGTGTGTGTGTGCATGGTGTGTGTGTGGTGTGTGGTGTGTGTGTGTGGTGTGTGTGTGTGTGTGTGTATAATTTTATAAGGGTTGGCCAGAGAAAGCCCAAGTAAAACAGCTCACAAAATGAGAAGCCACAGGTATTTCTGCAAACTTCCTAGCAAGAGCAGAGGCTGTCTCCCATATGCCTGGTACATGAGGAATTATTAAGAAGTAGGAAGGACTTAGAGAGGCAGAGCAACAGGAAGCCAAGTAGAGAGAGAACAAAGCTGGGGCAGCCCCAGAGAGCATGGATAACAATGTAAGGTTTTGCTTTGAGTTATATGGAAAGGATCATGTACAAAGAAGAGAAAAAAATCACAACATTTTAGAAAGTGAGAAATGAAGAAATTGGGATAGCTTATTAATGGATAAATCCAAATACTCCATCTAGGGTCAAGGAAACCAATGTTGGGATTTTTGCATGAGCAACTATGCAAGAAACAGGTTAGGCTAGAAGCTACATCCTAACTCCATATTACACACAGACTTGAAGTTTCATAAACTCACCCCAGGCAGATATGTCTTAGCTTCAAGGAGACAAGATATCAGTGTTGATGGGTTCAGCATCAGTGATTCTAAGATGACCAACCATTAATAAACTGTTAGAAGAAATTAAATCTTTCAACATTATACTTTGATCTTGATTTCAGCAGGAATTCCATTTATTGAATGTCATTAATTAGAACATGTTCCACAAGAAAGATTTTAAGTGGTTAAATTGATCTGTCCTTACATTTTTTTCTTTGTGGGTTAATTTAGAATGGCCTCAAAAATTGGTTGTGGCCTATGATGGCCCTCTGTGATTTGCATAATCCAAGGACATCTGTCTTTTCTCTACTACTTTGTTTGTTATAGGCAATGCTTCCTGGAAAAGATGTTTAATATATGGTCTACAGTTTACTTGGTTTAGGCTTCAGGCTAATTAAGTGAGTCCTAGTTCTTCCTTATGTGGGCTTGGACCTTGGCCTCAAAGCAGCTTCAGAAGATAATCCAAGGCCTGACCAACTGCTCCCCTCAAACAAACAAACAAACTAACAAACTAACTAAAACCAACCAAACAAACAAAATTTCCCAAACCCGAAAACAAACAAAATAAAACAACAACCCCCCCCCAAAAAAAAACCCCACATGTTGTTGGTTAAAAGGATAGATCCTCCACAATGAAACTGCTAACTGTACACAGGATATTTTACAGTGATTCCGTGGTATCATCCTAACATTCCCAAGTAAGACACTGACTGAATAGTCTTCAGTTGAGTATGGCTGTGTCATTCCTCATTTGATTGATAACCAAATCAAATGAGCAGCGATTTTCTAGATGTTTCTCTCTAGTATTACTGATGGTGAGTTCTTACTGGGTACCTTTACACAAGTATGCACATATCCTATTAGAGGACATGCTCAAGTAAGAGTGCATTTTCTGTTGTTATTTTCCTTTCTTCCTATGCTCTTAATGAATGCAGAATGCAGCTACAATTCTTATGAATTGACCTATTTATATGTGGGGGTCTTGCATTCAGCATATAAGCATACATAAGGCTATTGTTTGCCAATTAGTATGTTGTTACTTAGTTTCAATTCTTTCCCCATTCTCCAGGCTGTTATGCTTATGTCTTAGATGCCAAGTTGCTGAATGGACAAGTTTTAAAGGAGAGATTGTTGTAAAGTGGCAGATGTGATGAATCACTGAGTTTCCTTTGCAGGGGGGGGGTGCAGCTTGTGATGCAGGCAAGAAAACTGATTCTTCCTGTCTGTGCCACACTGCTAAGCAATTAGGTGACCTTGAAGTAGAGACTCCTCATCTCTATATAGCTGATAAGGTAACTAATACAGCTGTATAGAAGATGATCTCAAGACTGAGCTCTCAACTCATCCCCTACTTCCTTCTGGATACATTTTTGCAATTCATGTAACTTAAAAACCTAGCTCCTGACTTGTAAAACAAGGGCTGAATATCCATAAGATTTGTTCTAAAAGGGTTAATTTAGTAACAAAATACTTAGAAAGGTAAATGTCATCTACTGGCCAAATAGGAACCTGTTAGCATCTCTCTCCTTCTCTCTCTCTCTCTCTCTCTCTCTCTCTCTCTCTCTCATTTTTTTCTACTCACTTCTACATCTTACAATACATAAATTATTTAATTAGCAATCTAATAGTAGAGAAAAAATCTTCATATTAAAATGAAGACATGTCAAGAAGATAAATGATCCTAACAAGGAGGAGAGACACATAATAGCACAGTTCCTCAAGGAACTATGCTTAAAATAGTCATTAGCAATCATTTTGTTTCTATTGACAGAGTTAACGGTTCTCCCAGCTAGGCTGGTTCCTTGTTGGTTCCATGCATACATACACCCTGTGAGCATCTGTAGATACTTTCCCTGTGGGGGTAGCCCCAGGGCAGATGAGTGTTGATGGTGGAGAGAGATTAGTGAATAGAGATCAGCAGGCACTGGGACAGGCTAAAAGTAAAGTACAGGAGGAAACCTTGACTTAGGGAATCCACACCATCATGTGCAATCAAATGTCACATATACAAATATATACATAGACATAGACATTAAACTTTATACACACATACATACACACACATTGTATATATATCATTATATATATATATTTCATGAGGTAGAGGCAGTCATGAGAAATTCTGAACAACCTCAAGAATATCAAGAATGGCAAAAAGAAAACCAACCAAACAACAGCAAAACAAAATACTCCATCCCCACACACCAGAAATCAATACATATAAGCAAAAGACCAATGGAACACAGGAATGCACAAACAAAGCAATATGAAAAAATATCTACAAAACCACCAGTGAGTTCATATTGTGTTGGCTATCTACTCCCGGGCATGATATACCCTGAAGGGTGGTTAATATATTCAGTACGATTCCTTTGATAAAGCCTAATTTTTCCTGTGCGAGGGCTTTGAATTACAGGTTGCCTCTTGGTCAGAGATGGGAGGGAGCCTGTGCACATGCTCCGGGTCTCAGTGCTGGGACATCTTCTGGCTTGAGCGGATGGGCACAGTGAATTCATTTAAACACTAAGCCTGCTGTGTCAGGAGAGAACAGTTTGCTGGGAGTCATCATGCCCTCTGGCTCTTACTGTATCTCTTCTTTCTCCTCAGCATGGGTACCTGAGCCCTGAGGAGAAGGGAGGATGAAAGCAATCCATTTAGGACTCAGTGCTCCCAGAAGCTCTCACTTGTCCAGCCGTGAGTCTCTGTGTCAGTTCTCAACTACTGCTGGGTATTTGCGTATGTGTTCGTTTGTGAGTTTGTGTTTTAAAGTCAGGGAAAGAAAACCACGGAGTAGAGCGGGCAGGCCAGTGGAAAGGAGCTGTGAAGAGTTGGGGGAGGGGAAACGTAGGATCACTAAAGATTGTACAGATTTTTTTCAATTCAATTAAAAAAAATGCCAGGAATGTTATGGAGTGGTAGGACAGGTAAAGAGGTTATTTTTCAGCTTTGCATTCCATTTGTGTTGGGTTCTTCAAACATAAATTCTTAGGCTTTGAGCAAACTAGGAAATCAAAGTCTGCTGTCTCTGCCTCCAGCCACGGACTAGTTAATTTTAGAACCAAGTGATCTTTTCCTCCCGAGTCTTCTGATGGGTGTACAGCAAATTTTCTTGCATTAATGTTTGTCTTCTTGTAACCTTTGCTTTCCTTAGTCACTGCAGCGATGATGTGGCTTTCTTCATATAGCTCTCCCTTTCAGTATTAATGGCAGCTTTACAATGAGACATTCTTTTTTTTCTCATTGTAATTCCTTAAACTTAACATTTTATAAACTTCATCTTATAAATCTCATTAATTTGCAATTCAGGGAAGAAAAAAATAGCACCTCCAATAAAAAAAAGCACTCATTGTATCTGATAACTCATTTTAACCACCAGAAACCTGACAGTGAGCCAGCTTCCACCTCCAAAGAAAGAACTTATGAAGAAGTTGAATAACTTGCTCTTGCACGGGGCTTATTAAAAAAATTTAAGTATTTCAGATGAATACTTAAATTTTGGCTGCCACTGAATAAGTTTATCAGTAGTCTGTGAAGCATAAAGGTGGTAACCTGTCGGAGTGGTGACAAAGCAAAGGTGACCTCCGAAACAACTTTAGAAGTTCACAAGTGGGAATACTGAGGCATATTGGAGACCCTGACACAGGTAACCACGAACTGTAATAGAACCGATGGTTTCTTAACTCTAATTCTCCTGAATCGGATCCAATATTCTTAAAAGTAGTTGTGGTGAATTACAAGGTATCTTCCATTTTTCTTCTTTCTTTCTCAAGTTGATCAAGCTTTCCAGATTCTCTCTTGAAGTTCAGTATGATCACGTGACAGCTTGAACTGAGATTAAGCACATGGAAGTACTGGGTGGCTTATCTGGGCCCATGTCAATTCAACTTTTGATATTTGTTCTTCAATGAATCTGACCTGAGAGCAGACTTTAGTGGTGTCAGTGATACTGGCAATGTGTCCATCAGCTGGGATGCTCAATCATCAGCTGGGATGCTGGGATGCTGGGAATCTGGGGTGCTGAAGGCCATTTGGAGATATAGCACCCTAGCAGTCTCTTATCCACCTACTTTGTTTTTAGAGGCAGAGAAAGATACTTATATTGTTTGAACCATATCATATCAAGGAGTTATTTTAATAGTTATTGCCATATTGTTATTAATACATTCAATATATAGTTTCAGCAATGACATTAACCTACTAAGATTTATTGGTATGTGCATTTATTTATTAATCAAAGAATAAGGCAACATCTAACTAACTGGAAATACATTGCTGGCTGGTTTACTGTCACATGGCGAACCAATGGGGGTAAATAAGGACAGCAAATGCAAAAAGTATATTAACATACAACCTGATGGAAAAAAGTAAAAACGTTCTTTTAAAGGAAAATAAGTCTGGGTAAAGAAAAAGAGAAAAGCATGTAAGAAGGCTTTCCAAATGCAGAAGTTAGAGGTGACTGCATGCCCATCAATTTTAATTTCATATTTGAGGCATACAGAAAACTTGCAATAAGACAGAGAAAAAAGAGAAATATTGTCACATCAATCAGATGGTGAGAAGAAAAATATTTCTTTTTTTGGAAACTGGTGTTATTTTATAAGAGAAGAAAAATAACTGATGAGATTGAGGTCTGTTTTTGAACTCAATGAGGTGGCAGTCATAAAGATATAGTATATTATATATTATATACATGTAGACACATAGATATGTACATATCTAATGTTTGTTATTGTATATAATCTTAGTGAGTATATTTCTGAAACTCTTACTAAAGAGTATGATAGGAAAGTGATACCATACATTGTTGGTTTCAGTCACTGTTGTGTCTTCCTTCTTCAGCGATGATAAAAAGCAAGTTGTGTCTTGATATATATATATATATATATTCTTATGTTTCAGTTCAGCCACACAGTAGATAGCTTGTAGAGGAAAAACTTTGGGTTGTATTCTGTTTATTGCTACAGTCTAACCTGTTAGGGATTACAAGATTTAACACCTAGCACCAAGAAACCTCAAATTCCCAGTAATTAACTTGTTTTAATATACCAAAGCCAAGTTCTTTGAGGAAAAGTAAAAAAAAATTAAAAAAATGATAGAAAAGTATAATGCTATTAGTCTGAATTTAAAAATTAATGTATATAAATGAAGTAGCCATTTCTTTTAATTAATATGATACGTTTATTTGGTTAAGAGAATTCTTAAAAAGATATCTACCACAGTTTTCCTTGTAATAAGTAGCTCAAAGATGATATTTTCATGAGTCTTATTGGAATTAATGTCACAACACATTTAAGTGCTTGTTATAATCCATCAAACTTCTAATCAATAAAGGTATAATTGTGATTCATTTGTTAAATAGTATTTACATATGTTAAGTTATGGTCAGAAGAAAATAGAAAACAGAAAGTTTGAAATGGCCAATAGAAGTCATTACTTAACACAATCAGAGACATTACTTATTTGGTATTCTGAAAGTTATTATTTTGACATCTAGGTGAAAATACACAGACCCTAGAAAGGAAGAAAAAGGACAACACATAGGGATGTCTTGTAAAGTAGCCCGTAACCTTAGGAAAAACTGTATACTAACTCTTAGTCAGTCAACATTCTCTGACCGCTGTAGTTTATAGAAACAATGCTCTTCAAATTCTTTTGAAATGTACCCAGCTATCTTACATTTTTTCTTTTGTTCATATGTTTATATATGCTTTAAAAATCTATACTCAATTATTTTAGAGTGTGCCTCCTCAACGAGAAGGCTGATCTCACTGAGTTAAGGGCAGAAACTGTCCTTTCTCGGTCCTGTCTCTGCTCCACTTGGCAAATTGCTTAGCTTTTACTAGTGGACCAAGAAAGACATTAAGGCTCATTTATGTGAAAAGACACATGAAGTTCCTTATGGTCAAAAAGAAATAAAAAGTGCTCGGTATGCTTTCATAGTGGCAAAATAATACATATCACAGTAGATGACACAGCAATGAGTATGTAGTACCCAGTGTAAACCTTAAGGCCTCTAAAATCCACATGAAATTACAGTGATAAAGAGAGCTATCTGGAGAAGGTGAAACAACTTCAATCCCCAGGAAACGGAAGGAGTTGAGTTAGTGATAGGGAACATACATGGGGATACAATAAAAGGTAGGAATAATAGACTTTTTCATGAAGAATGTTTAATGTATACTGTTAAGTGACTGTTTTCAAATAGTCCCTATAAATCCTTGTGCTGACAATATGAATACAAGCATAGAACCTGGACCAGTTAAAGCGACATTCTAGGGATTTGTCTATGATTTGCAAGTGGTCTATGTTTATTAAAGTGTCATGTGCTAGAAGGTAGTCTCCAGTGTAGCTACTGAGGTAGCAGAACTTTCATAGGTGTAGTCTGGTGAAGGAGGCTTGTACATTGTGGTTGCTGCCCTCAGAAGAGGTTGATGTCCTTATGAAAAGAACTGGCTTGATTGTGTGAGTTGGGGTGCTATTGTGGAAAGAGACCATCCTGGAGCCTGCCTCTCTCTGTCTTACTGAGTTGCTGTGGCTCTTTTCCACACATTGTTCCCACCATCATGGCACAATGATGGCCACAATGAGACCCTTCGAGAGTCTGACTGGGAAGAGGATGCCCAATTAAGAACATTTTATCCAAAGAACTCAGAAACAGTTTCAATCTGAGACTTTCATGCTCCCAAACTGTGAGCTTTCCAATTGAAAATAACTTCATACATTTCATTATAGAAAAAAATGCAGGGGGTAGGGAGATTATGCCAGACTTGTGTCCAAAGTTAAAAACATTTCCTTCTCTTTGGTTCTATACATAATGAGAATATTCATTGTCATATCCTGTCCCTATTTTAATTAAAGCTGATTTTCAATATTAGCTTTCAGTACTCTACTATTTGACCTCTATAATGATTCCATGGTTTCTAATTAAATATCTTATACTGAAAAAGTATTGAGTTAAACATTCTCTTTTTCCTAATTTCAAATGAATTTATATTAGATTTTAATTTCCAAATAATTAATGGCTGTCTTCCAACACTTGAGATTCATGGCTTCTTTTCAACCATCATGCTGTTTTAATGGTTCTTAATTTTTAACTGGATATTTTATTTTCATTAAAAAGTGCTGTTGAAGTTGGAGAGAATTAGCTCAAAGCCCTCTATCCTACAACATTTATTAGTGAACACTGAATAAAAATATATTTGGACAGAGACCAAGAGAAGCTTCTTGTAGAATTTTCTAGGTAAAAGATATATCTCAAGCAATAAAAATGGATTCAGAAGCAAGATGAAATATGAAGGGAAATGATGAGCAAATGAGAATGTATTAATAGTGTGATCATAAATTTGAAAAACAAAAATAAGGATATATTCTGAGAATATGTTAATGTTGTGAACATAAATTTAAAAAAAAAACAAAAATAAGGATTAGGAAATTAGAGTATCATTATAAAGCTAGATAGAATATTCAGGGGCATAACAGTGGGCTATAATGAGGATTTGAAGACAGTTAAGGAATGTTCAGGAAAAGAACATTCAGTGGGGCTACTGATCCACAGTAGTCTTCATAAAATCTAGTTTACAAGGGGTTAACAACGGTAAAAATTGAAAGAGTGTATAGAGCACCTAGGATCAGAAGTGTAAAAAGAAAATTTTTTAAAAAATCCATACATTTAAATGGGGCTGAGGTCTTATTCTGTAATGGAGGCCTTGCCAACAATGTACTTAGGCTCTAAGTTCAATTCACAGCACCAGAGCAAACAAAGTAAAATAAACGCAAACAGCTAACCTAAAAGGAAGGATCAGCCTGGTAGAGTAACAGGTGTGTGTGTGTGTGGGGGGGGGGTATTCATGTCTACTTAGTTCAAAAGAGTGATTTCTCCCTCCCTGGAAGAATAATTATGTCAAGTCCATGGGCACACAGATATGATGCAAAGGAGTGACTTACAAATTAGGCTCAGTGAAACAGAGATGATCATGTGCCAAGCTGGAAACAGAGAATTTATGGTCTGGATAGTTGTACCTCTTAAAATTGCCACATGAAAATTCTGACCTGCAGTGTGATCACCTAAGAAGTTGGTTTTTCTCTGAGAATAGTGCAGGAGAGTGGTCTCTTGAGTGCCATCGGTGCCTTCATAAAGGTGGCCCACGAGCTTTTTCTCATATGAAGTCAGAGACAGATATTGTCAGCCATCAAGTGGGTCTTCACAGTATCTGGCATCCTTGTTTACAAACTACTCCTTATAAACTGAAACAGGGGAATTCCGATCTGATTTGTAATGACCCAAACTCTACAAAATCGACCAGAAAATGGTAGCAAGAAGCTAAGGAAGCTGCTCCAGGACACGGCTGCTCGGTTCTGCACCAGAGAGAAACCTAGGAGAGTGCTTTTGTTTCTCTTTTATACTATGGAATGATGCAGCGACACCCAGACGTCACTTCCGGAGTGTTGGCCTTCAACAGAGGCTACAACTGAGAAGCTGTGAGGTAAGAAAATGCAACCTAGGATACAAACATCTAAACATCTAAACGTGGTATGGAACCTTTTAAAGATTGTCACTTATATAAAAAAAGGTATTTCTGATGTCTGCTATTATTCATAGTTCATTAATATCACTTGTCAATATTCTATTTAATCCCCTCTCTTGCCCATGTTTTTGCTCTTTCAAGTTCTTCAAATTCTGTCACCTTGGCTATCTCGTTCTGTGTCATTTGTTAATACTTTATCTTTCCTTGATGTCCCCCTCCAACTTTTTTATTAACCTCTTTCTCTTCTCTGTTTTAATCTCATGTGCATTATCTACAGTTTCAAGGAGTTCCATTAGTTTCCATAGAAACTTGTTTGATTCATGATACACGCTCTGAATCCCTGCCATCTTCTAGCCAGTAGACAGCAGAGAATACATTTTAACAGCTCCTCTGGTCCAAATGTCCAAATGTCTGTTACACTGTGGCTTACTCGAGCCACACTCCTCTCCCTTTCAGTTTAACTCACCTATGAAGTGGACACCATAGCTTGCCTGCCTACTGAAGTTGTGCAGGTCAACACAGAGGGATAAAAACAGTTCTTGGTTATAAGGAATCTGTAGCCTAGTGGCAGTCCAGAATGTTAAACCGCCTACTCTACAAAGAGCCTGGGTAAAATGAATACCACGATTCACAACTCAAGAAAACTGGTGTTATCAGTTGCATGAAAGCTTAGCGGGACCCGCCCAACAGAGTGCTAATTCAGCAGCACGGTGTGGAACATACATCAAGTTGATCCTCAAATTTTAATCAAGGCTGGGTATTGTGAAACTTTGACAAATGCAGGTGGTTAGACTTAATGCAAAAGTAGGATCTGAAGACCCCTAAAGTATCCAAATTCCTTGAAGACAGTGTGAAAGAGAATTTAAACAATGCCAATTTTATACTTTGAAAAATGATCTTAGGCCAAAGTAGCACTATTCCATTTACATTTTTATTGTATACTTTGCGGAGAAAGTACTAAAAATAGATCGCTTGGCTTCAATCCTGTGATCAGGATTTCTGAAGTTTTTTTTCCCTTCCCAGGAAAAGCTGGTATATATCTATGTGATTCACCAAGGAGCAGAAAAGAATTAGCAATAAACTGCACTCATAATCACCATATATCAAAGTCAGAAAAGGAACATTTTAAATTATATGCATTATTCTTAACAAATAATTATCTTTAAATCATGGACCACTGGGTTTGATAAGTGCCCTTTTCTCTTAAACTTCAGCCTTAAAGTTTAATAAATGACTTAAGTCATAGAATTTGTCATATTGGCTTCGGTTATAAGATTTTCAAGTAAAATTGATGTGGTTAAAAATTCAGAAATATGTTTGACTTTCAAATGTATCTGGCAAATTACATTTGAAAATTCTAGCAAAATGGGGACTAATTTAAATTGTTTATTGAGAGCCCGTCTCAGAAAAAGTACGGAGTCTTAAGTGAGAGAAGAGTTGTGCAGCTTAACTTTGCACAGACCATGCTCAGTTGCTTACTGGAAAGAGTCTAACTTCCAGAGGACCCTGCTATACCTCTCTTGGGCATATACCCAGAGGATTCCAGGCATGCAATAAGGACACATGCTACACTATGTTCATAGCAGCCTTATTTATAATAGCCAGAAGCTGGAAAGAACCCAGATGCCCCTCAATGGAGGAATGGATACAGAAAATATGGTATATTTACACAATGGAATACTACTCAGCAATTAAAAGAAGCGAATTCATGAAATTCTTAGGCAAATAGTTCGAACTGGAAAATATCATCCTAAGTAAGGTAACCCAATTACAAAAGAACACACATGGAATGCAATCACTGATAAGTGGATATTAGCCCAGAAGTTCTGAATACCCAAGACACAACTCACATATCAAATCATTCCCAAGAAGAAGGAAGGAGAGTTCCCTGGTCCTGGAAAGGTTTGATGCAGCAATGTAGGAGATTGCCAGGACTGAGAAGTGGTAGGGGGGTGATTGGGGAATGGGTGGAGAGAAGAGGGCTTATGGGACTTATGGGGAGGGGAGAACTGGGAAATGGGAAATCGTTTGGAATGTAAACAAAGGATGTAGAAAATAAAATCCAACAACAACAACAAAAAACAGACAAATTATTTGCATGGAATCTTATGCTGATGTTTCAAATTTACACTTTCTTATTGTAGAGTATGTCTTGCGAAGGACTAAAGGAGAACTTCCAATGCATTTGTGTCCAAACATAATGCCAGTTTTTTTTTTTTAACATATGTGGGCTTGACTTCATCCTAACACTGAGGCTACCATAGAAGTCAGGTGACAAAAGGTTTAGTATTTACAATTCGAATACCTTGTTCTTGTCTCAAGATCATGGTGTCCTTTATATCAAGATTCTTTGGGGGAAAGGATCCAAAAAAAAGATGACAGGTCAGCAAATGTGACAACCCCAGAATAGATCTTTAGTACCCAATAAAGCCTTGGTATGGTGGGGCAAGCCTGTGAGCCTAGTGTTGGTTAGGCAGACACAAGAAGTTCCAGGGCTTAGTCTGTATGAAGCTGTGATCTTCCGGCTCCCTTGAGATACCTCCTGTACCTTTTAAGCATTCCTGTTAGATGTTTGTGTGCTTGCTTCACCTGTGAGGGCACCCACGTGCTACAACCCATAATGTAGCAATCAGGAGACAACTTAATAGAGTTGATTATAGCCTACCTACTTTACATGGGCACCGGGGGATTGAATGCAGGTCACCAGGCTTGCAAAACAGGTGCTTTCACCACAGAGCCAGCTCACCAGTGCTGTCTCAAAAACTAAAGTGAAAGCAATAGAGACATCTATCATTAACCTATATCCTCCACACATGCACTCAAGGGCAAGTGTACCTACAATGTACACACACACGCGCACACACACACACACACACACACACACACAGGTGCACACACACTGGTGGTGATATAAATAATGAACATTTTGTCTATTTTAGAATAAAAGTTCATTCCTCTATTAAAACTGAAGGAAGGAATGAAAGGCTACACATGTCAATAAAACTGACCGTATTAGTGCTTTTCTTTCTTGTATATTTACTTCTGTATATACAGGATGGATAATAGCACATATTCATTTTTATAACAGAAAACTAAGACACAGAAAGGCCAAATGGCATCTCCATAGTTTCTCAATTATTGAATAGAAAGTATAGTAGATTTAAGCTCTGTACCCCATTTTAGGGTACAGAGCTTAATAGGTTATTTGGTTTTCTGGGGTCTAACTTCTTGAGTTCTTTGTATATATTGGATATTAGCAGCCCTCTATCAGATGCAGGGTTGGTGAAGATCTTTTCCCAATTTGTTGGTTGCCAATTTGTCCTTTTGATGGTGTCCTTTGCCTTATAGAAACTTTGTAATTTAATGAGGTCCCATTTGTCAATTTGTGATCTTAGAGCATAAGCTATTGGTGTTCTGTTCAGGAACATTCCCCCTGAGCCCATGGCCTCAAGGGTCTTCCCCAGTTTCTTTTCTATTAGCTTCAGAGTGTATGGCTTTATGTTTAGGTCCTTGATCCATTTGGAGTTGAGCTTAGTACAAGAAGATAAGGATGAATCAATTCACATTCTTCTGCATGCTGACCACCAGTTGAACCAGCACCATTTGTTGAAAAGGCTATCTTTTTTTGTCGAGGATCAAGTGGCCATAGCTTCAGATGACTGAGAAGCATCTTAAAAAATGCTCAGCTTCATTAGTCATTAGGGAAATGCAAATCAAAACAACCCTGAGATTTCACCTTACACCAGTCAGAATGGCTAAGATTAAAAATTCAGGAGACAGCAGGTGTTGCAGAGGATGTGGAGAAAGAGGAACACTCCGCCATTGCTGGTGGGGTTGCAAACTGGTACAACTACTTTGGAAATCAGTCTGGGGGTTCCTCAGAAAACTGGGCACATCACTTTCGGAGGATCCTGCTATACCACTCCTGGGCATATACCCAGAGGATTCCTCACCATGTAATAAGGATACGTGCTCTACTATGTTCATAGCAGCCCTATTTATAATAGTCAGAAGCTGGAAAGAACCCAGGTATCCCTCAGCGGAAGAATGGATGCACAAAAATGTGGTATATCTACACAATGGAGTACTATTCAGCCATTAGAAGCAATGAATTCATGAAATTCTTAGACAAATGGATGGAGTTGGAGAACATCATGCTAAGTAAGGTAACCCAGTCTCAAAAGATCAATTATAGTATGCACTCACTAATAAGTGGATATTAGCCTAGATAATTGGAATACCCAAAACATAATCCACACATCAAATGAGGTACAAGAAGAACGGAGGAGTGGCCCCTGGTTCTGGAAAGGCTCAGTGTAGCAAACTATAGGGCAAAACCAGAACAGGAAAGTGGGAAGGGTGAATGGGAGAACAGGGGGAGGGAAGGGGGCTTAGGTGACTTTTGGGGAATGGGGGGCCTGAAAAGGGGAAATCATTTGAAATGTAAATAAAAAATATATCGAATAAAAGAAAAGAAAGTATACCAGAAGCTGAATGTGTAGTTTTAAATCTAGTTGTAAAGCACACTACCCAATCCCCATTTGTTAGCTTATTAAAGCATCAGTTTAACTGTCTTATTTTCACAGTGTGGGAAATTTGCCAGAATGGCAGATTCTGCTCGTGTGCAGTAGTGCAAAGTCACAATCTTCAGGAGAATGACAAGGACGGCGCCAGCACTTACACTCTTTAGATAAAGCAAAGAAACCTTTTGGAAGAAAGAGTCCATTTATTAGTAGGTATCAACATTTAATTTTTAAAATGAAAATCATTGTCCAGTTAGAATGAAAGAGACATTTTACCCTCTCAAAACGCTTTTTAAAGCAACATAGTTATCGAGACCAGATGTAATTATAAAAGAGGTAATTACACTCTGCGGAACAGAAAGCACGAGGCAAATTTTTTATGGCAGGTTTAGACATTATCTGATTTTTAGGCTTCATAACTCCAAAACAACTTGTATAGTATATGGGTCAGATTGACCTGCATAGGATCCATTTTAACTAGAGTCAAGATCAAAAATAGACATAAAAAGACAGAAAATAGCTCCGATGCTGTCATGATAGAGACAAATGGGTAACTTTGAACCCAAAGGATATTTTCATTGAGTCCCAGTCCCTTCATTTTTCACGTAAAAGATGATTAAAAACTCAGGGTTTAGATTCTTATCTCAGGGGCTGAGAGATGGCTCTAGGTTGGAAGGACATACTACTCTTTCAGAGGACCCGTTTAGGCCCCAGCGCCCAAATCAGGTAGTTTACAACCATCTGTAACTAGCTCCAGGGGGGCCCAACTCTGGTCTCTATGAACCCCTGATCTTACAGAGACACATTATTAATAACAGTAAAGAGTAAAATAAAAAAGCATACGAGTGTACTGGTTTGAATGAGTATGGTCTCCGTAGAAATGTTGTGGATGCCTGAGGAGGTCCAGCCTCGTTTGGGGCAGTGTGCCCATGGAATAGGCTTTAAGGCTCCAAGAGCCTGTGCATCAGGACCAGCTTCACTCTGTCTACCTCCAGCTTTTGAATAAAATGTAATCTTTCAGGATTTGTCAAGCACCACACCTGTTGGCTGCTCGGCTTCCTGCTGTGCTGGTCAGGGTCTCACTAACTGAAACTACAAGCATGCCTCAGTCAAATGCTTTTCTTTTTAAAATGGCCTTAAGTTGGTCATGGCGGCTCTTCCTATGAACAGAAAAGTAACTAAGGCAATAACAACTACTTATAAAGACAAGAGATAAACATTTGGTGGGTATGGCAACACATTGCTTTAATCCCAGGACTAGGAAGACAAACAGATTACTTGTAAGCCCCAGACCAGTCAGAACTATATTAGGGAGACCCCCATCTCAAAAAAATTAATTGAAATAATTTGAAATCACTATTACTACAAACACATACTATTTGAAATGAGCACATATGTCATGTGCAGTATCCTGATATAGACCTTTAAATAAGAGTGATAACAAATAGGATGCATTTGGTGGCTCATAAGGATCATGAATAATTTCTAACATGTGTATATGCTATTGGTGTGGAAAGTGAGTGCTTATCTGGCCCTTGGCATGCTAAGTATATATTCTACAATTAAGGTTCACTCAGCTCTCTTAGTCAGTTTTTATAGGTATAAATTTGAAAGTTGAGATTGTTAGTGATACTTGATTAATTTATGCAATGAAATTATCTAGGTGTAAGAAGTTGTAGGGATATTTATAAATGACTGCAACAGTCTCTAAAGCAAAGCTGAGGTGAAGACATGGATATATTATATCTTAAACTTAATTGTTATTTAATTAATTATCAATGAAATGTTGTATTAGCACTTATAAAGTGTTTTCCTGCAACACACACTACTATAGTATCAATAGCTCAAAATTACACACTAAATACAAAGCTCTGGTTGGGTATGAAACTCCTTCATATATTTCTTTCAGAAATAACTTACACTTATTGAACAGGATTCAGCTCATGGAATAATTATTTTCAGTAAAAAACAAAACAAACAAACACCCAAATTTGTTTCTACCTTAGCAATTTACTAGAGACGTACTGTTTTCTAGCCAGTTTCAGGTTAAAAACCGTGTCTCCTAGATAAATATATGTACATATTCAAACATTCCCACATTTTTCTTCAATTAAAAAATGTCTTCCTCAATTTTTCTCCTTCCTACTTAACTAAAACCTCTGTCAACACAGTCCAAAGCATAGTCACAGACAGGGAGCCTGGATGCATTAAAAAAACAAAAACAAAAACAAAATAAAACAGTGAGGAGATAAAGGCCTGGAGGTGAGTGTGTTTGGTTCCTAGATTCCTGTCCTCATATTTTCTTTTCTTTTTTTTTATTTGATATATTCTTTATTTACATTTCAAATGATATCCCTTTCCTGCATCCCTCCCTCCCCGAAAGTCCCATAAGCCCTCTTCCCTTTCCCCCTGTTCCCCAATTACCCCCTTCCCGTTTCCCTGTCCTGGTATTCCCCTACACTGCCTGAGCCTTTCCAGGACCAGGGGCCTCTCCTTCCTTCTTCTTGGGCATCATTTGATATGTGAATTGCTTCTTGGGTATTCTGAGCTTCTGGGCTAATATCTGCTTATCAGCGAGTGCATGCCATGTGTGTTCTTTTGTGATCGGGTCACCTCATTCAGGATGACATTCTCCAGTTCCACCCACTTGCCTAAGAATTTCATGAATTCATTGTTTTAATAGCTGAGTAGTATTCCATAGTGTAAATATACCACATTCTCTGTATCCATTCCTCCGTTGAGGGAAATCTGGGTTCCTTACAGCTTCTGACTATTATAAATAGGGCTGCTATGAACATAGAGGAGCATGTGTCCTTATTACATGCTGGGGAATCCTCTGGGTATATGCCCAGGAGTGGCATAGCAGGGTCCTCCAGAAGTGTCATGCCCAGTTTTCTGAGGCAAAGAACATGTCTCATTTCTTTCTTTGCTCTTGGTGTTGTTCAGAGGTTTAGGGACATTCAGCTTGGTGCCCTGTCTATAGGCTTCTTATCTAGTCCAACCTCAACCTCTCCCTCCCCAATGCTCTCTTTCCCTGCCACCGTGTGTGTGTGTGTGTGTGTGTGTGTGTGTGTACACGCGCCCAAGTGCATGCACGTGTATAAACGACCCTTGAAGTTTACCTGTATATTACCTGCTGCCTGACTTCTGATCACCTTGGTACCCATGCCATTGTCCAAGGCTGTCTCTCAGCACATAGAGAAATAAAAACCTTGATTCCTTCCCATTTTAATGTGCAGAAAAATTAAGGAAGGGTAATTTTGAACCATTTTCATTGACTTATTTACTCCTTCACCTCTGATTCTCTTATGCTGTTGTAGGTATTCAGATGCCTTGCATTTAGGTAAATCCTAGACTGTTTGGATAATAACTTTTCTTGCCAGCTGAAATATTAAACAGTGACAGAGAAATGTGCCCAGTACCTATCCCCAGGGGTAGAAATTGGAAAATAGGATATCTCTTTCACCTTTGACTCCCAATCATTTCCTTTTTCCTCCCTAGCCTCAGGCCAAACTTGCTTCCTTTATACTATTAAATTCCTAGCAATAAATATCAGGAAAATAAATCTATATTATGTTCAATCAGAGAAGAAAGCAATAAAGCAGTCGCAGATTTAGTGTCCTGGACTTGACTGTCATTAGGAGATACAAACTTCACCATCCTTTGGTAGTTCTCTTCAATTCATCCAAATGGCATCCAATCTATTTGTAAAACCAGGTGCTAAAGGCCATGCAGTAACTCTGAGAAGTGGATATGGATGGAAATAGACTAAAACAGAAATCAGAGCAGAACAAAGTGTCTTCAAGATGGGATGTAGACAGTATTGTTTCTAAGAAGCACTGCTAAACTATCAGAGTCCTTAAAGGTGTTAAAGGATTTTTGAGGGTGTCCTTTGTTTTACAGAAACTTTGCAATTTTATGAGGTCCCACTTGTCAGTTCTTGATCTTAGAGCATAAGCTATTGGTGATCCGTTCAGGAACTTTCCCCCTGTGCCCATGTCCTCAAGGGGATTGCCAGAACAGAGGAGTGGGAGGGGGTTGATTGGGGAACTGTTGGAGGGAAGAGGACTTATGGAACTTAGGGGAAGGGGGGAACTGGGAAAGAGAAAATCATTTGGAATGTAAATAAAGAATATAGAAAATTTTTTAAAAAAAAAGTGTTAAAGATTTTGGGGCCCAGTCAGGTACTTGTTTCTTGTTAGTGACAGTCTTAGTCTGTTTGCATTGTAAGAACAAACCCCAATAGTCTATTGTCTTATTGTCAACAGAAATGTCTTTCTTGTAGTTCTGGAGGCTAAGAAGGCAAAAAGGAAGGTACTGAAATATTTGCTTGATGGGTTATAGATAACATCTCTTAGTTGTATCTTCAGATGGTATAAGGGGCTTAGGTATCCTCTAAGGACCTTTTCAAAGTCAACAATATTAAGGGCAGTAATTTACCTCCCTCCCAATGGACCTAACATCTAATAGTATTGCTTGGGTTTCATTATTTTAATATGTGAACTTGGGGACACTAACATACAATCCATAGATGAAATATACAAAATTGTTCTAGTTAAGCCAAGAAGTCTCAAAAGAAGTCTCCACACACTCTGATCTGTGGAGAGTTGATTCTATCTATAGAGATCCTGGCTTTCCACAAATGGTGTAGTAGTATGGCACACACAGATAAAAGTAATGCTCTCTAAGATACACATTCAGCTGACATTAGAATGACCTATGTCAATGTTCCTTGAGTACAGACGGCAAGAGGAAGCCTGTCAGGTGTGGTAGACACTACAGAGAAACATCTTGCCTCAGAAGGTATAGAAAGGCATGTCCCATACATACATAGTGTTCCCATGCCAGCTGTCTATATGCTTTGAACTTGCATTCTTTCTTATTAATCTGTTCTGAATCAAGCATGTCAGAGCCCTTGAAAAAATTCATGGTAACAATAAAAATTTAAAAAAATATTCCAGTAAATGGAAATGCAATAGCAGGCTCTAGAAGTAATAGAAATAATTAATTTGAGAAGAAAATAATACAATTAATTTGTTTTTTTCAGAAGATTTGAAAGGATTTTATCACAAAAAGCAGGGTTCAATGTAGAAAAGATTGAACTAAAATTGAGAAAACATCGTTAAACAGTGAAGTGATCATTGCCTTACTATTCAAGACATCTAAAAGGTAAGTCTCAAATACTAATCACAACTGAACCCTACAATATTCCTACACTGTAGGAGCTATTATCCTTTCAGTCTTTATTATTTAATCCGTAGGATATGTGATAAACACCCCCACATACATACACACAAACACACACACACATACACACATACACACGCACACACACACTCAAAGAAAGAGAGAGAGAACAAGAGGCTTTGTAGCTTCATATTTTAAATTATAGTCTGATAAATCCTTGAAAGCCTAGACCATTTTTCTTTCCTACTATACAAATTGACACAGCCTGAATGTCCTGTCTTCTAACAGAATGAAAACATAGTGAATTTTCTTGGGAAAGTGCTTCTGTGTCTCACGTTATTTTTCCCTTATCTGTGGACATCTATAAAATCATAGATATCATAATGTACTTTTTTGAAGTAAGAAAAAAAACCCAGGTTATAAGCCAAATTTAAACATGTAAAATTATAACTGCTTAAACTTGAAGAAATCAATTCATATCGAAATATAATTTTCTATTTTGTAATAAAAAATACCTACTATTCTTCATGTCAGTAAAGACATGATGACATTCAAGCAGCCGTGCTTTCTACTGGATCATGCAAGGAACATCACCAGCATGTTGCTGGCAGACACTCACCTCTATTAACCTATGTCTTAAACTCCTAACAAAACACAGACAATGCCTCCACTTTACCCCCATGTAATGCTTCTCATTTCCTTGAAATTACACAAAAATGGAGGGGAATTGTTTTTCCCACCAGCTTCATGTCCCCAGTGTCTGTTTGGCATATGAGCTGTAGAGTTGTTACTCTGATCTGGCTCTTTATGATAGATTCCTTCATGTCTGCCACAAAGTCTTCATGTCAAGTATTCGTTGAATTATATAAACTAAACAAAGGGAGAGAGACAATATTGACTCAAGGGAGTAAAAGTCTGTAGTGGCTATTCCTGGTTGTCAACGTGACTATATCTGGAATGAACTACAATCTAGAATTGGAAGGCTCACCTATGATCCTAATCTGGAGGCTCAGAGATATAAGTTTCTGACCTGGATCTTGGCATGGAGCTCTTGAAGCATAGTGGCTATGAATTTCAGAAGATTAAGACAAGGAGATCTCGAGTTCATGATCATCTGGGATTAAAGGCATGGAGGCACACACCTTTAATCTGGGCCATACCCTCTGCTGGAGACCCACATGTTTGTAATCTGGGCCACACCCTCTGTTGGAGACCTACAGCCTTTAATCTGGGCTACACTCTCTGCTGGAGATATATAAGGACATTGGAAGAAAGAAGATTTACTTACTTTTCCTTGCCTGCTTGCCTTGTGGGACTGAGCAACTGCTAGATCCTTGGACTTCCATCCACAGCTGCTGCTACCCATTTTTGGGGAGTTGGACTATAGACTGTAAGTCATCGACAAATTCCCTAACTATATTGAGACTGCCCATATATTCTGTGACTCTAGAGAACCCAAACTAATACAAAGTCTAAATCTAGTTAGAGCACCAATTGCTAGGCTCCATAACTAGCTTCTAATTGAACGTACAGAGGATAGATTCCTACCATTTCCCAAATGTGACTTTCATAGCCTTCAGAGCCTGTCTTCTCAACTCTTCAAGCCCAGCTGTTGCAAAGTGCTTGAATTTGCTGCACTCAGCCTCCTGCTCCTCCTCCAGTCTACAGCCTGGAATGCTTTTTTCCACATAATCCATATCCATATCTCTACATCTATCTATCTATCTATCTATCTATCTATCTATCTATCTATCTATCTATGTATGTTATCACATATAATTCAGCATTTGTTTGAGCCTGTGTTCCAATGCCCTTACTCAGCAAGGATAATGTTGACCAGACCTTTCCAGAATAAGGATTCTTATGTTATAACCATGTTCTACCTTCTTTTGTTTTAAATTGAAAGATTGCTTTTATTTTTTTATTTATTTTTGTGTATTTTTCTATATCTGTATATGTGTGCTTGTATGTGGATGCTCTTGGAAGACAGAAAAGAACCATCCATTCTATGTAGCTGGAGCTAGAGGCCATTGTAAACTGTACGCCATTGCAGCTAGGAGCCAAACTCGGGACCTCCATGAGACCCTCAAACACACTTTTAACCACTAGGCCATCTTTCCAGACCTTTTTCTTCTCTTAGAGTACTTGTTACCTTCCAGAATTTTTTGCTTACTTACTAAACTTTTTGTCTATTGTCTATATAGGTGAAAATAGGTGTTTCAAGTGCACAAGGACAGTACTTTTGCTCACTGGAATATTCCAAGCTCTTATTATGTATCTCATGCAAAAAAATCATGAATAAATGTCTGCTTAATGTATAAATAATATTTCATATCAATCTAAGACTTCATCATATACTAATATTTCATGCTGATGATCATTGTGAGAATCATCCACTCCATACTTTCTCTGTAATAAATTTCCTGCTAAGATAGATACATAAAGTAAATTATCAGTGCTTTCTGACATCCACGTCAGTCAGAATATTTTTATAATAGCTATTATGTGGGAGAAGGACATTTATATGCTGGTATGTAAGCATAAAGCCCCATTAACAATAAATTTCAACTTTGTAAAACCTATTCTGTGAAAAACCACTGTTTGTGGATTATCATCTAATTTTTTTGGTGAATGGAATAAAATTATAGCTTAATCATGTTAGGCGTTTTAAAGACACAATTATCATATACATCACATTTCATAGGAAATATTTAGAATATTGGCATCATGAAACAATTTTGTCATAACAGATAACAAATTTTATACCTTTCCTTAATTATTAAGCAATATATTTCAAGACTTTATATAGAAATATCTTCATATTTAAGTTAAGTATATATTTTCTAAGAGGTGGAACAATTTTTGGGAAAGTAGATTTAGTACCAATATAAGACATATTTGGGGCTGCAATCTGACTTCCTTAGCATTTTCCCAATCTGCTTTCTTTGATGACTTTTACTTCAGATGCTGAGATTCAGAAATCTGAAATGAGCCAGGGATTCTGGCATCTGAGGGTCCTGAACATGGCTTGCATATTTGCTTATTTTTAGCTTGAATGAAGAGCTGAAGGGAGGTTGATGAAAAGATCAGCAGGGCTCACTTTTGCTGGGTTGATGCATAGCATCCCGGGATCATCCCTCTGGTAGTCTGAGACTTCATATATTGCAGGCAGTATTCGTTGACCAGATAGCTGGCTGAGTTTCATGTTGAGGATTTTGAAGTCTCTTTTCTAGATTCCTTCTAGTTGACCATGAACTTTTTAAATGTTGTACATTCAGTTTGCTAGAGTGGACTCTTCCTTGGCATTTTAACTATGACCATTATAAAATCTCAGTCTCCTTCTTGTTCAACAATGAAATGCATAAATCTGATGACGATGCTCTGGTCTCCAAGAAAGAACACCGCTCTGTCAAAGTCACTGTAGGTTTCAAGTGGTGACAATGGGAGTGAGCTGCTTCTTCAAACTAATTGATAATACAGCCAAGCACCTCCAGGAGCTCCTGTCTTAGTGCTGTATCTATAGCCTACAGACTGAGAACTGTTAATTACGAGGTTATCTTTATGACTTTGGAAAATGACGATACTGATAGAAGAATTAAAAGAAGCAGGGAAGAAAAATTTGGTTGTTACAATTAGATAATGCTGTTATCTTTCCATGTTTAGAGATAGTCATTCTAGAGAGGAATAGAACAGACTTACACTGTGGGTATTAGCGATGCATAAAGCTGGCATCAGTGAAGGAAACGGGTGTTCTTTAGAGACTGTTGCATAATAAGCTTCCAGACTTAATTTTAATCTAATTCAATAAAACACATCATACTCAGACACAAGATGACAAGACAATAGTTAGAGGGCACTGGAAATTTGTCTTGGCAGTGGAGCCTCCTGCCTCAAAGCTAGAGATAATGAAAAATTTAAGGATGACGTGCCCTTGACTCGTCAGCCTAGTTTCTGAACTTGAGCTAATGACATTTTTAAACTAATGTTTACTCCTGAAGTGTTACCCACTGCCTCCAAGAATTTTTCTCAATGTAATTCAATTCTTAGTAGAGAACAGTGATTTAGGTTTCACTAATGTATTTTTTTCCTTACACTTCATGTGTAAAGACAAGTATCCTGACAGCTACAAAATTTCAAGATTGAGTGTTTTAGAGAAATATCATACTTAGTATTTTATCAGTAAACTACACTACTGTGGAGAATGTTAAGGTAATGGAATTTTATTCAGCCTTTAAAACATCTATAGCATATAAATTAACAGGGAATCCTACTAAGGATATAAGAGATAAAAAGGCAGAGAATAAAGTGATACACAAGGACTTAACCCATTTTCTAGCTATATTTTAGTTATTTCTGAAAGTATATTTACATTCATATTCATACTAAATTAGCACTGTCATTGAAATACAGATGTTATCGATAGAGCTTCTCTATCATTTCCCTCCGATTTTAATTAATTCAGTGAAGATCTGTTGCTTAATAGGAAAAGTAAGTTACTAGTTGAATGAGGAAGCTTCCCCAGGGCTTTAAGTTCAGAAATCAGTGCAACTCAAGTGGAAGGAAGGGGCAGTCTAGGCAGTCACAGCCCAGAAGCCCACAGGCCAAGCTGCATTTGCAGGGCTGAGTCCCCATTGGCAGGCACTAAGGAAGCTTGCCTGTCAGAGGCACATTAGCAAGCCCAGCATGCCCACTGCAGTAATGTCCTCTCACAAAGCTCTGCCCCAGGCAGTGAGCCACCTGCCCAAGGACAAGCAGTTTGGTAATTCAGAAAGGTAAGCTCCTTTCTGAAAGCCCTAGACCTTCATCTTCCTCTAATAGTAAAGAAGACAAAGCTGTTATTTAATGTTACATTTTGAAATTCCAGCTCCTTAATCCCACTTGGGGCAAGAGAAGACTTTCAGTTTCTACTGCAACCCATGGGCGCAGGCCTCCACAATCACTTTCCCCCAAATTCCTCTGACTGCCTACCTGGAGATCATCAAAGAAAGGTTTCCCCCACCTAGGGCTTTCAACTAGATCTGAGTCTTGAAAAATCATGTGCCTGTATCATCTCCTCGAAATTCTACACGGAACCTAAAGACAGTTTCCTTATTTCCATCTTGCTTGTGTGTCATTACTTTTAATGAAGTGCAGGGGCAAAGCAGGTATGTGAGAGGTGTTATCCTGAAGCTTACTATGGTTAACTTGGTGGGTCAACCTGCCTAGATGATGCTGCTCTGCTGTTTGGTCTCTCTGCTGTCTAGATGAGCTTACCATTTACGCTCAGCTGACTTAAAAAGAAGTGAATTGCCCTGCATATGACAATGGGACTCAATCAAAGTAGCTGAAGCTTTTAGGTGTGAAAACAGGGGTCCTGGTGAAGAAGAAATTCTGCCTCAAGACTCTGCCTAGAGTTCTGTCTGATTTATCATGCGTGGACATGCCCTCCAGGTTTAAACTCAGGACTGTGCCATGTAGCATTAGCTGCACAGGTTACTTATTTTAGACTTGCCAGCTCCAAAATCATGCCAGACAAAATAAATCTCTCTTCCATAGTTCTCTTTCTATTAAAAGGTTAATTTTATTTGCATCTGTGTGTGTGTGTGTGTGTGTGCGTGCTTGTGATTCTGTGTGTGCTTGTGCCAGTCTGTGTAGGTTCTCACAGAGTCCAGGAAAGGGTATCATTTCCCATGGGCTGTGGCTGTGAGACATGCAATAGTAATTCTGGCAGGATCCCCCCTTGCCCCCCAAGAGAAATAGTCTTCCTTAACCAATGAACCTCCCACAGACCATACCCCTTTTAGTATTTCTTTGTCTCTCTGTATAATTAGCATGAATTCAAGTTAGAGAAAAAAATCTCCTTTTGTTTTATTCTGAACAATTTTAGTGTTTATTATGATCCCAGGTTTACTATCTACAAGGCACTGGCTGTGACATTAATCAAAGAACTTTTGGACATGGAGAACTTAGAACGTTCCCTGGGATGAGCAGTGTAGCAGCATATGAAAGGTATTTGGTGACCTAACATCAAAAATTATAGCACCTAGTCAGTGGTACTGGGATAGTTCTTCTTTTCCCAGGATGATGTTACTTGAAACCGTCAACGGCCTTTCATACATAAACTCAAAAGCCTTACACTCTGGGACTTAAGAAATTAAGTAATACAGACCTCTGTCCTCCTATAATTAAAAGAATGCTCCTTTGCTTTGTAAACTCGGCCAACTGGTCTGACTTCCATGATGCCATTAACGTGGGTTTAAATCACACCTAAAGTAATAAGCATTCAATTATTTGATATAAAAAATCATTATTAGGAAAAATCATTAAGATAAAAATTAGGCCCATTGCTTCTAATGAAAAAAAAATAACTTTGGGTAAATAAATTTCCCAGAAGCTAATAAGTGACTAATAGCCTCACCTTATCATATTTTCATGCCAGAAAATTAATAAAAATTCTCACAAGTTTCTGAAATTAAAAAATAAGCTAATGTTGAGGCCAGGGGATGGTTCATCAGTTAAGAATGTTTGTTTCTCTTGCAGAGTACCTGGGTTTGGTTCCCAGCTCCCAACTACCCGTAAATAACTGTAGTTCCAGAGAACCCAACACTCTCTTGCAATCTCTGAGGGCTCCACGTACATACATGGCACACATGCCTACTTTCATGCAAAACATTCATATACATACATTAAAAATAGATTTAATTTTGAATGAATAATATAGAAAATTATGTTTTCCTTCTTAATTTACTGAAAATTATAAATGAGCTGAAACTTATACATCATATTATAGTTTCTATCATGTTATTTAGTTTCATATTTTAGAAATCAAGTTATCATTAGTTTGTTATATAATTAGAACATTTTAATTCCTTTATGGGATAACTAGAAAGGAATATGTATGAGTACACAAACAGATGGTAGATAGATAGATGATAGATAGGTACATATACACATATTTACATAGATAAATAGGTAGGTAGGTAGGTAGGTAGATAGATAGATAGATAGATAGATAGATAGATAGATAGAGAAGTTTTATAAGAATATTTTCTTAGTTTTATAAGAAACTGGAGAAATATCCTTGCGATACACACCCAGAGCTTCTCCACTGTTGCCCCTCTATACCAAAACAAGGAACTTCAGTCAGACACTGCATTGCTCGACTTTGAATGCATCCAGACAAGCCATGCACTTCTGAGGGAGTGGTGGGGACTAGGACGTTATTGGAAACCAACAAACACCAAATCATATTTTGCAAAGGAAAGTGGTTTTTTTTTTTTTATCACTTTTTAGATTTCTTTTGCAGGCTCTAAAAGAATATTCCAGAATTGGAAGCCAAATAAAAGATGAGAAAGGAATCCTTCCAGATATAGGAAGAGAGGGTGTTCAAGTGTTCCCAGGAGAACTAGAGCTAGCTACTGTCACTAGACTGTTGCTCTGCACATGGATGGTTAAGAAGGAAACACAAAAATTCCTTTTTGAGCTCCTGAATTTTTACTTTGCAACAATGTCTGTATCTATCCTTTAAGAATCCCAGAATGTACTTGCTATTAGGAGTTCCTTGTGTGCAAGTGATTTGGCACATGAAAGGATCCCAAATTAGTGTAACTCTAAATGATTGTTTCACAGCCATTGAAAATGATCTGTATCCTAACACATGCCAAATATGCCATCAAATTTGTAGAGAATTTTTTTTTCTATCCAGATATTTTGGAGAAGATATCTTGCCTCATGCATGCTCCACAGCTCTATTCTTTCTGTTCTTTACATAACTGAGGTGAAACAGACATTTCAACCACAATAACTCAGTGCATCAATTACAAGTACTTTAGAACCATATCCCAGAACACTTACTCAAAGTGACTAAACTAGACAAACACATTAGATTATTCAGCTGAAGAAGTACTGTCCTAGTTAGTCTTTTTTTTCAACTTGACACAAGCTAGTCATTTGAGAAGTGGGAACCTCATTTGAAAAAAAAAATGTCCTCACCAGATTTCCCTTCAGGCAAGACTGTGGGGGTATATTCTTGAGTCACAAGTGACATGGAAGGGCACAGCCTATCATGGGTGGTAGTAACCCTGGGTTGTTGGTCCTGGATGGTATAAGAAACTAATCTGAGGATGCTCTGAGCAAGCAAGCAAACAAATGAGCAGCATCCCTCCATAGCTTCTGCTTCAGTTTCGTCCTCCATACTCCTGCCTTGAGTTCCTAACCTGACTTCCATGAATGATGTAGTGCAATCTGAGAGAGTAAATCTCTTTTGGTCATAGTGTTAAATCCCAACTATATAAATACTTAACTATAAGAACTAGCATCACTAAATTCAGGTGGACTGAGTCAGATACTTCTCACTGTCATCACAGGTATACATGTTCTATCTCTCTCAACAACCTAATAAAATGAGCTACACAGCACCAAAAGCAGTCATCAGGATTTAAACACTGTGTTCTACATTCCCTCATGAAAAGAACATTTGCTGTTCTAGACATGTCAGGAGTTATGGTATGAAAGAGCAGACTTAAGTCATGTGACTACCCCAAGCAAATTAAATGGCTGACTTAAGTCAGTTAACATACACATTACTTTTATTAGACATAAGAGCAAATCCATAAAAGCAAATGACTTTGTGTAGAGGGGTAAGTGCTTTACTGACAGTTGTGCTATTATTCCCAGAGGAAACAGAATTTACTCTCTGTATCGAAACACTTAATATAATTCAACCCCTGTTGATTTGGAAAGTCTCTAAGTGATTTTCAGTGTGATTGATTGGGATATGATTCTAATTTTCTGTATGAAGTTATCCCATTTGTTAATTAAACAAAATATTTTAATCAAAATACTCCATTAAGTCTATATAAAGAAGTAAAACCAACTCCATTTGCTATCTGAAAAATGGAACAATAAACAACTTAAAAATAAATATTAGATTAGGGAAGATACCTCCTAACACACAGGTGTGGTCAGCTAGAATTTACAGGAAACTGGAAAAATTAAAATTACAGCTATCTGAAGAAGTAGTGATGGCTAAAATGATACCAAGTTTAATGGCGAACTCAAAGAGGGAACATCATAGAGAGAGTCTGCCCCAGAGTGATTGACAGGTCTGCAGAGCTCTCCCCTCACAGGGAAAAAGGTGGGTGGAGCTATACTTAAGAGAGAAATCCACAGAAAACCACCACTGTACTCTAAGTAAGAGACATTTTAAGGCGACCAAGAACAGTAAAATATTGAAGCAGACTAAAATTGTATGCTGTAGCCACAGAGGCAAGAGATGCTGTGAAACCCTGTCTCCTCAGCACTCAACTAAAACAGCAATTAGAAAGCATTTCAAAAGACCCGTACTGTGTTGGTATTTTGATAACACTGGACTCTCTATGAGCCACACTTTTAGAAAACCCAGTGCAAATGGCATAGGACTGCTGCATTTACTGATACCTAGTTAATAAGATTCTTTCAGAATATGGAGAATAATTGGAATCAGAAACCTTTTCAGAGCCAGAGTCTGAGGGAGAATAGACTTATATCCAAAGCAGAATACCAAGCTAGACACACAGAGTGGCTTCTTAGAAGACTAGATGCCATCTATGATGTGCCATGGGAAGAACTACCCATAGAGAAGAACAGCATCTATAACCCATCCATCCCCTGAATAGCCCAGAGTTGTGACCAGATCTATGACTTTACCTGTAAAAGACCACCCAATATTGGGACATGGTCCTCCTAAAGAAGCATCTGGGAGTGAGACAGGCATCTGGCAGGCCCGGGAGGCATGCTAAGAGTTAAGGCTAGAACAAGAAAGCAGGCCAGACTGAACTCAGACTGGTTGGCTTTTATGTCAACTTGACCCAAGCTAGAGTCATCTTGGAAGAGGAAACTCAATTGAGAAAATGCTACCATCAGATCGCTAGTAGACAAATCTGTGTTTTGTTTTCTTGATTAACAATTGACATAGAGTAGCCCAGGTCACAGAGGATAGTGCTGTGTCTGAGCAGGTTGTCCTGGAAGTATATAGTAACTCCGGCCAAGAAAGCCATGGGGAGCAAGCCCATAACCAGCTGTCCTCCAATGCTTCAGTTTAAGTTCCTTCTTCCAGGTTTATACCTTGAGTTCCAGCATAACTTATCTTAGTGACAAAGGATGACCTGAGAGTTATGAACTATAATGAACCCTTTCTCCAAGTTGCTCTTGGTCACAGAGTTTTGTGCTGGCAGTTGTCTTAAGAAGCAACTAAACACACAATGTTCAGAAAGTTAATCAAATTCATAACGTGGAAGCTCATGAAGATATAGGAACTAACAGTTTCTGGAAAGAGGCGATTCTAATCTGCCTGTACGTCAATCAGAGAGGTTCAGGAATGCAGCTTCATTGGTGGTGCAGCTACCTGTGGGCAATCTGCTTTTGGAACTCTTCTCCTATCCTGCCCTAAGTAACACCAATAAGCTAACCTGCTCACCGATCTCAAACCTCTTGTTTGCTGGTTGAGTCTCATTGGCTGGTGTCTCATCTGGGCTACATACATGGTTATTCACACCTTTCCAGGCAACACACAACCAGACTACACTGTCCTTCTCTTCTCTTTTTACTTTTCCCTTTTTTTGTTTACTTAAACATTTCTGAGAGAACACAGGTCAGTCCAATTTGTAGGACGGCCTTGCCCAGACTTCAGAGAGCTCAGACTGTTTTAGATACTGACTCCACTTTTTTATCCCTCTCTTTTTATTCAAGTTTTAGCACCAGCTGCCTCATCTACTCCCCACTCAGCTCTCCTCTTTCCCTTGTATTTCCACACCTCTCCTCTTTCTCTGTTAACTGGATACTAATCATACTCTCATTCTGCCCTTTTTCTACTTATATCCACAGAAACAAATGTTAGTGCACGCATACAGTATTTATCCAAGTTCTTCTATTTCATAAAATAACTGGTATTTAGAAGGTATTGGTTCTAATTTGATTATTCCTGTATTTTCACAGTGGCCCTACTCTTTGATAGTGATTGTCTTTGTAAAACAATATCCTACTCTTAGGTATTTTTAATCCTGTTCCATAAATGTAAGTCTACCTGAGGAGAAAGAGACCTAATCCTAGTATAACCCAGAACCCAGTACCCTGTGAGCACTGTGAATGCATCCATAGAAAGAAGAGTGATTTAAAAATAAGTTAAGTGATCTGACTCGAAGTGTTAACACAATAAATGTATAAAAAACACATGAAACATGACAAATCAAGGTAGTGTGACTTCTGTACTTTTATTTCCTCTAATGAGAACGAATTAGTCAAAAATCTCAGATGCAAAGTATAAAGAATGATAAGGTCATATACCCAACGAGGGCAAAGAAGATGCCAGTGCCTGAATGAATCCCAAGAGAAGCCAAGTGAGGGTGAGGGAGGTAAGGAAGCGAGTGGAAGCCGTGAACGTGCAATTCAGTGAGGAGATAGCAATAAAAAGGAGACAAGCTGAGGGCACAGATTGCCTCAGTGAAGGTAAATACTGACAGATGAAATAAGCAATCCAACACAAATCGTAAACATGCAATTCAGTGGGGAGGTAGAAATACTTTTAAAAAGAGACAAACTGAAATATTGAAAGTTAAAAATTTATTACGTCTCTCATGAATCCCTTTGGAAAGCCTCATCCGTAGAGTAGCTATTAAACGATAAGTGAGCCACCAAAGAAATCAAGATTGAAATAAAAAAAAAAAACTCTAGTATCAAGCAAAAATAAAAACAAAATGTACCAAATATTACAGGATGGGATGAAAGCAGTCATAAAGAGAGGGTGACTATGTAAGTCCCTCCATTAAAAACATTAGAAGATATCAAATAATTTAACAGTGTATTTAGGGCCCTGGAGAACATAATCTCCCATCCCATATCTGCAAAATTAATAATGAAATAATTAATTAAAATCAGAGCAGAAATTAATGTGATGCAAATGAAAATTAATACAAAAAGTTAATGAAATAATTGGTTCTTTGAAAAGATAAAATCATCAAGCTCTTAGCCAAACTAATGAATGGAGAAAGAAGACCTATATTAATGAAGTTAAAGATGAAAATGAAGAGATTTTTAATGGAAACCAATGAAATTCATAACATCACCAGGAAAACTCTGAAAATGTATAACCCACTAATATCAAATCTCAGTAAGTCAGAGGAATTTCTAGAGGCACCACAATTAAATTTAAATATATTTATAATGAGCAACAATATTGAATTGGTAGTGAATAAAAAATATTTCATCTGAAAAAGAGTCCAGGCTCTGATGGATTCACAGCTGAATTCTACTATACCTTTAAGAAAGAATGCATTCAAAACTTGTCAAATTATTCCATAAAATAGAAAAGGAAGGAATGCTCCCTATTTTTAAGATGCCAATATCAACCCTATGTAAAAATCAGATAAAAATGTATCAAAATAAGAAAATGAGGAGCCAGTCTCCTTGATACATATGAATAAAACAGTAAAATACTTAGAATTCAAGAATACATCACAAAGATCACTCATCATAATCATGTTGTACTCATTTGAGGGATCCAGATACAGCATGATATATGCAAATAAATACATGTACTATGTTATATAAAGAAACATAATTCAAATTCACAAGGTAATCTTAATGGATGCAATAAAGACACTTGACAAATTCCAATACCCATTCTTGTTGAAAGTCCAAAGAGACTAGGAATAGAAAGGACATATCTTAATATAATAAAGGCTGTACATATATAAGTCTATAGATGACTTCACAATAAGGGAAAACTAGATGCATTTTCCCCTCTAAAATCAGGAATAAGCCAAGGGCGGCCACATTCTCCATTCTTAGTGAACATAGTTCTTCAAGTCTATTCAGTAAGAATAGAAATATAAGGGCTGTAAACAGGAAAGGAAGAGGCAAGATGTGACCTTAATAGGAGATCATAAAGATTTCACTAGAGATTCTAAGAACTCATGACCTCTTTCAGCAAAGTGGTAGATACAGACTCCTTATAAAGAATTTAGAACCTGTCATTTACATCAAGTGCATTATGCACTTTGTTTCTAGCTATAATAAAATGTCATGACAAAATCAGCCTGAGGAAGAAAGTGCCAATTTTGGCTCACAGTTCAGGGTACAGCCTATCATAGCAAGGAAATTGAAGTGGCAGGAGTTTCAAATGGCTTATCCTATCATACACACAATCAGGAAGCAGACATTGACAAACATTTGTCTGCATATCACAATTCCTCTTTCATATAGTCCGGAATCCCATCCCAGGTAATAATGCTGCACACAGTAGGTAGTCTTCCTGACTCAATGACCCTAATCGAGATAATCCATTACAGGCTTACTAAGAGGATACTCTAATCTACAAACTTCCCATAGTTATATCTGTAGGCTTGTCTCATAAGTGGTTCTAGATCTTGTCAAAAGGACATTTATCACTAATCTGTATAACTGTACCGCTTTTCCACTTGATACACAAACACATCATTTCAAATCACAATCTTATCTTCAAAGTTTCACTTGTGTCTCATAGAATAAAATCCAACTTGAAAATTCCCCAAAGTCTTTAAGAATTCCAACAGTTCAAAGTTGGATCCATATCTCATTAGAGGGTCCAGAAAATCTCTCATCTGTGAGCTCCTACAAAAACAGGGAAAAACCTCTAATACTCCTAACATTTTAATGACATGGACTGAACACACTCACTTCAGAGGAGAAGAACCCAGAGATAGCAAAGTATGACTTGACCAAAGCAAGACCAAAGCCCAGTAGCGCAAACACTAAATCTTGCATCTACTTTTCAGTATCCTAGCCCTATAATGTAATCATTTGGGTTACAAAGTGCATGGATAACCCTGCTCTTCCAGCTCTGTCAACTTCAGTATATATACCCTTTCCTTTAGGCCAACTTTGTTCCATGCCTGCCACTTTTATCAGCAAATGTATTTGGGCCTGGTATCTCTCCATTCTACTTTGCAATTTAAGCTTTTGAACTGATAGCTTCAAAGGTTGATATTTCACAACCTCCTTGCAGAAATTTTGACCACACAATGCTTAGATTCAGCTACTATTTGAGCCTGTGGAACAGTACTCTATGACCCTCTTGCAATTAGGTTTAATTTTCTACTTGTAACAACAAACACTAGGAATTCCTTGAGAAGAGTCTCATTGAAGGAATACATTATGGAGACCTGTGGGTGACTGTTTTAAATTAATTGTCAGGAAATCCAGTCCACTGTAGGAGGTGCCATTCCTTAGTTGCATTCTAAATTGTATGAATGAAGAAAGTTAAATAAGCAAGTGAACCCATTCATTTTTCCTTCTCTTGACTGATTATGATATGACAAGCTGTTTGAAATTTTGCATGGACTACCTCACAGGAATGTTTTATAAATTGGCATGGTGAGCTGAAACACACCCTTTCTCTGCTGCATCTTTTTGTTAGGGTATTTTACCATGGCAGTGAAAATAAACTGTGATAGGAACCGGTGCCAAGGAAGTGGAGCTGTTACCATGAGAAAACTGAACATGTGTTTTTTTCAGGCCATGTGAACTTTGTTGGCTGCAGAAGACTTTGGAACTTTGGGTCAGGAGGATACTGAATGCTAGAAGGAGAGCTTAAGGCACAGTCTTAGAGGAAGCTTGAAAAATAAGAATGCAGAAAGAAGTTGTGTAGGTTTGATGCTTGGCCCAGGGAGTGGCACTATTCAGAGGTGTGGCCTTGGAGTAGGTGTGTCACTGTTGTCATGGGCTTTCATTCCCTGGTCCTAGCTGCCTTGAAGTCAGTCATAGCTGCCTTCAGATGAAGATGTGGAATATTCAGCTCCTCCTGCACCATCCTTACCTGAATGCTACCATGCTCCCACCTTGATGATAATGGACTGAAACTGTAAGACAGCTGCAAGTAAATGCCCTTATAAGCATTGCTGTGGTCATGACATCTGTTTACAGCAGTAAAATCCCAACTAAAACAAAAGTTTAGACAGTCAAAGCCTGACTTACAAAGTCTTAGAGAGGAACAGAGATTTTATTAGACATAGGGGTGGTGCTATTTGTGTGATATGTGGGGCTAAGTATCTAGGAGTGGAGATTGGGCTGGGGGATGAAGAAGCAGCTGCAATTGATAAAGACACCAGCACCACTGAAGTGAAGCTTCCTATGGTTCTTTGGCACAAAATGGAAGAGTTTCCTTGCAGTCAGCACACTGAAGCTGATATATCTATGGTCCAAGGTGGCTCAGATATATCTTGAGCTGGCAAAATAAGTTAGCAGTGTAAGCAGTGTCTATGTGTCCTTGTTCTAAAGGTGTGCAATATTCATGAATGAAGGGGTCTTACATAGAGTCTGAGGCCTGAACGGGTGGGTCAGAGTAGGAGTTCCTGTTGAGAGGCCTTAAGAAATAATCACATAAAGCTGTGAAGGCAAAGTCTTAATTGCAATGGAGATTCTGGGATATTGTAGATCTTGTAATGAATGAGCATCCACCAAGGACTGTTGCAGATGTGGAATGGAGCCTAAGAGAGAAACTGTATGTGGGACAGATGGCACAGATGGATAGGGTTGGCTACCCAAGCTTTTTGAGCCTAGAAGGTGAGACCCAGATGCTGAACATGTAGGTACAGGATTTGATAACTGCCCTGATTTAGGTTTTATTTTCATCCAATTGCTCCTTGTGATGACCTGATCCGTTCATTTATATAATAAGAATGCTAGCCTGTGCCATAATATATTTATAAAAAGAGATCTTGAACTTTTAATGGTGAACTATAGTTTACATTATGAGTTTGGTGGCAAGGATAGAAGTTTATGGTTTAAGAGTGGTTTGTGTGCCAAGTTGATAAGCTAAGGAGCATTTGATGATTAACTCCAATTGTTTACTTGTTACAACCTGGAGTCTCCTAGGAAGAGAGGCTCAATAAGATATTGTCTACACAGGTTGGCTTATGGCCATCTCTGTAGGGGGCAGGAATTATTTTAATTATGTCAGTTAATATTTAAAGACGCTATCAAAGGAATGATGACATCTCCAGTAGCCTGTGGCACCTAAAATAACAGTTCTCCACAGGCCCAGCCAGAGGCTGTTCTACCCAACAAAATTTTTCACAGTTGTACCTGAAGATTTCTCCCGTAGGTGGTTCTAGGTCCTGTCAATTTGACAACTAGCTCTATCTTAGTTGGGGTTTCTACTGCAGTGATGAAACAACATATTCTAAAGTAACTTGGGGGAGGAAAGGGTTTATTTCAGCTTATAACTCTCAGGTCATACTCAATTTCGAAGTGAAGTTAGGATAGGTTTGATATCACTACAGTGGGCTAAATCCTCTAGCCTCAATCATTAATCAAGAAAATGCATCACAGACTTGCCCAAAGGCTAATTAATCTTATGAAAGTATTTCCTCAATTAAAACTCCTCATATGAATGCAAATTGTTTCAAATTAACAAGAACAAGCACAAGAACTAATCAGAACACATGAAGCAGCAGCAGCAGCTGCACAACCACCACCACCTTCAACAACCATAATCACCATCATCAGCCACCACCACCACCACCACCACCACCACCAAACCTTTCTATTAAACAAAAACAAAGACACTAAAGGAGACAGTAGAGGACCTAATATGTTCATGGACTGAAACTGTAAAAAGTAGATAAACTACTAAAAGCAATCCATATAGCCTATACAATGTCCATCAAAATTCTGATTCAATTTTCATAAAAGTTAAAAAAGAATAAAAATTTATGTGGAAATACAAAATAACCTGGATATCACAGAAATAAATAAAGCTGGAAGTATCTTCATTCTTGATTTTGAGTTATGCTATTGAGCTATCATAACAAAGTACAGTGCTCACATAATTACACACAAGTCAATGAATGGGATAGGAAGTATCTGCATATAACCACATCTGCCTACATCTATCTGATTGTTATAAAGATTACAAAGATGTATTTCAAAAACAATGGGGTAACTTCTTCCACAAATGACAGAAGGAAAAGTGGAGATCCATGTGTAAATGTAGAAAACTCTATTATCTCTCCTCACTATGGACATAAGTCAACTCTAAAGAGATAGGATACCTGAATGGAAGAGCTGAAACTCTGACACTGTTAGTAGAGAAACAGTAATAAGAAAGCAGAAAAATACGGGCACAGGCAAAGATTTTCTGATTAGGACTCGAATCACTCAGGAAAAAAATGCCAAGGGTTTGACAAATGGGAGCTCATGAAATTAAAACCATCACCTTGGAAAATGAGATGCTTAATTCAGTAGAGAGAGTTTGTATAACAGAAGAAAATATTTGCTGGTTATACATTAGACATAAGATCCATATCTAGAAATACAAATAATAAAAAATGAGTAAAAAATGGAAAGTAAGTAATAGATAATACTGTCTTAAAAGATGAAATATAAATAACCAATATATGAAAAAAATAATCAAACCTACTGGTCATAAAAAAATGCAAGTTAAAGTTATAGTGAGGTTCCATGTCACTCAGGTCAGAACTGCAATCGATAAGACAATAACAATTGGGCTGCAGGGATGGTTAAGACCTCAAGTTGCTCTTCCACAGGAGCTGAGCCCAGCTTTCAGGATGAATGTGAGACATCTCAAAACTCTTGCAAGTCTGGTTTCATAAAATCTGGGCTTCTGACATCAAAGGACACCTGCAGTTACATGTACAGTCCCCAGATAGATATAGAAATAAAACACGATAAAATAAATCTAAAGATAAGTTGAAAGCAGCAACAAATGCTGGCAAGCCTGTGGATAACAGAACCCTTATGTACTGCAGGCAAGAGTAGAAAGAAAGTCTGGCCTTTATGGAAATCAGTGTGGAGCTAAAAGACAGAAACAGCAAACGAACTGAAAGTAGGTCTGCCAAGTGACTCAGCGATACCGCTCCTGCTTACTCACCCCAAGAATCAGCATTAGTGTTTGACCAGACTTTCCACAATAGCTAAGTAACAGTGTCCAAAAATAGAGGTAGGAAAGGGAAAACATGACATTTATACACAACGGAATATTTTAAAGCCATGAAGAACAATGCACTTGTGCTATTTGCTAAACAAATAGATATGACTGGAGTTAATCCTATAAGTAAATTAAGACAGTCTCATAAAACCAGGTATTGTATTGTTTCTCTCATTTGTGATGTTTTATATACATGCATAAGGCATGTATGTAAGTATAATATATACATATATGCATATAGGCATGCATATATACATAAAGGTATGTATATATTTATATTTATGAATAAAGGCATGTATGTATATATTATATATCTAGGTATACAGGTATGTATGTATATATTATATACCTATGTGTATATATATTATGTATATATGGATGTATAAAGGCATGTGTGATATATATGTACATAGGCATGTATATATGTTTATATACATGCATAAAGGTATGTATTTATATATATGGCTGTATAAAGGCATGTATATATATGTATGGATGATTAGAGACATATATGTATATATATTATATCTATGCATTCAGTATGTATGCATCTCTCTATATATGAATAAATGAATATAGGTATATATATGGATGTATAAAGGCATGTATGTATATATATATGCATAGAAACATCTATATGTATGTGTATGCATGCATAAAGGTATGTATGTATATATGGATGTATAAAGGCATATATTCATAAAGGCATATATAGGGTGAAATGGAATAGAACTATCTAGAAGAATAGAAGTGAGTAACAGAAGGGAGTAGAGGTGGGGCAGGGGATTGTGGAGGACATGATGAGGAGCATGCTTAATGTACAATAAAGACACACATTAAAATGTCCTCATGTAATGCAATGCCAGGCACAGTTTATAATCACAATGAAATAAAATAATTGACTAAGTAAACAGACTTTTTAAGGAGGCATTTTCCTCCCTAAATGTATATTATTTTTGTGATGTTGAATATTTCTACAATAGGAAAATGTGACCATGCATATTCTAATAAGAAGTGAAGAATAAGAATGTTCAAATGAAGATAATTGTGATAAACATATGAAATCTATTCCTTTTGTCTTTCTTTCTTTACAAATTCTTGGATCTATCAATAATCAAAAAATAAAAATCTACTAGGTACATATAGCTTGATGATTTTTGTATCATATGTAATAAATAGATGGCTGATAGTATATAAGTGGCTCCCCACAAGCTCATATGAGGTAATATTTTGTTGTTATATGTGCTTTTATATTGATAAAGGCTGTCCTGGAACTTATCATGTAACTCAACTTAATCTGGAATTTGTACTCATTGTCTAGTCTCAGCCTCTTGAGTGTGGAAGATTCTAGGTGGGAGTGGCCAAGATTCTAGGTGGGAGTGGCCATGCCTAGCTATTTTCAGAAAATACCATCACTAATATAATTAGAGTGATGAGAGGTTTTCTTCTTACATAGATAACAAAGCATATTTAGTCCTCTCCTGTTCTCTCTGTTTGTCTTCCATTATGACATGACACAGCTAAAGGCCCTTAACAGCTGTAGTGCCTTTAAAATCGATTGATTTTAAATACAGTTCTGGTTACAGTAAATTATCTATCTTTGGTATTCTGTTATTCTGTATTGGTAACACAATATGGATGAACATAGTGGTTTTAAAACTTGTATTCTGTTTACAAATACCATATCTTCTGCCATATTGGATAAAAGAGAAAAAGATAAGAACAAAATACGTTACAGGACTTGACTACATATTTACTGTAAAACTGAATTCACACTAACCTTTGCTGGGAGAAGGAAAGAAACATTTTCTTCAGTGGTGTGGCTATATGTAAGATGTCCTTGACTCTATAAACAACTCCCCAACTTATGGTCCTCCGAGCAATTCTAAAGAAACTCAGTGAGTAATCAAACTAAATCTAAAGAAATCAAAACAAGACAAAGGGGAATAATATGGATTAAAAAACAAATGCAAAGATCCAAAATATAGGATTTACCCAAAAGGGACAAAAAAATTAAATAAAGTTAAGGAGTGATGAGTGCATTCCAGTAAACAGCAGAAGGGAGACCTGGGAGTAGAACTAAACCTGATGCGGTTACAGTCATCCAAAGCATTTATCCACCTCCTTTCTATTCCTTGGTCTTCACTCTAACAGCTCAGAGTAGCGACTGACTTAAGATCTCAAGTATGGAGGGTAGAAATGTGTGTTATTCAGTTTGAATCCTGGGGATATTTCATGTTTTACTTACTAGTTGCATTATTAGAAAAGTCACCTACATACCACAAAGACTAGTATTCTGCTAAATAAAAGATTAGTAAAATCTACCACATCTGTTACTTAAATAAGATTAAAGCCCCAAAATTCATTTTCCATATTATTCATATTGGTATATTCAATACCTTTTCATTGTGATGAAATACATGAAAAACAATAAAATGAAAGGAAGCACATTGTCAACCACACCATTGGCTTTTCTCCCTGCAGGCCCATACTGCTTCCTGTCCCAGACCTCACAACATTTCTTCAGAGCTCTCTCTGATGAGGGTTGGACTATTTCATTATTATGCAAACCTCAGCCTGATGTCATCTCTTTATATATATATATATAATTTTCCTAACTAACTAAAATATGAACTCTACCCATTCTCCTTTCTTCTAGCATCTTGGATCTTTTCATTTAGTCATTATCACATTTTACCATTACATACACACATGTGTGGGCAAATATGTACAGTGAACTTCAAGAAGTGACACACTCAACTGTGACATATGAGTTCTGGCTCATCCGAATCCACAGTATGGCTTTCCCACAAGTGAAGGAAGGGGTTCATGGAGAATGCAAACTTTCTTGGTACAAATGGAACTGATATGATGAATTACTTCCATTCACTTCGTATCCCATGTTTCTGCTGTCTGCCTAACAGTTCAGGTAAGCACTTGTCTACCATGTAGATAATCAGTATCATACTCTGTGATGGGTGTCTTCTGCTCTGGATGACATCTCATGATATAAGAAACCTACCATTAAGGGAGAGATATGAGAGAAAAGAAAACATCTTTTTGGGCTGAACAAGACTTTCAAATAAGACAATAAAGAATATTTACTAAATTGTGATTTTTATTTATCTTAAGGTATATTTAATACCACGTATTAACTTGGCATGGATTTGAAGTACTCTTTACATAAACATTGAGTAAACTTGAAGAAAATCTTCAGTTTTAGAAAACTGGATTTTAAAATCCCTTGTTTTTACACCTACACAGAGGTATTTTTTCTATTAAAAAGACTAATTATGATGAAAATGTACTTATATACACCATGTAATTTTCTTAGAAGCTTAACAAAGAGTAGTCACATTCTATTGTTTGGCTAGTTAGAAATACCATCATAGATTTATCTAGAAATTCTTTGGGGGAAGATAATTGTTGCACACATTTATGTGTAATAACAGCATGTGAATCTCTGATGAAGTAATTCAAGGTTTTAAGGACTGAAAAATTCATCCAGGTTATTCTTTAACCCTTCTCTTGAGACAGGAACAAATTTCTTCTATTTTGATTTTTTTAATCGTAGGCAAATACTACCCCTGCTGTGCAGCTCTAGCAGAAGCTCCTGAGTGTAGTTAAATCGGGAAGTCACCTACTTTTACCTAGTTAGACATTCTTCTCATCTCTTGTGTAGCAATAGCACAGGTCTTCATCTCTACATTAGAAATAATGCAAAGAGGAACATTGTCCCAGCCCCTCCATCCTTCACAATCGAATTCCTCTGAGCACAGTGCGTTTTCTGCCTTTATAATCACCGAACATGATGAGAGTCTCCAGAAAACTGCTGAACCCACTGAATTCTCCCTGTGAACAAATGGCACTGGCCAGAGACAGCAAATGAAATGGATCGTCTGAAGAGCAGTCCATTTCACTCACTTTGAAGAGTGATTTACTTTCTTTTGCAGGTTGGTGGAGGATACACACATGGATCTAAGCGCATTTTCAGCTTGGGAAAGGATAGCAGAAATAAGACCTGGAAAAGTACTGTGCAGCAGAAGCTCAACTTCACACAAGATCTGTCTTGCTACTGCACTGTTGGTTTGTTAAATGTGACCTTTGCCCCTGGAGACACACAGGTCGACTGGTATGGCTTGGTCACATACCAGCAAAAAAATGCGAAGTAGTGATAATGTCCTTTCTTCTAAGTTTCCTGTTATTGTAAGCAACTGGGTAACTGGAAAACTCAAGGGATGGACTGTTTGGCACTGCCTCTGAATGAGTAGTTGTGTGACCTTGGGTATCATATTCAATCCATCCTGACCTTAGGTTGTCATCCATAAATGGAGGGCGACATATAAGACCATCCTGTGGTTATTTTTAGTATTAAATGGCTTTTCTTTCATAAAACTTAAACTCATTGAGAAAAACTTCTAGAATAAACAAATGGGGCTTGGACTGGGGAAAGAGGGGAGGAGGAACAAATTTAGAGATGAAGTATATGTTAGGGGCCAAGAGTAGACTCCTGAAATGTAAGAATGAGGCAGATGACCCTGTGGGACTGAGGAGGACTCTGTTGTATAAGGAGCAGAAGATAGCAGGCCAGGGGAATGCTGGGAGGGCTGCAGTATGTGTGAATCACCTGGTACATGGTTCCTTTCCAACAAGAGTAAAGGAAACAGTATAGATGACAGCTCATTCATGGAAGTCAGTGAAGTGGGTATTCGTAGAAATGCCCAGGTGCCCCATGTATGCCCTTGTATGCTAGAATAAAGCTATGGTCAGATTAGGGTCTTGAATCAGATTTCAATTGCGTTTGAAGAATAAAACCTGAGGATGTGTTGCATATATAAACATACAAAATAGGTCATGGAGCACATGCTCTATCCATTGTATCCCTATTCCTTGTCACTTACTGATTTTATTTCAAAGGACTAACCTTGGACTGTACTTGTGCAAAGTCAATTTTGAATTCACCTGATGTTATTTACAAAGTTAAAAGCATCTTCACTTTCTAAATATTACTAACATTACAGAAGGGATTCTTTATATTGGTTGTGAAATCTTGTATTCTCCCACAATAAGAAAATATCTCTTGAATAAAAAAGAATAGAGAGTTAAATGGCAAAACACTATACATATATTTGTGTATTTTTATTATGGCAGATTGTGCCATATGTGAATTATTGAGCTCAGCTCAGTTTCCATGGCTCCTGGAAACTCAAATGATTATGTTCACTGGCCAAATCACTGTATAGTTGCTGGGATAACTACAAATAGGAAGGACAGCAGTGACAGGCTAGAAACCAGGAAATGGTCCTTTAAGATCCCCAGAGAGAGGGTCAAGTCACTGTAGAGACTAAGTGTACTATGACCTAAGATTCATACGATGGCCATGTCTGTTCATGGAGTCACAGTCTTAATTTTACCGTTATTTTAAAAGAACCAACAAGGGGCATTGGTGATTTATTGAATCTATTGTAATTGATTCAATTGAACCTATGTAATTTATTGAAAGAAAATTTATGTAACAACCTGCATATATTTAAAAAATAAATCAAGTCAGCCAAGTTGCTGACTTGAAGCACCCAGTACTTACCTGATGCTCCACAAACACAAAAACAACAGGGTATGGCTGCATACTAACATATGTGACCCCTGGAAAATACTAGCATTGGACAGTAGAAAGTCAGCCTCACTTACATGCAGAGACCTGTGACTGCACAACAACAAGGAAAATTGTGGGACTTGATGCTCAGACACCACAGCTGTGCAGGATCTCCCTGGCACAGAGGTAAGGCTCTAAGCGAGATTCCCAGCAAATGATAGGCATAGAGAGTGGCAATAATTTCAAAGGGACCATCTTTTACAACCATTCCCAGTTTGCATCCCAAAAGGCAATGAATCCAAAATCTGCACAGTCACCAGGCATCAGAAAAGTAATTCTTATTTCATACTTCCAGGGGGCTATACTTAGGGTGACCATCAGGAATAACTAGTTCTCTTCATTTAAATCTGCTCTGGGAGACAGAGACCCTGGGAAAGAATCAATCTCAAAACTTGGAGATGAAGAGCTTGATAAGCCTGGAACAAATTTTGATTGGCAGCTTCCACAGTGAGCTAGGTGATGTGGAAAAAGAATGTCAGAGATTGAGCCCTGGTGTTCTGAAATACGACTTTCCCAGAAATAGGAAAAATAATAGAGACAGATGAGAGGATTCGAGATTGTTGAGAAGCCATAAACACAAACAAACTAACTAAATCAAATACATCAAGAATTAACAGCGCAAAGTCTCTCTCAAGGTTCTCTGAGAAACACAGGTGATAAAAATACTAAATCATGTTTACCATCCAGCATATTAATGGAACAGCATATTTCTGAGCAGAAATTCAAGATGAGAAAGTGAACAACATAGTTTAAGTCTAAAACAATTAACTACAAAACAAGATCATTTTACTTAGCAATTTAATGCTGAAGAATTAAAGAAGACATTCTAAGGTAACAACTAAGAATATTTATGACCACGAGACTATGCTTACAAAATATGTTTCAGTGGCTTACACTCATAAATGAAACAAAACTGACTACCACCATGGCCCAATGTAAAATATCAGCTATAAGAATATAAGTGTTGGTATCAGGATCGGCTTCGAAGCCAGTGGCATCACACCTAGGCGATAGGCGACAGCGACCAGAATATCTGTGGCCATGGCAACCACCATACATTCCCAGAATCCACTTAGTTCACCTCCCATCTTTACCTGCAGTGGCTATGTCACTATCCAATAAAAGGCAGACCCCCTCTGACTTCTCTCTTCCCCATTCCTCTTCACCTTTGCCCTCTTCCCCCACAATAAACCTCTGCCACGTGGAACTGCTTTGGCCTGCTGTGGTCTGTCTGGACACAAGACACAATTCTAATACAAGGAGAGAGAGAGAGAGAGAGAGAGAGAGAGAGAGAGAGAGAGAGAGAGAGAGAGAGAGAGAGAGAGAGAGAGAGGCAGAGAGGCAGAGACAGAGAGAGAGACAGAGAGAGACAGAGAGACAGAAAGAGACAGAGAGACAGAAAGAAAGAGAGAGAGAAAGAGAGAGACAGGCAAATAATACACTAAACAACTAGAAGAAAACCAATAAAGCAACTGACACAAACCCACAACTTCCATTAGTAATTTCAAATGTAAATACCCTTAACTAATACTAATTTTAAAAGGACAGATTTACACTTCAGTATCATCCTGCCAACAAGAAAAGCATTTCTGCTGCAAAAGAGTCAAAATCCAAGTGGAAATGAATAATTATGCCATGAGGAACAGGTATGATATGATAAAATAGTCTTCAGAACCTCCCATGAGATAAACAAGGCTACTACAGAATGCTTAGGGCATAAATATATAAAGAAAAATAATAATTATAAATGTATATGAGTTCGATTACAAAGTGCTGAATTTCGTGAAACAAAAGTTACTCGGTCTGGTATATAGACTCCAAGTCTCAAGCAGTGGGGGATCTAAACATTTTACTTCATCAATGGATGAGAAAAAAAATCAGTGAAATATGCGAATTAGACATGCACATGGACATTTGTTTATTACATGGACATAGGGGACAAGTAAAACATTCATTTGATCATTTGAACCTTTTCTAGATGAGAGCACATATTAGACTAGATCCAATTCTTAGCGAATTAACAAACATTGAAATCTTATATACTTTCTGTTCATAGTGGAGAGGGCCTAGAAATAAAAAAATGGCAGACACTACACAGATTATATACGCTCTTGGCTTTCTTGGTCCAACCCATCATGAAAGTCAGTGGAAAAGTGTAGGCAATTCTTGATACAAATGAAAATGCAAATAAGTACATTAACACCTGTTGGATATAGCAAAAAACAGTATTAAAGGAGGCTTTACAGGCAATTAATGCATCCTTTAACAATATTAAAAAACTAAAGGAAACAACCTAATGATGTTTGCTAGACTTCGGAAAGAGAAAAAAAAAACCCTCAAAATCCAAATTAGTAGAGGGAAAACCATGAAGATCACAGCACAAGTAAATAGTTATATGGAAATTAGAAGAAAGTGATATGAAGTTGAGCATTTTTTAAGATGCTTCTCCGCCATCCGAAGTTCTTCAGGTGAGAATTCTTTGTTTAACTCTGTACCCCATTTTTTAATAGGGTTGTTTGGTTTTCTGGAGTCTAACTTCTTGAGTTCTTTATATATATTGGATATTAGCCCTCTATCTGATGTAGGATTGGTGAAGATCTTTTCCCAATTTGTTGGTTGCCGATTTGTCCTCTTGATGGTGTCCTTTGCCTTACAGAAACTTTGTAATTTTATGAGGTCCCATTTGTCAATTCTTGCTCTTAGAGCATACGCTATTGGTGTTCTGTTCAGAAACTTTCTCCCTGTACCGATGTCCTCAAGGGTCTTCCCCAGTTTTTTTTCTATTAGCTTCAGAGTGTCTGGCTTTATGTGGAGGTCCTTGATCCATTTGGATTTGAGCTTAGTACAAGGAGACAAGGATGGATCAATTCGCATTCTTCTGCATGCTGACCTCCAGTTGAACCAGCACCATTTGTTGAAAAGGCTATCTTTTTTCCATTGGATGTTTTCAGCCTCTTTGTCGAGGATCAAGTGGCCATAGGTGTGTGGGTTCATTTCTGGATCTTCAATCCTGTTCCATTGATCCTCCTGTCTGTCACTGTACCAATACCATGCAGTTTTTAACACTATTGCTCTGTAGTATTGCTTGAGGTCAGGGATACTGATTCCCCCAGATTTCCTTTTGTTGCTGAGAATAGTTTTAGCTATCCTGGGTTTTTTGTTGTTCCAGATGAATTTGATAATTGCTCTTTCTAGCTCTGTGAAGAATTGAGTTGGGATTTTGATGGGTATTGCATTGAATCTGTATAGTGCTTTAGGCAAAATGGCCATTTTAACTATATTGATTCTGCCGATCCATGAGCATGGGAGGTTTTCCCATTTTTTGAGGTCTTCTTCCATTTCCTTCTTCAGAGTCTTGAAGTTCTTGTCATACAGATCTTTCACATGTTTGGTAAGAGTCACCCCAAGATACTTTATACTGTTTGTGGCTATTGTGAAGGGGGTCATTTCCCTAATTTCTTTCTCAGCCTGCTTATCCTTTGAGTATAGGAAGGCCACTGATTTGCTTGAGTTGACTTTATAACCTGCCACTTTGCTGAAGTTGTTTATCAGCTGTAGGAGCTCTCTAGTGGAGTTCTTTGGGTCACTTAGGTAGACGATCATGTCGTCTGCAAATAATGATAGTTTGACTTCTTCCTTTCCAATTTGTATCCCTTTGACCTCCTTATGTTGTCGAATTGCCCGAGCTAGTACCTCAAGTACAATATTGAAAAGATAAGGAGAAAGGGGGCAGCCTTGTCTGGTCCCTGATTTCAGTGGGATTGCTTCAAGTTTCTCTCCATTTAGTTTGATGCTGGCTACCGGTTTGCTGTATATTGCTTTTACTATGTTTAGGTATGGGCCTTGAATTCCTGTTCTCTCCAAGACTTTAAGCATGAAGGGATGCTGAATTTTGTCAAATGCTTTTTCAGCATCCAATGAAATGACCATGTGGTTTTGTTCTTTGAGTTTGTTTATGTAGTGGATTGCAACTTCATTAGTCATTAGGGAAATGCAAATCAAAACAACCCTAAGATTTCATCTTACACCAGTCAGAATGGCTAAGATTAAAAATTCAGGAGACAGCAGGTGTTGGAGAGGGTGTGGAGAAAGAGGAACACTCCTCCACTGCTGGTGGGGTTGCAAATTGGTACAACCACTCTGGAAATCAGTCTGGCGGTTCCTCCGAAAACTGGGCACCTTACTTCCAGAAGATCCTGCTATACCACTCCTGGGCATATACCCAGAAGACTCCCCACCATGTAATAAGGATACATGTTCTACTATGTTCATAGCAGCCCTATTTGTAATTGCCAGATGCTGGAAAGAACCCAGGTATCCCTCAACAGAAGAGTGGATGCAAAAAATGTGGTATATCTACACAATGGAGTACTATTCAGCCATTAGAAACAATGAATTCATGAAATTCTTAGGCAAATGGATGGAGCTAGAGAATATCATACTAAGTGAGGTAACCCAGACTCAAAAAGGTGAATCATGGTATGCACTCACTAATAAGTGGATATTAACCTAGAAAACTGGAATACCCAAAACATAATCCACACATCAAATGAGGTACAAGAAGAAAGGAGGAGTGGCCCCTGGTTCTGGAAAGACTCAGTGAAACAGTATTCAGCAAAACCAGAACGGGGAAGTGGGAAGGGGTGGGTGGGAGGACAGGGGAAGAGAAGGGGGCTTGCGGGACTTTCGGGGAGTGGGGGGGCTAGAAAAGGGGAAATCATTTGAAATGTAAATAAATTATATCGAATAATAAAATAAAAAAAAAAAAGAAGAAAGTGATAATCACTTAGTTTGAATAAACAAAAAGGAAAGAAGACACTAAGGTATTAAAATCAGAGATAATAAAGAAGATATTACAACTGAAACCACATCAATTCAGTATATTGATAAATATTGAGAAAAGCAATATGTCAACCCATTGATTTCAAGCACATAAGAGCAGCCATTTCAACAGAGGCTAGAAAAAACCTGTGTAGAATAGATAATGCGGCAAATACCAGTAACCAAGCACCTCCTGATAAAAAAGAACACAGCCCTGAACTTATTTTCTGATGGCTTTTACCAAACATTTAAGTAACTAATGTCAGCACTCCTCCAACTACCCCATAGTACTTCTCAAAGCACTTCACAGAGTTGAAGAAAAATAAACCCATTCCAAACCCATTCCATAATGCCAATAGTAATCTATTACTAAGTCTGACAATACCTTAAGAAAAAGAAATCATAGACTAGTATTCATCATAAATATAAATACAAAAATCTCATGGAAGTCCTAGCAAATAAAATTCAGTGGCATGCCCAGAAAGATTCAAACCTATAATCAAGTTTGTTTCATTGTAGGGATATAGGAATGGATCACCATATATAAGTCAGCAAATGTATTATGTCAGACAACAGAATGAAGGGCAAAAGTCAGATGATGGCTTAAATAGAGGCACAAAAAATACTTGGTAAAATGAATCACATGAAGACAAAAAGCTTCAAAAGAGAAAGCCTAGAGGTAAACAGAAGGCTCTCCTGAATGGGACTCTGAAAGTATAGGGGACAAAAGAAAAATTAACAAAAAGGATTATTTCTAACTAAATGTTTCAGTATAGTAGAGAAAAATAAAGTGCAAATAGAGCCTACGGCATGGATGAAAATATTCATGAGTCATGGAACTAGGATGAAGAACATATAAAAGACATATAAAAGGATGAACACATATAAAATGCACCAAACCAAAAAAAAGTAATCTAATTTTAAAATTAGATAATGACATGAATCGAAAATTGTAAAGAAATAGATCAATGGGCTATTAAAATATGAAGATACATGTGGTATCATTAGTTTTTGTGGACACATAAATCAAGCTATGATGAGATATCATTTTACCCCAGTGACAATGGATCTTATTAAGCATAAATAGATGGTGTCTAGAATGTGGAGGAAAAAAACCTCACACTATGGGGGTATAAAACCTCCCCGTGGAAACAATCAGGGAAGTTTAGAAAGACACTAGGAGGAGGAGCACCAGCTGTGGAGGAAGTCCTCTCATGCAGGTACATATGAAGGAAATAAAGTCAGACTGCAAGGCAGACACCTGCACCCCATGTTTACAGACCTCAAACGACAACAGCTAAGACACAGAATTAGCCCAGAGAGTTAACAGGTGAATGACAAAAATACATCGTACATAGAAAAATCCAATATTACTTAGCACTAAAGAAGAATACAATCACATTATTCACAGGACAGTTAATGGAACTAGATTGGATCTGTGTGCAGGGTATAAGTGGAAGGCGTGAATGAAGCCTAATATGATGTGTGTAACATGCCATGAATTTGTAATTTTCAAAATGTTGAAATAATAACACTGTTACTACTGATAAATATGGACTATTTCAAAAGAATTCATAGAAAACAATTTCTAAGAAATGAGAAGACACAAGAATGGTATATTACATTATTAGACAAAACTGGGAGATTTTGCAAATATCATAGATTTGTGTGTATTTTCTCATGATAAATGCAAAGGTGTAATAAACAACAACCCCACAAGTATCCATTCAACAAGCCAACCTTAAGCTCTGTCTTGTATTGTTACTGAAGTAAAACTTGAAGTTTCAGAAGAAAATAAATTGCAGGCTGGTGGTAGTGCATTCATGCAAAGGCAGCACTGGAGAGACTGAAGGAAGAGAATTCCAAGTTCAAGACCAGGCTGAACTACATGGCCTGATCTTGCCTCACACAATAACAAAAGCATTACAAGCACATGCATATGAATATAAAGTTTAAACAGTTATGGAAACATTGAGAGAGGACCTGACTGGTAAAGGCTTTGTCTATCTGAAAATTCTCAACCTCAAGTTTTGGGGTGTGATGTATGTTGTTTTCCAGTTCTATACAAGCTTGATATATACAAGTGAGCTTTCAACAATGATTGTATCTTATTTGTAATCATGGGCATGTATCTCAAGCTTGATATATACAAGCAAGCTTTCAATAATGATTGTATCTTATTTGTAATCATGGGCATGTATCTCTGTGTGAAGGCCTTCAAAAGGTGTCCAATTTCGTGGAAATTAGGCTGGTGGTGATGTAAGTGACCCCCCTCTGGGTCCTTAAAACAGATCTTCTGTCCTCTGCGAGAGCAGTATGTGCTTTTCACAACCGATTCATGTCTTCAGCATCCAAGAATCCAAGAGGGCATTTGTGAGACTATATGCTAGCAGAGCTATCTAGTGACCATGTTCAGTACTGTCCCCTTCCTTACAGAATGGTGACAAGGATAGAAGCCAGAGGAAAGACTGTCTAATGTCTTCCAACCATTGTAAAGACAAATCAGACAGTTTCTAAAGATCAGATTAATACCATGAATTTATTTTAATGAATGAATATTTAAAAGTTTATTTTCCAAAAGAAATCCCATTTTCAAACAGTATATTAAAAAATGTGATTATTGAGAAAGGTTGGTGTGCTTCAGTTATGAGATGCATAATTAACTGTATAAAATAACCTGATTAATGTAGTCACCTAGACAGTGCACTATATTAATAAAACACTTTTTAATACTTACTTTGCTTAATATGAGTGTTTCCTTATCTTTAGGTCTGGTCTAAATTTCATTTGTGCATCCTGCAACAACTGTTATTGTTCTATATCATATTTTTTCCAACTGAACACAAAAAAATTCAGCATGCCCAGAAACTTTTAGACTCCCTGTAGTTCAATATATCTAGAAATCCTGTGTTCATTCTGCAGCAAGAGTTATGCTATCTCAGAATTATTTAAGGTAGTTAAAGATATTTGAGCATCTTAAGATTTTCATCTTGAGAATACCATGAAATAAAAGACTTTTCAAGCATATTTATTTTTCTTAGATTTTTCATCATGAGACTAAATATACAATATAACATAGAACTTTATGCTGAAGCAAAAGATACAGTAGGGAACAGAAAGTAAAAGAGTGAAAAGAATCGCACGGTTGACTCTATGGTTGTCTGTTCTCATGGAGAATTGTGATAAATCCAATGAAAATGAGCTCCAGAATAAAACAGAAAGTGCCATCATGTTAATTTATTCGTGATTTCATACATGAAGTCTATCCACAGGGGTTGCGACTCCCTTTGAATGAGGTCAGCTATACCTGGACTTTCATTACAGCTCCAGTCTGTTCCATAAATCAGATGTGGCACAGGGTAGACTCTTTTCTACCAAGCAATCAGTGTAACATTACCGAAGCTCTATTTTCCATTTGATCCACCAGTCCCACTTGGCAGCTCTGCTGCTTACTGATCCATATCTTCACGTCACTGTATACTCCGGTGACAAGTCTGCTGTGGCTTCTGGCTGGTCCAAGGAATGTGGCCTCACTTACATGACTCTGAGCCCTTAGTTCATACAGTTTAACAGCTTCTTCTTAAAAACCAAAACACATTATAGACAGGGTTTTAAAAGATGGCTTTAGGTGTAAATTCGTGTATTGATAATGTACAAAGAAATGCATGTTTGTAAAACACTGGAAAGGTTATTATCCCCGCGTACTTAACACACTGATTTGCTCAGTCTTATTCATAAAAATTTAGGAAAAGGGGGTTTTCAGCTGCCTGGAATCAGTAGGAGAATAGAGAGTGATCCCAGCGTGCAGGGTTCCAACTGTCTGATTGTGCAAATCCTCACTTAAATGACATCTAATACATCAGGAGGCACTCCAGTATGCCTGCTGGAGTAGATTCTGTTTAAATTCCTCCTTAATGATTTTGAGCTAACTTTATAACTTCATGCTTCATTTCATGTTACATAGAAACTTTCAGAACAGTGGCTTGAACACAGAGGATATTATATAAAAGTTCTTACACACAAATGAAGATAAGAGTTGTTTAAATAAAAAGATAGACAGGGACAAAGATGCTTGCCACCAAGTATGTCACTAGGATATGTAAGCCAAATTAACTCTTTCCTTCCAAAGTTTTCTTTTGGTCAGGGTCTTTATCACAACAATAGGAACAAACTAAGACATCTGAGTTTGACTCCTGAAATCCCTTTTGAACTAAATCCACATGGTAGAGGGGGGAAATGACTCCATAAAATCATCTGTTCACCTTGAGTTGGACACACCCACACACTCACACCCACACACCCACAAACAAGTAAGTTTAACTAACCTCTAATAAAAACATAAGTGTTAGAAACAACCTAAACAATATATATATATATATATATATATATATATATATATATATATATATATATATATATATATATATATTTGATGGCTTTCTAGTTTGTCAATCGTATGTCAATTCATCTTGGACAGCGTTCATTTTCCTCCTGCCTATTCTCATGAAGTACAAATATTTGATACTATATCTATTGTTTCTATTTATAACCTATGACAGTTCCCCAAGTCAGCTTCTGTAAATAAAGTTGTTTGTAGAAAACTTTCAGACAGAATGTCATTTGATTGTAATAAAAGACACTACCGACAGTGCATAACCGTTTGTCATGTGCTTTCTCCCACAGTCAACCAAGATCTGCTCCTAAGTTAGAAGGTGTTTTTGTTCTTGTTCGATGTCATCCTGAAACATTTCGAATTTTTGTGGGCAGGGGGTTGTTCAACATCATAGGAATTACTAAAATGTGGTCATATTACATGCTCTTTGTCTGGGACATATTTAGAAAGTGCAATTTCATTTTAATACTTAGGAGGTATTACATTTACAGCTTCCAGCATCGCAATGTCTTCACTAGTTATCAGATGCCTAGGAATGCTTGTAAGGTCTGCACATGGAATGCTGGTCCTCATTCTCCTTCCTTTCTTCCCACTCCTTCCTACTTCTGTTTTAGTGAATCTATATTTTTTCTGAGAACACTGAATTCGAAAGCCTTTAAACAGGAAATGATGATGATTATAACAGTAGTTGTCTTTCTGAAGCTACTATACAAATTTAAAGTATTTTAAGGAAAGTTCAAGCAATTGGCACAGTAACAGACCCCTTGTCTTTGAAATAAGAACTGAGAGTATGATTAAGAATGTTATGTTCCCATCGACCAGATATCCAAAAGTAATCAATAGAGGACAGTCAGCTGTCTCAGGGGAGTGAAGACTTGCTAGTTCTTGTTATTAAATGGGAAAACTTCGTTTTAGCTCTTGCTCTATATAACTATGAAAACAATCTCCTTTTAAGATGAAAAGGTCATATAAACTATTACTATAAAAGCTTTATTTTCCATGTCTTAAGCTGGACACACAGAGTTGAGAGCACAACTGTCTCTTTCATTATCATTCTGAACATGATGAGCTGGATCTGCAGTGCACCAAGATGGATGCGCTTCTCACTATTAACATAAACATAAAACGTAATAAATCAGTAACTCCAACATACACCATTGTTGCAGTTTACTGATCATTGGAATACAAGGAGCTTGAGATTTATTTTCATGATATGAGTTTCTTCATGGGGGCACACTCTTTTTGCATGTTTTTTTTTTAATTTTCCTTTTGTTTATGGGGTTATGTTGGAATTTTCCAGGTGACTAGTGATTAGCATCTGTATTTCAGAGTATGAAGAATACTAATCAACATTTCACAGCAAGGGAGCCTGGATTTTGTGATAGGTATCTGTAGTCTCAGCTATTAGGAAGCAGAGTTAATAGAAGTGAGTTGGAAGCTAGCTTTGACTTTTCACATAGTAAGTTCAAGGCCAGCCTATGACATAGCAGGAGTTTGTATCCAAAAGGAAAAAAAATGTAAAGATGAAAGATTGATATTTTAAAAAGTAAAAATGTGCATAGGATTGGTTATAAATTCATTTTAAAATATAGATGCCCACAAATTTTTTCAGGAAATTATACACTGAAATAAAAGAAAACTGTCACACACACATATCACACACACATGCACATACACATGTAAACACACTTACCCAGTCCTGAGTAAATATGCATCTTTCAAACATTAAAAGTAATTCTAATAGGATTGTTTCCTATTGGAGATACTATTATTTAATCTGAGTAAATATTTTGCATGAGAATCAGAATGTAAATTTTAAAGTTACTCTCAGTATGTGCAATTATCCTACTTTTCTATACTTTCTTCATTTAGGATATTAATTAAGAATGCAAAATATTCAGATAAAAATGCAAATATGCAAAAAGTCATGTTTCTTATATCTATATATCAATGTGTATATATATATATATATATATATCCATATATCTATGTATTCTTATATCCATATATCTAAATGCATAATGATATAAGCCTTGCTATGTAGCATGATGCTGGGTAAGGACTGGTTAAACAGAATCATCTCTTAAATCAGAATACCATATTATGCTTCTGACATGAAGACTGCAATCTTGCTCTGTGGGAAATCTATTTTCATTTCAGAACCCTATTTGGACAATTCAAAAGCATTCAGGACTGATATTTGAGAATAATTCCTTAATGAATGCTTAGTAGTAGCAAGTGCAGCATAGTGAGGAATGAGCAACACTGTTATTTTGTAGACATGTTGACAATGAGCACAACACCCCTTAGGGCAGTCTGCAGAGATTTTTATTGCAAAGAACTTAGCACTACACACATGCAAAAGAAAAGGCCATTCTGACCACAGTAATAGAGCAGAAAATTTTAAAAGAGCCATATTAAATGGAGATTAGTATAAGATATAGGGAAGTATTACTAGAATATGAACACCAAGAAAGCAGAGAAATTTAGGATCAATCTGACAGAAAAACACCTGTCATTTTCTTATTCAATTAGTTTACTGGGTGCTACCAGCTCCTTGGATCACCTTGTCATTAAGGATATTTTATATTATATAGTTTTTGTTACAGGACTGTCCTGTGCATTGTAGTTTGTGGAAATGCATGGCTATACACTGCATATCATATTCCAGTGTCACCTCTATTCTGATAATATAGACCCAAGTACTTACAGACATTGGCAGATATCAAAAAATATCTGTGACTCACTTAAAAATATTGATGGTGGTATCTAAACTGCACACATTATATTTTATAGTTGTAGTTTGTAGAGGAATTTTATTCCAGTACCATAGATGCTCTGGCAAGAGATCATATCCAAAGACCTTCTAGGTCTATTTGATCCTACCAGAAGGCAGATACACCCTGGATTACAGCATTGTTTGGCTGGAAAACAGACATACCTTTAGGACACATCTTTAATCCCAAACAATGTAGGTAAATCTAGTTTGTAGAAGGAAGCAGCTATGTTTGAAAGTGATGTCTAATTGAGGGGCAGACAAAGTGAAGAATTAGAGAAAGATTTAATGGAATGAGTGAGAGATGGGATATACCCAACTCCCCAGAGAAATCAGGAAAGAGAGGACAGTTTACTTGAGTTCAACTGAGTTTAGTTTGGAGCAGTTCCATTCAGTGCAGTGAGTTCAGTGCAGTGGAGTTGAGTTGAGTTTGTGAGTTCATGAAGTTCAGTGCTGGTCAGTGGAGGCAGTTGAAGCCAAAGAAAGTGAAGGGACCAGAAGATTAGAGCAAATAGCCAGAGTTAGTTTGAGGCTAAGCAGAGCAATTCAGTGAGATGCTGAGAGAACCCGGATTGAGTCAGTCAGCTTGGAGAGGAGTTTGAGCCAGACAGTTGAGTTAAACCAGTCATCCAGAGTTCAGAAAGATCTATACAATTAAGAAAAGAAGCCATTAATTTTATGGAGAGCAGGGAGATGTATATAGAAGTGTTGGAGATGAGAAAGGGAAGGGAGAAATATGATTATATTATAATCTCATTTCTTTAAAAAATGGGTTAGTAATAAAATGATTTCCATTAATGACAAATGGAAGCTCTAGATGATCGTCCAACAAATGAATGATAAAGAAATGTGCTGCACAGCAAAGTTTATTCAGTCAGAGAGAAAAGTGAAATGACCTTTCTTTTGAGAATGGACAGAACTAGAAACTACCATGTTAAGCAAAATAATCCAGAATCAGAAAGACAAATAATATGTATGCTCTCTCATATGCGGAATGTAGATTTAAATGCACATATACACATACGTATGTGTAGGTCATGGGAACAGTAGGAAAGCAGGTATAATAAAAGATGAGCAGCAGTGTAGGGCCATAAAAGGCATGAAACCAGAAGAGAGGTTTATTTGTAGGGAGACGGGGATGAGCAACAGTGGGAGAGCCGGGGGTGGGGTGGGGGGGAGAAAGATGGATAATCAGAAGGCACAATGGCATACATGCATGAAATGCTGCAAGCGAACCCACAATTTGTGTGTCTACTTACAAAATTAATAAAGGCTAAGGAGATGGATCTCTGCATAAAGTGCTTGCTGCACATGTATGAGGAGCTGAGTTTGGATCCTAACTCATGTTAAATGGCAGGTTCTTTATGTGACCGCATGCATCTGTAAGCCTAGTAGGCAGGGAGCAGAGCCAGGTCGACACAAGGACTGGCTAGCCATACAGTCTAGGCAACTGGTAAGTGTCAGTATCATTGTCTCAAAAATAAGATGAGTATTCTCTGATGTCAACCTCTGGACTCTATATGCATGCATATGGGCAAACACACAAACAAACAGAGATACACTAACATACACAACCACACCCACAGACACACCCACGCACACACACATGCACACACACACACACACAAACACACACACAGAGACACACATGCACACACACACACATGCACACACACACAGACAGAGAAAGAGGGGGAGAGAGAGAGAGAGAGAGAGAGAGAGAGAGAGAGAGAGAGAGAGAGAGAGAGAGAAGCAGAAAATAAAAGAACAGAAAAATCACTCTAGAAAGTGGCTCCAAACTACTTGCTATAATCAGAGTTTTTGAATAACTGCATTTCATGGTGGAATTGCTAGCTCCAATATTCATCCTTAAAGGCAAACAAGTGGTGGAATTAATATTGGAGATGGTTGTGGAATGTAGGATTGTTGCTACCACTAGATAGGAACAATGAGTATATAGAACTAATCTGTCTCAAGCACATACAGTTGACTGGTTAGATGTGCTGCATTTACATGCATGAAATGTTTCCCATAACAAATCAGAAGAACTATAATCATCAAAGATGAATGAATATACAATGCACTTCAAGCACTGATAAGTTAATTTTTGTGCTGTACAATAGATACTGAAGAAAAAAATATTTCCTTCTCAGGAGAATCATTTGACTTAGAGCTGTTCATCTAGTAATATCATCCAGTCGGAGTATTTCGACTCAGAAATCATGCGTGGTATTCTTATTAAGCTGGTCATTGTGTATAGCTTTGTCTTAGTCACAGATATCCTAATCTCATGACATGGTAAGTGGCATCAACATGACTTACGCTTTAACATTATTGGACATCTCAAAGATAAAAATAGAACAGAATGGAATACTTAATTCTCATTACTAGCTATCCCTTTAAAGTAAATTTGGTTCTTCTTCAAGATTTGCTTTAATGTTAGAGGACATCAGGATCAGCTCCTAGTATTTATACAAAGGAAGACTTTAAATAGCTAACTCACAGAGAAAATGTGATTTCACTTTCTTTCAAAGACTCAATGCAAATTCCATTTGGATTCCTGAGAGACCTTGAGATTTATTTTACATTCCTCTTGAAACACAGAATGTCCTGCGGTTGAAAGACAGGAGAGCAAATTCTCTGGGTGCTGCACTGTTCTCTCAGATTGAATGAGGCTCATATTGAGGTCAGAAAAGGTATCGCTATGAACTCTAGCGAAGCTGAGGCAGAATGTGTATGTTCAGGGGAGAGTGGCATTGTGTTAAACTGATCAGCAGGGTCACAGAGTCATAGAAGGAGAAAGTAAAAAGATTTTGAAGAACAAAATGCTCAGCACTAACTACAGGGAAGAGTATGTTGGATTGATTCTGAAGGGAAAAAAAAGGCTTTTAAATAAAGCTCAGAGCTTAGAGACATTAGAATACAGTTGGGAAAGCTGAAATTTAGAGACTTTTTTTTTTAATTTAATGATGTCAAATAGGATAATTGCAAATGTATTTTGAACTCCCAGGGAAAGTGCAGATAATGTAGATGATGTGTTTAGCAATGATAAGCAAGGAAAAGCAAGAAGTGCTCTCCCTAAGGCAGAATGCAATTGCCTTCAATTAGACCAAGCTCACACAGCTTGGAGACATGTTGGTTTTGCATCTTTAAGCTATACATCATGATTGGAAAATGCTAAATTAAAGGGTAAACTGTTGAATATAGTGGTTCATAACGAAAGATCAGAAAAGGTAAAATTTTGCTGTATTAGGGATCCTCCAACTGACTCATTTAAAAGTTCAGGAAGGAAAGGAAATTTCTACCAGAGGAAGGCAATGGAAGCAACAGAAATGGGAAAGAGTGACTGCAGCTGCTGGCTTAAATTGCCTTTAAGGGTGTTCTAGGTCTCTGTTCCTTCATTAGGCTTTTGTGGGTTATTCGTATATGCTTCATGCTTATACAGTATTAGTCAAGATATTATCTTAAAACTTACAGAAAGACAAAAAGCATAATATACAATAAGCAGTGCTAATAAGCAAGGTGTATGAATTAATGAACGTGTTTCTGGTTGTATTGTGCTATCCTATGATATTGAAACAATAAATTTAAATAGCCTTCTCTGCCTGCTTCCTAAAACTACTTCATGATTACTTAGAGGTAAACAAATGCCTTTCATATTACTAGAACTTGTGAACAAAGACATAAAAACATTCCAAAGCACTATCTTATTTTTTTCATACAGACAAAGTATTAAAACATCTATATTACTCCACTGAAGATGCTCTAAGAATATCATAGACGCAGAATCAGAAAGAATGTAAGAGCCAGAAGATGGGGAAAAGTGCTGTAAAATATTAACTCCTGGATACGATTTGGCTATTGTACTCATGAACTCACAGGAACTAAGGTTTGCTACACAAACTCTGTGTTTTGGCACTATATGTTACCAAAACGAAAATAATGTCAGGTTCACATAGATGAAGCTGACCTGGAATTAAGAGTTACAGGCTTAGATGAGTTCCAGGCTCATAGCCATAGAGAGCTATGAAGAAGCTTTGAGGTAGAAAACATTAGAAGAGATAGCCACCGGATGCTTTCAGGCCCTTTGTCGAAGACCAAGTGACCATAGGTGTGTTGGCTCATTTCTGGGTCTTCAATCCTATTCCATTGATTCGCTTGCCTGATATTGTACCAATACCATACAGTTTTTATCACTATTGCTCTGTAGTAGAGTTTAAAGTCTGGGATATTGAATCCCCCTGAAGTTCTTTTACTGTTGAGAATAGTTTTAGCTATCCTGGGTTTTTTGCTATTCCAGATGAATTTGAGAATTGCTCTTTCTAGCTCTATGAAGAACTTGGTTGGGATTTTTATGGGAATAGCATTGAATCTGTAGATTGCCTTTGGCAAGATGGCCATTTTAACTATATTAATCCTGCCAGTCCACGAGCATGGAAGGTTTTTCCATTTCCTGAGATCTTCTTCGATTTCCTTCTTCAGAGATCTGAAGTTCTTGTCATATAGGTCTTTCACTTGTTTGGTTAGAGTCACCCCAAGATACTTTATGCTGTTTGTAGCTATTGTGAAGGGGGTTATTTCCCTAATTTCTTTCTCAGTCTGCTTATCCTTTGAATGTATAAAGGCTACTGATTTGCTTGCATTAATTTTGTAGCCAGCCACTTTGCTGAAGTTGTTTATCAGCTGTAGGAGTTCTCTAGTAGAGTTTTTAGGGTCACGTAAGTATACGATCATATCATCTGCAAATAGTGATAATTTGACTTCTTCCTTTCCAATTTGTATCCCTTTGACTTCCTTATGTTGTCTAATTGCTCTAGCTAGGACTTCAAGAACTATATTGAAAAGATATGGAGAGAGGGGACAGCCTTGTCTAGTCCCTGATTTTAGTGGGATTGCTTCAAGTTTCTCTCCATTTAGTTTGATGTTGGCTACCGGTTTGCTGTATATTGTTTTACTATGTTTAGATATGGGCCTTGAATTCCTGTCCTTTCCAAGACTTTTAGCATGAAAGGATGCTGAATTTTGTCAAATGCTTTTTCAGCATCTAATGAAATGATCATGTGGTTTTTTTCTTTGAGTTTGTTTATGTAGTGGATAGCATTTATGGATTTCCGCATATTGAACCATCCCTGCATCCCTGGAATGAAGCCTACTTGATCATGGTGGATGATCGTTTTGATGTGTTCTTGGATTCAGTGGGCAAGAATTTTATTTAGTATTTTTGCATTGATATTCATAAGGGAAATTGGCCTGAAATTCTCTTTCTTAGTTGGGTCTTTGTGTGGTTTTGGTATCAGCGTAATAGTGGCTTCGAAGAAGGAGTTGGGTAGTGTTCCTTCTGTTTCTATTTGGTGGAAGAGTTAGAAGAGTATTGGTGTTAAGTCTTCTTTGAAGGTCTGATAGAATTCTGCACTGAAACCATCTGGTCCTGTGCTTTTTAATGGTGCTGGTTCAATTGGAGGTCAGCATGCAGAAGAATGCGCATCGATCCATTCTTATCTCCTTGTACCAAGCTTAACTCCAAATGGATCAAGGACCTCCACATAAAACCTGACACACTGAAACTAATTGAAAAAAAAAAACTGGGGAAGACCCTGGAGGACATGGGCACAGGGGAAAAGTTCCTGAATAGAACACCAATAGCTTTATGCTCTAAGATCAAGAATTGACAAATGGGACCTCATAAAACTACAAAGTTTCTGTAAGGCAAAGGACACCGTCAAAAGTACAAAACGTTAACCAACAGACTGGGAAAGAATCTTCTCCAACCCTAAATCCGACAGAGGGCTAATATCTAATATATACAAAGAACTCAAGAAAGTAGAACCCAGAGATCCAAATAACCCCATTAAAAAGTGGGGTACGGAGCTAAACAAAGAATTTTCACATGAAGAACTTCGGAGAGCTGAGAAACACCTTAAGAAATGTTCAACATCATTAATTATTAGGGAAATGCAAATCAAAACAACCCTGAGATTTCACCTCACACCAGTCAGAATGGCTAAGGTCAAAAATTCAGGAGACAGCAGGTGTTGGCTAGGATGTGGAGAAAGAGGAACACTCCTCCACTGCTGGTGGGATTGCAAGATGGTGCAACCACTTTGGAAATCAGTATCGCGGTTCCTCAGAAAACTGGGCATGTCATTTCCTGAGGACCCTGTTATACCACTACTGGGCATTTATCCAGAGGATTCTTCAGCATGCAATAAGGACACATGCTCCACTATGTTCATAGCAGCCCTATTTGTAATAGCCAGAAGCTGGAAAGAACCTAGATGTCCTTCAACGGAGGAATGGATACAAAAAATGTGGTATATTTATACAATGGAGTACTATTCAGCCATTAGAAACAATGAATTCATGAAATTCTTAGACAAATGGATGGAGCTGGAGAACATCATACTAAGTGAGGTAACCCAGTCTCAAAAGATCAATCATGGTATGCACTCACTGATAAGTGGATATTAGCCTAGAAACTTTGAATACCCAGGACATAATCCACAAATTAAATGATGTCCAAAAAGAATGGAGGAGTGGGCCCTGGTTCTGGAAAGACTCAGTGCAAGAGTATAGGGGAATTCCAGAACAGGGAATTGGGAAGGGGTAGATGGAAGAATAGGGGGACAGAAGAGGGTTTATGGGACTTGCGGGGAGTGGGGACCCAGAAAAGGGGAAATCATTTGCAATGTAAATAAAAATAAATAAATTAATTAATTAAAAAAAAAGAAACAATGAATCCATGAAATTCTTAGGCAAATGGATGGAGCTGGAGAACATCATACTAAGTGAGGTAACCCCGTCTCAAAAGATCAATCATGGTATGCACTCACTAATAAGTGGATATTAGCCTGGAAAACTGGAATACCCAAAACATAATCCACACATCAAATGATGTCCAAGAAGAATGGAGGAGTGGCCCCTGGTTCTGGAAAGACTCAGTGTAGCAGTATAAGGCAAAACTAGAGCAGGGAAGTGGGAAAGAGTGGGTGGGAGAACAGGGGGAGGGAAGGGGGCTTATGGGACTTTCAGGGAGTGGGGGGCCAGAAGGAGGGAAATCATTTGAAATGTAAATAAAAAATATATCGAATTAAAAAAAAAGAAGAGATAGCCACCAACTATAGAGCACGATGAGAAACTGGAAGAGAAAGAAACCAACTCTTCTGTTACTTGGAAAAAGGAAACTTCCTGCTCAAAAGTTTTCAGTGAGGTGAACAAGTTTTAAAGCAACTAATCTAGCCTAAGATAGTCTATATGCCAGGACTCACAAAGCAGGAGGGCCCTAGAGAAAAGTCAAATGATAGCTCAATCATGCCTTGGACTTGACTACAGCTGTGGGAAGGGAGAGTGGAAGGCTTCCTAGTAGATGTGTTGGTGCATGTACAATGCAGACAGGCATGGATGATTTGTGGGAGACAGGAAGTACAGGAGGTAGAGAGACCATAATCTAACAAAGACTTACATTAGTTGTAGCTGTCACCATTCCATCCTGCAGCAGGACAGACACATGAGCATCCATCCTGCACTGAGAACTGGTGGTGTTAATGGCTCCAGAGGAAAGGGCAATCATTTTCATCAGTGGTATAGTCACTGTAGCTTGTTCATACTCCAAGAAATAATAAACACCCACCCGTGCTCTAAGTAAAGGGGCCATAATTAAACAGAGTTACTCAGTGGAACGCCAAACTGAATATCTAAATGGTGATATTAACTAGCACTAGTTGATATACTGTTTGTGTTAAAACAGAAAGTTTTTTGGCATAACAGATATCAATATGGGCATCTTTGTTATCACTGTTGCAGTTTACAAGAGAAGAGTTTTGGAAAGAAGAAACTAAGGCTTTAATCATTTAAACAATTATGTGGCATGTGACATACATTAATTTTTGTGTGTAATCAAATCAAGCTGCAGAATTTCCAATGCAAAATGATGTCTGTACATTACAAGTTTGTTGAAAACCTCCCTGGACTAGCTTCAGAATTAAAATCTTTGGTGTAGTCAGTTAGCAGACTCCATGGGCTTTAGGCGTCCTTCTTACTGTTCCATACTTCTTCATATCACCTTTCTATTTACTGTCTTCTTTAAATTCTATTTTACTCCCTTTACTGACTGCCCTGCATTCCTGTAATTGCCTGGAACAGTTTCTTTTCTGTAGTCTTTCTCATTCTTGTCCACTTTCCCTACCACTACCTAAGACAGATTTGTTTTTTAGTTTGTGCCCTTGTATTATTTCTCTGGTTTAAACAATTTTCATGGTTTCTCATTAGTTTTAGGAGATGTTAAACTCCTCAGTAATAGACTGTCCTTACAAGATCTTTGTTATGTTTAATTCTTGGGGTTGTCCACAACCGGTCAATAAGTGTACTCAAAAGATATTCTAACACCATCATCGATATCATTACTTGGGTGTTCATTTAACTTGGATGCTTTCTCCACTTTTACTCTTTCCACCTCCCAGCAACTAATAGGCCAGTACCTTCAGCAAACAATGAGGCATCACTTCATTTGATAAAGCCTTCGCCTCTCTATAGGTCCCTATATGTGCTCCTCTCCTGTCCACTATCAGATACCCTTCAATTTCAATTTCCATTACCAAAGTGTACTTCTTAATGATCTGACTTTCATTGTACTTTTAGTGCCCACTCCACTGACGAGCACATAAAGCATTATCAACAGATCCAGTTCCCATGTCTTCTAGGGTTAATTCCTCTGTGCAGACATAGTCATGGATTTGAGATGGAGGTAGAGGTGAAAGTACAAAAAAGTAAAATCAAGGCTCAAAAAAGATTAGAAATGCTACTGCAAGTAGATAACTCCATACGCAGACAGCATTAGGGGTCCTGCAATTTCTTACTTTCCAGAATAGACAATGGGAGAGGCATGATAGCACCGAGTGTTTTAAAGTCATCCATTGACCTCGAGAAGGCTTTGCAAAGAGTAGGACAGAGGGCTCAGGACTGACACGATAGCTACAAAATTACTGGGGTTTGAGGGAGCTTATTTATTTTTTAGAAGCTCTTTGTTAGCAAAGCAGAAAAAGCCAGTGGCCATGGAAAGGTCCACAGATTCAGAGAAAATCATGTCACTGTTCAACTCAGTTGATCATTCCCAAAGGACTTTAATTGTCTCTAGCCTTATACAGAAATATTTCAACCTTTACCATAATAATTTTATTTCAAATTAATACAAGTTATGGAAGCCTGAATTTTTAATATATTTATATGTCTAGAATTTAAATATGACATCGATTTAATTAAATTCTCAAAATTTCTTTTCCCTAACAGTAAGAATATAGGAAATATGTTTATAACACTCTTAATTTCCCCTATGGCGTTAACTATGATTATAGTACACATTACACATTAAATTATATTTCCTAGACAGCTTACTATTTCCTTTGCTGAATAGATAAGTTCCTAATTAAGTTTCTCTAGCTGGTTGGCTAAGTTATAGCCTCTTACTAATGAGAACATGGTCTTCATTTGATGTTGTGGGGATATATCCACCTTTAGCTACTATATGACATATGTGCTACCTTATTCAAAATGTTTAACCAGTGCTCAATAAATTGTCAATGTAATGCAGGTACCCAGCGATGGTAGCCAAATAAATGATGCTATGATTGCATTAGTCAGCAGTAACTAATTAAATGACTTGATTTATTTCACTAATTTAGAAAAGAAACATCACTTGATCTTTTTAAGAAAGAATGATTTGTCCTGTGACACTAATTCCCACCATTTTAAAGACAGGGCAGCATTATAGTGAAATTTCAGCAGGGATAGGTTTCATGCCAGACTTAGCTGAATACACTTTTGATTTTATGAAGAATCTATGCACTTACTTAGGACACAGTACTAAATCACCCACAGTAGTAACCAAAGCCATGAAATGTATTAGGCTTACACATTTGGCTACATTTTTCCATCCAAGTAACCAAAATATAAAAGTTAAAAAATGATGAGGTCTCCTTCATTAATATTTTTAAAATTTAGTGTTTACATTTTGAAAAAAAATCTAATGTTACAAGCTATAATATTTATAGACCTTGCCCCATAGATCTCACTCAGTAGATTTAAGTTGGGACCATAATCTCCATATTTCAATAAGTTCTTTTTCAGTTCTTTCAAGCCAGGGACAATTTTGCTCCTGTCAATACGTATAGGTGAATGTCTTAATATTTGGAGTTATTTTTGGTCATAATGCTCAAGATAGTTAGAGGTGCGACTAGCATCCAGGAAAGAGAAGCAAGGGATACTGCTAACACTCTAGAATAGCATGCTGAGAGATACTGGTGTGTGTTGGAAAGACAGTGATGCCAACTCATCCAGGACTGGATGCACAGAGCCTGAATCAATCCCGGAAGAAACTCAATTCAATGTATAGGACTTCATAATGGCTCTAAAGGAGCTACCGACTGCACTAGAATTTCCATTTCTAAGGGTACTTTATTCTACAGTGATGTTGGTTGGAGGTATCGGTGAATTATCTGTTTACTGAACACTTTACAGTAGCTTATGTTTCTAAGTAACCTGAAAATTAGAGAGCAACTCCTAGACAACAAAACAAAACAAACATAAAGAGTACTACCACTACCTCCACCACCACCATGAAAAACCAAATCAAACCAACAAACCAACCTAACAAACAAACAAAAATAGATGCAAATGTTTATTTTTCTCACCTAACAAATATTCTCTTCCTGACTGGCCAAGAAGTTCATCAGTAGATCAGTTGTCTAAGAAACAACGTCCAGGTTTTGATCTCCATACTGATGCCCAACATACACAGAAACACACACACACACACGTACACACACACACGTACACACATATGTTCCCTCCCTCTAATATATAATTATACGCACTTGGGATTTACTAAAAAAAAAAAATCTAACACAGTATACTTTTATCTTTCGTTGATATTTCTGACAAATTTCATTATAGTTTCAACTGACTTCTTCACTTCTATGTGCTATGGTTCAATATTTAAGAGGCCTTGATGCCCAACTATAAAGGTTGGAATTAGTATCCTAGCACTCCATTAGAAACACCCTACCTACAAACATGTGTAAGCCTGTCTCTGAGGAACATGTTGGAAGATCACTGGGTCTTTATGGTTTCCACCTTTGCCAAGAAAACAAGAATTTCATGGATATGGAGAGACCATTCCTCAAATAAGCACAAGGAAGATGGTAGAAAAATCATGCCAGACTCCTCTGGGCACACACTCAAGTACATGCACCCATGTAGACATGTGCAGATACTCGCAAAAACAAATTCGCAGAAATAAATATAATAAATATTTAAAAATACTATTGCCAGTCTGGGGATATGGAGATAACAATCAGAAGTAAAACATGTGCCTTGCATGTACAAAAGCCTGTGTTTGAGCCTCCACTAACCCCCAAAAGATATTTTGGTCTGCATACAATAATTGTAGAAATCTGACTTTGCAACACATTTTAAAATAGAATGTAATATGACAATTCTCTTTAGGGCATCAAATATCCTCCACTAATTAATCATTTGTTTCCTTAAAATTAAATTATTATCCTCCAGTGTTTCAGGAAAAATGTAAGCCTCCTTTTCTAAAACTTTAATATGAATGCACAAGAGTCGTTTCTTTCACCAGCTGTGGTTGATTTACCGTTTAGCAGAACAAATTAAGAACTTATCAGTAATTATGAAAATAATTTCCTTCTTATATTGAAATACTTTGCAGCGCTTCAGTTTAGCACATCATTATTCTGGGTGGTGTAGGTGTTGTTGAAAGGCAGTGTGAAAATAAGACCCTGAATTATGAATTCATCTTGTGAACGCTGAATCACTTTGTATTTTCTGTGGCAAAACAACCTACTTCTTGCTGGAAAGAGCACAGAAAGAACACTTTAATTTTCAAGAACACCCAGCAGTGTGTACAATGTATACACTGAATTTCAACACTGCACTTTGAAATTATATCTTATAGTTTCTTTATGTGTTCATTTACATTATATATCATTTCTGTGACGATAGAGAAGGAAAAACTACATAAATTTGATATAATATTAAATAATTAATTCCATTTCAATTCCGTAAACACTTATTAAATACTCTGGTCCAGGCACATGCGGTTTGTATTAGAAAAACTGAAATGCCAATACAAACCAAGGGATTCAAAGAAATCCATGGATGGAGACAGGCCCTCCAGGGAAAGTTAATGTTATCATGATAAATCTTATAAACATGAACCTCTCAAAAATGGATTTTCGTGTGCTTAGTAGTTAAAGTAGAGCAAACATTTCAAAAACTTTCAGGTCAGGCCAAACAACTTATCAACATAGGAATTACACTGAGCTGAACTTTCTTTTCCTTAGAGAGCTGGCTAGAAGGTGGACCAGTGCGTAATTCCTCTGACATCTTTCTAAACAATGGGATGCAGTTTCTTTCGTTAGCAACACAGTTTATCCATTTCTCCGGATTTTTCATGTCTGTTTCCTCATTCCCATTTGCATGCAGAAGTTCCTTTCCTTTCCAGTTATGATCGTACACTAGCACAGCTCTAGTGGACTGGGTATTTTCTGAACAACAGAAGGTTATGGCTAAGAGCTTTAAATGCTGAGAAATCTAAGAGCAATGTGCCAAGGTATTCAGTGTCTCGTCAAGGTGTATTTCTAACACACCATTCCTTCTCCAGGGTACTTGTTACTGCTGCCTGTGCTGTAGCAAAATATTTGACAAAAGCAACTCGAAGAAAACATTAATTTGGCTCATGGGTTTAAAAGGCAGACAACCCCGTTACAGGAGGAAGGCATGGATGCTCCTAATCATTCCACAGCAAGCTAAGAGAGGTAAAGGTAGCACCCCGCTTACTTCCCCATCTCATGGAGACTGAAACCCCATCCCATGGGAGAATGCTCCCTGCATTCAGACTGGGTCTTCTCTTCACCTTTAAGTCTTTCTGGCAAAACTTTAAAGGCATACCCAGAGGTCTGTTTCCACACCACTGTCAATTTGACAATGAAGATTAACTGTCACACGTGAAACAAACAAACAAACAAGCAAGCAAAAGGACAAACACATTCTTGTGGGACTCTAAGAATTCATGATATACTATTCCACCCCCCCAACTCCTGCATGCATACTATTTCAACATAGAAAATTTGTTGTGCAAATGTCTTGTCACAACTATAGCACCATAGCATTCAATATGTAAGTTGTTAGGACAACCAAATAATCTATTAGCAATAGATTCCTTTATGTTTAGTAGATGGTGACAACATTAAAGTCCAGTCTGTCTTCTAATCTTATGTATCTTCCTGGTTTTGACAATAAAAATGAAACTTAATAAGAAAGATTCTCTCCATACCCAGAGGATATTAATGTTTTCCAGGTCTGTTTCCTGTCTTCCATAGAGCATCTATATTCAACTTATAAACTATAGAGGGCCAATGCATGCATCTAATATCAAGAAGAAAGCTGAGAGTTTATAGATTTTGGTAAGCAATAATTTTCCAAAGTAAATTAGGGGAGTATATACTATGTTATGATTATATGCTTGATAGAGTGGCTTACACTTTATACAAGGAATCAATCATATAATGGTGCCTATTTTTTTCTGGACTTTGCTGGATTAATAAAATTCTATGCATTTTCATATAAAACAGTTCCTGGGTGACTATTATGCTCTTGACATGGTTGAAATTACATATGTGTATGTAGCAATTCTTCAACTCTACTGTTTTTAATTTTCTGTTCCACGCATAACCAACCAATGAAACAACAAAATTCTGGGACCAAGTTTCAAGTCCTTGTATATGTTTACAAATAACATTTTTTAAATCCTACTAAACACAACTTCATCTTTTGATCATAACTGTTATTTTTTGAGTGACAGAGGATGAGTGACAAGAAATTGTCTTTTCCCCCTTGACACAGCCTACTAAGCCCACTATCCAGGAACAATGCTGGCCTTGTGATGTTGGTGGGAATTCAGGACAACAATTTTCCTGATTTTCTCCAAAACAAAATTCAACTGTAGTAAGATAAAAAAGATATTATAGAATGCAATTACACACTAGAGGAGCTATTGGTATGACTAGAAGAGAGGGTACAGAGCCTCATATGTATTACCTGTTGAAGATAACAATATAATTTAAGTAGAGATTCCCAAATTACTTTCTACTCATAGACTGTGTTTTCATGTATTTTAAATGTTTTCTTTGGGTTTCAATATTTGCAAATTCTCATCTGTGATAGCAACTCAGCTTGACTCCGAGCTTGGTTTGCAAAATATTGTGACTTGATTTATAACCCTCATGTATAATTACTTCATAGTACATTATATCAACAAATGAAAAAAAATTAAACAGTAAGATTTAAATTCTCTTGAAATCATTAACACTACATACATTTTTCTACTACATGCATCCACTGGTATTTTCCCAGAAGTCCTTGAAGTTTTATGTACAAGTCATGATTTTATTTAGGAAATGTGAAAATAATTTTACATAGATCTCATAATAATTAATGTTCATCCAACCTACATTTTAATTATTTTTAAAAAATACTAGTCAACATTTTAAGATACACACACACACACACACACACACACACACCCATACACACACACATGACTGTATGTGTATATATGACTACTTGCTGTTGTGGTTTACATATTGTTTGAATGCATCCTTAAGGATTTGCGTTGGACTTTTCTTTCAAATAGGATGGGATTAAAAGGCAGAACCTAGTGGAAGTCATGACATCACTGGGGGCTCTCTCATCTTTCCCTCTACTGTCAAGTCTTCTGCCATGAATGAGGTCATTTTGGGAACCAATTCTATTTTGTTTAGGCATTCAGACACCAGAACTGTGAGCTATATAATTTTCCCAGCCTCAAGTATTTCATTCAAGTAATAGAAAATAAACTAGTAACACCTGTTCAATAACATCTAAGAATAAGCATTAGCTTAAATTGATTATTGAGAATTTATAGCAAGTATGTGTAAAGTATATTTTCTCTGTGATACAAGTAGATAATGATGATAATTAAAATAGAGGAAAGAAATTGCATATTAAATATTAAAGAAGATGTTCAGCTGTTATTTATAAGATGCAGAAGTAAATGAAATTTTAGCCGCAATCATTCAAATGGCAAAACGGCAACAAAAAGCCAAGCATTTCATGCATTGTGTAATCTTAATCACAAGAAACTTTATCTTTCAATCATTTAAACATTGAACCACAGATATTATTAAGAACCTGACCAGTAGCCTATCTTTCTAGTAACTTCCAGATTATTCTTAATAATAGTATGGCCATTAATATTTTAACAATATAAACCTTGAATTCTGTCAAAAGAGTATGTTGGGGGTCATCTCAGAGACCCTAAGAACAATATGAATTGCTGTTAAAGATCAGACAAATTTGAAATTTTCTTACAATTGATTTTATGTAATATTTACTTTATGTAAATACTTAACAATTCAACTTCAATGACTTTCTTAAGTAAATTCAGAATAAGTTGGTGCAAGATTAGTTCATCCAGTGTTCCTTTTGATGCAGACACTGAGCAGAGACTCTGTGGCACCTAAGAATCAGCTGATAATGCTGCTTTTCCTTATTTATCTTCAATTATTTTCCCTTATCAATATTGAGGACATTCCTGAGAAGTATGACTCCTTTAAAAATCCTTTCTGTAGCATGAAGTCCATGATAACAATAAACAATATAACCAGACGTTTGCTTATTTTTCCCACCAAGAAACTAATGAATGGGACAACGTAGGCATGTAGAAAATGTTAACTGAAACACCTGTGTTGTTTTAGCCATAGAGTACTGCTTCTTGTGATTATTATCACTACTCTGAAAAACAAGGAATGTTTTGATTTAGAGACTAATATGGACCATAAAGAAGTCGAGGTATGTCTGAGATATTAACATATGCTATGCAGGACTATAGTAACAAATGGTTAACTATCGTTTACATAATTTTAAGTGGATAAGTAGCCTACACTGGAAAACTTGGAAGGGTCCTTACTTCCTGCTACTTTTTTTTTAATAATGAAAATAACATTGAACAATATTACTCACTTCAAACATTATGGCCTCTTTAAAACATTATTAATGTGGTAAGCATTTTGACTACAGAAAACTACTATCTATTATCATTGTAAGGATCTGTAGCTAGGACATTGTGTAGAGATAAGTCTAACATGTTTTCATCTATACAGTTGATTTTAGTTTTAAAAAAATCAAAGTCAACATGAGTTTTGTTTGTATGTATGTATAAGCTCCATAAGTGAGATTAGTGCCCAAAGACATCTAAAGAGGGCATCATATGTCTTGGAATGTTTTAAACTATGATTTAGGTACCAGGAATTGAACCCAAGACTTCTACAAAATCAGTAAGTGCTCTTGACAGCTGAGCTATCTCCACAGGCCTTCAGCTTTGAATTTTAGTACCATCCAAAAATATTAAAGAGTCTATCAATGTGGTAGTTAAATATTTTAACGCATTAAGCAAACTGATGAAAAACAAACAAACAAACAAACAAACAAAAAATATTGTTTTAAATAAATAAATCAGACTGTCTTTTGTGATCAAAGCTGTTTGCTGTTTTAACATCAGGTAATGTTTCCTTTCCATTCCATTATTTTATCTTTACCACTTTTCTGACATCACACAATTTAATTGAAGCGTTAGAATAAAGATCATTCAAAGATCTGGGAAAAGGATATTTAGGGAATACACAGAAGAAAGAACACATGGGATTTTGGACAGCGAGAATTCTATCACCATTCATGGAGCTGCATAAATGACCCAGGAAGGCAACAAAACGATCTTTCAGGGAACTTGCAAAATCAGTACAATAGCACCTAGGAATAAGTTGAATGACTATGCATATAATAATTGCGCTAAGCTACATGCTTTATTTTTCTGATCTTAACAAAAGAGTATAGTTTACCTATGATGGCCTATATGTCAAGTGTTTGCGGATGTTAACATTCATGTGTCAAGACTTTCAGTGGTGAAACATATAATAGGTTCTCCAGTTGTCAAATGAATTAGTGAATATATAGTGCCCTTTTCCAAAATCTGTTAGTAAGTGGGAATTTACAAGTATTAATGTAGCTTACTTATTGTCTTCAAATAACCAAACACAGGTGGGAATTTTATACTGCTGTGATATTGAACGAAAAATGTAAAGTCTATAAACCATGTCTTCTCAAGATCCTTTGAAGTAGTATTTCCTGAGAACTATGATGTGACACCAATGTGATGTTTAACTTAGGTGGGAGGAGACATACATTCCTATTTTTCTTCCCAGAAATAAGAACTTTAAAGATCAAATTTGGCATTTTAATTCTACTAAAAACTCTGGACTATGAGTAAAAATCATAATCTAGTGTGCTTGCTCCTTGTGTTCACAATACAGAAGTGGTCCAGGAATGCCAATCAGTCCAGTGTGAGGCATCCTGAGTTCAAGAAATATCATCAAGAACAGGAAAATAGTAGCCTTTGGGAAATATTTCTTCACCCTTAGCCTCAAGAAATTTTCAGCCATAATTTGGATAAGACAATTAACATTTCATAACTTAGTACCCTAAAACAATAAAGTATTATGAGTTAAAATTTGAGAGGGAAAGAGAGTATTAATGGACATACAAAGAGTTCAAATAAAAATTTTTAATCAGATTATGAAATCAATTGTATTTACTGAGTTAAAAATATACAAATATTAATAGATTTGAACTGGAGATATGGTTAAGTAGTTATGAGTGCTGGCTGCTTTCCAAGAGGACCCAGGTTCAAATCCCAGCACCCTACTTGATATTTCAAAACCATTGATAAATCAAATCTCTAGAGTTATAATACCTTCTTTGCCCTCCAAAGGTTTTGTGCATGTTCTGGTGCATAGATATACATGCAAGAATAATGCCCATGCACATAAAATAAAGAAATTAAAAGATAATTTGCCCACAGAAAAATAGGGAATCTGCAAAGTAATAGATTAAAAGTCATGGAATAGAGTTTCTAGAAATGTGACAATTATTAATTTACACATAAGCTTTGTGGATGATCAACAGTATGGACAAAACTGAAGGCATAATTAGTAAACTGGAAGTCCCATTAAAATGGATAAATGAGAGATTATATAATTGTCCGTCTGCATCACTCTAACAATATACCCGAGGCTGGATAACTGCATAAATGATAGAACTTTATTCTGGAAGAACAAGATTAGGAGCCTGTATCTGGTGATGATGTGGCAGCCCTGCGGGGGCAGAAGTCATCACAAGGCAAAAGACAGCATGCAGCATGCTTTCTTTATATGACACCACCAGCACACAGTCATGGAGCTCACTGAGATGACATTATTTATCTTCACTGTCCACAAAGACCCCTCCTGTGAGCACCATACTCAGTTTCCACCTTCTTGATACCACATGGTAGAAATGTAACTTCCACTCGTGAACTCAAAAGATACTCAGATCACCGCAGAGGAACAAAAAATTTAATAATGCTGATCAGAAACTTGGGAGAGAGGTGATGAGACTAGAAGGTCAAGAGGAAACTTTCAGAATTCTACATGAAGATGAGACAGGATACAGGAGAAGCTGTGTTTGGAAAGATGACTGACTCCAGAGGTAATGAGGCACTGATTCTCTCTACTCTTGGGTAGCCCATGCTGACCCAAGTTTACAAACATTTTCATTAGTTTATTCTGATGTGAACTATAATCAATATTTTTTTGTGTGCTGGAAAAGGAAAAAAAAATGCTTGAAAGCTGTGTTTTTGACAGTGGTGGGTAACTTGTTTAACATATACAAGAGTTAAAGACTACATATTTTAGTACTTGTGGGCACTGTAGCCTCTGCTCCGACTCAGCTTTGTGGTTTATATAGTACAACAACCCCAAACAACAAGGAGGCGTCACCAGCCTCACAGAACTTTATTTCACAAGAGCAGACAGTAGTGAGTCATGCCACAGACTGGGTTTTCCCAGTCTCTGTGACAGAGGGCCATGACAGGGAACAACAAAAAAATCATGCAGCATTTCCCTAGTCTTAGGTGTGCAGTAAAGGAACCTTGCTAATTGACACAATGTGCTGCTAGGATTATGGTACTTACGTAAACTTTGTCAGTTTAAAAGGGTTCATTCACATACTAACAAATTTATGAAAACTTCTTCAGGAAGTTAGACACTTAAGACTTAATAATATAAAAATCTATGTTGCAATTTAAAATATTAAAAAAAAAGTTTTAAGGATACAAAGGAAAACTTTCCTAAAGAAAGCCGAAACAAGGCCATTTTCAATCATGACTTTTTGAGAAAACATATATTTATGGTGCTTCCTCAAACAAGAATACATAGTAAGGTTGAAAAACACAACTATAGTCTTTTTTGTTGAGTTTAGTTTATCGTGTTTTCTTCCACTGAAACTTTAATCTTATAATTTTGAAGGGAAATTAATTTTGTATTGCCTGCCTCCTTTTTTGAGGCAGGGTCAGATCTGGAAAATACCAATATGGTCTTCATAGCAATCTTCTGGAATTGGAGGTATAGACAGCTGTGAGGTACCATATGGATGTTGTGAACTGAATTTAGATCTTATACAAAAACAAGTGCCTTTACCTGCTGAGCCATCTCTACAGCTTCAATTTAAGCTTTAAAAAAAATCTGCATTCTACAATAATTATTGAGCCAAAGAAAGAGCAAAATCTATTTCAAAATAGTTTATATATGTAGTATCTAATGCGAGTCAATTAAAAAGCTTCTTCCAGGCATCACCTAGGAAATAGATTATATTATAAATAGGATTGAAACATGAAGTATGAGCCTGATGCATGAACAGTTCTAGTTTCTAGTAACTGATAGAAGCATTCCTAGGCTGTTAAAGCAAAGCAGAAGCAGGAGGACTTCTATCGATTACTAGCGAATCAGTGTAGGATGCAGGCTAGCCCCCGTCCTTCCACAAAGCTGGCTAGTGGGTATTTGTTGGACATATAATGGCACAAGCATGTACAGCAGCATTCAAAGTGTAATGTATAAGAAATATAAAGCTTGTTTCTTATAGTGCTTGGAAAGGAAAAAAGCAAACAGTTCACTAACTCTGAAACGAGGAAAAATGGCACCCTTGGCAGAAGACCAGGGGGGATGCTTTCAGGCCTTGCCCATTCTCGTTAGTACTCCAGACCCAATTCTCAGAGTCACCCATGGCAATAAAACTGCACATCGTGGGCAGCTTCCCTAACCTCTTCCACGCCTCCTGTGAATCCCTGAGACCTTTCCCCTGGCTTCCCATTCCTCCAGCGTCCAACACCAGAATTCCCCCATAAATACATGAGCTGTGTGGGTTAGAAAGACAAGCAACACTCAGCAAATGCGTTCTCTCAAAAAATCTAGAATGGGAAGAGAAAACAAGGAAAAAATTCCAGCTCATCCAAGAAAAACCCAGAAATCAGCACTTAAACCCAGATGCCTACATGCTAACATAAGAATACAACCAATGTGTCTCAAAGTCCAGCTATCCCACTACAGCAGGTTCTGATTAGTCCAAAATAGCTGAAGCACACACACACACACAAAAAGTGACTATATAACTAAAGCATGGTAGAAAAGGTGATCTCAGAGCTGGGTCCCACTCAGCTAGCTTATTGTCTGCGCTTTCAAAGGCAGGGCAATCTCTGAATTCATTTGCAATGTTAAAAAAATGTGCTTTGTTAAGAATTATCTCTGAATTAATTTGCTATGTTAAAAAAATGTGCTTTGTTAAGAATCAAGGAACACCAATATGAACAAACTAGTACCCCCAGAACCTCCAGGGACTTAATCACCAACCAAAGAGAACACATGGCGGTACATTTACACATTGTTGTATTTTTCAATGTTTTCTTTTTATAAGCATGAAATTTTCAGACAAATTAATGCAACTAGAAATATCATCCCGAATGAGGTAACCCAGAGCCAAAGAAATAAGTATTGCATGTACTCATTTGAAAGTGGCTATTAGCTGTTAATTAAATGATAATCATGCTATAATCCATAGTATGTAAGGGAGGCCTATAGTGTAGAAGTATGGATTTCCTTCAGAAGAGGAAGAAGGAAAGGTTTTGAATGTGGTTTGTCAGCCAGTAGGGATGGGAGCAAAAGGGATCAGGTGTGGGGTGGGAGATAGATGCAGGAGAGAGAGTGGAGAGAGACAGCTGGAATTGAGGGGGGTTACTTAGGTCATTCTGTAGGGTGGTGGAAACTTTCTGGAAGCAATAAAGGTAACCTTGTAGAACTCCTAGTGATGGAAGAAATGGAGTCTGACCTGGCTATTTGTAGCCAGACAAGTCTTCAAGTGGTGGAACTGAGTTACATTTGGTTGAGTTGTTGACCCAAGAAGTCCCATGGAGAACTCCAAACAACCTAGGCTGATGCTGGGACATAAGGTCACTTTCTGAGAACTGACAACTTTCACACAGCTAAATGAACATAGGGCCTTCACCCTAAGTCCTAGTGCCTTAGGTGCAAAAGGTACTCTGCAGGTACAGAAATAGAGGAACCTAGATACCAACCCAGACACAAACACCTGCACTTAAAATCTGTCCTGCCTGCAAGATGTGCTGGGGCTATGGTGGCACAGAAGATGTGTGAGTCGCCAAACAATATTTGGCTTAATTTGAATTTGATGACACAAGAGATAGCTCATGCCCTGCATTGCCTGTATGGCCAGGAACTGGAGACTGAATAGCTCAGAGACTTAGGATAGGACAGAACGAGACTGGAAACAAACTCAATGAAATGATTCTGAATGATATTGTGCTATACTCATAGATTGGTACCATGTCCAGGTGTCATCAGAGAGGCTTCCACCAGAAGCAAATGAAAGTAGGTGCAGAGACCCACAGCCAGACAATATGCAAAAGACAGTATACAGGTGAGGTCTCCATTAGGTCTCTCACCTCAGAGATCAGGGAATCTAGCAGAAGTGGGGAGGAAAGGGTGTAGGAGTCACAGAAGATGGAGAGCACCAAGAGAACTTGACCAAGTATGCGGGGCTCACATGGGCTTGCAGAGAGATAAAAGTCAAGCACGGGGTTTGCATGTGCACCAGGTCCTCTGCATGCAAGGCTGTTTGCTGTGCTCTCTTGTGGGATTACTAACATTGTGAGCTAGAATTTGGAAGTAGAAACAGTAGGATGTCTGTAAGTTGAGGACAGACTGGTCTACATAACTTGTTCCAGGGTACCCAGGTCTATTTTCTGAGACTTCAAACAAATAAAAAAACCTAATGAGATGTTTGTTACATCCCGTTCCTGTATAAAGAGACATCTTACTGTCTATCCACTATTAATTTCCTTCATCAGTTTATCTTTAAATGTAATTACTGTATCACTAAAATTATTCTACACCTTAACATGAAATACAATTAAATTGAATAGTTGTGAAAAGAAGCTATAGGATTACCTTGTTTAAACTCACTTAGGAAAGATTTCTAGCCAAGGCACACTCTGAAAAAAAATTGTGAAGAGATGAATTCTCTCACTCTGGAAAACTGTTTAATCCTTTAACAGATTTATCAAGGAAGTTAAGTGAGAGCAATACTGGTCTTCCTGGATGATCTGTTTAGTGATGCAAGAACACATACATCCCCTCCTCAACGGTTTCCCTCAAGGATCATGTGTGAGCTTAATTTTGCCAAGCTCCTGATGTTCTTTGAGATAGATATTACTCAACTCCCAAGCAGATGCTGAGAAATAAAAAGAGTATGATTGATTTCTGAGATTAACCCTAACCCCAGATATCACACACCAACAGCTTTATAAATTAAAACTAGCACCTGCTTTCTGAAAGGAAACCAAACTAGATATCAACCTGGGGATGCTTCTTGTCATGTTGAAGTGTCCCATTAGTAGTTCTAATTAGTTTTTCTTTCACAGTTTTGACATCGATAGTCATATATTCTATTCAGTAAAAAAAAAAAAAGCCCTCAAGTTTCTTATTATTCAAATCAAATTGCTGATTATTGACAGACATAAAATCTTAATATTGTTTCACCAAAGAATATAAAATATCATGGATTTTTCTTTAGCAGAAAACATTCATTTAGATTTGTTATAACCTTTTACCCTTTTTGGGCATGAAACATCCCAAGTAATTTAGAATACACAGCCAACATTTTCTCTAGCAGTTGAGTGAGGTAGCAAAGTTTTGGAAAATCTTACTATGATAAATTTCTCAACAATATTTTTAAACAAAAGCACCAATGACATGCATCAGAGTATTCAGCCCATGCTATCAAGAGAGCAAGTTTGGTTTCTTCTTATAGCTCTAGGGTTCCAAAAGACAAGCCATAAAATATCAGAAATTATGCCCCAAATAATTAATATTACTGATTTTGTCCTCATGAGAAAAACTAATTTAAAAATTTCACCAAGTATTTAGGCTCAAACATAATTATAATTCCTAGAGTTCTAACGACATTCCCTTTTAGACTCTCTGATGAGAAACTGTAGCATCATAAAAAATCTTAGAGATAGATCATATTTAGAATGAATGGCACTGAGAAAATGTTCCAAGAACACACATCTGGCAGTATTATACGTGGGCTTCATTTGGCATTTATTGGGCCCCCTATTCAACAAAACAAATCAAAGCAAAGCAAAGCAAAAAGTTTGGAATACATATGACTCTAAGAATTAACTACCAGTTTTTTTTTTTTACCTTTTTCCATCAAAACCTCAGAGTTATCATTACTCTTATGATGAGCTTAACCAGACACTGCAATTAATTATAAGAATAACAATAAAAAACATGGAAGCCTCCTCATGTCTGTTTAGTGCCATTACTTACTTTTGTATGCATGAATTCATAAAATATACGAATAAATATTAAAAATCATTCAGCTAAATACCTGTATACCTGGTAACGTTCATATATATTTTACATTACTCCTGTAACAGACTTTAGGTCATAAGTAGTCTTGTTAAATGGTCAGAGACCTCGCTGTTTCCTGCTGCAATGCTAACCTGAATTACTAAGGCATTATGGGAAAATACTTGAGATTTTATAACTCCAAAATAGCAGAGCTTAAAAAGTATCCCCATGGGATTTTATTCCAATATGCCTTACACAATATATAATCTTCTCTGGAAAAGTAACATGATATTGTGATACCACAGATGTATTAGTCATGCTACCCTGCAGACTCAAGAGGAAGCACGTCTTCAGAGAAAAACTCTCATTCCCATTGTTTTATAGTCCAGCTAAACATCACATAGCTAAAATTATTAGATGTGCTTTGAAAATTAATCATAATGAACTATTATAAAGCGGTGGCCACTTACGATTTTGAGTCATCCCATAACACGCAATATGGATTCAAAGTGCCCTAAAAATAATCAGAGAATAAAAGATAGCATAAGTCCACATATAAAGACTGATGAATTGTATGAAATACAAAATGAAGGACTTGGTAATCTCTCAGTGAAAGACATGTTAAAGATATACCACAAAGTAATTTTTCCTGTGAGAAATGTACATTTTCTTTCCCATTGATTTCATACCACATTTTGTGAAATTCTAGCACAGCAGTATCTTTATTACAACTATAATTGGTATTTAGTTTGTTGAAAAAGAAAACCAAATGCCACATGCATTGTGTAGATCCTCATTACAGTAATTTCTATGTCACATTTATTTCCCTGTTTATAATTGTTCAATTACTTTATGAAGACCAAAGTATTGACAACATTTATTACTGAACAAAATTTCCTGCATTACACATGTGATCACACCACCTCCATGTCATCTACTAGTTAGCTTTTTCTAGAGAACAGGATTGTGCTAACTGCCCATTATCAGGGTCCTGTAACAAACAAAACTGTAATCAACAGGTCATACTTTAGTGAGGTTATATGTAATGAAGCTCTAAGAATAGGAATTTTATGCGTTTGAATGATGATGTGTTTGAGTACCCACCATAGCCTTTAGGATAAAAGATGGTTTTCCTACACTGAGTCAATCCAAGTAATCTGTTTTGAATAGTTCTGATACTGGAAAATTCTTAATTTCTGTTCACAGCCCCACCACCCCCTCCCCCTGAAACTAACTCAATTCTTTCTATAAAATATTTACACATTTAAAAATTCTATCATGCTCCCAAGGCATTACTTATCCATTAAACACATCCCGTGGTTTCATGTTCTCTTATTCTTTATAATACATACTTCCTGAAACACATCTTAAAAGTCCATTTAGCGAAATCATTCACTTGAGTCCAATCTGTGCATAGCAAAGTGGTACTATTTCTTTTCCAATTTAGAAAACATGTTTATAATAATTCAAATTAAAGATTATATCTGCTAGTTGCTTAATCTCTTTCTAAAGTGGAGTGGTATTACTCACATTGCTTCTTACACAGACATTTATTGGGAGCATTTTAATTTAATTTTATTTTTTGGCATCCAATACATTCATTATTCTTTCTAAGCTTTGAATCATTTCAGGATTAAAACACAAACATGATTACGTCCTTATCTAACTAAGTCAATGGTAAAAATACTGAACAGGCCAACACAGTTTAAAAGTACAACGCCGACATGGGGTACTATGCTATTTTCCAAGTATACTTATTCCTTAGGAAACAAGCAAGGATGAGACCCTGAAGTTTATAATTACAGGGTTTATAGGAACTTCCTGAATGTCTAGGAATGAGTTATGGAGGGACGAGTGATATTTGTCAACTTATAAATAAATTTTATTAAAATTAAAAAAACAGTATCACTAAAGTTTATGAAGCCCACTAAGCCTCATTTATTTATTATCAATTTTAATAGCTATGTATTAATAAGTCTAACATGAATGATATCGCAATTTTACTTTCAAAACAACATACTCAAGACATCTTACTTCTTGTCAAACAAGACGAGTCAGAAACTATGCTTTGAGGAACTACCGAGTATATCATAAATATACTTTCTTTCCTGAAAAAAAAAACAAAAAACAAAAAACAAAAAACAAATGGCCATAGTCCTATAGCAGGTGAAGAAGAAACAATGTCCATGGAATGTTTCTATAACATATGAAGAGATGCTTATATCACAAGGCAGATATTCCTGAGCATGAAACACGTAGTCTGTGCTAGTCAGAGAAGGTTTTATGGAGGGCATAGTTCTCCTCACATTTTAAAGCAAGGAGTACATCTTCATATTCATAACAGCGTGCTGAAAGGGTGTACCTCATTGATTTTTACCTCTATCAGATCTTATCTGGTTGTCCTTGCATTCATGAATTTATTAATTTTTCTGATAAATTCTGAATAGCTAAAATGTTCTATAAATTCTAAATAGTTAAAATGTTATAGCATACAGATATGTATTATTTATCTAATATTTCATTCCAAGGGGCTCATTATCCTTGGTTTATTACAATTTTGTTGAGGATTTGGAAGTATACATTTCATAAATATTTAAACCAAGTGTAGGTGAGAAATATGCTTTTAGCTAAGAATTAAGTTACACCTTTTTATACTACAGGATACTTGTTATATGCTGGGTTTTTTTCTTTTTGATTGGATATTTTCTTTATTTACATTTCAAATGTTTTCCCCTTTCCAGTTCTCCCCTTTGGAAACCCCCTATACTACCTCCCCTCCCCTGCCTCTATGAGGGTGCTCCCCCACCTACCCACTCTAGTTCTCCTGCTTTGGCATTCCCCTACACTGGGGCATTGAACACCCTCAGGCCCAAGGGCTTCTCCTCCCACTGATGTTCAACAAGGCCGTTCTCTGCCACATATGTGGCCAGCGCCATGTGTCACTCCATGTGTACTCTTTGGTTGGTGGTCCAGTTCCCTCGAGCTCCAGGGGGTCTGGCCTGTTGACACTGTTGCTCCCTCCATAGGTCAGCACACCAAATGTTTTGGATACAAACGGTTTGTCTGAATGTATGTTTATGCACTATATGTGTGTCTGAGACCTGCAAAGGCTAGAGATGGTCATTTGATCCTATGGAACTGGAGTTACCAATAGTTATGAGCCTCCATTTGGATTCTGGAACTAGAAACTTTTTCCTTTCAGGAAGTACAAATTATTTTAACTGCTGACACATTTCTCTAGCCTTAGTGCCTGATATTTCCAAATTATTTAAATTCATCACTGGTTTAAACAAGAGAAAATAATACTAGAAAATGAATGCAATCCAATCGTAAAGCATTGGATATCTGTTTTCTTGTAGTGGTCAAACTTTGCATAAAAGCAAGAAGATCAGAACATTTCTTGTTCCTGGTTTGGCCCCTGCAAACTCCCTATCCCCTTGCCCTCCCCCTGTCTCTATGAGGGTGTTAACCCACCCACTCCTGCCTCACTGCCCTTGTATTCCCCAACCCAACGCTGGGGCCTCAGTCCTCCACAGGACCAAGGGGCTCCCCTCCCATTGTCAGATAAGGCCATCCTCTGCTACATATGCAGCTGAAGCCATTGTTCCCTCCATTTATACTTTTTGGTTGGTGGTTTATTCCCTGGGATCTCTGGGAGGTAAGGGTTAGGTTGGTTGAAACTGGTTTTCTTCCCTTGTGGTTGGAAACCTTTTCAGTCCTTCCCCTAACTCCTCCATTAGAGTTCCAGTGATGAGAACGCTTCTTTTCCGTTTCCTCCACAGTAAACTTGGCTTCTTCCTCTGTCTTTCCTACCCTTTTATCTTTTAGATGTTATTTCATGCTTCTCTCACTTCCTGTCCTTATCAAAATTTTAATACCGCCCAATGAGAATTAACATTGGTATGAAATGTGCCATCTTACTAGGCATACATAAAATAGGCAAATGCTTCTCTGGATAGACAACTGCACATGGAGGGCAGTTGTCACTGTATAGACTGAGGCACCGTGATCAGTAATTAAACATTAGAAGTTTCATAAGTACAGAGAACAGCAAATACGGTTAACGCAATACTTAGGTAGGCACAGTTACATATTATTTAAGGGGGGAAGTGTGAAGAAGGGGATCAACAAAGGAACTCAGAGACAGTAAAGTCACCCCCCAAAACTGGCCGACTGTTCTGCCAAGAATGTACTTGTAAATTATTTGTTATAATTTCCAGGTTCTTCTTTCGGGGTATCGATGATGGAATGGTGAGAGTTACAGAAAGCAGAAAGAAAATGTAATGACAGGAACAAGCAGAAAGTAAGCAAGCCGGGAGGGAACCTGCACAAGCTGGCCTTAAGTTCACTAACAAATGGAAGCCGGCAGGTACATGGGACAGAAGGGCTAAAGACTAATTTACCAAACTGTGCATATAATTGACACTTAAATGCACTGAGACTGCATACATTTGAAAAAGTTTGGAAAATATACAGTTATTGTCATTTTTTCTTATCAAAACAAGTATTGTGTCTCTGTAGGCACCATTAGAAATGGCACAATTCAAATCAATTTAAAAATTCTTGGCTACACACTTTTAAGCATTTTAAAACGGCATGTGTCTCAAATTTCCTAATTACAAGACAGGTTGGAAAAATGGAGGAACCTAAAGGACTGTTGGGAATGGAAAGTAGTTTATTAACTTGGAGTCTGGTTGAAGCCTCAGGGCACCCAAGGGTCACAAACTCCAGCACAATTAACATTTGTTTGAGGCCTTTCTCTTTTCCTAGCTGTAAACTGAGGTATACTAGAAATCTCCCTGGGAACCTCCTTTATAAAAAATACAATTCCCAAACCCCTTCAGTAACCTCAGTGACCTCTGGTGTGGAAATGAAGGATTCTGTAGAAACTCATGACACAACAAAGTCCATCAGTTTCCCTACATCTTATATATGTTCTTCACTAGGATATTTGAATTATTGTTCTTTGTTGAGGAGACAGTAATCACACGTGAGGTTTGTTCTTTATTTGAGCATCATTCTCCTAACATCTTTTCCTAAATCTATGTCAAAAATGTCTTTGGCTGGCTGGGCTGGAGAGATGGGTCAGCTGTTAGAGAAATTTCTGCTCTTATAGGACAAGAATTTGACTCCCAGCACCCATATCAGGCAGTTCAAAACTACCTTAATTGCAGAGTATCCATAGTTCCTTTCCAGGTACTTTATTTTCTTATGCACACTGGGTATACACATACACACATATACACACATGCACATACACACATGCATGTACACACATGTACACATACACACACATAAAGAAGAAAAGAAGTATTTAAAATATCTTTCATTAATCTGAGATGCTTCTTTGAGAAGCCCACAGCAATGCTCTCATGTGTCTCTATCACTTCCTTATCTGCTTGTCTTTCAACTTTTATTAAACCTTAACTCTATCTTACACTGGCCCAAACATTCTCTTCTGAGGCTATGCTGATCCTATTATACCAGCATGAAGGTCCCTACTGATTGAGAAGACACTTGAGCTGATGGAGGTGATGGTATGGAGCTCTGTGTCAACTCCTGCAGCACTGACAACAACGACAGAGATTCTGCACTCTCCCATAAGTGCTGTCACTGTTTCCTTTTAGATTTTCCTTCTGTTTTAACACCAACCAAAACATGTGTTTGTTTTGCAGCATGGTCGATGTGTCTCATTTGATTTATTTATTCTCTCTTTCCCTTTCTGTGTTTCCCTTTCTGTGTACAGAGGACTTGGCATCTTATAGGGTGAAATGGTTCTACAGAGTTATCCATAACTGGATTTTTCTCCCATAATGTAACTCTTGAGGATGCAGATGAGGCCAGAGGAAGGGGTCAGGGAAGTCTAATACAAACTCTACAAAATTAGGTTGTGAGGGAAAAAAAATCTGTTGGCAAAAAGAGGAGCTGGAACCTTATTGATGCCCTTCAGAGCAAGCACCGAGGCTGGCTGGAACTGGTTGGAGACACTGGCTCAGATGCAGAGGCACTCTGGAGTGTCTGAAAGTAACTAGAGGCTCATTGTATTACTAGCCTTTATCTAAGAACCCAGGTAAATATGGAACGACCTGCCTCCAAAAATTTGATCTCTGATCTCCACACATGTGCCATGGCATATCCCCACATAATAATAATTTTTAAAAGAAGTAAAATGGAGATATTTTGAATTTAGTATCTACTCATTCAATAATTTGGAGACATACATCTTTTTATAATTTACTACAGTCACAATTCTGGGCAATATATCACTGAAAGTCATTTTTTCCCTGTCCAAATGAAACTTTTTGGGATAATAGATGTGTTAATTAGCATGACTTAATCATTTTAGATAGTACACATGTATCGTTACATCACTTTGCAACCAATAAATGTAAATCATTATTATTTGCCAATTAAAAATAAAATATATGGTTCATAGTTAGAAAAATATGCTGTCCACATGCACTAAAGGGAGTGAGAGTACAGCAGAACATTTTAGGATAGATCCCTTCTTTCTCAGTGTCCATGACAACTAAGTTACATGTCTTGCTCTTCTGGGTATTTTCTTTCCATAGTAAGGTGTTCTCTACTTATCAGGGGAAGGCTATTTAATGAAGTTGATGCCATCTTATTGCAACTACTATTATTACATGTAAAATTAATGAACTAGTAATTTTAGTTTTATAACAAGAAAAAGAAGGTTGTTTCAAAGTCCAGGATTATTTTAGTTTCAGAAATATAATTTTATTAAAATATCCCCTAAAAGAAAATAAAACAAAATATAAAAAGATAAATAAGTATTGGTAGATAGCTAGTCAGACAATTAGCAGGTTTGCTGGTCACCAAGGATTACCTGACCTCAGGTGTCAGTCCTCTCCTCTCATTTTCCTGATAACATACCAACTGATGAAGGAAGATGTGTCATAATCACTCATCTAAGAATTCATAAAGCCATGGACAAGGCAGAAAGAAGTATCCAAAATGCTTACCTAAAGATTTAAAATACCATTCGCGAGGGTGGAAATACAGGGCTCTGTGGAGACCAATAATAGTCTAATGGGAAAGCTATTTTGTCCTGGTAAATCATGACCATTATACAAATGTAGATTTTTGTTAATTTTTAAAATCTATGTAGCCAGGCATCAATGTTATACATAAATAATTTCAGCACTTAAGAGACAGAGAAGAAGGATTTGAGTTTGAGGCTAGCCTGGTCTACAGCATGAGTTCCAAGAAAGCCATAACTACACAGGGAGTCCCTGTCTCCAATAACAAAACAAAATAAAGTATAATAATAATAATAACAATAATAACAATAACAATAATAATAATACTTACAAGTTTTAGTTAAAAAAAAAGAGAGAGCCTGAGTGCCCTGATGCGCATGAGACTCTTTCTCTTCCTCCGTTCCTCAACGGAGATTGATGTGATGGCAGATCTACCTATGCCACAAAACCCTTGACTTTGACTTTCTCTTTCTTTTCTGCCCATTTTTCTGCTTCAGGCAGATTCTGACATATATGACTTCTTATACTCTTTTCTCCCAAAAAATATATAATAATAATAATAATAACAATAATAACAATAACAATAATAATAATACTTACAAGTTTTAGTTAAAAAAAAAGAGATCCAATTCATCCATTTGGCCCTGATGGAGACATAAAATTCTAAATAACCCACAATATTAAAAGATTACAGAAAATTGTCAGGGGGTTACCCTTCAGGAGAGCTGATACTCCTGAAGTCATGTTGGCAAGTACCGACTTACTATCTCCTTATGCAGTATGGACATGGACACACTGAACACCATTCCTCATTACAGTTGTGTGCAGACTGCACTGCTATGATGATGTAGTTTTGGAGTTCTAACCCCCAAAGCATTACTTCTCTTCCATTTTAGAGCTCACTTGTCTGGGTACCAGCCAAACCCAGAGAGAGCCTGAGTGCCCTGATGCGCATGAGACTCTTTCTCTTCCTCCGTTCCTCAACAGAGATTGATGTGATGGCAGATCTACCTATGCCACAAAACCCTTGACTTTGACTTTCTCTTTCTTTTCTGCCCATTTTTATGCTTCAGGCAGATTCTGCCATATATGACTTCTTATACTCTTTTCTCCCAAACGCCTTAAGATGGGAGACTTAAGACTGAGAATGTCCTCTTGAATCATTTTTAAATTCTCTCTCTCTCTCTCTCTCTCTCTCTCTCTCTCTCTCTCTCTCTCTCCATCCATCTATCCATACATACATACACCTACCCACCCATCCACCCTCCCCAGAGATAAGACTCCTTATTGGTTATTCCTTGTGCCATTGAATGGACCCCGAATGCTGAATTTATATATTTATTTGTTTATATGTACATGTGGAAAATAGTAGTAAAAGAAGAGGTGGCTGTTAATTTGGACTAAGTTTGGGTTGGGTGGAGTGACATAGGATGGATAAGCAGGGGATGTAATTATACTTTAACTAGAATACACACACACACACACACACACACACGCACACACACACACACACATGCACACCACACCACAAACACACACACATATTCAACTAGAGTGAATAGATTGAATATTCTCAACCTGCTCTCCAGGCGATGGTAAGTAATACTCCATATAAGAGGATTTTAGTGATATTAGAAAGTCAAATTCTGGTTTAACACTCTCTCTGTTTCTCCCTGTCTCTGTCTCTCTGTGTCTCTGTGACGGAAGGAATTTGTCATTTATCTAGAATCTTAAAAGCCTCATTACTATATAAATTACAGTGTTATACTTTTACACATAGAACTTCGAAGACTCAAGATATTTACATAGACATGCTATTGAAAGCATCATATTAAGGACCAGTTAAACGAAATGGGATGGAAAAGAACAAGAGGGCTGTGCTAAGAGAGTGTTACAAAGGCCTGTGCAACAAGAAGTGCACATCAAAACCAGTTGTCTTTGAGTTCTCTTTCAGTCTTCTCAGTACGGGGGTGGTTATTTATTGGGAGAAAGCATATATTTGAGGTAGCTTTCACTGCAGGTTTACATTGCACATATTAAGCAGATGACAGAATTTAGATAGAATAACAGCTTTCTTTTCTAAGTTCAGAGATTCATCATTAACTTGACTGTTCATTATTTCCTCATGAATATGGTTTGTCACACGGGAAGCAGTAAAATGTAGAACTATAGTCATAACTTTTTATGTGTAGCCTTAAAATACATTCATTATCTCCATACATATATCTTAGAGTTTCTTACCCACAGGTGATTACATTGCTCACAGTAATAATGGAGTACATTTTATTATGTCTTTCAGCAAACAAAGGGTCTTCTAGGGTTTAAACAGCCTACATATTTCCTATCATTTAAGATGTCATGTAACTCAAATAAGTAAACAAACACGAAGGTAGATTAGGCTAGGTTTATTTCTGTTTATAATCAAGAATATATGTCCTAATAAGAACTACATGAGATTGTAGCAGAGATAAGAATGGGTAGAGGTGACTTGCACAGCTACAGTCTATCCACCACACTCAGAGAAGCTGTGCTAAGTTGCTTTGGGGCTGCAACCTAACTACAGATTTCAGGCTTATTCTTCATCTAGCATCTGGTGTTCAACACCCCTCTTGCTGCTTAGGTGGTGTTGTCTCATGACATCCTTCTGTGGTCTTGATTATCCCACCACCATCTCACATTGACCATTCTCCCTGCCAATGATTCCTTTCATCAGGTGTTTACAGTGTTGACATAGTAGTCAAGTCAAGATACACTCTACTAGGCAGGTGATTTTAGGAGAAAAACAGTGTGCTCAAGTCTAGTTGATTCTTAATGAGTGTCTCAATATGTAACTTTGACCACCTTCACCTTATAACTGTTTGGGAGGACAACTCCAATGCAAGCTCTTTTAGCTTTCTACTGCTGTGGTGGAGCATCTCAGAACAACACAGATTCATAATGTCTTTATAGTTTATGCAGGTCAAAAGTCTGGAGCATCAGTTGTTTGGTTTTTTTGTTTGTTTGTTTGTTTTGCTTGTTTGTTTTTTAGTTTGGTTTCTATTAGTATGAGAAACACCATGAATAAAAGCATGTTGGAGAAGACAGAGTCTATTTCACATCACAGGTTGCAGTCCGTCATGAAGAGAAGTCAGAGGAGGAACTGAGGGCAAGAATTTAGATACAAGAACTGAAGCACAGATTATGGAGGAAAACTGCTTTCTGACTTTCTCTTCCTGGCTTGCTTACCTTGCTTTCTTATACAACCCAGGATCCCCTGTGCAGGGATGGACCACCCGCCCTGAGCTGGGCACTCAAACATCAATCATTAATCAAGAAAATGCCCTGAATCTTACCTGGAGGCAAACTGATGGAGGCATTTTCTTAATTGAGATCCCTTTTCCCAAATAACTCTAACTTGTGTCAAGTTGACAAAACCCAATCAAGACAGGGTTCTGCTTATGAATTTACATGGTTGAAGTAAAAATGCTGGTAGACCTGCATTCTAAAGGATGTGGGTGAGTTTGCCCACAGTTCCTTTCAGTTGTAGAACTGATGCCCCACTTTCTGGTTAGGTTTTTAGCTTCTGTGCCTACATCCATTGGACTGTAGACTGTCTCTTTCAACTTCAATGCTGGCAGTGATAAACTGACACATTCTTACATTGCTTTCTCCAACTATAGCTGGGGCAAATTCTTTTACATGCAACAGCTCATTTAATTAAATTCTATCTATTTAGAAAGATCTGTAACAATTCCCCAACCTTACCTTTAATCACATTACAGCCTGCCTGTTTAACATACATGTACCACACATTTACATATCTAACACACATTTTTTAATATACATGCATACAAATGTCCCATTTGACACATAATATAACAGAATCATAGGCTTTAGGAGACTAGGCACTGGAGATTTTAAAATGTCCTTTATTCTGCTTACCACACAGAAGCTAAATCTGGGCTATTAGCTATTTTTATAAATAAATTTTTACCAGGATAGCAGCATATCTATTTATAAATTTTATTTATATATCTCTATATAAATATCTATATATTTTCTGTGGATGATTTCAAAATATGATAGCAATATTGAGTACATATGATAAAAAATAATTAGGTTTCCATGTATGAAATATTTACTCTCTGCTTCTTCTTTGAAAAAATCTTGCTGATCTTTGCTTCAACAATTGGATGATTATTCTAAAATATTTTTGGAAAATATCAAATAGATGTTGGAGATAAAAATAAGCTGAAAAATATGAGGAAGGTCCTTGCTCATGTTGAGCAATTGAGAATATAACCAAAGAGTAACCAGAAAACAGCTCTCATCTCGCATTTAGCTACTGGCAGAACATCTGTCTCCTTGTCTAGTTACCATTTCAAGATGCTCCAGCAAAATAATCAGCAAGACCTTTAAGCAGGCAAAAATAATAGAAACTGCTTCCAAATAGACAAAAGTATGCTAGAACAACATTAAAAAAATACACACTTGTGAAAACCATGAATTCACAGAGTGCAATTTCTACAGCTTTAGGAAATGACTTTCAATTCTTTGTTGCTTTTGATAATCATAAAAATTACTGATGTACAATATGAATTAAATCATATTGTTTCTTATGCTTGTTGATGGCAAAAAAGCGCTGGATATTTCCACCATATTTCCTACTGTGATGTGTACCAATGATATGGTTTCTGATCAATTTTCATTCATACTCATGTATCATTTGTTAGTTTGGTGGGTTGTTGTGTAAGAATATGGCAAAGAAAGTGTAACATGCAAGCACAAATGCCCGAGATAACTTTTACGTATAGCTCCTTCAGGAACTACAGATAATTCCCATGATGCCTCTGAACCTTGAAAGAAGCAGAAGCATCCTACCCTACAGTATGTTTCTTTTGTTGTTGTTTTTTGTTTGCTTGTTTTGTTCTTTTGGATTTTTTTTGTGTGTATTTTTTGACCAGATTAGATTGCAAAGCAGTATGATTTAGGCTATATTTCCATCTTAACAGAAAGAATTACATAACTATATTTTATATGGAATAAAAGTACATTTTCAGACTTGCAAATTTGATATACATGACAGAGCCACAATGCATTTACTTTAATCTTACTTTAATGTACTTACTTAATCTTCTAATTCTTTAAAAATGAGGGTGCCATCTTCCTTGGAAAGACACAGTGCATCTAGATTATTGTCCAAAGATCACTCAAAGTGAGTTTCTGTATATGTATTTGTGCATAGACATAGACGCAAACTACTGTCCTTATTTAAACCTCAGTAATTATTTTCAACGCATTATTAACTTTATGAATTTCTCACAGTATCCAAAAATTCTAAATGACAACAGTCATCTATAATACAAATTCCTTTTTCTGGAAAGGTAACATTGATAATACTTAAAAGGAAGTGATTGCTGTGTCTAAACATTGAGCATCAGAAACTAAGCTGTTATAGCTCATGAGAGTGAAGTTCTAACTCGGAGAAACTGAACCGATAATGGCAGACTGCTCATTAATGACTTTGCTAGTTAGAGCCGCAATTGACTTTGCTAAATATCATTTGCAGTCGCATCATTCCATATTCTATTTTCTAGTCCTGAGGGTTCCCAAGGGCCTCATTACATTTAACATACTATAAATGCTATTGGTGAAAAAGCTTTTTTTAAAGGACAGATTTCATTTACAAAATGTTAATGGGCTTCTGCCCTAGACTCACTATAACGTTTAATTCTCATCTTTCTGTTTTATTCACATGACATATGAAGCATGTGCCATTTGCAAGGTGTTCACTGCTGAACTCAGAGAAGTGCAGAAGATACTTGTTTCATAAGAAAACAGGTAAATATAGACAGATCTGTCATTACAGGCTTCTTATATCCAAAGTAGTTCAATTGCAAAGGAAATCAATGGATATGCAGAGGTATGTAGAAAGTGACGAAGCTTTAGTTTATGTTTTATTTTGGTGTTTATATTAAAATGTGTTTTGTTACATTCTAGCTGAGAATTCACTATTTCACCTTAGGGTATTTTATTATCTCCTTAATGGAAGCAATCCAATATTGGTGTATGAAATGCCAATATATGACTGGCAATAAATATCAAGATATTCAGTAAATCAGTCAAATATTCTTTCCTTCAGTGAAGAATAAAATGGTTTTCAAAATCAAATTTTGTTGATAATATAAATGTAAATGTAATAAACATTAACAATTCAAAGCTGTCACCCCAAAGGGCTATAGATACTGGGCAAAAAATGTGATGCACATTTAAAGTGAAGAAAGTTCAGAACTGTCCAGAGAGGTGCCCATCCATAGATGCTAGTTGACGTCATGTTTGAAAGCAGGATCTCATCAAAACTGGAGGTCACCAGGACATGAAATCAGGCATGACCCCCTCTCCAGTTTTGTTACACAAGTTTTACAGACTTCTCTTCTTGCCTCATTTGTTCAATTTATTTGTTTACATTTCCTTCAATATGGATATTTTGCAATGAAAAAATTGGGCGTGGAGCCTGATCAATTCAGTTACTTAAAATAATATAAGAAAAACCCACTGAATTGATTCTGAGTGACTTACGATCATTGTCATAACATAATTCTATGCTAATGTTCATATGATTAGAGCATCTAGTTGGTGCATACTAAACACGGTTTATAATCTACTCTGCTTCTCATACATACACAATTACTTCTATATATGATTTTTTATATTACTTTTTATATATGGATATACTTTTAATATATCTTATTTTTAAAAATCAACCAATAAAAATATATTTCCAGGAAAGTTTGAGGCAAATAATAAACATCTGGTTTAAAGAGCTTTAGTAGAGTTATGAGACTGTGTTATGGCTTGAATATGCAATGTGCATCACAATCTCCTTTGTCAACACATAGGTTAGCAGATGGGAGATTGTGGAACCTTCAAGAGGTGAGACCTAGTGGGAAGAAGTGGGTCAATGAGTGTTGTGCCTCTGAAAGTGATAAATGGCAAGCAGAGTCTCTCTCTCTCAGCTTCCTTCCTTCCAAGAAGAGAGAATAGCTTTGACCCTAATACCATTCCTACAGTATTCAGCTCAAGCACATGGGGCCATTATGTGGCCCGAACTCTCTAAACCAGGAGTCAAAAATAAATCATTCCTCGCGGAAATTCTTAGATGAAGTATTTGTTCATAGGGACAAAGAAAGTAAATGAAAAAAGCAGTTTCACTGAAATTGGTTTTGCAGTTCTTCTTTTTTCAGTTTATCAGAATAGATTTCTCTAAAAACTTTCATATAAGAAGTAAGGAACATACTCTAATTTCTATACTACTTATTTGGCAGTCCTAGAATCATACTGCAAATAATATCTCTCACTGATAGATATTATCAGTAGTTTTACACTACTTCCTGTAACTACGCAGACATTTTCACAAGAAACTATAACAACAATTAAAAAAAATCAGATAAATCTCAAGGAACCTTGAACACATGAATAAATAAATTTCTTATTGAAAAGCAGGTTTGTCCCCCACCAATTTTCAGTAAGGCAATGAAGAAGTAGATACTGAGAGTAAATCAGCTTGCTCACATGTTGTCAAAAACGGGAAAGATCTAATAGTTTAAATATTAATTATAATGGTGGAAAGTCATTGCAGAAAGATTTGCAGTTTCATTAAACAGTCTTGAAGCCTGCGGCACCTTATGATAATGTAGTTCACAAGAAAGATGATTATCTCTTTCTCTAAAACTAAGGCTAATTTCTGGGGAAAACAGAAATTACAAAGTAGCAGAATCGTGAGTTTTGAGCCCAAGGGATGTGGCTGAAAAGTCTCTTATTCTTATACTAACTGCATGAACTTGAGAAAACAATTCAATCATTCTTTTCCTTTTTATTTGTTTTCTCTTTTAATTTTTTTAAAATGTATTTATTTATGCATATGAATGCTCTGTCTTCCTACACATCAGAAGAAGGATTCTTATACTATTACAGACATTGTGAGCCACTGTGGAGGTGCTGGAAATTGAACTCAAGTCCTCAGAAAGAGCAAACAGTGCTTTTTAACCACTAAGCTATCTCCCAGCCCTTCCTCTTTACTATCTTTAATACAAAATTTGACATCATATAAACACTGTGAGAGAAAGTAAAAAATGAATACATGGAAATATGAGATGGCCGTTTTTTTTTAAAATACAAGACCAGAAATAGCATTATAAGGATGGTCTTGATAGGAAACACATTCCTTAATGATTTGATTATTTAATTAAATGTAAAATGTATAGGAAGTTATTTTACCAGTCTGAATAAGACACAATTGCAAGACTCGCATGGGCAATTCAGGCTGCTAGAGCACCTGGGGAATTATAACAATTCCTTATGCGAGGTAAGGATATGCGTGTTAAGATTAAAAGTAAAAGTATTAGTGCTTTTCTACATCACACCATAGATTAAATCAGTTCTACAGTTTTTACTTTACATTAATGGGTGTTTTTACTGCATATATGTTTGTATACCACATGGATTCCTTGTGGCCAAGGTGGCCCAGAACTCAAGTTACTTATCATTGAGAGTAACCACATAGTGGTTAGAATCTAATCAAAATCCTCTGGGATATCAACCGGTGCTCTAAACAACCCAGACTTCTCTCTAGTTTTACTACCTTCTGTATAAAAGCGTCATACTATCCTTTAAGTTAATCCCTCTCTTTGGAAGTGATTTTTATAGATTTGACTACAAACAAATTTTAAATCCATATTATTTTTTCTATTACACAGTAAGATAAATTCTTATTTGCATTTTGTTTCTGAGGATGTAACAAGTATTTACTAAACATGAATGCACGGACACATGATCAATTTACCAATTATTCTCTTGGATAAATTGAACAGTTTTATCATGAATGAAAGCACAGAATTATATGGCTGTCTGCTTCTATGCATGTTCATAACAAACAAAGTCATTTGTGATTATAAAGAGACAAAAAATGTATTGTAGTTTCATAGATTAAAATAATGACTATAAACTTCATTCAAGGGTAAATCTGTAAGCAGTACAGAGTAAAGTGCATAAGACTTACATTTGCCAAGTGAGCCAACTCTATCTCCAAAAACGAGTCAGTTGTTTTAGGTTCAGGCCTGATAGTGACCACGATGATTTTAGAATTGACGACAGTGTAATTTCTGAAACAGAATAATGATTACAAAGAGAAATCATTGATAAAATAATTCATGCTGCTCCACTACCTGTTGAGGTGTCATTAAGTAATACATCCCCAGTAAAAGCACAGATACAGGCATAATATTCAGAGAAAGATACCATTTCCTCTTCTGAATAAGCCTTCTCAGAGAGTAGGAGTTCTGAGAAGAACTAAAGGCTTTTAATCATATTATACACAGAAAAGAGGAAAGCAACAACAATACTGGCAAGTTTCCAAGTCCTTAAGTCCAGTTCACTCACAGGAAGGAACAGACCATGAATTGAAACATCAGGCAATCTTTGAATGAGTATAATTCATTTATCTCAAGGAAGACCTCACAGCATTGTTCTCCAGAAGACCAAATATTCTTGCCAAGTGCTGTCTTGGCATTTTTTTGACGTCCCCAAAATGCATGATTTAAAACTGGCATGTGACATAAGATTAAAGCATGCAGAACGTCAAATCCAATATTCGTGATCTGTGAAATGTGTCTCTCCTGGAAGAGTTTGCTGGGGACACTCACTTCTCACTCACAAAAAGGTTTTATGTAATCATACACATAATTAAAAATTATCAAGAAACATAAATATATATAACTAGATAAATGAATACTGTATAGATTTTTAATCTAAACTATTTAAATGATATAGATTATTCACTTTTTATAGATTTAATAATTGACTGTTTTCCACATTTTGAAGATATAAGTGTATTTATTCTCATTAATGGTTTGAAATAAATAATTTGATCTCTTGATAGGTAGATTTTAGAGAATTTTTATTTATATAAATATCAAGAATGAGTTCATATTTTTAAAAACTTGTGTTTGTTTTTCAAGGTATTATTTAAAATCCACCAAACCTAACTATATATTTTAATGCTTCTGTATACTATTATGCAAGTACTAAAATCTAACTATATACTTTAATACTTCTGCATACTGTTATGCAAGTACTACCATCCATCAAACCTGAGCACTTCTCTCTGATCCTAAGCAGTGTCCCTGCACCCCATTACAGATGACCCCACCTTTGCCATGATAGGCACAGATGTGCTGCTATTGTAAATTTACTTAACTAGCTTATTGCATACACACTTTGGTGTTTGATTTCACAGAATATCTAAAAAATTTATAATTGTGTAATTTCACAGGCCAGCTACGCTATATTTATCTATTCACCAACTAAATAACTTTTAACCATTTCTGTTAAGATTTATAGATATTCACAGTTGACAATTAGGAATAATTGTTATATAAACTTTGTATGTACAGATATTTTGATATCTTAATACCTGGAAACTGTTTGCTCATATGGTAAAGGCATGTTATAACTTTATAAGTCACTCTAGTTTCTGAAGGCTACATTTTTAGAGTCCGAGAATTGTGATAAGGTAAAACATCTGATTTTTGTCCTGTCTAATAGAAATGTGGGGATACATATGGAGCAGAGACTGACAGAATGGCCAACCAATAGCCGCCTCAGCTGGAGACCCACCCATGAGCAAGAACCAATTCCTGACATGATTAGTGATACTCTGTTGTGTTTGCAAAGAGAAGCCTAGAATAATTGTCTTCTCAGAAATGCCTCCCAGATTCTGGCTGAAGCAGATGCAGAAACCCTCAGTCAAACACTGGACAGAGCTCAGGGACTCTTAGGGAAGAGTTGGGGTAAGGATTGAGGGAACTGAATGGGATAGGAACTCCACAGGAAGAAAACAGAGTTAACTAACCTAGATCCTTAGGGAGATGTTAGAGACTGAGCCACTAGCCAAAGAACATACAAGACTTGGACCAAGGCCCCTGGCATCTCTCTATCTCTATCTCTATCTCTATCTCTATCTCTATCTCTATCTCTATCTCTATCTCTATCTCTATATAATTTTTATCTATCCATCTATCTATCTATCTATCTATCTATCTATCTATCTATCTATCTATCATCTATCATCTATCTATCTTTCAAATGTTCAGATAAGTCTTTATGTGTGTCCCCCAACAACTGGACTTGGGGCTATTCCTATAACTGTTGCCTGTCTGTGTAATCCCTACCTCTAACTAGACTTCCGTTTTTGGCCTCAGTGGGAAAGGATGCTCACTAACCCTGCAGAGACTTGATGAGGCAAGGTAGGGGAATACAGGGGTGGGGTAGGGTTGTATGGGGAAGCTACATTCACAAAGGAGAAGGGGAGGTGTGATGGGGAGAGGGACTGTGTGAGAGTGTAACAGGAGGTGAGCAGCAATCAGGATATAAGATGAATAAATAAATTAACTAATGGGGAAAATTAGATTTTTCTCTATGGTAACTTTTCTTTCTGAAATGCTATTTAATGCAGAATTTTACCACAAATGAATGTTAGACTGTTTCATAGCAGAGCGACTAGAAATAATATTTGAACAAAATGTACAAAATACTATTTCAACCTGTTTCTCTTACATTTAGTGCTGTCAACCAGTGAATTTTTAAGTATTCGTAAATGCTCAAGAAGGCATCCAGGGTGATAGAAAATAGTGCAGAAAGAAAAAACAAAAACAAAAACATAGCATTAGCATATTGTATTTTCCTGCTGGGGAAAGTGAATGCAAACTCAGAGAGATGGTAACTTATCACTTGTTTCATTGAACATATCAGTTCAAGGCAAAGTGCATTGGAAAGGATTAAAAATTAACTAATGAAGGTTAAGATGCTCCTGATGCCAGATGCCATTCCTCCCCCCCCCCTTTGTGGATAAAAATTACCATGGGCCACAGTGAGAATTAATGGAAAAACCAATTCAGAAGAGGATCAGGTGAGTGAGTGATCACATTTGTATGGATTCTGGAGGAAAATGTGTTTTTCTACCAGAAATTCACAATGCCTGATTCCCACAGAAAAGTTGCTCATCCTGGAGCATGCAGATGCAAGTTCATTCTCAGGTTAGCCCGAGTGTGCATGAGTTCTAATACTGATGAATTCGTTAAATTCCTTTATTCTTGTTCTGCCTTGAATAACCCTTCCCACTATTAAGAAAATACAAAACCTGGTCGTTAGATTTCTGCTAGGTAATTTTGCCAATAGGGATATATTTGCATCTTTTTCCTTTCTGTGTAAGTAACTGAAGTAGTGACAAACCGGTATCCTATGTAGAAGTTTGAGATTTTGGTGGGATGCTTATGGTTTCTAGTGGATTTGAAAATGTGGATGATGACCAGGTGCAAAGAAAGCAAAGATGAGTCCCCTACCACTTCAGACAGCGCTGACTCAGGCTCCTCAGTCACTGAGGGGATGGTCTGCTGTAAAGAGCCCCTGAGAAGGTTATCTGTGGGGCAGCTTCGATGCAGTCTGGATATTATAGCATGTTTGGAATGTATTTGTAAACCTATCTGCGTCAAGTTATGTTTATGGGTATACCTGTCTCATTTACATGGCTGTTTCCTTGCTCTATACTTTACACAGGAGCATGCATCGAGGCTTATTATAGCATCCAGCAGTCCTACATGCTTCCTTCCATAGGATTCTAAACTGAAGGAGAGCAAGGGTGATCACTGCCGTTTACACCTTCATTGCATCTTGCATGTCTCCATGATCGAAACAGTTTTGAAAATTTTGTGGACCAGCCCATCCAAAAGAAAACAGACATTTTATTAAGTTTATTTAAACTGTAATGCCAATACCATACTAAAATGGCTAATAAAGAAAAAAATATGCAGGCATACATTGCAAAATGGCTCCTTTTATTTATTTATTTTTACAAAAAATGTATATATTGCACAAAGTCCTCTTTAATTTATTCCATCAATTCATTATAATTTGCATAAGTGGATCGCTGGCTCCTGATGTGCCACGTCAGGCCTTGTGATCTCCTAATGCTTCCTGGCTGGCTGCACAGTGGTATACATTGCTAAGAAAGCACATCTCACAGCCAAGTGGATTTCATGACTAAAGTAATAAAGTTCTTCTCTGTCCTTGAGATTTGCACTCGTATTCACCAAAAGGTGAATCAACTTATTCTTAAAGACAGCAAAAGTGTGATGAAAGCACAGTGCAGATGTATAAAAAACATTTTCAATATGATATTCATATTTTAAATGGAAAATATTAAAAAACAACAACCTAAAGAAAGGAGTCGGATGGTAATGCCAGATCAAGTAGCTATATGGATTAAAACTATTATAAGAGCAAAAAGAACATCAAATAAAGACAAAATACTCAATTCATCAGTAAGATATGGCAATCATAAATGCACATGCTCCTCAGAACAGAAGACACAAACACACAAGGCAAATATTGAAAGAATTGTAGGATGAAGTATATAATAACCAAAACTCTCATTCCATTTGAATAATGGTCAGAAAAAGAGGAAAGAGGAACTAGAATATATGAGCAGCATGCAGAACAAGTGTTCCTAACAGACATAGATAGAACACTCAAGGCAACTTCGGAAGAGCACAGACTTTCTAAATGTTCATTGAGAATTCTCCATAATAAACTGGAAAAATATTGAAATCATACCAACAGCTGAAAGTGTAAAACAAGACATTTCTCAAGTATGTAAAAAGTTAATGCATATTCAAACAGCTTGCAGGTTAAGGATGAATCACAAGAGATACTAGAAAATAATTTAAGGTAAATAAAAATAATACACAAAACTTATGAGATGCAGTAAGAACAGTATGAAGAGTTAATTTTAGAATTATAAACATAAGAGAAGAAAAATCTCCCCAAAATTCCACATCATAACTCAAGGTAATAAAAATCAAAATAATTGTTAGAATAGGATTGGACATATATACGTATGCATGTATATATATATATATATATATATATATATATATATATATGAAAAATATAACCAAAGAGATACAAATCAATAACGCTAATAGGTATATTCTATAATATCAATGCAACTTGCAAGTGCTTAACTGTATATATTTTTAAAAGGGATGGTCTCTAAGTGGAAAAAACATAAATCAAGGAAGAATTATTTTATCTGACCACAGAATAAATAATGTCCATAATATCTATGAGAAATTAATTCTATGCCAATAACTAATATATTCTGGACCAAATGGGTCAATATTTAGATACATGTACTCTTCCAAGTCTAAATCACAGAGAAATCAAAATCTGGAAAGACCTATGGTTATCTGTCTATATACTACAATTATATATATACATATATATTATAGATATATATTTTTAAGCTGGTGTTGGCAGTTTATTATAAGCACATCTACATACAGTACAATTTGAAGAAAAGTTTCCTGGTGTAACACAATCTGATGTGAACAAGGAGGCACAATTACATCAAAACTCTTCTCAAAGTACATGCCACTTCTTCCATGAAGACTACATGTTTCATCTTAAGGGCCTAGGGGAGGATCTGGTGTGGTGTCCATCATATTGATAATTTAGAGGAATAAAATTTGGAGTGTAAAAAATTAATTAATTAATAAAAAATAGTCTTGCTGGGTATGCTGCTACAGAAACCGGAGGCAGCAGGCTGAGAACTGGAGACCTGCCTAGGAACACAGAGGGCTTGGTCAGGGGCAGGCTGAAAGCACTGAGCAGGGCAACTCAAAGCAAGCACTTCTTGATGGTATTAAAGCAACACTGGATGGAACACAGCGGTGAAAACTGATGGGCTGAAACCCAACTGCCCTATTCCTTCCCAAGCCTGTAACACTTGTATTTCCTGGACCTAATGTGAAGGATACAGAGACTAATGGAGCTCCACACTTTGGAATTCAGGGGGAAACTAAAACATTTGTGTTGGGGAACAAAATACTTACAGGAGCAATAGGGAGAGACAATGTGTGGAGCAGAGACTGAAGTAAAGGCTACCCAGAGACTGTCCTACCTGGGAATTCATCCTATAAACAGTCACCAAACCCTGACACTACAACAAAAAGCATATACCAAAAGGAGCATGCCATGGTTGTCTCCGGAGGTGCCCTGACAGAGCCTTGAAAATACAGAGGCAGATGCTAACAACCAACTATTGGACTGGGCTTGGGGTCCCCAGTGGAGGAGCTGGAGGGTGGTCAGGAGAAGCTGAAGGGGTTTACAGTCCCATTGGAAGAACAATGATTTCAACCACCCAAATGCCCCAAGACTCCCACGGACTGAACCATCAACCAAGAGGTATACATGGTTCCAGTCAAAAATGTGGCAGAGGAATGCCTTGTTGGGCATCAGTGGGAGGAGTGATCCTTGGTCAGGTAAGGGCTCAATAGAGGCCCCAACAAATAGAAACCGAGGGGGAAGAGGTGGGAGTGTGTTGGGTGGAAGGGCATATACGTGGAGGCAGGGGGGTGGGAAAAGGGGTTGGGGGTATTTGGGGATGGGGGAAATCGAGAAAGGTTTTAAAATTGGCAATGTAAATGAAGATGATATTCAATAAAAAAAGAAAAATATGGAGGAAATAGGTAAAAAATATTCTTTATTATATTTCCCGTGATAATGGGAGGGAATTGAAGTACAAATTTTAAGAACATGACAAGGCTCAGCATATGCAGTATCATTCATAAAAACACTCAAGGAAAGGGCTCACGGCCAGGTGTCATACAGAACAGTTGTTGTGTTTGAGATTGAGAAAGGAAGATTACTTGAGCCCAAAAGTTCAGGGTCACCTGGTCAGAATTGTGAAATGCCAGATCAAATAAAGCTCTTTAAAAGTAATATTAACAAATTAAGCAAATTACAATAGCAACACATTTCTTTCTTCTTTGGTATTACCTTCTACTTGAAGGTAGTAGTCAAATGGCACAACATTGAACAAATGCACATTCTTAGGCTTCAAGTAGGATGGGTGAATCAGTAATTGGATAAAAGTAGTCAGACGCATAAAACAATACATGTGTAAGCACACACACTCTCTGATTCTCTCTCCCTCTCTCTCTCTCTCTCTCTCACACACACACACACACACACTGATAGGATTCATTTGGGGTGGGGTCATGATTTTTCTCTGATGCTGTTGCCATGTTTGCACGTTGGTTCAATGACCTGGTTTCATCAGCATTTTGCATCTGTATTCTTTACTCTTATGTTGGGAGCCCAATGGTCATGCTTACAAGACAGCACTAGGGGAACCAGGAATGTTAAACAAGAAGGGTTGTGTTTCAAAGAAAATCCTAGAAGGCTGAGAATAGATGTGACTAATAGCCTAGGTAACCCTGTGTGGTGTGTGTGGAGCCAGGCTGTACCTGGTTCCAAGCTCCAACAACCAGGAATGACGGTGTCTAGTAGCCCAGATGACCTCTCCATCATCTATATTTTACAGACATGTTCTATAGAAATATGAAGCTAGTATACAAGGATATTTGATTAGAAATAATAATTTGGAAACCATATCAACTACAAAATCTCAAGACCACATGGATGCGCTGTAGAAACTTAGAACATTAAAAGAGAAAAACAAGAGAAGAAAACATAAACCTAACACCAATTCTTAAACTCTTTCATGAAGTTGAAAGAGACAGAGAGAGCAGTGCCTCAATGTCTCAATAAAGAAACTCTAGAGACCATCAAGACCACAGGTGGAGATGGTTAATGTTTGTGAGGGCAAAATTGCCATGGATTTTTACCCTCTAAATTTCAATGTAGTATTATCCAAAAAACAGTTGGAGGGGGCAGTAAAATAGACCACACGTGCCAAGGACAGCCCAGAATAGTAAAGTACATTAAGTGTTGACTGACTGACGTTATTGAAATTCCTGTACTCAGTTTTCACTGTTAGAATTATCATTCATGTAGGTTGAAGGATGACAACTTTATGAATTGGTTTAAATAAGGTCCCCAACTTAGATGAACCAAAGCAAAATAGAAGATTTTACACAGTCTGGTAACCAAAGGACTTCATCAGGATGCTATACATACATTTATTTATAAAATTAAAATCAGGCCTAAAGAGATAGCTTCACAGTCAAGATCACTGGAAGCTCTACCAAAAGACCAAGGTTCAGTATAAGCACTCAAAAGGTGACTCAACGACCATTTATAACTCTAGTTCCAGGGTATTCAAAGTTTTCTTTTGCCTTCCACATGTACCAGGCAGACACATGGTGCACAGCCATGCATGCAGGCAAAACACCTATGCATACATAATAGGAAAAGATAAGTGATTCTTAAAATATAAACTAAGTTAAAATTAAATGACAGGTGGCTTAATTAATAGTTTCAAATTGGAAATTCAAGTTTGGAAGCTGCAGTCTTGGTGGAGTGGGTGATAGACTTGATTTTAAGTTTGGTGTTCTTACATAGGAATTTAGAATCACAAAAATGATTATGGTTGAGGATACATGTTCCATTTTAAAAGGCTTGGCTAAATGAAGCCTAGACTTTTATACATAATGTAATACTACATTATTTTACACCATTATTCATGTCAATTTGGCACCAAAGATAATTTTAATATCAAATATCTCCATGAAGGAACAAAGAAAGCTTAAGAATCCCATAAAATGAAAACATTCCTTTGCACACTGAGGATGAAGAAGGATAGTTCATAGTTTAGTACTTGTGAGTGTAGAACATTCATTCCCGAGGTTCTTTTCCAAATGCCTGTGTGTGTGTGTGTGTGTGTAAAAGTTTTCATCTTTGTTTTCCTTTTATTTCCACTATTATTTAGATAATTTCTTTTTCCATTTGTGTTTAATTCCTTTTCTCAAAGATAATTGCCTATGAGTTGTGAAAACACTGTAGCTGTTTATTCTTCTGTATTTTTAATTGCTGGCATTTTATTTATTTCATGTACCGATCTTTAATGTTTGAATTTATTACCTTTAAAATATGTGTGCATATGTTTGTCTGCACATGTGTGTGTGCATGCAAGCTCAATGGCTTTAGAGACCAAGAGAAGGCAACAGAATCTCAGATCTTGACAATTGTGAGCCACCAGACTTCAGTGCTGGGACTCAAGGAATCCAGTCCTTGAAAGAGTAATATGCTTTCTTTTCTAAGCCATTTCTGCAGCCCTTTCCTAATACTTTAATACTGCAATGTAATTTAACAAAATAATATTGATAAACTTTAATAAAATGGAATATAATACAATTTCAGTTAGACTCCTTTAGCTATATCACATCTTTACATCAACGTTAAAATGCACTAAACACATAATTTCATTTCTCTATACCTTACCACTCTTCATATACTCAGAAGTAAGGTAGATTCCTTACAAAACCTGGAGCCCAGTCAATGAAATGATTGTTTACAACTGTCTGTAGAATGCGTGGCTTGGTGTATGGTTGGATACACTATTCTTTTTTCTTAGACATAATTTTTGTAAGATATTTCTTTACAGGTGGAATTGCTACATCAACAAAAACACAATTTTCAGTTTTTGATGTTGCCAAATTGGCCTCTAAAAATATAATAGCATGATGTGAACTTTCCACAGCAGTTTCTGAGGTAGCCAGGCTGTAGACTTAGGAATTGCTAGATATGGTATAGCATCTATGCATAGCTCTGTCGGCTTCCTTAATTGACTCTGTGGGCTGGGATAGCAGACTTAATTTTCCAGGCTCTCTCCTGGTCAGAAAGAAGGGAAAGAATGAAAAACCTAGACCTTGGTTGTACCAGGCCAGATTGTCAACAGCAGGACTATCCAAGATTGCCCATGTGTAGTCCTCTCCTTCCGGAACACACAAGAAGGAGACACATGTTTTTATTTTTTTATTTATTTTTTGCTTTGATTCAGAGTCCAGAATGGTTTCAAGATCTCAATAATACCGCCCTTTAATCTTGAATGTTAGAATTACAGTAGCCCACCACTTCACCTAGTTGGGTTGTCTAACTTTTATCTATAAGAAATTGTTTTAAAAAGGATGAAAGTGGGGTTCAGGGAACAGCACCTGTGTAATTTAGACTCAGGTAGAGCATCCTTCCTTTACTTGAAGGAACAATTCAAATTGTCTTAAATTTATCTTCTGATTTTGAAAATAAGATAATCGCTTTATGTATGTGCATATGTGTGTGTATGTGTGCATATGTGTTTTGTGCATATGTTGGTGTGTGTGTATCTTTGTGTGTGTGTGTGTGTTGTGTGTGTGTGTGTGTGTGTGTTTGTGTGCATACATGTGTAAATACTATAGCCTCCACGTAGAAGTCAGGCATCAGGCTTCTGATACCATCATGGAGGTCTTGGTTTTCAAACTCAATTCATCAAGATGGCTGGTAGGCTGAGCTATCTCAATGAGTGTGAAATTTCTCAATTTTAAAGGGTAAAGACAGTCAAGTAGCAAAATAAAAATCAAAGATTGAAGAATAGTGGGACACATATTGGGGCAAGAAGATAAAAAGCACTTAAGTAGTAACTACTTAGTGTTTCAACTTTATGCAGATTTAAAAAGAAATGCAAATTGAACCTATGGTCTTATTTAAAGAAAAGTCTCTTAACAATGGTACTTTGAAACAGTGTCTTGTCATCTTTCAAAAACAAGACTCTAGTGTGAGGACATTCCAATTGCTCTCTTCCAGTTATTTTAAAATCTGCCATGTTTATGATAGCCTGTAGTTAATCAAATGTGCCGCAATACACAGTAAATGTTTATCTACCTATGACTCTGTACTTGTCACATACTTGTATTTCTTACCAAAGTTTACTACCATCTTTGGTTTCCAGAAAATATAGTTACCTTCTACAATGTCTGAAGCTGAAAAGAACCTTTAAGATCAATTTCCTTAGTTTAGATATGAGAACACAGTAACTGGCCGCAGGGTCTATGTGAATTCATTTGTATCACAAGTGGCTTATGAAGGAGCCTGCCTTCCAGATTCTCTGTTCTCAATTATCATGGCCCCTTACTTTCTATTTATCCATTTGCCTATCTATCTTCCTTCCCCTTTTCCTTCCTTCCTTCTTGCAAAAATGTCATATTCCTAGACAAATTTCTAGTTTACTAGAATAGGGATTTTTCAGACTTGGAACAATGAGTCTTTTACAGTAAATGTGTTAATATTTAATTATATTATACAGACCGGGATCAACCATGAAACTTTGCTGGCCTCTCCAGAAAACAAACAAACAAGCAAGCAAAGACACATACACACACACACACACACACACACAAACAAACAAAAAACGAAATCATGTAAAGCACTCTATAGTTTTAAGTTGAAGATTTAATTTGTATTCTAGGTCGACCTAAGCAGCAATGAAAACAAAAATTGCCCATAAAGAGGCTCTATGTAAAGTTGAGCTGAAGGCAGTTGGAGTAAATTACTGAGTGACTAGAGATGCTCTGGAAGCTTTTAAGATGTTCAAGATAAAATAAAATCAGTCACCTGGTAGTGTCTAGACAGGAATTCTTCAATGACAAATGTGACAAAATAAACCCCCTTTGGAAATAATCTCTTTTTACCTGGGTACTTTTTAACCTCCAGGAACCCCTTTTTCTTTTGTCCTTTACAGGCATGAATGTAGTTTGCTTTTTCTTTTCTTTTCTTTTTTTTTTTTTGCATGAATGTATTTTATCTGCATCGATATATATGAAGCCAGGGGAAAAGCTTAGAATAAACATACTAGTTTCAAAATATTTTCCCAGCAGAACACAACCCAGCCCTAATCTATCCAAATTGAGCAAGTTTCAGTTCCATCCAGGGGAAGGGTCTCTGCGGTTGTGAGACACCACACGTCAGCAGTGACTTATCACTCATATTAATAACTAGCAGAGAGAATGTCTGCAAAGCATCGTGACTGGTGTCTGCTATCTTGGTCGGAGGCCCTTTTCTGTTGGCTTAAAATGCTTGTTTTTATTTATTAGACCATTTGTTATGCCTCTGATAAAACTGTACACATCATTCCCATGTTCACCTCCCTAACACAATAAGGCTGTATTTATGAGGCTATGGTGGAAGAGCTCAAAGCAAGTATGGTTGTGTGAACCAAAATAAAACTAAGTCTCAGGCCTCTAGAATGAGTTGTGTCAGGAAGTAAGTCATTCTGAGTAATAAGATCACTATGCAAATAGATGCAAATGATATTCCCCATGCACTTTAATAAAGTGGGTGAGACAATAGAACGCAAGGATGAATGTTGGTGGAATTATTAATTGAAATCTTTTTTTTTAAATGTCTGAGAGCAAAGAAATAGATGGATTTCTTCCCAAAATAGTCTCTAATTGAAGAATATATTTTTCTTAGTGTAGCGGTAATTGAAATTTTATTTTGAAGCAAACTGAGATCTTATGCAAATGAAGTACAGAACCATGTTTTCTCGTGATATTTTAATTTCCTATAATGCCAGTGAAAAATATTATTAAATACGAGGAAATTGAGACGACAGATGAAATTTACAGTGACCCATTCTATTAGATGGTGGGTTTTCTTTTTTGTTGTTTGTTTCTTTCTAATCTTCAGGTAAGTCATAACTAGTAACAAAAGAATAGTAGAGCTTTAATCAGACACCAAAATTGTCTTTGGTAGTTGTTTTGAAATATATAATATGCTAATAACCTATTCACTAAATTGTTCCATTCTATTTTATTTAAAGAGTCTTTTATATTTCCAAAGCTAGTTTGACCATTTCATAGAATGAACTATAATCACATTTAAAGGATTTTACAAAGATTCCAACAGCTTATTTCTTTGTAGCTTACCTCAAAGTAGGCAAAATTAGGTCTAGGTTTTTGTATAGGACCGCTCCAAGAACAAAAACAGATGATTCATCTAATTCTAGAAAGAATAAAGTGAAAAGCTATTAGTAAAACCACATAGAAATACAACTGTACAAAATGTTAATCTATTAGTCACCAGTTTATTTCAGTACTTGCCCACGTAAAGCCAGGTTAGAGAAATTTAGTTGTTCTTAACCATCCTAGGGTAAGTTAGTCACACGGCCTTCCTTGTTCAGATAGTTTTAGACAACTGTATTTGTGATGTTTGTGATAGTGTTACATAAGGGTCAATTTTTTTTTCCCTGAGCAGGCTGAGACTAGAAACATCCTCAGGCCCATTTAAAGGATTTACATTCCCAATGATGTGGGGGGAAAGAGCCACATATCTTCAGTAGCATTAAGTCTCACCAAAATGAGAATCAAAGAGCACAGAGCCTCTTTTGAAGCTACTATTAGAAGGTACTTAAAATTAGTAGAATGTGTTTTTTTTTTCTTACACGTGATACCCCAAAATAAAATCTGGAGAAAAAAGTTAAATAAAAGTTCATATTAAGGTGAGATAAACAAGCAACAACAACAACAAAAGTTGGTTGAGAATAAGAAAAATGACATTGAATTGAACTTCAGTCACATTTCAACATGTGAATGTAAAGAGTAAGGCCATCATGCACTTTATTTAGAGAAATATGGTAAAGGAGAATTATGAGTATACCAAGCTCAGGTCATAGTATATGGTTCTATTTTTACCCACTTTAATAAATCTTTCCTTAAGTAAATCTGTTCACTTAGAGACCAAGGATAAGTTGCCTATATTTATAAAATTAGATTACAAACATGTTTGGAAAGTATTTCCATATTATGTGATATAGAATTCTACTGTATGCTTTACCAAGTGACCTTGTCAGAAATGTTTGGCTCGCAGCTCCTAATTATTTCTCATTATTACCTTTTGATGACACGGGAGTGAAAATGCTTTTTGGAATCACAACACGATCTTCTGAATTCCTTGCCCAATCTACCATTCCTTTCCGGCCTTTCATCGGGAAGTTGATGTCAGTTAGAACAGATGCAGCAGGAAGCTTCTGAATGCTAGCAACTATTTGAAAAGGGAAGGATCCTGTCAGAGAATCTCGCTTTAAATGTCACTGAAATAAAATTCATCAAATAAAAGCTGAGGATACTCAAAATTCAACTTTAAGGTAAATTTACATTTAGTAGAGCAGTAAAACATACATATTTATTGGATAACATTGTTCTTTAAGCCTGGGAATTCTTTTGTTCACCGATAGGTTTCTTTAGCTTTGATTAGAATTTATATAATGGTGGTCAACGGTTATGTGAGCGTCCTGAAGGCACCAGCAGAGATAGCCACACTACTTGGTAATATCCCTGTCCACTGCAACTGTTAGAAGCCCATACTGTACTTTATAGTAGGCTGAAATAATTAAGTTCTTCTTTTGTGTTCAGAATATGTTTTCTTTACATAATTATTAGAATAACTCCATTATGATTTTTTAGATGGGTCCCGGAAAGATAAGGACAATAAAGGAAGTATATTTTTGAGAGAATTATCAGAATCCAAGTAACACATCACAATACCAATCACGGTACCATAACCACAAAGACAACCTTGTACACAGAAATATTAGATGACATCAGTAACAATGTAACCTTAAGATTTTTCCCCTAAAATTGCAAGAAATAAAATAAATCGCTTATATATATATATTCATATTGGGAATTATGTTTTCACTATTAGAAATACATGTTTAAAAATAATTTTAATTTATTTACTTTTATTTTGTGGGTATGATTGTTTTGCCTGCATGCATGTTTGTGCACCATGTGTGTGCAGTGTGTGTGGAGGCCCAGAGAGGGTACTGGATCCCCAAGGGTTGGAGTTATGGCTTCTTGTCATAATTATTCACATGGTTGATAATTGAGCCAATGCCCTGTGAAAGAGCTAGCAAGCATTGGAGACTGCTGGGCTATCTCCAGCTGCCTATAAATACACATTTTATTCTTTACTGAAAGAAACATAATGATATGTTTTTGGAGTTCTATGAAATGACTCTGTAAATTTATATTACATATACCTATATTTATAATAATGTTTACAATAAGGTTTAAGAATGTAAATATTTAAGCACTTATAAATAATATATACTTTAAAATTAAGAAGTATAATTTGTAAAATTTTTCGCAGGCCATGCATGTCCTATACTAATGCTTCACGTGGAAAGATAAGGGGATATGTGAAAAGTTATCACAATAGAAAGGCCAAAGTAAAAACCATTTGCTTTTTGTAAGTGGATTTTCCTCTGAAGGAACTTGTAATTTAAAACAAGAGAGGCTGAAATTAAGATTTTAACAATATTAGTTTTATAAATATATTACTACACCCCTGGCTTGGTTTCAAATTGAATTGGTTATGTATTATGGCAGTGCACCAGTGAAATTATACTTTATGAAAGCTCTTTGTGGCTATTATACACATCCATTATCAGCACAGGATAGAATTTCATTTGGCCCGCAATTTGACATATTAAAGCTTAAAAAGGATCTGCTAACTAAATGTTGAAGAAAAAAAGGTACTGGATAGGACATAAATTGGTTGTGGATGTTAAATGCCATATTTTTTAAACTAACGGCTGTAATTATTTTAGTTTCTTTAAAAAATTTTTTAAAGCCAGTATGCTTTTCCTTTCCATAAATAACCCCATTCAAATGTGCTCAAGGACACAAAACTGACTGTCTAGAAAAACAATCAACACACTGGTAAACATACATCTGTAATTCTTGAGTTACAATGTGCAAAATTACATTTAATGTCTTTGACCCAAACTTCAATTGCCTTGAAATTTAGAGAGCATGTATTCACTAGTCTGCTGTAAAAGCTAGCTACAAGAGAAGAATGTTTTCTTTCTCATATTATTCTTTTTCCAAAAGAAATTAAACATGAAGTAAATGTCTGGACCCTGAAGTCTAATCATGTGTTTATGTCTATAAACATTGACCGGAAACCAAAACTAAACACGAAATAAATTTTAATGAAGAATATTTGTATCTACCAGAGGTCATATTACCCTGGGTAAATGTCAGCTTAATAGCATATTCATGAATATGTAATTTCATTTTGTGATTCTAGCATTCATTTTGCCCCACAAAACCCAGTCTTTCATTAGAGATAAGTTATTGGTTAAATTGTGAATATATAGAATAAATTGTTGTGCTTAAACTATGACTAGACCGAATAGATTGTACTTGTTAATACAGTGTAGAACAAAGAAATATAAGATGCAATCAAAGAGACTAATTGGTACCCAAGTCTAAATTCCGTAGTCTTCAGCATAAAGAGAATAGAAAGCAAACTACTTACACTTAGGACTCATAACTTATACTTAGGAATCCAGTTTACACATACTCGCACACGCACGCGCATGTGCAAACACACACACACACATATGTGTGTGTTTATGTAAATTGCTCATTTTGTTTAAATGGTACTCCATCTTTTAATGTATATATACAAACAAACTGAACTAATTGTTATGTGCAATATATCATAAGACTTAACTAGCTCTCAAAGCAATGTTTTTCTTAAAATACAATGAGATTTTCAATAAAACCATTATACAAAATGACATTTCAATGATGGGGTTTAATCTTTAGCTTCTGAATTATCAATGTGTTTGATATTAATGTGTTCTGAATAGCAAAGTGTTTTAAATACAGATCTACCCCAAACCTACTGAAGTGCATGTTCAAGGCGACATTTTGGATCCTCAGGAGCCCTCAGTGGTTATTGACAAACATATTTTGGCAGAGCAAAAATAATTCAGAAGTGTATTTTTTCCTGTTTTTTTTAAGTTCTTGTGTATGACATCTGGATGCATCCAGTTCCCCACCCCTTCCCTTCTTCATTGAGTTAACTGTTCAGATCTCATATACAGATTGGGAACTAGTTGGTCTTTATGGAAATGGGATAAGCTACGAAGCAGGTAAAGTTCCAACAATTGAATTCCTTAAACTACAACTTAGTAAATATGTGAGTTTTACTGATAAAGATAAATCAAAGCCGACATGAATAGTTATACTGCTTCTCTTTAGCAATTGGTTAATTAAGTGCAGCCATAGAAGCACATAGAAGGGGGGAAAGCTTTCCTTAAAAAATACCCTGTACAGATTATGGTTCTTAGGGGAAAGATGAGAGGATATTGGGTTTCTGGATAAATAGGGATATCTTCAAAGATCTAAGAATTGCCCTGAGTCAAGTGTACTGTGTTTTCACTGTGAGCCCATATTTGATTTCTTATGCAATAAAACAAGTGACTCTTCATGGTAAACTTTGGCATATAGCCACCAGGTTGGCTTTATCATTATGCCTGTTATCCACCAAGCTCTGAGACGTTCATGGTCCAATGGATATGCTTTTTCCCCATTTATAACATCCTTATTGGATTGCATTTATTATTTCAAGGTTTTATATATGCTTACAACATATCCTAATCATATCCACCTCCACTTCCTCCTTCCAAGTCTTCTCAGCACCCAGCAACCCACATATCTCCCCCCTTTACCCAACAAAACTGTGTGGACACTTTTTCATTATTCTTCTAAGAATTTTGTTTAGCAGAAACTCAAGGGAATTCTTGAAGATGAGTCTAATGCATAAATCCTGAGTCTTTTTTTAAAAACTTATTTCGATCCTTTTCCTTAATCAAAGTGAGACTTACTCCTCAGGGAGATCATAAGGTTTTTTGCCCTATATCACTGTGGAAGTTAAGGAGAATGAAGACTGTGTTATTCATCATTGTAGTGAGTTTGTTCCACGTAAAAACTGGATACAGTAAATTTGATATATCATCTGAATTAAAGACAGAAATGGAAGGAATGAGGAAAGAAAAACCTTGAGAGCAAAGGCATAAGAATGAAGGTGGCAGAGATGGGCAAAGGAGCCAAAGAAACTAAGGCTAGCAAAGAATACAGCCATGTACAAGCCTGTTTTATTTATCCTTGGACCCTGCCTGGACTCAAGTCCTGGGTGTTTCTCTGTTTGCAGTTTATGTAAGTACTGAGAGAATTCCCTATCCATCTCAAAAAGCTCAGTTTGAAGATATTTGTCAGTGTCTGGGGATGTAGTTGTTTGCATAGCATAAAAAGCCCTGGGTCTAAGGACTGGTAACATAGAAGCTGGACTTGATGGCACTTCCTTATAAATCTAGCTGAGGTAGGTGGAAACTCTGGGATCAGAAATTCAAAATCATCCTGGACTAGGACCTATCAAGTCAGAGACTAACCTGGGCAACATGAGACTCTGTCTCGAGAAAACCAATACAAAGCACAAGAATAACAATAATGAAACCAAAGAACAAAAAGCTATAATAAATATAAAGAGAATTTCCTCACACATTCAATCAGCTATGTGGCTGATTGAACTATTGAGAGAACTACCTGAGTTTCGATCAATCGCAGTCTAGTCAGAACTATCCAGAGCACAGGTGCTTCTATGGCAATGTTGGCTATTACTCTTGGAGCAAATTCTCATGTAATTTTTTTTCAAGAAAACGACTACATGGTGGGCCATGCATCATCATAAAGTATTTAACGTTTACTACAACATTATCTTTTGTTTTCTTTGAGTGACCCCAGGCAAGAGATTACTTCTTGAGTGCTTTATGTTAAGTGCATTCATTTACCCTGAGGCAGGAACCACACTGCAAATAAGCAGAGCTTATAGTGTAGTGTTGAAATGAAGCTTCCAGTGAGGCAAGCCCAAATCCTGCAGACTCTGGCTTGTTTACCTTACCCTTAACTTTTCTTTTTCCATTTTCTTTTTCTTCCATTCTGTCTCTCTCTCTTTTTCCTTTCTGACTGACTCTACCAGAAAGAATGAACTTTTTTCTTTCTGTCTTCTTTCCGGGGGCGGGGGGATATAGATGATCATTCAGGTTATAAACATAGTGCTTCAATAAAAAGAATAAAAGTATCATGGACAACAAACTCAGAGCAGCCTATACCACAAGCAGCAGAAAGCCCTTCAGAAGCACTACTTTCAAGCATCATGCCAAGTGCTCTGTGCAATGCGCCCCATTCTGGACCACTCAGTGTAAATAAATGGTCGGTCAGAAGAAATACCTGGTGAAGGGAGCCTTGCAGCCACAAAAATGTGTAAAAATGTATACAGAAGATATATATATTCTATATTCGTGTCTTAGAAAACTTTCCAGTTATCAAAATGGACTTACTCAAGATTTTTAGGTGGTCATCTGGATAGCTTCTCTAAGAAGACACTGGGGCTGGGGAAATGACATCAGGCTTTGGTATGGTAGGATATACCTATTGGTTTTGTTAGTATATTCTTAGGAAGTAGAAGACACACTGAGTGGCACTCCTGAAAATGTCAGAGGACTTAGCAGTAAAAAACCTTGTAGCTTAGATTTATGAAGCAACTCCAAATTCTCAGTAAAACAATGTGAATGTCTAAGAAGAAAGGAAAGATCGCTTTTTTTCTGGATTTATTGGACAATTGTTAGGAGCCTGACACTTTGTATTCACTCTTTGACTCATTCAAGAAGTATTTTGTCAAGCATCTCTTCTGTGCAAGACACTGTTTTTAACACGACACTTATCCAGAAACCTTAGAAGTGATATCTCCTTTACCATGAAAACCATCTCAGGAGGCATTATTATTGTGGATCTCTTCATTGCTATTATCAGGGCCTTTGTTTTACAAATGAGGAATCAGGTCATGTTTGAGCTATTTCTCCAAGGTCGTAAGTAGTCTGTCTCATGGGGATTCAAATCCCAGCCTGTCTACTCAGATTTGTGCTGTCTGGTGAAGCTTGATTTTATCTAGCAAATGAACAAAAAATGCACTCCTCTTCATTGTCCTGGTTTTGTTTGTTTGTTTGTTTGCTTTTTTGAGAACAAAAGACAGATTCAGGAATTTGGTCTGAGGCAATGATATGCTCATATGCCTATCAAATCTAACCTAGATGTCATTGAAGAACAATTGCTTTAAAAATACTATATGTACTTTCCTTTGCATGAAGTGTTATATTTTAACATTTCCATGAAAAAAAAATCCTTTCTAAAATTCTGCCACAGTAATCTGTAGGAAACACTCAGATATTTCCATAAATAGAACTTCCAAGTGTTCACACCATGGGCTTCTTTCCCAAAGGTGGGGATTAGAATGCTGAGGGTCATAGAGAAAGGAAGAGATGGCTGGGATGTGACCGCATCTTCCCTGTAAACAGTAGCAGTGGGCGAGGCATCCTCAGGACCAGTGAGGCTCATCCCGTCCATCACTACCACCATCATTACGGAGTTGAAGATGCCCAAGTCCTAGGGGCACAAGATACCAATCTAGATGAGAGACCTCCCTGCTCAAGTCCTCAGTTTCTCTTTTTAGGAAAAATAAAAAAGGACCTCATGTCAGTTAAATGTAGACAAACTAAACGAAGCCTTAAAAGTAAGTAACAATGTGGTACTTGTAATGATTCCTTCTTTGGCTTCTAAGTTTTAAATATTATGTGTGATTCAACCATATGATTAACTAATTTTCATATTCCTTTCCTGTATCAAAGCTTCACATTCTAATTTTTTTATTTTCCACTACCCATTTCAAGTGAGGGATCTGAGAGTAGAATGCGTTTCTGCTTTTTGTTTTGTTTTGTTTTGTTTTATTTTGTTTTGTTTTGGCATAGGTGCTCATGGGGGAAGCTCCCTCAACCTCTTAGCACCTTATTCTCATTTCTTGAGCACTGAGATTGCTAACATATGAGGTTCAGTGCAAGGCCATTCATGTGAGCCTTGTACAAGTCAGAATGCCTTCACTAGACCTAGGTAAATTATGACCTGCAACAAAGGCAGCCCTTTGCTTCCTTTTTGTGTCATTTAAAAACTAAAAAATATTTTTCAGATTTTTTTAAACAATTGGAAAAATCTAGAATTATTCTTCCTGGGATGTGAAAACTAAATAAAATTAAAATGTCAATGGTGGTAAATAAAGTTTTGTTGGAACTCAGCAACACCTAGGATTTCCTTCTGGCCATTCATTACATTCAGGGCACACTGGCAGAACTACATAGCTGCAACAGAGATGGTGATGCTGAAATGGTTACTGGAGAGGCATCTAGAAGAAATGCGTTAACCACACTAATCTCGACACATTTGGGGACACTCTGTTTTGGGATGATTTTTTTTTTTTTTTTGGATAAGTAGAATTAAAAAAAATCACTTTAGAATGACCACTTACTGCACTGTGTATTGCAAATTCTTTCTGACTATGGTGGTTTTTCCATATTACACAAGACACAGTGAAGAAGATGCTCAATTATTGTACCAATTTCCTTTCCATTTCAAAAAGGGAATGTCTATGTTCTTTTAGAAAACAGACTTACAGATATTCGTTTTCTTTAGGCAGATACTTCAGAATTTTAATCCTATATAATACAAGGTAAGATATGAAATGGAAAGTTGTTTTGCATGTATACATAAGTAGTAAAAACAAATTAATTTAGAATATACTTTAGGTTAAAGTCTAATTCCAACTAGTGAAATTTCTATAGAAGTTACTCATTGTAATTAACCAAGTATAAAACAATAAGAAGCTGGAAAATGGCAGCATTAATATTTCTCATACTCTCTTTTGTTGATTTTAAGCTAAAAATCGCCTAAACCCTATCAGCAAACAAGGCCAGAACCACTGAGGAGTTAGGGCTCAGCAATAGCAAGCTCCCCAGATAGCGATTCACACATTTCCTGAAGAGCATTAACCATGAGGAGTGCTTTATTGTTGTACTTGTTAGGAGTGAAGACATCATGACTGACTTAAACATTAATTTGTGAGTACATACATGCAATAAGTCTCCTTTAAGCTCTAGAGTATTCCAAGTACTTCCCTACCACTGAAATTTGGGGAATGAACAGGAAATGAGAAATATTTGTCCTTAAAATGCTGAAATCTACCACCAAGGGAAAATGACAGTTCATAGCATTCTAGATTGCAAATCCTGTCACTATGAAGTAAATGGTGAATGAAGCGGACAATAGGCAATAGAACAGGAAACAAAGAGTCTGAATAGGATTGTCTGAGGTGGGTGTCACAGATAGGTCCTAGTTGAGGAGGAAGAGGAAGTGGGAAAGAATGAGGAGGAGGAGAAAGAGGAGGAGGAAGAGGGGGAGGGAAAGAGGGGGAGGACAAGCAAGGGGGAGGAAGAGGGGGAGGAGGGGGAGGAAGAGGGGGAGGAGGAAGAGGAGGCTGGACCAACTGCCTATGTTGGTCCAGGGACTAGTAAAGGCCAATAATGTTCCAAAGGCATCAGAACAGTACAGAGAGAAGAAAAATAAGAGAAAGGACATTCTGAATAGCGAAATGGTAAGACATGAGAACATTTATTATATTTTGTTAATACTAATAGTGATACCATATTCAGAGGGCAGAGTATTTTGTTAGGATACAAGGCTGAACATGATCTTGTAAGTTACAAGGCCTGTTCTAGAAACTGATTATATTTAATGAATGAGAATATGGAAATATAAATTGCCTTCAAGTTAGAACTAAAGGTTGACATATAGATATGAATATGTTTTCCAGCATGGAGAATGTTGCAAATCCAACAGCATCGGGAACTCATATCATTCAGCAAATACTAACTGAGCTCCATTTCTATGTAGAGCAGAGTTACTGATTCTGAGGATGTAGCTATGAGAAACAGTGTTCATTTATTGACCTTGTAATACTGGCATGCAATTTGAGGAGAAACATATGAGCATTATAAGATATTATTTACAATTTTAAGTTATATTTTTCGCTAGGAATATTTTAATTGTTGTCTATGGTCATACCATCTAGAATATCCCTGATTTCACCTTGTCCTTGAAGCTCAGGAAAGCAGCGTCTCATTAGCACATGGATAGGAGAAAGACTTATCAGGTTTCAAAAGCTCCCAAATTCTTCCAACTATAGAAGAGACCATAAGAACCAGGGACACTAAGACATTTGTAAATTCTGCAGATGATAGGGCTGTTTGATACACAAACAGTTTGATAAACAAACAATAAAATTTGGCAGACAAACATTTAGATATCGTCAAGCTAAGTCAGAAGATACTATCTTCTAAAAATAATTCAAGTGAGCTGCAGTTTGACTCCTGACATATAAATGTATGGAAAAGAGGAGTCCTCCCATCAGATAACAATTGCCGTTGAAATCCTTATGGGTGTTTACTGTCATTACATGCCACAAGGCAGCTGTGCCATATGCCCCATCTAAAACACACAGCACATTGTTTTGATCATTGTAACATCTGCCTAGAAGTATAACATTATTTCCTTCATTGTAAAATGTGTGCCAAGCATAATATTTAGATTTTTTTTTAAAAAAAAATATACAGGGTAACAAATTTTAGTAGCACTCTTAAAGTTTTCTAGGGGAAGAGACTATGGTCATAGGGACTGGAATAATGTTACCATAGTGACACATCCAGTCAATAGGAAAACCCGTAATTGTCCCTCTGTGCTTTATAAAATTAAGGCCCTATTACTTTCCAGCTATCAAATATATTTATCATAGAATCATGGCAGTAACCCCTCATGGAAGTTTTATTTTATTTTATTTTGTTTTGTTTTGTTTTATTTTATTTAAGAGTAGCATCAGAGGTCTTTAGTGATGAGGTGACTTGTGTTAGTCACTGAATGTGACTAGCCATATGTCAAGACTGAACGCCAACACAATTTATCTTAGTACTATATGTATATATACATATATACATATATATATCTTATTGGACATGGTCTTGTTATGTAGCTCAGGATGGCATTGAATGCTCTATCCTCTTGACTCAAAGTCTGGAGTTCTGAGACTGCAGGAGCGTACTTTTATACCTGGCCAGCATTTTTGGAAAGTTACAGAAGAGCATCTCTTGTCCCCTCCCCACCTGCTAGGACAGAAGACTGCTCGTTTCTAATCTGAGTCTGTTTTTCGGTTTTCAGATTTAGATCAAAGCCTCATACTGAGTGAAGGGTATTTTAGTGAAGAGGGTGAAGTCGGTGCAAGTTTCTTGGCATAGCCAAAGAAAGCACGAAAGCACTTTGAAAGCAGGAGACATGTGAAAATAGGGGGAAAAAAGGAAACAAATTCTTATGAGGGACTCGCTGCCTCTGTTCTTCACATGGTTATTATTATTAATGGTCAGACCCATATTGCCATAGAGATGAGCAACTATTTCCATAGAAACAGCTGAAACAGGATTAGCTTTAGTAGTGGCACATACAGTAGCATCCTTTCAGTTGAAGAACAAAATTACAAGGAAGGATACAATATGCCGCTTTAAATAATTCTAAATCCTTGCACTATCAGATAAACCAGTAGAAGCCAGAACAGTTTAAAATTTTAAGCCTCACTTCTAGGCTTTAGACTTTATCTTACCATTTATATTCACAAGTGTGAATCTAACAGATTTTAAAAGAATTAATCGTAAATAAAAGGAAGGAACTGACCTCTGAAAAGCCTATGATTCTGATAACTGTTAGATAGAAGTTCTCCATGGAAACAAAAAAACAATCCCATGTCCCAAATGGCCCTTCTACTCACTGCCCTGTCAGAAAGAGTTTCCCTTGCTGCAGGCCCTGGAAGGTCTCATTAACTGAAGATCAAAGCTACTCCCTCTTGCAAAGTCCATCCCTTTTCATAGCTCTCAAAGGCTAAGAGTTCCTCAGTAGCATCATTGTGGACACCACAGACAATCAAATTGGAGACTTTTATAGCTAGGTGTATGAGTCAATGTATAAGAAAAGCAAGAATTCTCCTCACAAGAATTATTGTCAGATAATTTAATATTGAGGTTGTTATTCTCTATTAAAAGATAACTACCCAGAACACCCAAAGATGATTAACTTCACCATCTTCGATACATTAATTCAGTCTTACAGGCTGCAAGGGTTTTTTTTCCCTCATAGGCATGCATGTCTTTCCTAGAGATGAAAGTTTCTATTTTATTTTTCATTGTTTTCTCAAAGGTCTTAAAATTTTTATGCATTCCCTATTGATAATATTGTAAACTGGGGTTTGTGTGTCTTTGCATCTTAGAGATCAAGATTTTTACCTCAGTATGTAGAAGTGCACAACAACATATTCAATGGTGAACATAGAAAATCTAATGTGTGTGGCTCCAAAGCTTCAAAATGACAATTCTTCCAATTTTATTGAGGTGTATAGATCTTGAATTTGGTTACTTTTAGTATGATGATTGTTTTTACTGCAAGATTTTTCAAAATAATGTTTATAAAATAAACAATTAAAGAACAAATAAATACAAAATAAAGACTATGTGGTAGAAACGGAAAGTTGTTCCTATAGGAACACATTCTTTGCATGATGATAACTGTAGGAGTCAAGACTAAATGAAGACCAAATGCATAACAGTTCCTTGGATAAAATGTGTTATAAAACATTTCTAACAAGGAAAATTCACATCCCTATTAAATGTATGGATAATTAGGCAGAAAAATAGTTTTAAAATGTTAATGAAATAAGTATTAATGAAGACTGTTGCTTCAGAAGAAGGCGAGTAGTCAGGAATAAGTTAATTATGTGCAAAAAAATAAAATATGTATAAGTTACCTGAGGGTCATATTTCAAAATAAAAGATACCTTGCCTGAAATTCTTATTAAAACAGAAGTAGGTTCAAGGGTGATTGGCAGGACAAAAGAAAGAAACAAATCTTTAATTATTAGTTACCAAGATTCAAAGGGAAAAACCATTTATTCTGAAGGCAAGTCACTGACGTAGAACAAACTCTGTGAGTGCACTCTGCACACCTACACAGGGCAGTCAGAAAAATAGCTTCATAAACACTTGGACAACATTAATTTGGGATCTTCTATAGAGTGTAAGCAGAACCTTAGTTAGGAAAGTATAAGAAGTTAGAAGTAGGAAATAAATAGAAATTTTTTTCTATCCATTGTACTCAAATGAGACTTCTGAAAATAGATTTTTGGACTACAGGTCTCTATCTGATGCTTTGTAACTGACATTAAATTGTGTATTCAAATGATGTGTACCTGAGTTATGTTGAAGACATTCCAAAACTTTTTATTATTTCTTGGTGGCAGGCCAAATGAGGAAAAAGGAGTCAAAAATTATTAATGTAGGAATGACTACATAAGATTGTCACGGCAGAGCAGGTCAGTTTAGGAGTTGGAATATCAGGATAATGTAGAAAAGCTTAGGAGATTTAGGTTATTTAAAACAAGCAGAATGCTTATTCAAGTGCTTTAAAGACTTTCAGCGATCAAAATATTATTGAATAAGTTGATGAACAATTGTGTTCTTGAACATAAGTACATAAAACAGATTATATAAGAATAGATGTTCCCAGATACATCCTCTCTGATATAGCCTATTATTTTCCATGTTGTGGTCCTAATAAATCCACTAAAAGATCCAATTATGCTGTTTTCTGCTCAAATCTACACTCATTTTCACTTATTTTTAAATCCAATCAAATGTCTTCCCAATCTCCCTTCCTGTTCCATTTTTGACAACCTTGCTTTCATGGTCATGCACAGCCACCTTCAACATTCTCAGAGTTCTCCCAATACTCCAATGGACAGTGCACTTGGGGGCACCATAGTCTTTATATACTACTTGTGTTCCATTCAAAATGTTCTTCCTACACATGCCACTGTAGCTCAGATTTTCCCTCAGCCAATATGCCATTTTGTATATCACTTGATCAGAGGACTATACGGACCTTTCATCATTAAATGAGACCCCTGTCTTCACTCTGGATATTTCAAAACCTGGTAGATTGGTTTATTTCTCTTTCTAGCAATTATAACCATTGGGCATATTGAGTAGTATTTGTTTGACATGCGTCTCATTAATATGAAACACAAATTTTATAATTCCACAAGAGCAAGAGCTTTGTCAAATTCATTCACTGACAAAGCCTGAGAACCAAGAACAGAACATGACATATAGTTAATGAGAGACTGAGGCAGTATAAAGTGAATTGAATATGTGAACCGTTAATAACTAACTGTATTCGCTCTAGGAAATGCTCTAAATTGGGGTTCTTCGCTAGGTGCACTAGAGCCAATCTATAATCCCTTGGTTGTTTGCATTGTTTATAATCCTAGAAAATTTGGAAAAAAAATATGCATTAACCAACCCATTGATTCTTCCCCCTAACATTTGGAATAAGTGTGTAAGTCAATATTCTGTAATAATTACTATTAAATAAAAATGAAATAATCAAATAATTTGGTGTTGATATCATTCAATGTCTTGGTTTCAAAAGGTCTTTGAAGTATTTCCTCAACAGCAGTTGATGAACGTACTACAGAAAGAAACTAGTAATTTAAAAATTTTTCTTTCTGACTTAAAGAATGGAAAATTATTCACTCATTACATATGTCTAGCAAGACAGGTAGAGAGCTAGGAGGTGAGAGATATCCTTACACGTTTACCCGCCACCCATGTCTAGCTAACTGAACTGACGTCAGTAATACAAAATATGCAAATTTCTCTATTTTGGGAGCTTCACGTCAAGGTACGTCTTGTTTTTAAGAAAAGAAGCCGAGCACGTGATAGAGATGTCTGAAGCACAGAGCTCCGCAGTGAGAGGGGAACTCAGCTCAGAAGGAGAAGCCAGGCCTTGCTCACAGGCGGCAGCATCGGACTGAACTGCCGGTCCTCCTCAACTGAGGACCAAGATATTATACCAAAGTGGTTATCAAATTTCACTGTAAAATTTAGAAATGACAGATTGTGGAGGGGAAAAAGAAGTTGAAATTGTATGCCTTTGCTAAGATTAAATTTCAGAAATATGATTACTCATTCTGAAAAGCACACTAGTCCATATTTCTAAATCCAGAACAAGCCATGATATTTCGCTTCACAAAGAAAACTATGTATTTACTTTAGTGTATCTGAGATACCTCGTTACCGGTGACCTGGGGAAGAAATGAAACTATATTTTCATGAATCGTGCATTTCAGGAACAACACTTGAAATTCCTTACAGTTGAGAATTCTAACAATCGGATTTGAAGATATTATCAGGTGTAAAAACATTCTTTTGGTCTGATACTGACAACATTAAGTTCTTCCTAAGAATGGTGGTGGCACAGTATTGTCTGGGCACAGCAGTGTCCACCTGGGCCAAACCAATCCTTGCAGACCACTGAATTAGAACTTCTGAAGCGACCCAGAGCATAGAAATTTCTGCCCTGTTCATTGCATCTGCACTTGTCCTTAGAATTTTTAAACCATGCCATAAATAATTGCATACTTTACAAAAACCTGTAACACACTAAACTTATTAGAGGTAGATATTAATACACATGCTATTTCAAAATGTTCTCCCTGGTGTTCATTATTTGACACTAAGTCTTTTTCTCACATTCAGTCAGTGCTTGTACAAGCTAACTTTAACCATTCCTTCTCCGACACATGCCCTGATTATTTTCAGAGCTTGTAGCTCCTCATTTTCTCTTCTTTTTATATCACAATGCTGTCTTGAGCATTGAAAACATATACACAGCTCCAACCCTTATTTCTGTGAGGTTGATCACCGTCTATGTTTATTAATTCGACTGCTGTGCTAAAAACCAAGGTCTCATTCTTGGTTGTCACTTGGGGATGGGCATTTTCTAAATATTGATATGTGAGAGTTGGTTTCAAATGCTTTCAGAATGAATATATACTCTCAATTTCTCTCTGTTACTCTCACTGTAGCATCAGTTTTGGAATCCAATCAATTCCAACCTCAGAAAGAATCTCAAATTCATTCCCACATTTGGTTTTTAGTCATACTTTACTAATTCAATCCTTCATCATGTCACACACTGATTGCAGTTAAGAGTCCTTTATCTCTATTCACACTAATTATGTTTGCAGTCTTTCCCAGTAGCTGTAGCTCTATTTTCTGCTCTAAGAGCCTCCCTGCCAGAGCAGAACTCTTACCAAGTCAAGCTTCAGTGATTCCAAATTGCCCTTAGAATTCAGGAACTTGTCTCATAATGACTCTCACCTTTTTTCTTTACTTCCATAAATAGTAATGCTGTTTTTTTTTTAATAAAATCAAAACCAAGTGCTTATATTCTAAACATGATCTCAACCTAGACATCTAACTGTCCTAGTTTTATGTGTGCTGCTGTGCTAAGACATCCTGATCTAAAGCAACTTAGGAAACAAAGAGTTTATTTTAGTTTAAAATTCTAGTTTATAGTCTACAATTGAGGGAAGTCAAGGCAGGAGCCCATGTGGGTCTTGAAAGCATGCTTACTTGATGCCACAAAGTACTAACTCCAACCAAGAAACTCACTCCATAGCCAAAGCACCATAGCAGGAGCCAGAGGATTTACATAGTGGCTGCCTGGCAGAGAATCATAAGCTTATCTACCTTTCTTATAGAGTTCAAGAACTATTATTTAAAGAATAGTGCCATCCATAACATCCTACATCAAATAAAAATGATGCTCCCTCCAGCAAACACACACACACACACACACACACACACACACACACACCACACACAAACCATACACACACACATACAAACCACACACACATACAACACACACACACAACACACACATACAAACCACACACATACAACACACACACAACACACACACATACAAACCACACACACACAACACACACACAACACACACACACACGCACACACGCACACACTCACACTCACACACGCACGTGCACACACACACACACACACACACATACACACACACACACACACACACCACACATTCACAGATACCCCTACAGTGCAATCTGATAGAGGTTATTTTTCAACTAAGATTGTCTTCCCAGATAATTCTAGAATATAACAAATTTTTGCTTTAGAGGTTTATTTCTTCTCTTTCATATGTATTTACGTGGTCCTGAGTATATGTGTTTGCAGCATGTGCATGCAGATACCCATGAAGGCCAGAGGTCATCATTGATTCTCCAAACTGGAGTTATAGAGGAATTTTTTTTAAATTATCTTTGATAAAAACAATGATGTGCAATGTAACCATCTGCTTGCTAATTGCTTCCCTTCATCTTGAATGGTAAAAAAAAATCTCAGCAAACCTTCAAAGTCTATCATAAATGATCAAATGCTTCTTTCTCTAGGAATATTTTTTTAAAAAAATGTCTCATTCTGTATTGAATAATTTAATGTTTAGAACATATAACTGAAGCAAAATAGTCTTGAAATACCAACATACTTTAAATAGTTCATTTCCAAGATTCGATTTACATGGCCCATGCAAAGCTTACTGTTTATTTATTTATTTAATTTTTTAAGATTTAAAAAATGATGTGTATGGGTGCTTTGTCTGCATTTGTATCTATGCACACAAAGATGCCTGGTGCCCAAAAATGCCAGCAGAGGTCATAAGATCCTTTGGGAATGGCATGACAAAAAGTTGAGAGCTGGCATGTGGGTGCTGTGAACTGAACCCAGGTCCTCTGTAAGAATGTCAGTTTTCTTAAATAGCTGAGCCATGTCTACAGGTGCTCGTTGGCTCCACCTCTACTGACTTTTTACGTGTTGGGTCATCATCTTGTTTGGAAGTTTCGCTTGTACTAGAACTCACAATTCTGCTTCGGACTCTGAGCAATGGGATCACAGCACCACAGAGTCTGAAGTAATTCATTTGCATTGTTGACGCCAATCTCACAGAAAATTGAGAAAAATTATTAATTTGCTTAGTAATAAAATTTTGTTTTTTTAATTGAATGTAATCCATAAGCTAACAGCATATAACCTACTGCTGCTCTTTGCATTCAGGTCAGTGAATACATTTCTGGTTCTAAGTCAAAAAGTAAAACAATTAATTAGAACGAATAGACTATTCTTGTGCATGATGTAGAGATTGCGTGGCCCTCAGTGAGGACGGCACACACGCCACAGTAAAAATAAGCAAACTAGTTTTCATAAGGCGGGCAAACTGAATACACTACATGAGTTTATCTGTTGTGAAAATTACATCGTGAATGAATGTTGAGCTGACACGGGAAATTTCCTGGGGGAGAAGTAAAGTTTACTTTGGTTAACTCTTTCTTATAAAATTATTTTTCCCAATGGCATATTAAAGGTGTTGACATATATCTTTTATTAAAGGTGTAGACGTATATCTTTTATTAAAGGTGTTGACACGTATCTTTTATTAAAGGTGTTGACGCATATCTTTTATTAAAGGTGTTGATATATATATATATCTTTTACATTTCTGGCTATATGTGTGTATTCTCTTTAGCAAAGTATAACTCTTCATTTTCCAGAAAGTGACATACATGGAGACACTTTATCTTTGTAAAACTGAAGATGTGTTGAAACATTTTACTGAAATTAGTTTTGAAGAAAACTACTGCAAGACATAGTGGCTGCTGTTTTACAACCAAGTGTATTAGACCATGCAACCTTTTAGTCTTGATAAATGGAGGCCGTGATTTTAAGCATAACTTATTATCCTCAGCCATAATATTATCAAAAATAAGGTTTTAGAAATCAGTCACCACATTATTGGTTCTAACTTCTAGCACACCATTCCAGAACATTTAGCAATCAATTACCCATATTATATAATTTGACACTAGTCAGCAAACCTTGGGAAATCCCTGTTGGCACAGGATAGTTCCAAGTTATAGCTACCAAACTACATCAAGAGTCTAGGCAGTATTTGGAGGCAAATCAGTGATACCTAAGTCTTCTTATCAGTGGTCAGTCAGTAATTTGGGACTTTTGTATTATAAATGACAAATACAAAACATTCAAACATGTAATAATAGTGAAACAAGATAAGTGTATAAAATCAATATTTACTTATGATGTTTAAATTTTTGACAAAATACTTTGTCACTACTACTACTACTATAGATTACTTGATATGTTATCATTCTGAAACAGTCTATATTAAGCCAAATTTTAAACATCCTTGATCAGAAATTACCTTTGGTTCTTTGCAATGGTTCTCAACCTTCCTAATGCTATGATCATATATTATATAGGTCCTTATGTTGTAATGACCTCCACTCATAAAATTATTCTTGTTTTTAGTTCATAACTAATTTTGCTACTGATATGAATCATAATATAAATATCTATGCCTTCTGACAGTCTTAGATAACCCCTGTGAAAGGGTCATTCAAGCCCCAAAGTGGCTGTATCTCACTGCTTTACAGTAATTTTAAATATCTGATATTGATCTAATAACACACTTATTATTTTGTTTTTGAAAGGGCTGTATGTAGACCAGACAGGTCTCAAACCCTTCGGGCCAGTGCTGAGATTAGTAATAATAATAACACCTTATTACCCAGAGCTCCATTGTCTTTATGTGAAGATAATTGTAACATGCCAAATAGAAGAAAATCTTTCTGAATCACAGTAAAAATTAGGGCAGGAAGTATTAAGGAAATAATAAAACTCTAATCCTTCATGAAATCAATTTGTATAACAATGAAGAAGACAATTCCTTTGTTCTTTACTAATTTTCATCTGCAAAGAGAAATATGCCATTTGCTTAATGCAGTTATTGTTGGCCTCTTAGAAAACAGGGCATGGGGGTTTGCTCCTCATAAGAATCTCACGAAATGCATTGGTAATAATAAGGAAAAGAAGTACAGTCTTCTGTGCGTGTGTTTACCATTTAATACCCCACAACAGATGTCTGAGTTATCAATGGTGTCCTGCAAGATATTTCAGAAAACCCCAGCAGCAAGATCACATGTCCCAGAGAAGCATTCTGAAATGTTCCATAGAAACCTAACATGTTTGACATGCTTAGTAAGGAAGTGACTCAATGGCCTATGCATAATGCATAGGAGAAAATGAGGTTCCTTTGTTTTTTTAAATCATTGATGTATAATGTTCTAAATTGTATTTGATAGATAGCAAGGAGCAATTGACAAATGAAAACAAAATAAGAATATATTATAACCTCTACAGAAACATGTACAAAAACATATTGTGGGCCCATCGACATTTTCACAGGTTCATACAGAGGGGAGTGTGCTTGTGTGTGGTGTGTATGTGTCTGTGTATGTGTGTTTGTGTGTGTGTGTGTGTGTGTGTAATTATGTATTGACTGCTTTCTTCACATTGAAAGAAATTCTTCTCAATTCCTCCTGAATGGAGGAGGGAGGATTACAAGACACAGGAAGTCAATGAAACTTACAAGGCTAAGGAAACTCAAAGACTTATAAGACTTGGGATAATTAGAAAACTACAATTCTCAAAATCCTCTTCATAAGATTATATACACTGCAGGTAACTCCTGCAGGAAGGCATGTTCTCCTGGTGGAGACACCTGCAGGTTAGACAGAGTTCAGGGAATGTACCGTTAACAACTTTTGTTCACAAGGAGTGGCTTTTCAGTTATCCATTTGCCTTTGATGACTCTCTAAGCAACTTTTCACCTACATTTTTGCAAGCAAGCCCAGTAAACTCACTAGCTCACCAAACTGTACTTTCATGGAACACCTTTTAAGCCTGTCACTGGGGCCTATCTCAGTTACAACGACACTTGTTCAGGTGTCTTCATGAAAAGTTATCTGACACAAGTGGAATATGAAAGGGGACTCACAGAAGCAAGGAGAATTTGGGAAGAACAGTTGAATAATTTCTAAAATAGGTGAACAGGCATGAATCTGAGGCTGGAATGTTTAGAGACAATATTCCCATATGGAACCACACCATTCCCTGTGTGATATGGGGTACATATTGCCATGCTATTACATTCAATTGACATCGATGGAGTTGAGAGCAAAGCACCCTGGGATGAGTGGATCCCATGATTGCTATCTTCATCTACGTAGTAGAAGGGCTCTCATTCAATGACAGGGATAGCCTCCAAATGACCCCTAATCTAGAAAATATATTGCCATCCCTGAAGACATCATATAGGAGGTGGCATTATAAGCAGGCTTGGTAGCAGTTGCAGAGCCCTTCCTTTGGGTGATAGAAAATGTTTGTAACTGAGGCCCTGTTTCTGCCTCGAAAGAACTCGTGTCCACAAAGAAGGAAGTACAAATGGTTAAACAGATGCAGAGATACTGTTTTTCTGCCCTAGTTTCTGATTCAGGAGAAAGGATATAGAAACCAGAGGATGAGATGGACATATTGGCTTGCTGTTTCTTATTTTGAGCTACATTTAAAGGTAAAAAAAAGTACAAGTTATATTGCTATTAAAGAGTTCAATGTGGGATCCCTCTCCATGAAATCTTAAGAAAAATTCAATAGATACTGAGATTAAAGTGATATCTCTCAGGTCCTATCTTTATTATCAAAAGGGAAAATTCATGATCTAATGCACAAACAGACCTCCAGAATAAGCCAGTATAGGAAACCATAATAATTGTTTGGATTGTGAAAGGCTATTGAACAAGAAACACATGGTTTTAAAGTTTGGCTCATGTGTTTGTGGGATGTAGCTACAGATGGGATCAGTCTAAAGTGCCATGGGGTAGAGAAACGGAATAATGCAAACTACTCATGTCTCCCTGACACAAAGGCAGCATAATCAAGGGCAGTGTGAGGCAAATTATTCCCTGACAAACTGGCTCATGAAAGCCATTAGGGACAGTTAGTTCTGGCCAGTTGAGGTCACCGAGAGTATCGGGGACTGGACGTTAACTGGAGAAAACACATTAGTGAGCAAACTGTGCATGATTGTGCATGGTACATGTTAGATGACCAGTTCCCCTGTTTTAAGAGAAACATCATCTTAAGAGAATAAAGAAATTAACTCATCAGAGTCCTTGAGACTTGTATGATGCTTCAGAGGCATTGCTAAACAACATGGTGGGATCTGATCCTTACAAGGTAGGGGAGTCTCTGGCAGATCTGGACAATTTAGATTGGCAAATAAACTGAGTTTATAAAGCACTACAGAACTTGTGAGTTGATTAAAAAAAGGGAAGATATAGAAAGATAAATAGACAGTGGAGACTATCAGACACTCATAAGCAAATGGGCCAAGATGCTTATTGAGCTGGGATATATTTAAGATGGATGTTTGGAAGGGACACGTTAGCTACCATGTGTGGCCAGTGAACAGTTTGCAGCCAGGTTACAATGCCTGAAACCTCTCAGACTCCAGGTCCAGCCGTGGGCAGAGCAAGATAGATTATAGCCTTGCTTCCCCTTAATCCTGAGGCATATCCAGCAGCTTGGGCTTCCTGTCATGTCCCATAGGGGTGGGAATATATGTATAGCTGTACCGTTGTACCCTAGAATGAGAAGGCTGAGGGGCGCTAGTGGGAAGTGACAAGGAGTCACAGAAGGCTTGACAGAGCGACATGCTCATCAACACCACTAGCTGTAACAATGTTCTTCTGCTAAAGCAGCTAATATAAGTGATGCTGCACTGAATCTAGACTTTTAAACTTTGTCCCTCTAAATCCCTAAACCCATTGACATTTAATCTGCAACCTTGGTCATCCTCTCTAAGGTGTTTCATTATGTAATCCTAACTTTTAGGTGGCTTACACATTTGGAAAGGTTTACAATAATAGTAAAAACAAAAATTGGAGCATTTGAAAAAAGACACACTGTGTTGTTAGAAAATGAAACTCACAGGAGGCCTGAGGTTACTAGGTAAAGATCTGTCTGTTAGTATCTTACCTTCCCTGAATCCATAGAAACTATAACGGCCATTGAGATACATGCTGGTTGCATAGTAGAATTAGATTGTAAGTTCTTATTGCTGGAGACACTTTCATTTGTTTTTAGGACATGGTGAAATTAAGTTGTAACTGAAAAGTCCCTTCACTTTGGAGGGTAATGTATTCTTTTCAGTGTAGAGAGGAATCATAACTGGGAATCATAACTGTCTGAGGTGCTGAGAATAATTGCATACAGGGCAGCCTGGTAGTTTCATGCTCACTCAAAATAGAGAGAAAAACAATGAGACGCCCAAAGCACCCCGTTCAAAGTTCAAGGACCACCATGGCAGAGTGCATAGAAGCAGTGTCAGAGCCAACGAAGAAGTCTTAAGTGGGCATTTGTGTCAAGCTGAAACACGGTGAGAAGAGAAAGGGAAGAAGGGAGAACATAAGACTTAGGTAGTTAATGTACCTCATAAGAATCAGGAATCTGAAGATCGTTACACAACATAGGAAACTAAGAATGCTTAAAGACTCAGGAGGCCTCTTCTTCGGGTTATATTCATTAAGCAAACAACTGGGGTGAGATCGAAGACTTTTCAGTGGAATAGCCTGCAATTTGGGAAGGAAGCTCTAGGCAAGCTACTTTCATAAGTCATCATCTGTGCTAGGGTAGGTCTTTCAGAGATGAAAACCTTTGAATGACCCACGCTCTCATAAGTAAGCCCCTATGCAGGCTCTTATAAGTACATCTAGGAAACATATTCATTTACCAGATTAGATTTGGGAAAAATGATTTTGTTCTGTAGTTTGTGCCCTACCGGGGTTGAATAGATGGTTGGTTATCTCTCCCTAAAGAAAGCCATTTAATATGTGTAAATGTGTAATAGTACACATTTAAACAGGAGTATGAATTTAATATACATGGAACTTGGTTTATCCAAACAAAGTAAATTTTCACAATATATTTCTTCATGTATACCTAAAGATATAAACAAGAACATTATACTTGAAACGCGTGGCACAAACTCTGGCATTTAATTTCAGTAAAATTTTGAGGAATATTCCTATTTCTTACCTACATTTCCAGTCATTAGGTATGAATTTTGAAAGTCCATCATCCCCATTCCAACAATGTGTATAAAGTCTTCAATCACCTGCATTAACTCTATTGAGCCTGGATAAATCTAGAAAAATAAGAGCAAGCTAGACTTGATAAAAGGTTCATATAATGGGACACATAACTAGAAATGCAAGATACATTACATAATAAAATTACAAATGAGATCCACTTTATTTGGAGAAATGTCTGCAGCTGGAATCATTTATTAGCTTTAAAATTAATAGTTGAATCTGATACCAGGTGTCACACAGCAAGAGCTTTGGAAGTGACAAGATACACTAATTAGTCACTCCAGAAGTTCAAGAAAACTTCCAAAATGGCTGTTAGATTGTCTGTACACAAATAACATAAATTCATGTTTTCATAAAAACCCTGGCTTACATAAGAAAACACTAAAATTGGACTCTGCATTTTAACTTAATATACATATGGAGAAAGATGTATAAGTACCTGTGAGAAACATTTACTTCTAATAATTTTATTTGTTATTGTATGAACAACATTAGTAATAATTGTAGGATTATAATCATAGCTATCATGCAAATAATTTATATATATCCATGAAAGAAACTAACCTATCTCAAGGAGGCTACCAATGTCGCTGAAGTCATTTTGTACCTCTGGTAGTAACTGAGGCTCTATCTGTCCACTGTCTCAATTGTCATCTATCTCCGTCCCTGTGTTTTCTACCTGTCCACCTAGCTACCTATCCATCTACCTCCTGGCAAGTCCATTTACCTCCACATTTTAAGTGACCTTGCCAACGCCATGGTACACACAAAAAGATCTCTTTTTTCAAAGACATCACAACCTGGCAAAAGCTCATACCTTATGTAACGTTGAAGACATCTAAGAAAATATGTGCTATTTACATGTGTGAGCATGCGCATTTGCAGCAGCTTCTGAACATGCAAAATGGATCGATCTAGTTTTAGTTACTTGGGTTTATAAATGCCATCGTGGGAGAGGAAAAGACCTGATTGGCGAGTAGAAGGCAAGAGCTCTGAGGGACTGGAACAGGAAAAGGGATGAATAGGCTTTCAGTCTATGCGTGTATTTTTCAGAGGGCTATGGTTGTCACATCTAAAAGTCAAACACCACATATATAGAGGCTTCATCTATTCACATGCATACATACATCTTCCACAGGAAACTGCAATATTTAACACTGGGAATATTTGGAAGGTAAAACTTTATGTCACCTAGATTTCAGTCCTGAGGTGGGAATTCTAAAAATCCATCACCCCCATTCGATGAACATGAATGAGGTACCTATGGGCCCCGAAGCCTCCTGATTCTACTGAATGGTGCTTGTTTTCTAACGTAAGCTCATGAGCTGATGTGTGATATAGGGTTGAACACAAATTAAAAACAAGAGGCTTACTTTTCACTCTTGGAAACAGCATTGACTTCTCCTTTCCCTTCACTTTTTACTAAAGTATTTACTTTGGAAAATTAGTGACAGTAAGAATCATTCAACCTATTGAAAATATGTTTAAGTCTTTTTAATCTGTAAAACCATTCCTGACATATTAAAGGTCCAGTGACTTCTCCCTTTGAAACGAAAATATCGCGGAACAGAGTGTCTCTGCCTTATGAGAATATGTGGCCTAAATTCACCATTCCAGGAGCTTGGTTGTGAAATTTCCAAACTGTTTCCATTTGAAAGGATATAAGAAGCATTGTTTCACTTTGGAGAAATCCACTTCACAAGTGGATAGATGGCCCATTTTCCAAGTGGTTTTATCATGCCATATGCATGGCGCAATGGGGCCTGTGAAGGTTTCTACTGCAGGACCAGTTACTGTTTCAAATGAAGACACCAAGATGGTGATGTATCTGGTCTCTGAGGTCTGCTTGTAATGTGTGTGACCTCTGACTTCAGCACCAAGTTCCTAATTCTCTTCCATCCTTTTGGAATGGCTTGTCACATTGGCAGAGGGTCTTGATATTAACTCTATTTCCCCAATAGCCATCACGTGTAATAGAGCAGGGCTGGCAAGCTTTTATGATAAGGGCCTAGTGGTCAGTATTTTACACATTCCAGATCATGAGGACTTCAGATAGATGAGTCCCTTCTGTCTTTGTTGCACAACAGTTTCGGGGATCAGGCACTGTTATTTACATGATAGACATTAGATGGATTTGGTTAACTAGACACAGTTTGCACCCTCATAAGCCAGGGTCATAAGGGTAGACCTTGAAATATGAAGTAAAGAAGAAATTACATGCCTTAAACCTACTGCCAACTACTACTACTACCACAGTGTTGGTGGATGTGTGTGTATGTGTATGTCTATGTCACAGGTGAGGGAGGGTATACTGTTATTAAGTACATTCCTCTTTCACTTTAGTGGGCTACAATTTAAGAGGGGTCTTTATCTAAATACAGCTTGAATCTTAACTAGGGTTGGTGAATGGCCAGTGGACTTTCCGTGGCTATGTTTTCCAGAAATGTACAGTGTTTACGAATTCTGATGTCAGAGTTCCTCATTTGGTTTACTAAAGTCACACTGCGATCTATTTTCAAGATTGTTTTTGTTAAGTCTACTTCTCAAAGATAAAGAGAGATCACAAGGATTATTTTTGGTAGGTTTTAAACTCCTTTTCCTTTTTTTTTTTTTTTTTAAAGTCACCTTTTGTGTCACGCATGCTTACCATGTGGTAGCTGTAAGTACTCCAACCACTTTCAGGAAAAGCTACAAAATAACCTCTTTTAAAATTTCAAACCATCATTTTAAAAAAAAAAACATCATTAAGGACCATTCAAATTGAAAATATATTACCAAAATGAGAATAGAACTAATCCTAAATCACAACTAAACATACAGATTACACATTCCTGATTTTTCCATTGATGAGAATGTCTAATACCATTCATTATTTGCTCATGTGATTTCCCAGGAAGAACAGTGTGATCAATTGCTGCCTTGTCTTAAACAGAATATCATACATTCACTCTAAATGTATCCCTAATTAATAGTCTCTAGAGTTCTGGAAGGATGTGCTAGGCTACAGCAGCTGTATTCTAGGTGAAGACACCACTTCCTCACAGCGAGGGAACATGGCTGCCCTCTAGATGAAGGCCAAGGACACGTGTATAATTCAAAGGAGCAGAAGAAGACAGAGTAAAGTTTGAAACTAAAAGGTGATTTTTTTTCTCCCTTGCATTGGCCAGAAGCACAGATTTGGTACCTGATAATGAGGATGGCCACAGGACAGCTATTTATGGCTGTCCTATCGTAACTGGGATAAAGGGCATGCCTCACTTCTGAAGGCCTCAGTTGTGATTAGAAAGAAGGAAAGGAGTGGATGGTTTTCTTCTGTAACATCAGTAAACTCTCATTCTGTTTCTCAAGGGTGTCTTGAGCTTGGGATTTCTGTTAACCGGAAAGCTTAAAGAAGTTTCATGCCCAGATATATTAAATTCCCATAGTAATTTTAGAAACTATACTTCCTCTTTGTTCACCTGTAAAACACTTTTTCTGTTTTAGGAAAAGAGTCTCACAATGCATTCGTAGGAGGGCAAAGCGATTGTAAATGAGCCGAGTCAGTACAAAGCTCGCTAATGGGGAAGGCACAGTAGAGAGAAAAACTTGAATATGATTGTTTATGAGAGTTTGTGTTAAAAACTGAATGAGAATCCACATCTGAAAACCTGAGGCAGATCCTGTGAAGCATGAATGGAATGCAAATGCTTTTCCCATTAGTAACTAGCATATCACTTCTATTCAGATATAGTCTCTTAAATTATTTTGTTTTCCTTTGTCTATAAACCAGAATGACACCTCTTGCTAATTTACATAGTGATCACAAATTTGTTTCTGGATTACCTAAACATGCTCACTTGTTTCATATGCTCACACAAAGTTTCTTCCATGGGCTGATATTCTAATGATGGCTTGATTTATGTAAAGATGACTATTTTGTCATTTAGAATGATTTCCAAGATCATTTTATACTCTTGCAGAATCAAACAGTTGACTGTTAATGCGTTTTAAGAGCCGTATCAAGCTAACTTCATCATCGATCCTAAAATATTCCCATCCTCACCTGCTGTGCGTCTTCCCATTTCTCCTTGTTTTCTTCATCAAGAAGGTTGCTAACTATTTGAAAGAAGTTCTGTAAATTAAATTAGATAAGAAGTTTAGTATTCTATGTGAGAGTTTCCTTTGTGAAACACCCATCTGGAATGATTCTATCATATGACTATCTGTAACATTGACTATCTAACTAAATGCAACATTGCTTTACATCCCTACACATTCTTAACATTTATGATCAATACAGGTGCGGATGCTTCTAGCCAACCATCAGATTGAGCATGGGGTCCCCAATGGAGAAGTTAGGGGAAGGACTGAAGGAGCTGAAGGGCTTCAAAACCCATAGGAAGAACAATATCAACCAACCAGATGCCCCACAGCTCCCAGGGACTAAACCTCCAACCAAAGAGTACAAATGGAGGGATCCCTGGCTCCAGCTGCATATGTAGCAGAAGATTGTCTTATCTAGCATCAATGGGAGGAGATGCCCTTGATCCAGTGGAGGCTCAATTACCCAGCATAGGGGACCGCTATGGCACTGAGGCAGGTGTGGGTGGGTGGTTGGGAGAGTACTGTCATAGAAGCTGGGGGAGGAGTCTGGGTTGGGGGCGGGGCTTCACAGAAGGAAAATTGGAAAGGAAATGCAAATAAATAAAATAACCAATAAAAAGGAAGTCTCCTCAGCAGCATAATTCTTCAAATCTGCATCCCAGCAACTGCATCCCAAAAGTAGCCAGAACAAGTAAGACACTTTTTGTTCACAATTACTTGTCCCATTGTCACCTCTACTATCATCTGTAATGTCATCGAAGAGTTATTCTTTACAAATGTTTTATTCCTTCTCTAAAGAGGTCACTTGCTCTGTTCTATTACAAATTATCTTGTGAGCTGGAAACCAGGACTGCTTATCTTACTGTTTCTAATAAGAGTGTAGTTAGACCAGGACAATGGACAAGACTGACCTAGTCTCCAAAGTTGAAGGCTCTCTCTGCCTTTTCCTAGTAACGGTATTTTTGTTTTCCAACTAACCATTGAAAAGTGTAAAGAAACATTCAAATTTTCTAGCAAGAAGAACATGTACTTTTTGAATCACTTTTTTGTATCTCTGACTTTTTTTTTTTGAATGGGTCAACATGTAACATGCATGATCTTTTAAAAATTCCAAATCCTTGCACAGCATCCTCAGTGCTAATGGCAAAAGACCTCTTCGTTTTTAAAGCTTCATCTAAATTATGCAAATGATGGTCTTTTTTTTTTATTTCCAAGCAGAGAAGCTCATTCTAATGTTCACTTCTCATTCAACGTGAGCATGTTGACATACTGCATTCAGCTTTTCTGCAGCTGACAACTTCACATGTGACATGTCACCAGAAAGACTTGTCTGTGTTCTCACATTATGCTGTGTCATCAAGACACAGAAGTCAGGAGAAGAGATACAGTGTACCCATTGAAGGGTAACCTGAGACCTACACAGTCTCCTACAGGATACAAAGATGGTGACTGCTTAGTTGTATGCTTAGCTGCTGCCTTGGTTATATCCCATCTAACTGTTTTTTAGGTGATTAAACCAGCACATTGCAACATACTGACTCACTAGCTTAGGGCAAGACTCCCTTGTGGGCAGAAATAATATTAATTCATCCGTTTTGTTTGTCTTCTCCACATACAGCTTTTCAAAACAAGCATTTGCTCTCATTGCTAATAAAATCACCTGGGTGTTTTTAGATGAAAAACAAGGCAGCTTCCTTTCCTCTTCTGTGGTTTGAAGCTGTTAGTATCTATATTTAATTGGCCTATTTGTGCTATTTATTTTAATAGTTCCTGGCAATCACATGGTCGGAACATGTTTCACGTTGTAACCTCTGTGAAAGTTCTAGAATATTTTATGCAACTGTTGGGGGCTGAGTACTAAATCTGCTTTAAACCCATTTTCAACTCACTTAACCTTTCTGTACTACCTGCCATTTTTACCACTTAAAATTCCTTGCTTGGAGTGTTAACATTTTAAGGGCTTAGTCCATTGAGCTGTAACTCTACCTATGGGCAGAAAGAATTAACCTTCAGAGTTCTCCAATTGCCTATGGCTGGTTAACTCAGTAGGGGACAGAGAGCTAATGAGGCAAATGCTGTAGGTTTCGTCCCTGTGCATACACGATGACTATGTTGAGGTCCTTGACCTTGGTTTGTATCTTAATCCTTCCAGCTCTCATACAAAATGCATGCTGCAGCTAACAAGAGACACTGAGAGGAAGAGGGAGGCAATTTGTGATTTCCAACACTTCACAAAGCATGTTTTCCTGACAGTGGGTCATTGACTTCTTGCTCTACACAAAGGCCACTGCACACACGCACAAGCACATGCACGCGCATGCGTACGCGTGTGCGCGCGTGCACACACACACACACACACACACATGCACACACGCACACACACACACACACACAATTCCTTGATGAAAATAATGAATTCAGTGTTCTCCTTTTATAAATAACCAAAGGACAAGTATAAAAACATGAATTATTAACCAGAGTCTTAAACTAAGTGAGCATAGAATATAGCAAACATTTTGTATTGTTTTCCAGGGACAATAAATGGATCTTTATTGAATCAGCGTAGGAAGGCAGCTCAGATTAAAGTTCTCCTGTGATCTCATTGCTGATCGTATTTCAGAATAATCAACAGCTGTTTTCTGACTAATGCAGGCCATGTAGGACACAATAGGATGAGTTAAACTTCATCATCTAGAGTGGTGTGGAAGGCGTCTTTGAGGAAAATGAGTCATTTTTTGTGCATCAGTTTATCTTGAACACTGACCCAAAGGAGTCATCCAGCAAAGTTCAAAATTAAAGAAAAAAGTTACAAAGTGAGATGACTTGGATTTTCAAATAAAATTCGGCATCAGTCCTCTGAAACTGTCTCAAATGCACTCAAAAATATGTATGTTAAATTTGGTCCTTATATGTTATAATTCATGATGACTTTTTCATCCATGACCAGGGTGACAGAGTGGAATAGACCAAACAATATAATGTCTTGAGGAGGAGATTAGTAACGATTATCATCACCTAAAGGCTTCTGAGCAGTCCGAAGAGACTTCCACTGGACACTTCATTAAGAGCTCTTGCATGGTACAGAGATCCTTCTTTCAGTGATTAATGGACCATATCATTTATGCCAGTCCCTGATATGTACCACAATGTAGTGCTTGCTTTTAAGGTGTGTGTGGTTTGTGGCAATAAGGTTTGACTATGTAGTTCTGGCGAGCCTAGAACCTGTTCTGTAGAGATAGTTGGCATAGAGATGATCCTTCTGCTTTGGTTTCTGTGTGCTGAGACAACATTTATGCTTTAATACACTAATCCATGTCTTAGACTAATTTCATCAAGTCCTTGGCAGAGTCTCAGCTGTGGGAAGACTGAAGGAGCAGATAGATACTAAAGTTTCTCTTTTGATTTTTGTTTTAACCATATGGTCCTGTCTCTCTTTTCTTCTCTAATATGTAAAAGCCACCTGGCAGAGACACATAAATTTTGGAGGTAATTCCTACTACTGTGTCTGTTACTGGGAAAGTGCTTAATATAAGGGTTTTTATTGCATTTCTTCAATATTATATTTTTTAAAATGATTTGCTACATAACTAGTATCTACCACTACATTATGGCAAACACATCCCTACTATGTTGGTGAATACTACCATATGCATATCTATCCCCTATAAATAATATTTCTTCCTTTTGTAGCATCAAGAGGAAAACAGAAGCAATTAAATACTAACTTCAGTCTCTATAATTCTTAAATAGGCAGTTCAGTGATTATTAGGTATTTATTTAGTTTGAGATGTTATGGCAAATGGCTATAGAACAAAACTTCACATAGGTATGGATGTGGTTATATTCATAGGGGAAAAAGAAACAACTACATAATGTACAGAAAAAATAAAAACACTCTGTAACTACCAAAGTAAAGGTCCCAGAATGGAAAAGAGTAAGACCACCATCTTATTTTATAGATGGTGGTCAGCATTGCTGCACTTCTCAATGGCTTTTACTTGGCTGACTTCTAACTGATCATCCATCATTCTGTATAACTATTTGAAAACATTTGTATGAAAATGTAAATGTAGATTTGTCTAATGATTTAAGGACCCTCCCCAAGCCATCTTTCCCCTCACCTCAACTCAGGAGCAAAATGTTTGTACTTAAGGGGATAAAGATAATCCCTAAAGGACAAGATTCCATAATGAAGAGGATAAAGACTTGATACATTTGAGGTGTGTATGTATGTGGGGGGTGGGGAGCAGGGCCCGGTCATGAGTGTCAGGATAATTCTAAGAAATGCTTATAGGCTAAACAAGGGAGAAGGCATATGATAAGGAAGGATCGTAGAGGATGAACCATTGATTGACAACCTAGAAGTCAAGTTATAACTGCAAAGCCATGTGTGATGTGGACTCCTGCTGTCCTCATCTTTGTATTCTGTTGTCATGTCCCATAGTTTATCTATAGCCCAAGTGTATAGTAAGGTCTTTATGCACCCAAATCTATACAGAGAATAACCCTGGTTCTTGTTCTTTATGCTGTAACTGGCCTGGAGGACATGAAGATGTTCTAAAAGAATACTTGTTCTTCCAACTATTGAACAATGGACCCCCAAGGAAATAGGATTTTCCCCAGGAATCTTATACAGGGAAAAGGAAAGAGTAACAACCAGAATAGAATCTTGTTTCCTAGAAAACAATTTCAAACAGTTGTAATAACTTGCTAGACTACCTTATAGGCTGAGGCTGACACCCAGAAAATGATGTCAATGATGGGCAGGAGCATACTTTGCCTGGGCCTGCTTAAATGTGCTACCCTTGGCCTTTTATTTAAACTTTGATCTTATTTCAGGCAGAATGCTGCTACCTGGCCCCTCTGCCTTATGATGGCATAGCAGTCCTCCCTTTAGGAGAATGTAATAATGATGGCTCCTCTTCAAAGACAGAACACTCTTTACAAGCCTTGTGAACGTCATTGATTCATCTTAGACTTAGCTTCTAGGCTTAGAGGAAAAAATAATTCCAGTTTTTTCTTCCTGATTTGTTGTTTTGTAAATGGACTAAGGGAGAATTAAAATATAGTAGATTATCGTGAGGTACAGAAGGCAGAGGGAAAAGAAAGGTGGAGGAATGGGCAAGTGGGGTGAATTGAGAACATGAGCAGGAGAAGACGGAGGGAAAGAAGAGGAATCTCAGAGAGACAGATGTGGAAGAGTGAGTTTGAAGAGAATGAAACACTGAGAGAGAGAGACAAATGGAGAAGTATTACTGGCTAATCATGAGTAAAACCTATTCTGTATGTGTGATATGGAACCCAAGGCCAAAATAGAGTAGAGACAGCCCTAAAATGATAATTTATACCCCTAAAAATAAATGAGAAGAAAAAAAGAGAGTCCATGACTAAAATCTGTCTAAACAAATGTCAGAAACACAAAGACTGACACCGTAATTCTAAACTGATCTCGAATAGGCTGGATAGGGTAGACAAGGGTCAGGTAAAGCAGAGCTGTCAACTCACAATGGTCATGTAGGGAGTTTAGTTAAAAATAAAAGTCTGCCTTTGGATGAAGTGAAGTAAAGGTTAAACCAGAGATCACAAAATAGTTTTAACTGCTGAGGGTAGAGACGGCAGTAGCTTGATTCACAGATGCAACATTATGATAGCAGATTGCACAGGTGAGAAAGCAGAGAATCAAACAGGCATCTTTGGTTTCTGGCTCAGGATATCTAGAACTCCAGTGCAGCTACATCTGTTAAAGTTACATCCTAACATGAGAAATAGCAGCACTGGGGGGGTGTGGGGGGGTGAGGGGAGATGCAAGCAGTGAGGCAAGAAGGCTTAATTTTGATATGGTTGAGCATTGAGAATCTACAATAAGCCAAGTGAAGAGGCCCAAGAGACAGGTTTGACTTAAGTCTAAATCTCAAAGGACAAAAGTAATGCGAATAATTAATCATAGCTGAAAACAGGAGCCCTGTGGGATAAAGACTATGAATACCAAGAATAGAGTTGACTAGGTAAAGTCAAGGTTAAACCCTGGAAGTGAGACTAGTCGGAAGAATAATAAATAAGACAGGGAAGAGAGGACTGGAGACAAGAATGACAGGTGAGAGAATAAAACACACTTAGAAGGCATTCCAGGGGCAAAATTAATTCCAAGACACACAGATTGTTCTTCAGCTCAGCATACACCCAGAGGCAACTCGAGATACAGCGCCATAGAATTCATTTTTAAATACGTGGCTGCTCATGGTTTAGCATATGCATAACATCTATGAACACAGCCACAATATAGACTAAGACATGGACTTCCTGTGATGTGGGAAACTATCTTGGTCTGTGTTCTGGGAATGATGTAGAAAAGGTTGATTCCAGCCAATACTGTTCTATAAACTTATTTGAGTTTGTTCTCACATCTGAGCTTTAAGGTGAGCAACCCTTTAAGTGTGGCTTGAACTATGTATGTATATTTTGCCACAGGTGAGTAAGCAAAATAATTTAGAATTGACCAAGCCAAGAAAAAAAATCCAAATGTGCTTTGGAGTTTTATCCAGACTATCTATCCAAACAGCATATCTACTGGCTCAATCAGAGAGTCAGAAAGACTGGAGATTATTCCAAATCATCCTACTGTAGCATCAGGACTGAAGAATATGGACCATATGATTCAGGGTAAGAAAATAAGCACATGAAAATCCAGAGAAGATGCTGGGCTCCTGTGAGCCAGTGGGGTACCTAGCTTTAGCTTCTATTCCTTCTAGGCTGTCCTAACCTGATAGGACAACTCTCTGATATCAGTCACGGCTGCCCTTGCTGGACCACATCAATTCCACAGACCTAGAAATACTTTGAGAGCAGACTGTTGATATCACTCTCCCAATATGTGCTTGTTTGGAGAAAAACAAGAAGTCTTGAGTGACACATTTTGTTTTTCCTTGCTCTTCTTTTAGCCACATCTTCACAGAAACTCTGACTCATTTTGAAAATAGCAAAACATCAGAAGGATGTTGCTCTAGGATCTACTGGCAGTGTTTCGAGCTATTGTTTTGCTCTGTGATGAAGCAAGGCAGCTCAACCTGTAAGGGTTCTTTAATAGCTTCAAAAGACAGTATTTAGATGATGCTACAGTCTCTTTGGGATAAGTTTTGGACCAAAAGCTCCAAGAAGTGGAGCCTAGTGATACCATGTTTGAGAGACTGGAGACTGTACAAAGTCTACTGCAAGAATGGGATATTCAGTCCTTGGGACTTTCAGTCATATGCTTGGTCCTGCTTTTCCAGTCTTCATTTAAAAACAAAGAGTAAAGAAGTTAATGTTGCTTACACACTTAAATATAGTGTGCTTGTCATTCAGCTGTAGGTAGTGGGACAGAACAGTCAATATAAATTGTTAATACTCAGTATGGGAAAAATTACCAAATCAAGACATGGAAGCATTCTTAAGTAAGGAAAGTTAGAGAGCCCAGACAATCCTGGTCACCAGCACCAAGCAGAGAGCCTTGCAAGATGGTAAGAGCACAGCTAAAAACCCTGTCACACTGAGGGGTCAGGAGAGCCTCGCCACACTCAGGCAATGTGCATCCTACATTAAGCAAGCTCGACTCTAATCACTGGAGAAAGATTGAAAGCTGGGAGATAGCAGAAGTCACTTATGCGACCTGACATTCTTCTGACACCCGATGCCAAACGAGTCTGGCAGTCAAGAATAAAGGACTGCACAAACAAAGCTTAGCTTTAAATGCAAGCCAGACACTGTACCCCTGCTGCCTAAGGCTCAGGAATCACGCCAGGAAATGGGGCAAGGAAGACTGTAAGGGCCAGAGACAGTACATGACTACAGGAAATCTGTGTGCTCCAGACTTTATAAAGGGCAGTGCATGTGAACGCACAGCAGTTGTAAACAGGATGCATGCGAGCTGTGCAACTTCAAAGCAGCCAAAACGTCAGCAAGAACAGGGGACGTGGGTATGAATTCCCAACCGTAGCCAAGTTGTTATTGGCAACTGAAAGCTTCTGGGAGGAGTGTTTTTCTTTTTTTTTGAAAGGGTGTAGCCCCTAGTAACTCAGCATGCACTCCAAGAGGACGCCATACATCCACGAATATTTGGGCACCACACAATCATCTTGACGGCACAAATAAAAAAAGGCACAAAGTTGGACGGATAGGGAAGAGAGTGAGGATCTGGAAAGGGGTTGGGGAGGACGAATGAATGTGATAAGAATAAACTGTGTGAATATTCCCAATGAACTAATAAAAATATTTTAAAAAATGAGTTCAGCAGCTTGGCTCAGAAAACATACTCATGTGAACCATTAAAAGATCTGAGATTCCTCCTCAGGTACAATGCCATGGAAAACAGAAGTGATAACTTGTCAGGAAAATGATAATTTCTTCTGAGATCCTTGTTTTGGGCCACGTTTTTCTAGGCATGGTCTTCATATACTAGACTATGCACCCCAGCCTGCTTACTCTTTTAGAATAGATTAATTCTTTGCTATGCCAGGGCTCACCTTATTTGAGCCTTTCTCTGTCTTTTGTTATCATCAATATTCCTCTCCTAAACATGCTTTTGACACTTAGGTTCCTTCCCAAATTACAACTTTAGGGAAGCTATTGCTAATGATGTATCTTATCCTTGGAATCTGACATAACTGAGGTTAGGTGGACAGGATGACAATCTTCAGGAAAGACAAATGACGAAGAGATTCAAGAAGAAATCCTTGGATCACATCCAATCTATTTTCTATCACGATCGCGGTCTGATTTTTCTCTTTTGTTTTTTGTAACTAATATATATTAAAATATGGGTGTTACATCTAAAGTCCTCACAGTTATTTTACCACTCTTACACTCCTACTTGCTTTCTTGTCCACTTAAGGCTTGGATATATCTCAAGCAGGCAGAGGCTAGACTTTGCCAGATTTCCAGGACTAGTTTTTCCAGTTCTCTGCCACTAGGGGGCTGTGACTCATGCAAAATTATCCTACTAGTAGGAGGTGATCCAGTACCTAAATATTTGTGCTATTCACAAATGGAACTTTATTTCTCTGTATTATACCACTGTTCACATATTAACTATGTTCCTTCTCTGGTTAGCAAAGATGGCACATATGATGTGTGTGTGTGTGTGTGTGTGTGTGTGTGTGTGTGTGTGTGTGTTTGTTGGCCTCACATCAGTAACTCCTAAAATCAGAGAGTTGGGAGCCACTGGATTTTTCTATGTTCATCTTCCCAATGTAGCCACATTTTACAAATCTCCATTCGCTATTTTCACTACATTTTTTTTAATGGAGTATGGGAATAGGAGTATGAGCCATGCTGGTTAGGTACTGACAGGACACTGGATTTTACAAGAAAACTTGAAAAATAAAAGTTTGCCCTTGCTTTTACCCTTCTGCCTTTAGAGACGACATCGTCCACCATGCAGACTGTTTCTAACAAAGCTTGGTCTGAGCTTTTAATGTTTATACCACTGCTGTACTTTTCACCATTCAGTCTGATTATTTATTGAGTATTTCTATGTATTTCTTACTTCCATGAAACATTTCATGTCCTAACATTTCCATGAATAGTACATTTACTACTGAGTTCAGAACTGCATATTGCTAGAAATGGGACATACTAGAAATGTTCCTAAAATTGGGACATATTATACTTAAATATAACTTCTCCATAACTGCAGTCTAGCTACATTCATGATATTCTTCCCTTGTGGCATTGTAAGCAGCTTAAGAGAAAGGTTTGCCTTTTAAGTTTGCATTACAAATTAAAATACTGACAATAAAGAGTGCATGGTATACACACTCTTTAGTAAATCATGTGCTTAGCCTGGCTGGCCTTAACTGCTGCAACAGTCCTGAAGAATAAACATATGCAATCTAAATTATTCATAAACTATTGAAATGTTATGTCAGTTTATGTCCTTATTAGTAGGAATTGTGACCACAAGTCAACTCAGTGTTATCATGTTATCGTGGTTGATCTCAGACCTGTTTAGAGATGTGTATACTTTTGATAGCTTAAAGAGCATGCTCCCAGCTGGGGACAAAAATGTCCACATTCTCTTCATTCTTTGTTTCACTCTTCATTCTGTGAACAAGTGACCTTTGTGTGATATATGTGGTGCCATGTTTTATGTAAGTGTATCGCCACCCACATGCACGCACACACACACACACACACACACACACACACACACACACACACAATTTCACTGTTTAAAATGGCCAAAGCATAGTGTAATAAATGGCTCTCTGATGGTCTGAAGAACAAGTGTGCTTCACAAAGGAAGAGCTTAAATTGGGTGTCTTTTAGTAGGAAGACACAACAATCAATGTTAGTATGATCAATTCATGAAAATGTTGTGACCAAATTCTCCAAGAAACCTAATCTTTGGCAAGGAAACAGTGATTCAGTGTCTCTTTAGTGCTCGCTATTGTTTTATATAATTCCAACAATAATGAGAATCAGCTATACTACTATGCCTTTATTTTTCATTGCAGGGATGAGGACATACCTGGGAAATACTAAGTGGATACTACATAATGCCAAATAAGAACTTATGTATATTTCAAGTTCTCACTTTCTCACACTATACTTCCTGCTAAGGGTTGAGAGTGCAAACTAAATCCTCTCTAGATAGAATAAGACTGGGTGTGAGTTTTTCTAAGGACTAAAAAAGTATAAATAGAGACATTGTGTCTCTGACTTGGATTGCGTTATATCAGTATTACTTTGATTCATTTTTAATTATTTGAACAAATATCTGGGTGGTTACTATGCTTTCAAGTGTTAGTCAAAGCTCTAAGAACATACTAAGTGCAGACATAACAGCACTGCCGACAACGTTATGTGTGAGAGATAAATACAGATGTTCACAAGGCTTCAAAAGGCCAAAGCAGTGGTAAGCATTCACGTCATGGCTAGAGGTCAGTGAGAAGAAATCATCCTTGGGTCAAACCGTGAAGACTTTAAGTCAGTTGGGAAATTGTAAGGATGTGCTAGGTCAAGTACTTACTGTGTTCCGGGAATTATGACCAAGTATAGGGGTTGGGGAAAAATAGATGGGAAGAAAGGGAAGAGGAAAAATACTTCCAGAAGATGGTCTATCATTTCCAAATTAAAAATGGATACTCTACCTTATCATTCTAAGACATACAAATATATATATTTTTTTAATTTTAGTATCTCATTTAAAATGCAAACAATATTGTAGAACAATTTCAGGAATCAGCTCTTATTTTGTTAGAAAGAAAGAAGCTGGTCATGTGTATTATCATTGGTATCATCTCATCCAGGGTACAGCAGAGAGTAAGCGTCACACCCAAAGACAGACGTACCTAGATAACAGTAACACAGCTTTATGAGAAGCCTCCCACATGCCATTTGATGAGGCAGGCTACGTCTGGCATGTAGTATATCAGATCATCCTCTTGCAGAGCTGGTGAGGTCTTGGCCATAATACTAACAATCACATAAAATATTTACTTTGTTATATAGTGATGCTTCACTCTTGTGGTGTTTCAAATTTTTGACATTAAAATTAAAGGCTAGATATTATATATATTTTTTGACGGCTGACATTAATATGCAGCTGCCAAGGAGAGACAGCAACGAGGGAAAATGCTCATGCTTTGGAATTAACTGTATTGCTTGATAAAATAAGTACCTATGTTAATAAAGTTTGGATTGATGAACCCAAGAGATAAAGAGACGCAGCAATGGTTGGCTTAATAATGGTTGGCAATTGTAATTTATACTTAATATAATCAAACTATAAAGTTTGTCAAGTCCCGACAGTCTTAGTATGATAAGGAGAAACTCCATAATTCTAAGGTGTAATAAATGTATGGGTTCTATATTTTTCTTCCTCTTACCTTTTCTGTCAAAGGCAACAAACTATTTTTCATGAATAATGAAAAAGGACATTTATTCTAAAGACATTCTAAGGATGGTTGATGTGACAATAATGGCATGTTAAGTAATATAAATAAACTTGGGGATGTTTTACTTCATAATTGTATGATTTTTAATGGGAAATCAACATTCTGGTTTATGAAGTTGTTAAGCAGCACATTAAGAAGAAATGTGTCAAAAAGTAAATGAAGTGGAGAGAGAGATGGCTCAGTGGTTAAACTTACTGAATGCCTTTCCAGAGGGTCTGGATCCAATTTCCAGCCCAATATTATGGTTTACAACCATCCATAATTCCAGTTCTAGGGTATACTACACCTTCTTTCTTTTTCAGGAACTGCAAACATTTGATATACAGGCCTATTTGAAGACAAAGCACGCCTAACCCCTCCCCACAGACACAATTAAAATGTACAAAGATATCTTATTTACATTAAAAGCAGCAAGTTTCTGTGGGCTGTTGGAAGAAGGCAACAACCATGATTTACATACTTCATATATTTCATGCTAACTTAGTAGTTCTATGGATTTTTCATTAAAAATATTTCCATGGACTTCTCAGGTCCTGTGTTGAAGTTTGGTCTCTATCATTTGCAATGCTAAGCTCAAGCTCCCAAGACCTGGTTGTCCCAGAGATGAACAAGTCCGCACAGAAGACCCTAAGTGACCATACTCACAAGTTATTTCTGATTGGTAAATAAAGATTCCACCAGCTGAGAGTTGGGCAGAAGAGTCATGGGGTTTAGGTTTTGCAAGCTTGGGATTGGAGGAGAACCAAGAGGAAGAAAAGTGGAGAAGGAGGAAGGAGAAGCAGATATGGGTTAGGAGTCAAGAGAACGTGGCCCTGTAGGCTTGCCAAATGGTGTTAAGAGCAGCCCGGATGAAACATAGTAGTAACTCAGGGTTTTGGATCGGAAAGTAGATTTCAATAACATAGAGGGTAGTATTTGCTAAGCTTTAGTGCTAATTAAGGCTTAAACCCATGATAAGAGATGGTAATACTCTTTTTTTGTTCATGTCAGCATTTCAAGTCATTTCCAATAAAATGCTCTGCATTTAACTGGATTCAAAAGAAAGTAACTTTGGTGTACAGTTTAAACTAATCTGTCCATCAACTTTCTCAATTTTAGCGGTGGAAGGGGGAGGAGATGAAAGTAACCCAAAGGCAATTATTTCATTATTTTGATTATTAGTTTTTGTTGTAACTACCTCAACAAATGTTTGTTAAGTTTTCTGTATAGTCAAAGTCTACATGAAATTTATTTCGGGATATAGGCTAGAACATTGCTAAGATTCAATCATTTTCTTGTGTTTTTGGCCCAGAAAATTCTCCACTAGTGCCAAGATGTAAAGAGATGCAGGGGAGAAGGTATAGCGGATTTCTGAAACCCATGGGACTCAAGTCAGACCAAGGCAGTCTGAAAGCAGACCCAATAATACCACAGAATCAAGAACATGCAGTCCATCTGTGAGACAATATGTGGTTAACTTGACTCAAATGATGGTCTGTGTGCTAGGACCTCCTGTGCCTGAACGGGTTCAGCATGTGATGAACATCATCCACAGTGTACTAGATACCAGGGTACAGGGTTGCCACTTAAGGAGTCTGGAAGTCCTGCTGACATAACAAGAGCTGTTCTAGGATAATTAATAAGAGGACAGTATGCATCATGAGACCAGATTTAGACTAAGATAAGGAGGAGGAACAAAGGATGCAGTTCATAAAAGTTACTAGGCTGAGATGATTAGAGGCTGGCTCAGAATAACACTGAGGCTATCGAAGAAGGAATGGCTGAAAACGGATTTGTAAGACAGACCCCCCACAGGAAATAAAGATGAAGGAAATCTAAATGATGTTGTAAGTATTGGCAAGGAACTGGTGATTTTATAATGAAGGGCAGAAAATGCATGTCCACTTACATTTCAGGGTAAAATTACTTCAGGCTATATTAAACCAGAAGTTCCATGCCAACCAAAATGCCCAGGAAATCTGAGACACAGCAAGTTGAAGCTTTTATAAAGCACAGGGGATAGTAAATATAGCCATGAACCTGAGTTTACCACAAAGCAAAGAAAACAGTGGGTATATGCAAATTACTTTATATTAAATAATATAAAAGTTATAGCTCTTCTGAAATATTTGTGAAAGCCAAAATTTCTAGTGGAATTGAAAGGCTTGATAATTTGGGCAGTTGAAAAAGCTTGTAATTTTTGAGCAAGGATTGGGAGAGGTTGACATACAAAAGAAGGTTCGAAGATGATGAGGGGTTAACAGGACACTATAAGGATACCAATGAAGAGAGAGAGAGATATACAGATAAACAAACTTACAGATGATACACTTCTCTTTATGAAGGAAGGAGGAAGACAGGGACTTACTCAGCAGTCTGCACACTTGCAGAGAAATGAATTGAGGGGGGAGGTAATAAACATCATGTCTGAGACTACAGTAAAGAACACGTGACCCAGGAGGACTGCTTTATTTAAGTCGAAGCAACTAATTCCATGACCAGACAACTGGTTAAGTGTTGAATGGCTGAAGTACTATGATAAGTACCTTAATAAACATGCTGCCAGCATTGTCTGTTGGCACACACCTTTCACCCCAGCCGTTGAGAGACAGAGACACATGTATCTGACTTCTATACTAGCCTGGCGTACACAATGAGTTCCAGGCCAAGGAAGGAGAAGTAGTTAGACTGTGTCTCATAAATAAAAGGAAAAAATCAAAATATTTTTCTAATGAGACCAGTTACTCTTAATTTTTTGAACTTTAGCACTAAAAATTTCCAAGCCTCTTATTTTTGACTGATTAGAGATTTTCATGTTGTGTTTTACGTGTTAAATTTTCTATGAACATATGTCTCAGATTTTAAAATAAATTTTTACTACATTTGAGGTGAAATACTTCAAGCACTATCTTTTTGTGTCAGTACTAATAGGAATTTTCAGGTGGGTAAAGATGCATGTGGCTTACTTAATTTCTTAAAAGAATAGACTATTTTTTATAAGAAAAGCACTATCTTCAAAATACTTAAGTAATTTTAATTTTCTATTTAAAATATTTTCTATTATTACATTTGCAGGAAACTATGGAGTTGCCTTGGCCTAAGTACCCCAAGAGGTGTGTATCAGAGGTTTGCAAGTTTCAGTCCATGAATCCCTAGGGCATAATGTTCCATCTAGTTCCTGAGAGACTAATGCACTCTAAAGTGTTCAAGCTATCTTATGTTTCTCTGTCTGTTCCCATAGTAGTCAAGGTAGCATGGATTCCTTGACAAGACAATCAGTCTTAGATGTTAATCTTAGGTACTCTTTATAACTTGAAAACTTCATTGTGTCCTGGGAACTATAACTGCATTCATCCTGGAAATTGCCATTATACTCTGCTTCTGATAAAGGTATGAAAAAGATTGCTCAAAATAAAATTGTCACAGCCTCAGTTGTGTTGTGGCCTCTCCAAGGTGGCCTGATTTAATTCCTCCGGGCCATACCAGGTGACCTTGGCCCTATAAGTAAGCACAGGTACTGAGAGCCATTAAAAAGGCAGATACTGGTGATTTGGTATGGAACTCAGCTTGGATGATTCTGTCATACACAAACTTTAAGCAGTCTATTGAACCAGCTAAGAAATATTTACATCTGAATACAGATCAATGTATTGGTTGGTTCTGTCACTCAAACAATCTTTCCTGGCATATTCCATAGTTAATTATGACAAAACCCAACAACCACACTCTGCCAACACACACACACCCAAAAAATCCAAAGAATAGCACTCCTTTCCTCCAAAACCTTTTTATTTTCCAAGTAAGATGTAACCAAACTCAGAGATAAGGAGTAGGATGAACAAGAATTGCCTAACCTGGCAATTCTGTTAATCTTTTATTTTAAGGAATGTTTTCATAGATAGTAGAATTGCATTTCCTTAATTGAAATGCAGAGATATAACCTAACAGGAGTCCATTTTAGGGCACAGAAGAAAAGGAGCTAATCTGAAGAACACACTGCTCTCGTATTAAAAATCCTATTTGTCATGTTTTGTTTTAATGGTAAAGGTAACACTCTTAGGGGTGAGTACTCTGGGTCTATTATAGAGGTAAATGGTGTTACTCTAAAGTCTTCTAGGACAAGGCTAAAAGGTTTGCGGAGAGCTACCAAGTTTCTTCTTTGCCCATCTAAAATAATTCTCTATGTGCCTTGTACTTTCAGGCAATGTTTCTCAATCCTAAATATGCCTTCTGTGTTTCAAATAAAACAGGCCCCAAACAAATGCTACATTATGTCTTCTTTGCATCCTATAGTAAATATGCTTTCATTATATCTAGTATACTTTTAATAGACTCCTATGGCAAGACAGTGATATTAAATGTGGCAATAAAATGTACACAATACGACCGTGAATTTCCAATAATGCTTTTTATCCGAAGGCTCACAGCACCTTCATGCATATGTCCATTTGGTCTTTCCTTGAGCTACAATGTGAACATTTTATGGCTTGGATATCAAGCCATACAGCATTGTTAAAGGAACTGAACTGACTGACAGAGTCCACATTACACACGTTAAACGGGTTTCTATGGCACCAAGAATATTCCTTCTCTCAAGCCCAGATGCCTCCAAGGAGAGTGAATTGGTGATTGGGGTGGGGGTGGGAACAAGGGATGATCACATGTATACTGGTCTTGACCTTCCGGCTTCCTCCCCCTTACCTGTACACCATCAGATGCAGGGATGTAACTTGCCCTTTTAAATGTGTCTGTCACATTTCTCAGGATTTCCACAGACACCAGAAGGTCACCTGCATAGAAATTTTTCCTCTGGGTTAAATCCAATAGTGTCTTGGTGACCTGGGACATTCCATCACCCGCCAGCATCCGCTGCCCCTTCGCAAGGTGCTCTTTAATCTGTTATTGTCAAAAGAACAGAAAACACATCAGAATCTCCATTACTACTTCAGTTCACATCTTCACCAAGCAACTACATTTAAACTGCTCAGTAAACTTTAAGATAATCTTGTGACAGTTAGGATTTAAGAAGAGTAAATTTTATATATCCTACCATTTAACAGATTAACAAGGTACCATGCAAGAACTAATGTGAAGATTGCATATCTTTGCAGACTTCCTGCTTTCAATTAGAATACATATGCAATAAATGCATTGGGGAAATATATTTTAAGAGTAGAAAAATTTTGAAAATTATTCATACATGTAACAAACCTGGAAAGTGATTTAGGAGGGGGTTCTTAAAATCCTAGCAAGTGGAAGGTTGAGGCAGGAGTGTGATTAAAGAATAAACTGGGCTACTTAGTGAGTTCCAGGCATGCTCAGGTGACATAATGATCACATTCAAACCTAAGAACACACAGACTTGTCTTCTCAGTTTATGAAAAATCTGTAAATATTTGAGGTTTATTATAATACAATATAAAGTTAGACCACTTTAGCTTTCTTTTTTAAAAAATTATGTCATAACAAAATAAAAATAATAAAAGGCAAAACAAAACAAAAACTCTTAGCAGTAGAAGGAACTTTGGAGATGTGCAATTTCAATTAGTTTGATGGCTGAAGAATTGGCTGTCATTTTTCATGTGCATCTGATCTTACAGTGAAGATATAAGAAGAGATAAGCTGTGTACACCTTATAATAATGGCAAGGTATAAAAGAGAGGGAAAGTAAACATCCAAGAATGGCTAACCTATACAGTAGTCACACTAACTCTGTAATTAAACTGACTTTAAAATGACAAAATAAGACATTAAGCACCAGAGAAACATTAATAAGTATTAAACTGTATTAGTTGTGATTAATAATTTTTAATAACATGTCCTGAAATCCTTTAAAGTATGGTTGTCAAAGTGTAGTGATATTTTCTAAAAGCACAAGTTTTTTATAGCTACATTTTTTAAAAGTATTATTTTTTGTAAATTCTGAGTTGCTCAAAAGTATAAATTATTTTCACTTATATATACTAAATATGCATACTATTTATACACTAATTATATATGTGTGTATACTGTGTACTGTGACCCCTGGGGAATATACATGGAAGCAAGAGGAAAATTGGAGAAGTTGGTTATCGGCTCCTCCTATGGGATCCAGCAATCAAACTCAGGTCTTGAGATTTGGTAGCATACACCTGGACCTCTGAGCCATCTTAACACATGGAGTGTTGTCATGGGGTATTGGTTTGTTTATGCTTGGCTCAGGGAGTGGCACTATTAAAAGGTGTGGCCTTTTTGGAGGTGTGTCATTTTGAGGGTGAGCTTAAATACACTCAACCTAGCTGCCTGAAGCTAATTTTCTTGCTGCCTTCAGATGAAGATGTAGCATTCTTAGTTCCTCCTGTACCATGCCTGCCTGGATGCTGCCATGCTCCCACTGTGATGATACTGGATTGAATCTCTGAACCTGTAAGCCATCCCAAATTAAATGTTGTCCTCATAAGAGTTGTATTGGTCATGGTGTCTGTTCACAGCAGTAAAACCCTAAGATACATGTCATCATTGTTCTCATCTTTGCCTAGCTGTAGTCTCAATGTCACTTCCTATGGCATGAAAATAACATGCTCAGTCATAACACACACACACACACACACACACACACACACACACACACACACACACACACACAATTAAGCTGGACAATGTCCCTTGGACAAGATCTTACTGGTATACCACAATGCCAACTACTGAGAGCTATTTGCAATTTTCCATTTTGGTCATATGTTGCATGCTTCCTGTTATTGTGTGTAGTCACACACACATATGTTATATTTTGTATATTCTATTCTATTCTTTGTTTATCTCTTACATAGCAGCAAGATTCATTCCTAACAAATTAATCATTTTCTAAATAGTCAGGCAATGTTATTTTACACTCTGTGCTGTCTCTGGAGAAGAAGTGTATGCCATAGATCTTGTGGTTGTTTCCCCTCAAGAAGAAGCATCAGAAAGTTTATCTGAACCTTTAAGAATAAAACATTCAGGCATGAATTTGGTTTGCAGTAGAAACAGTTATTGACAGCACTAGATGGACCATCTAATCAGAGCTGGGAAAACCAACCTTTCTAATCTGTGTTAGCAAAACTTCTAGCCTGAGTCAGTATTAAATTAGTATCACTGCCATCTGACAGGTGCTTACCAGGCTTATGTGGAATGAGAACTGCTAGGTCCAGTTCTTAACAAACAGTCACTCAGATCATTCTAGCTCTCAGAATTGGCAATAATTAGCATCATTCCTGACATTGTTACTAAGAAATATCCACGGAAAATACTTGCAATACTTTTATGTTCTGGTGTAGAAAATTCATAGCATTGACATTGAGACTAAAGTGAGCTCAGAGATGCTCGTTCTTTGCAGCACATGTTAAATTGCTAGACACTTTCCAGTTTATTGATTATGAGCACACACTGCAATCATTCTTGGAAATCCTTTTATCTGCTGAGTTTCTGGAATAGCTGCTGTGCTAAAACTTAATCTTGTAATTGTGAGTCTGCCACTTGTTACTTTGGAGGATTGGAAAGATTTGTGCTTTCTAGGATCATTTGATTTGTCTGTAAAATTGAGAGACAATCCTATTGTGGTGACTGTGTTAATAGGTTGCAGTTCTCAGGGATTTTGTTTCCAATTCTCTTTGATAAGATAGTGCAATACTAGTCTAGAACTGGTCTCTTACATCCAGGTCAGTAATTATTTCTTCATCTGGCTTTAATTGGCCATTTACTCTAATTATTGATTACAATGACAAAAAATCCTGTTACACAATACTTTGAATACAAAATCCCTCTGAGCCACCACTGCTAAAGTACAAGATAGTATCTAGCTCACGCTAGGATTTTCAGAGGTCCTGGAAGTTTTTAGAAGGTTTTTGAAGGCTCAATGGAATATGGTTTTAGAGATGTTGCTCAGAATGTGTTTGGAGAATTTCTTGTCACTGGCACATTCCTGTCTGTATTCTTGAATTTCTATTTACCACAGGATGGGAAGGCTTTCTGCATCCCAAGCTCCCAATCATAATCGTGACTTCATCTCTTGGCAACCATACCAAACAACCATGGCAAGAAAATGTGAGCCAAGGGACTCTTTTGTCCTTCAAGATGACACTTCTTCAACTATTTGTCACAGCAATGAAAAGCTCAATAACTTATTAGTAAATGGTATGCTTGTTTTTATATTCTCTTTCACTATTTAACCATGATTTCTATTTTTCCTGCATCTCTTCTTTTAGACAAATATTCCCCCCTTTTTTTGTTCATATGTGTATCACTAGCTCTCTTGATTTCTACATGTGCTCCGTTTTTACCCACAGGAGGTAGCTAATACAGTGGGCAATTCCTGTAAACCTGTGGATCATTCTCATCCTTTGGTTTGCGAAGTATCTTGTAGAACAGAGGCAGGTCTTTGTTTCTCCAGCAGTGGAGCCCTCAGGCAGTTCCAGGATTCTGCTGATTATCAAGTTAATTCCATTCATTCTCAGTTCAGGCTAGAACTTTCAAGTTTCTGAAATGGGATTTTTTTCCTTACTCTTTTCCTCAAATTCTTCAGTCACACAGTTCATAGAAATGGCCTAGGTCTGAGAGTTCACATAGTTTCTCTCATCTATCAACCCAGGGTAGCAGCTGGGTGTCTAATTATAGCAGGATCCCAGGGAGAATTCCTCTCCTTCTGTAGAAGGTGATCCTGAAAGTATTTCCATGAGGAATTTTGAATCTTAGCCTCCAGCAATTGCCCAAGGTTCACATATAACCTGATACCCTGATAGACAGCTTCATTCTATAACTGGCCCTCTTTTGTTTTTTGTTTGTCTTTGTTTTCCCCTTACACATATTGTTTGTACAGATTTCTCTCTTTTTTAGCTCAGCTATGATTTTGTTTGTGAGAATAACCAGCCATCATTCAGCATGATTTCTGAAAGTTGGCTTTGTATAATCTACAATGTTGAAATATCTGCTAATATTCTAGTGACATCTTATCCAAACTTCTATAAGAAATGACGGAAATTTTGTCTTTGCTTCCTGACTTACTGTCTTCCCTAATTTCATATGCTGTCACCAAATCTTCTGGATAAATTGTTACATTTCTTTTCTGCTTCATGAAATGTACTCAGATAAGTGTAATCATGGCATGATCTCTACTTTTATGCCTTCTTGAAGTAATCTCGATCTGCCTTACATCATTGTCATATTTTTTTTTTATTATCTCATCCATTCTATTGTACTCCGAACTCCTAAAGTGCTTGGAGCACACAGTCATCATTGAGCACCCTATAATCTCTGCTATGTAGTCTGTCACACAGACATACCTGTTCTATGTGCCTGCTAAGCTAAAGTGAGAATAAAGAAAGAATAATTTCCCTTTTTCTCTGTGCAACTGGGCTACTTATGTGTTTGCAAGTTAAAGTTGGTAGTTGATGACAATTCAATGTAAAGGGATATGTAATATTGGAAAACATTTACCTGACATAATTGCATTGAAGAAATAATATTCCTGAGAGAGGAACATACCAACTGTTTATCCAATACCAAATGATTAGAAAACATATACATATAAATAAGATTATACAGACTGAGAAGGCTGTATGTATGTATTTAGACATATTTAGACATGCATATTTACACATATATTATATATTGGTATATGTGAATATGTGTACTTATGTGTGTATATATAGCAACAAATAATGAAGAGTGGCCATACATTAGAAAGTCGGCAAGGAGTTGTATATGGGAGGGGTTGGAGGAAAGAAACAGAAAGAGGGAATGCTATAATTTTAAGGTCAAATATAGACATAAAATTAATTATTCAAAGAAACCCAGCAGATATGTTTAAATTGGAAATTTTGGAATTTGGAAATTTGATTCTGAAAATTATGTGTCTAGAGTTATATTTACTTTCAATCTTATAAAAATAAATATGAGGAAAAAATGTTATACCAAGTACTTCTATGTGGTCAGTATGGGACTAGAAATACGTTATGAGATATTTAAGTTTTTTGCATGATACTCATAGATACCATAGGTATCCATAGTTCTACATGTAGACAGCAGAACCAGTCAGATTAGCTGTCTACCATGATTCCAGAGCTCCTAAGTAGTGCTGGTACCAAGACTTTCCTGAAAGCAGTATGAGTCAAATCTATCTGTGATTAGGTATTATAATGATTAACTTACAGTCATAATACATTTTCATCAAAAATTACCAAACAACTATTTAACTAAATATTATTCCAATTCCTCACATTTAAAAATGTTTAAATATTTTTTTCCGATTTGAACATAAAAAGTATAGAAATTTAAGAATTCTGCTATATTGTTGAGGAACTTCTAATTATTTGAACAGTAGTAACAATTTTGAAATATAATGTGTAATTATTTTTAAAACTATTTGTCAAGAAGACTTTGGTTTATTCAATAATAGTTTTAATCACAACAGTAGGATAGGGCAAATACTTGATATTTTTACTGGAAGATAATTATCAATCTTCTTAATTTATCCACCTGAGCATGTCAGAAATATTTTTTGTGATTTTTAGTATTCCTTTTTAAAATGATAAATATCAGGAATTCTTGTCAATATTACAATGGTGACAGGTATTCATTTCAAATGACAAATTTAACATTTTCAGGATTGGATAGCATATGAAATTGTTGGGATTTATAGTTCTGAAATAAGCCCCCTTGGTCTTTATAAGGAGAGCAGTGATACCTGCAGGTTGTGATTTATGGAGTGGGCATGTTTCTGCAGTCGTCTTTTACTCCACTTTCCCTTTCATGCTGCCCACTGCCTGCCACTGTTCCTCCCATTGTGTCAATACTAAACAAAGAGGTATATCATAGTTGATTTTCACATGTGACACACTGGATACATGATAATGTATATACTATTCCATCAGCAATCCTACAGTCCATCTGTAAGGTATATTAAAGGTTCTCCCAGTTCTAAGTGGCTTCAATTAAAAGATAATTACACATGAAACTTCTTTCCATAAAACAGTCATCTAAATATATGTCTTTTAATTCATTTAATGGCTGTGCCATATTTTAAAGATCAAAGTCATTGACTTGATAGTGCTGTTAAGTGACTTGGATGTCTATTGGACTTCTCATAATATGATGTCCTAAGTTCTAGCATCCAAAGGCTGAGGAGTTAGGATGAATGCTTCTAAAACACAGATGTGAGTCAGTGATGTTGCTGAGTGGGTACTTGCTCCCAAGTCTGGTATGTAAATTAGATCCTGGAGTCCCATATGGTAGAGAGAATGAACTTCTACATGTTCTTCTCTGACCTCCACATATGATCTGCCTGAAAAGAGAGCTTTGAGCAACCACTGTCTTCTCCTAAAGAAAGTTGACAGATTGGAAGTTGGGAAGAAATCTCAATCACTGAGTGAGAAACCCAGGAAAGTCACATATAGATTTTCTATACACACAAACCTAACAGGATAGCTATACATTTGCTGTCCATGTATAGCCGGTAAGGTAAATAATGAAAGAAGGGGCATTAAGCAGATGATAAGTGCTCCTAAGGCTCCGTGTTTAATGTTCTCCGTGTTTAATGTTGGTTCTTAGCCCACAGCACCATTAGGATCTGATGGGAGCATTAAGAGGAAGAATTTAGGTGCAAGGAATCTTGATCATTAGTCTCATAAATTTTGAAGATTTATAATGGGAATATATATAGTCACTGTATAAAAGGTGATAAGACTATTTACATTCTCCTACCAAAATGTACTAATTTGTCATAGGCCACAAATTAAATGACCAAGCAACTATTGACTGGAACTGGGTTGTAAAAGTAAACCTTTGCTCATTTTATTTTGCTACATCTGATTGTCTTTATTTAAGACACACTCTTACTAAAACATCAAAACGTCCTGTCCAACATCAACCCCTGACTGGAATGAAAGGATAATCTTTGAATATATTAGAATAACAAGGAAAGGGTATATGAGGTATCCTTGTAGAAGACTGTGTGTAGAATGCTTAGTCTAGAGAAGGCAGATATAATAATTAGGAGGTAACTGGATTATACCTTCTCTATACCCTCAGAGCTAACAGGATAGCTTAAAGGTCCAGGTTTAAAGGCTTGTTCCCTAACCCACAGCACCAGTGGAAACAGACGGAAGCATTAGGAGGTGGAATCTAGGTGCAAAGACATACCTGTAAAGTGTCATGTGTGGAATGCGTAGCCCATCAAAGGTGGATATGATAATTAAGAGGTAACAGGATTATGGTAGTTGATCTTTTCAATGGATACATTCACAGATGGATTTAGAACTTGGTTGGTTAAACCTGTGACTAAGTTGGGAGTGGAATCATGCTTTGAAAGGTTTGTGATCTCTAGAATTCTCTACTGAGAATCCATGAGGTGAGCATCTCTGCTTTGTCTTTCTTCTGTTGTGTCCGGCCTAGTGAATGATCCCAGCAATGAGGTCAACCATGGAATGAAGCCATTAAAATCAGGAGCCCAGATAACATTTTTTTCCTTGACAAGGATTTATCACAGTGGTAGAAAGTTAATTATTACAGGATGAAATGCTTTGTCTTGTACAGAGCATGGTCTTGAGACACTAAAATTACATTGATGAACTGCCCAACATTCCATAAAAATTGTTAGATATGCAAGGAGGCCAGAAGATTTGTCTGGTAGGAATGGCGAAAGGAAAGGAAAAAAAAAGAAATATGACAGACAAAATGTATCAAGATATTAGAGCTAGATGATAGGAAACCTAAATAGGTATTACTAAAATTCTGAAGAAAATAGAGAAAAAAAAAGCAAACAGAAAAATAGTTTGCCTGTTTTATAATGGAGCATTCCAAAGAGGATATATATATATAATTCTAGGGGGTCACTAAACTATAGCCTGTAGTTTGAGTTGGGTCCATTGCATCTTCTTTTGTATAATTTTACTAAAATACAGCCATTTCCTTTATTTTATATATTATTTCTTAACATGAAGCAGGTTATTTGGTTTTATCAGAATCTATATGGTGTGTCATGGTAGTTTCAATGGGAAGGGTCACCATAGATTTTAATCTGCTCATAGATTTGAATTGCTTGATCACCAGAAGGTAGTAATTTATTAAAGGATTTGAAGGTGTGATTTTGTTGGAGCAAATGTGTTACAGAGGATAAGTTATGAGGTTTCAAAGAGCCCAAAAATGCTCAGTAGCTTCCTCCTTGTGCTGCTTACGTATCAGGATGTAGAACTCTCGGCTACTTCTCTAAAACCATGTCTGCCTGTGTGCTGCCTTGCTTCCCTCCATGATGATAAGTGACTAAGCATCTGAAACTGTAAGCTAGCCCTAATTAAGTGCTCTTTTGTAAGAGTTCATGTAGGCTTGGTATCTCTGCACAGCAATAGAACACTGACTAAGATATATGTGTTTTATCTATTTTATTAAATTATGAAAAAAATCTTGATTGCTCCATTATCCTATATTCATTTGGAACACTGAAAACTCAAATAACAGAAAATTATTAGAAGATTGTGGAAATGGTATAAAAATTGACATATGCATTATTCACAACTCCAGGATTTAAACACTTTAGCTCAAATCCCAAAAGTTCACTGTATGATTTTTAGTAAAATAAATGAACTTCTGCTCATCTTCAAAGAAGTTATATCCTCACTCATTCTTGATCTTTATGACCTATACAGATGTGGATGCTTGCAGCGAACTATCAGACTGAGCATGGGGACCCCAATGGAGGAATTAGGGGAAGGACTGAAGGAGCTGAAGGGGTTTGCAACCCTATAGGAAAAACAACAATATCAACCAACCAGACACACACACCCCAGAGCTCCCAGGGACTAAACCACCAATTAATGAGTATACACATGAAGGGACCCATGGCTCCAGCCACATACGTAGCAGAGAATGGCCTTGTTGGACATCAATGAGAGGAGACAACCTTGGTCTTGTGAAGACTAGATGCCCAATGCCATGGCAGGGAGGTGCGAGTGGGTAAGTGGGTAGGTGAACACTCTCATAGAAGGAGGGCAATGGGGATAGGATAGGGTATTTCTGGGGGAGAACCAGGAAAGGGGATAACATTTGAAATGTAAATAAAGAAAGGATCAATTAAAAAAAGCTGAAATAAATAAACAAATATTGCTGGGGGTGTGTATGAAGAAGATATGCTCTGTAATATTCTTTGGCGTTGCTGTAATTACTGTAATAATTCTAAAGAACAGGAATCTGGCTAGCTCTTGGAGATTGGCAGCCTTACTGAAAATGCAATCAAATGCTTGGTCTTGAATAGTTAGCACAAGGGTGTCCGCATTTCTACAAGAGAGGGTGATGTAATTAGAAATACATGAGAATGGTGCTAACCAGTGCTGGAATTAGTATTAAGAGCACCTAAAGAAATGTTCAACATCCTTAGTCATCAGGGAAATGCAAATCAAAACAACCCTGAGATTACACCTCACACCAGTCAGAATGGCTAAGATCAAAAAATAAGGAGAAAACAGGTGCTGGCAAGGATGTGGAGAAAGAAGGACACTCCTCCACTGCTGGAGGGGTTGCAAGCTGGCACTACAACTCTGGAAATCAGTCCAGCAGTTCCTCAGAAAACTGCACACGACACTTCCGGAGTGCCCTGCTATACCACTCCTGGGCATATACCCAGAGGATTCCCCAGCATGTAATAATGATACATGTTCCACTATGTTCATAGCAGCCCTATTTATAATAGCCAGAAGCTGGAAAGAACTCACATGTCCCACAATGGAGGAATGGGTACAGAAAATGTGATATATATACACAATGGAGTAGTATTCAGCCATTAGAAACAATGAATTCATGAAATTCTTTGACAAATGGATGAAGCTGGAGACCATCATACTAAGTGAGGAAACCCAGTCTCAAAAGAACACTCATGGTATGCACTCACTGATAAACGAATATTAGCCTAGAAGCTTAGAATACCCAAGACACAATGCACATATCAAATGATGCCCAAGAAGAAGGAAGAAAAGGCCCCTGGTCCTGAAATGGCTCAGTATAGCATTAGGGGAATGCCCGAACAGGGATGTGGGAAGGGGTGGATTGGGGAATAGGGGGAGGGAAGAGGGCTTATGGGACTTTCAGGGATGGGGGATCCAGGAAAGGGAAATCACTTGAAAAGTAAATAAAGAATATATCGAATAAAAAAAAGAGAAGTTTACAATAACAGAGTGCATACTATGTACTGTTATCAGCCCGAGTGAATGGTCTTTGAGAGATCTCTTATTGATTCAGTGACAAGAACTTCCATGTGATTGTGATATTCACCCAGGATCTAAAATTCAGATTTCTCTTCTTGCTTCCTCTGCTATGTGCTGTGTTTTAGCTTTCAGGCAAACATGTATAAAAAGCAGAATAGCTTGTTCTTGTTTTATACGCTAATGTACCCTGTTAGTATTTGAAAATTCAGTGCTTGGGATAGTTGCTATCTCTGTTGGTACTTGTTCCTTGTTTGTTTTTGCTCATTATAGAAACAATAATTTTGCTTACTTTTTGCCTAACTTTTCTTCTGCTCTATAGTAACCTACCAGGGATGTTATTCTTTTTTTTCCCTCAATGAAGATATAATAACAAAGTTGATTAACCATCCTCTGGGCAATGTGATAAAAATTTGTGCAGTGAAGTGGTTGGCAAGATTGTGACATGTTTGTGTGGGGAGTGGGAATTGTGGCAATGAAGAAAAATTCACCTGTAGTTAGAGCACAAGAGGGCAAATAAACAAACAAATAAACAAATCTATTCCTATGTTTTCTTTTGTATGGCTTTCCCCTTGTCGTGATTTCTCTCTTTGTCCCTTTAATATCTTCATTGCTCTGTTTTTAAAATACAGCCAGTGAAAGGAGAACAGAAACAGCGTCCTTAAATCAAGGCTCAGCCTCTTTGATACCTCTTCCCAGAAAGTCAGACTTTGAAAGACTAGAGAACTATGACTTCAAAGTCTGTGTGGTTGTTTAACAATCATATGTAGAACATTGGAGATTTTGCAACAGAATTCAATGAGAAAAATCTACATCTATAATTCCTATTTCTGTATAGAGGGTCTTTTGCTACAACAATATTGTAAGCCTTCATTCACTTTTTCCAGAGAAAGGAGAGTGAGAAATCTGCCTGATGAAATAAGGAGAAAGCCTTGGCAAATGTGCTCCAATTCCCTTTGCTTTAAAGTCTGTTCTCCTTGCAGAGTCATATATTCTGACATATCCAGGTGAGTGAGTGAGTGAGTGAGTGTGTGTGTGTGTGTGAATGGTGTGTCTGTCTGTCTTTTTTATTCTGTGTGTCTGTCTGTCTCTGGTCATATGTGTCTGTCTCTATCTCTGTGCCCCCTCTCTGTGTATGTGTGTCTGTCTGTCTGTCTGTCTGTCTCTCCATCTCCGTGTCTATTGCTCTCTCTATCCTCTGTGTCTGTGGATGTGTTTATGTTCATATAAGATTTGAAAATGAAAGAGGAGTGTCTGTATATATGTTTGCAAAGTTTAAATACACAACATTTTGATCATTGGGTTTAACTTTATATCTCATAAGGCCTGTATAGAAACTTCACAGATATTAGTTGGTATGAGTTGTTCTATAATGACCATAGAAGTTCATAATGAACTGATACCAATTACTCTGCATTTCTATAAATTTATCAGACTGAAATACTCCATCTATTTTGTGATATGTATTACTTTTAAATGAGTAATAATCACAAAGAAAATGAATATATCATAACTCTTAGGTAGGCAGTAGCTTGCTATAAATAAGAAAATAAGCATTTTTTGAATATTGATACTATCTCTATCCAGCACTGTATCCTACATTAGGGAAATAAAAACTGAGATAGTATGGTTATTACCATTAAATAACTCAGACTAATTGTACAGCCTGATTGATCACTGATTTTATACTGATTAATGATCCATTTTTGTTTGTTTTAAGTAGTTTATAATTGAACATTCCTAAGACATATTCAGCTATTGCATATAGATGATAAAACTCTATTTCAAAATTAGCCTTTGGCTGCTTATTTATGAAACACATATATTGTGCCTACGTGTGCTTGTAACGTACACTGTAATTTATATATTTAAAGGTTAGAAAATATCAGCCTATTTGTTTTAAATAAACCCCTGCTGTGCATTATAAAACCCGACTACAATTTAATTAGCCTTGTAAATACAAGAAAGAAAGAAGATAAAATCCATCAAAGACTAACTATTGAAGTGCTAAACTCTAATCCATCTCTATAGTAATTATTATTTATGTAAGTTTCAGTTGCTCTAAATCATATACACTACTGAGCTTTGATTCTCAAGGTTGGTTTCAGGGGCCCAACTAGAGTGTGGTGTTACGGAGAACTTGCCCTTTCTTTCATCTCCAACTGACTTTGTAGACTCTCGACAATGAGGCTGACTGTAAGACAGGTGTTATTTAAAACACAGATTGATCCTCAATTTTCTATATGAATATTTATGATAAATATGTCTGAATTTGTAAAGATAAAGGTCATGATACACCAAATACGAGGTTGTATATGTATGCATCTTAAGTCTGTGTGTTTCCATATATGTAGATTGTATATTTAATTTTTAATTTTTTTTCAAAGATTTATTTATTTGTTATAAGTAACTACACTGTAGCTGTCTTCAAACACTCTGGAAGAGGGCATCAGATCTCATTAAGGATGATTGTGAGCCATCATGTGGTTGCTGGGATTTGAACTCAGGACCTCTGGAAGAGCAGTCAGTGCTCTTACCCACTGAGCCATCTCTCCAGCCCCTAAATTGTGTATTTATATACGTGTATCTATGTTTATCTCATAATATACAATCTCATATTCTCAAATATATGTAATCATAATGTTGAGTCCAATACTTGCAATATCAATCTTCGCTGACCCCTCCCACAGTTTTCTTTATTATCTCCTTGAAAAATGGCCATAGGACTACCTTGAGGACATGCTGCACAGAATTCTATAGTCTAGGGCAGGTGATTTCTCATCAAAAACACAGACAGTTGTATGGCTTTAAGAAGAGAGAATGGGTCTTGAAACAGCCATGCCTGGGATGCCCCTGTGACTCTTCACCTCACTTAAGTAGACTGCATTGTGAAGATCTTCACTTTCTGTACTAAGAAGGGAGAAAACCCAAGCCTGATATAGCTGTCTCCTGACGAATGTGGATGCTCGCACCCAATCATTGGACTGAGCATGGGGTGCCCGATGGAGAAGTTAGAGAAGGGACTGAAGGAGCTGAAGGGGTTTGCAACTGCACCGGAAGAACAATAATATTAACCAATCAGACCCCCACCCCAGAACTCTCAGGGACTAAACCATATGGTTCCAGTCATATATGTAGCAGAGGATGGCCTTGTTGGACATCAATAGGAGGAGAGGCTCTTGGTCGTGGGAAGGCATGATGCCTCAGTGTAGGGGAATTCCAGGAAGGTGAGGTGGTAGTGGGTGGGTGGGTGGGGGAGCACCCTCATAGAAGCAGGGGGGGATGGGATAGGGGGTTTGGAGAGGGGATAACATTTGAAATGTAAATAAATATAATATCCAATAAAAAAGAAATAAGATATTTATTATTTTAGTTTATTCTACCTAGAGTCATTTAATGGAGTTTGAAATAAAAATATGGACTATAAAAAAAAAATGAAGGGAGAATCCACAGTTGATGTTCTTAACAAGAACCTATGCATATGACATGTTTATTAGCTTTTTAAATGTGCAATTTTTAGAGGATGCACAATTTGAGATTTCATTTTTTTCTCTCTCAGAGTTTATATCTGTGTCCATTCTTGATAGCCTGCACTCAAAGAATGAAAACTCATTCATTATCCTACACAAAAAACAACAACAGTAGAAATTTTCTAGGGAAAAAGTCATATTCATTCTTAACTAATCTATAAGGATATGCTTATTATTTATTTAATTTCTTCAATGCTTTATTCATTAAGAACTGGATTTAGACAGATTTAGCTTTTTTTTTGTTTTTTAAAACAGGTGATATATTGCAGGCAGTAACCATTAGCCTAAAGTGTATTAATACCTGAAAATAATCCTTGATATTATGAAACAAAAGAAAACAAAATAAAAACAAATAGATACAAATAAAAAGAAACAAAAAATCCAAGTTGATTAAAATAGTCTATCTAGCATTAGAAAGGGATATATCACATAAAATTAATTGATATAATTATTCTGTTTATAACTCTAAAATATAATGGTCTGAATCATTGCTGTTATTAAAAGAGTTTTCATATTATGTTAACATATTTTAATGTGTCATAAAATTTATGTATATATATTATATCCTGTTATGTAGAAAAGTTTATAATAATGTATATTATATAAATATTGCACTAAATGTACATATGTTACACATAAAATTTCTAGGCCAAATATTATCTAGTATTGACATTTATTTGGTTATATAGAAAGTATAAAAATTGTGTTTTTTGTAGTATGTATTATGTAACATGCAAATGTATATTTATGGTAAAATAAATATTTTTATGTAATATAAACATGTATATTTATGATAAAATAAGACTTCATGTAGCCAAATAGTAACTCACTGATACATATATATAAACACATTTGTAAGCACAGTGGAATAAACAAGACTATACATGTAAATGATCATCAATTACATTGCTCTTACTTATTTGATATATGAATGCAGTGCATCTGATAGCCTTTGGATTTAGACTTTCTAAACTTAGTGTTTTGTTTTTCTGGTATTTTAATAAGCAGTGATTCTATTAGCTAATGGAGTTACTGCAAAAGCTACCCTTTTCATACATAAGCAAGAATATGTTCACTGTGTGTGTGCATGTGTGTGTGTGTGTGTGTGTGTGTGTGTGTGTGTGTGGTGTTTTGACTGACAATTAGAACATAAAACAAGACATAAGTCCGGTAAAGCAGGGAGTCTCTTAACACCACTGTGTTTGGCTCCTTTTCCCTTTCCATTTTCTGCATTCTCCAACTTGCCTGTGTGTGGAGGACTTCATGACTGCTGGGATGAGATTACAGCATCCTCTGAATAATGACAATGACTTGCACTTGAACAAGAGTAAGCAGAACTTAATTGTATTCAAACTATTCTGCACCATTGGCATAAGATAATCCTCTGGGCACATTTCATAAGGAGCTAGAATTTAAAATACAGCAATGTGATTGCTATTTGAATATCATCTTCTGTGACTAATTCATTGGTTTCTGGGGGGGGAATGTCATTTTTGGAAAATCTAGCCACATTATCTTCTATGAGTAATTAAGTTTCGGTGATGCAAAGAACTGCCACTTTCTCCCTATTTTAAACTGCACGAGAAATTTGATATCTAGGTAACACAGCTTTGTCCTTCTCCAATTGCTGCAAAGTGAAAAATGTTTAATTTAAAAACGTACAGTGTTTTGAAATAATTATGTAGTATTTAATGAAGACTTGAACCAATCATGATACAGAGGTGAGCTATTGCATGTAAATCTGAAAAAGATTTTGCTCCGGCCTTCCTCCCATCAGACAGGGAATATTTTCACTTAAATTGCCAGGATACATAAAAACCCAAGCTCTAGGAACAAAACAATTTAGATGAGGCTCTCAGAAATCAGCTTCCTATCCCATCCTTTTTTTTTCCTTGGGGCATTTCTTCAGAGGTTTTTACTGATTTGATTATACAACAGAAGGTTAAATTTTCACATAGTGATCATTAGGAAAAAATAAACAGAGCAAGTACTAAAGCTGGCTTTGCACCTACTGAATGCTGCAAGTGTCTGTACTCATTGGATATGCATCTTGCAAAGCTCGGCTGTTCCCAGGAGGCCACTCCATGAAGACTGAGAGAGCAGCGTCTGCTAGTGGTGCCTGTGTGTCACAAAGAACAGAGAGAAGCTTTATAGCAGGATACTGGAAGGCACAGCGCTGGGAGGCAGACTGCAAACTGGCTTTATGTGATTTCCTTTTGCTTTTGGAAACATGCACATGAAATTGTTCTTTGAATAATTTTTATTTAAAAATTCAAGAGTCATACCGAGGACGCCATGAATTCATCAGCAACATTTTTGGAATCTCTTCATTGACTCCATTTATGAAGCATGTTACTAACACTATTCTATCAGCTGCTTAGTAGACATACTTATTTATAGAATACGGACAGAGGCAGGATGTACTTAGCAAACACAGCATGCAGTTCTGGGACATAAGCATTACTTGTGCTGGGTGTGTCATCTTACTATACCTGTGGCATTCAGTGGACATTGATTGAATGCCAGCTCGCCTGCAGGAGTCCTTTTCCACACCATTGATATAAGATAATCCTCTGGGCATATTTCATAAGGTGCTGGAATTTAAGATATAGAAATATGAATGTCAGCTGTGGTTTTGTTTTCAATAGTGAATGTTTGCTGGCAATAACATTCCTCCAATGCATCTAAAATGTGGAATTCTTTCCCTTCTGTAAAGAATATTATAGATGTTATTATATTATATTATTATATATAATATAATATTATATTATATATAAGAACCTGTTAGAGATGTGCTAATAAAGAAACTACTATGGCTCATTTAACAGTCTCCCAATTCTAACAGGTTTTTTAAAAGCTTCGTAGTGTACAGACTTTTATTGCTATGTCAATAAGGTTTTCAAATAAATGAACACATTCAAATATATTGATCAACAATCTTTCAAACTTCATTGAACTTTTAGATGTTAATTTTCCAACAAACCAGTTCTGTTTTGAAATTGTTAATGGCACTAAGAAACACACACACACACACACACACACACACACATACACACACAACCAGTCAAGCAATACCAGGTAGTGCTCTACTGAGTTGTATTCACAGGCCAAGTTATGAAAACATATTGATTTGATATTTATGTCATACTGATTTTATAATCTCAATTTATTTACAAATTAAAAAAATCATAATAGAAAATTTAACAATAATATACTATTGAATTATTGTTTTAATTATTTCGTTTTTCTTTTGTGATTATAGCACCCCTTCCCTTTTCTCCATCTAAACTTCTCATCTGGATACATCTTCTTGCTTTATTCAAATTAATGTTCTCTTTTTCCATTAATTGTTATCTGTATCTCTATCTGTCTATCTATCTATCTATCTATCTATCTATCTTTTATAATGAATCATGAAATAATGAGACTTCCTCAACACTGTACATTATACCTCAGAACATATGAACCCAGTTTACATTTCTATATTTAGTTGATTAAAAATGCCATTGCACACATTACATCTTGACATTGTATAAGTGTGATAATGTGGAATTATGCATGTCACTACAAGTCAACACACTTCTGTCTCCTTTACAGATGAGGTGATGACATTACAAGAAAGAGGTAAACATGGTGGAAGTATCAGTAAAAGTTGGACCTTAGAGTTCTAAGCAGTCAGTAGCTTTCTTTGAGGTTCCCAAATGCCTTCCTCATTACTTTAAATCATTCAAGATATTCTTCTGCATCTGAAGTAGAGAATAAGTATTTCTTCTAGATTCTCACTCATGTGCACATGCTACTGTTTGCATCCTATGAGGTTTTTGCATCATGGATGATTCAGTGGCTAACCTTTTTTCCACCAGTCTGTTCTTGACTATCTTCTTCACCTCACCAATGTTTTGCCCCAGATTTAATCTGCTAATCTCAGTCTGAACTCACTGGACTTTCCCTGCAGCTTTTTAGACTCTGATCTATTCCTTCTTCTGGAAATTACTTTCGCCAGGATCTTAGAAAGCTATTTTCTGTTGGACAATCACCACGTACTTGTGCCATTTCATATAACCATCTTCTAAATGTTCTCTTCAAGGTCATCAATGTTATATGAAATGATCTCTTTAGGTAATTTCAAAATTAATAACAACTGATGTCTGTTAGCAGCCACCAGGCCCTTATTTAGAGTCTCATATCACTGTATTCGTTTAATTTCCCAACTATGAGTTAGAGTTGCATTCTACTGTAAAATAATATACCACCTAGAAAAATGTGTTGAAGAGACGAACTTGTTTTTGTTTGCTTGTTTGTTTTAAAAGACAGGTGTTATTGTGTAGTGTTGGCTATTCAGAAACTCACTTTCCAGACCAGGTTGGCTTCAAACTCAAGCATCCAATTGCCTCTACCTTCCAAGTACTAGGATTAATGGCATGAACCTCTACTGTAAAGCACTTTTTTTAAATTCAAAAATTCCCTTTTTATGTTAGCTCTAAATGAGAAAATGAATGCACATGGGGGAATCACTGAGTGGAAAAGAGTCATTCTATCCAGTATATCCAATCCTCACCCCTATCAGAGGGGAAGCCATGTCTTCCTGACCCCCCTAAATGTACCAGCTGTTGAAAGGGCATATGTGTTATTCTGAGTTTAACAGTGCCTTCCTGGCACTCAAAATGGGATTTTGTTATAGAATCTGTTGTGTGAATGGTAGGGATGCATGCATGTGAGTTTATCACAAATATAAAGTACTAAAGGAACTCACCCCCAAAATGTGTAACTTCAGTAAGGGCAGGGCAGCTTCTCTTCACCTTACTTCCCCTAGTAGATCCAGAAACGGCAGCCATATCACTTATGGCTGCCAAGTAGCCAAAGCTACTCCACTCATCTGCAGGAGCAAGCTAGGGACTTGACTGAAACAACTGTCCGGTCTAGCCTCCAACACGGAGCGCACTTGTGCTAAGCCCTGTTTTACAGAGACCCAATAATATTCAAGGATAGCAGACTGCTTCGTGGTTCCTTTAGGCAAGGGGAGAACTCTGAGAAAAAAAAATTTAACTAAAATTAGAAAAAAAAAAACTTCACGTGCTAAATGGAAAATTCCATTTGATTCTAAAAGCCAGAAGGATTAAAAACAAAATAGCTGAAAGTCTTCTGGAAGAAGTGACAATTTCTTGAAGTAGACAGTGAAGTGAACAGGAGGATGAAACAGAATGGCATAGCTGGGCGGTGGTGGCGCACGCCTGTAATCCCAGCACTTGGGAGGCAGAGGCAGGCGGATTTCTGAGTTTGAGACCAGCCTGGTCTACAGAGTGAGTTCCAGGACAGCCAGAACTACACAGAGAAACCCTGTCTCAAAAAACCGAAAAAGAACGGCGCAAGGTTCTGAGAAGACAGGCCGGCACTATAGGTTATGGCGCTGCAAGTACCCAGGGAAAGACCGACACAATTCTGTTTCCCACCTTAAGGTTGGGAAGAAAACTAGTTGGAAAAAACATTGGGGAAGCTGATAGAATGATGCCACGATGGCTTCAGGAGAGGAGGTTGGACAGACCACGGGATCATCCGGAGTACGCTCAGGAAGGAACTAAGAGAGAAATGAAGAGGACACCAGCTTCCAGGGCTTCAAGGGCGATGCCTGCTGCCTCAGCGGAAGAACTCAGCATAAAGATGCTAGCTCAGTGCTTAAAAGCCCCCGAACCAGGCGCGGCTGGACAAAGGTAGGTGTATTCACTATGATGAAAGGGTGCACGAGCGACTTCAGTCTATAATGACTCTAATTGCTCCCCAACGCATTGGTAGTACAGAATTAATGATCATACCCCGATAGTGAGCACTCGAATCTTTTTCTATCTGCTACATCTTATACCTAAAAATAATATCTCTCCCATCTTGTAAATGTAAGGTTCCCTTTTATTATTTATTGATTGATTGATAAAGGGACATAGGCAACTTTTAATTCGCAAGGCTCATATAGGTAGCAAACACAAAATTATTAAGACTCTCTTATCGCTAGCTCAGGTTTCTTTAGGAGCTTGGTTTTAAATATTACCACCTTAGGTTCTGATAATAACTAGATGTGCTCAGCTATCTATCTCAAAGAAGAACTGTTGGTCTCTCCTTTAGCACTCTCTCCATCGTGCACTTGAGTTAGGAGTATATTACATCGGGCATTGTTTCTGGACATATGGCTTCCATATTCTTTCTCTGGTGTCCTCACTTCTTCCATGCAGGCAACCATTGGACTGAGCCTCTCGGCCTCCGGGTGGATTGGGAATCTATCTACTCCTATAGCCATTTCCTGTGAGCCTTTTCCTCTGCTGCATAGGGTAGACTCCAGGCCTCTTTGGTTCAGTTTCACTTTCCTTCAGTCCGTTCTCTAAACCTCAATCGTAGCACTTAAAATACAACACATTTCCTTTTTGCTTAAGTGACAATATCTCCAACAAGCCGCTCTCAGTGCCTCAGCCACTAACTATACAAATTTAGCTTTTCTCACAGTGAACTGTGAGCATACATTTGCCTATGCAAGTACCACTTCCAAGACAGAACTTTTTCTAGATGCTAATACTGCTTTGTTTACTTCTTTGGTCTGCTAAAATGAACTTCACCATGGTACTTAGCATATAGTAGGTGCCCAAAACACGTGTATTAAACCATTTCCAGAGAGCAAAAGCATCATCCACCTAGAAGTTTCTGCAATGATTGAAAGGACCTGTACTTTTATTATTTAATGCCATGGTCATTGACCAGAAATGCCCACGAGTTCCAAAAAAATGGTCTGAGTGGGTGTGAGGATTGGATTTTCAGCTGCATTTAATTTTATTAGCACGAATTTAGGTAGCTAGAATTTTGAGGCACTATCATTAATTATTATTATTATTATTATTATTATTATTATTTATTGCATTTACGTAAACCTGCCCCCAAATGATTATAGAATACTTTAAATTAGGAAATTTGATTCAGTGCCGAAGACCACACAGTTTGAGTATATCACATAATTGAAGACTATATAAAATATCCCGTCCCTTTTGAAGTGTTCTGACTAGCTTATCTAACAAGATGACCACACTTCGATGCGTTTTGTATGGTCTTCACAGCTGAGGCATTTTCCCTTTTGTTTTTATTTATTAACACCATTTATCACACCATTTGTCTCCTCTCTTTTCAGTGCTTTCTATCCCATGTTTTCTTTCCACTGAGGTTCCACTGTGGACCTCTGAAAGAGAGTTCATAATATCTATCGCTATAGCAATTTTCTGGTTTCGTCCTCATATGAGGCAATGGCGGAGTAATTTTACACGCCGAGATGCTTTGTGTCCTTGCGGGGGCCTCAGAAACCCATTTTCCTTTAGTATTACTGGAAAAGCCACACGCCTCTGAGCCCTTCCCTACAGTCCACTTTGTGGTCAGAATGTCTGGTCATTGCACATAGTAACCACTAGATGGCAATGGTGGGCTAAGAGGGACAATTGTTTTAACTTTGGCTCTGTATCAGAAACTGATGTTCAAAATCAAGGAGGGTAACTATCAGTTGGATGGGGGGGGTGTGTCAATACTTAATATTTTGAAAAGTCATAGTACTTAGGGAAAAACAGAACGTCTTATTTTCAAGTAAGTTTAATAGTGCTTACATTGGTCCAGGCTCCCTCAGCTCAGCGCCCTCGCTCGGCTTACTATTCTCCAAGCCTACATTGGTCTCCCGACTGTTCCTGTCCAGTTCTCCAGCCAGGTTCTCTCCCAAGTCGCAGCTCATATCCACGGTTGCTCCTGCGCAGCTCATATCTACGGTTGCTCCTGTCTTGGCTGTCCCGCCTCAATGTCCACGGACCCCTGCCCTGATCACATCACCGCGTTTAATCCTAACTCAGACCTCACCAGCTCAGTCACTTCTCAGATCCCCATCTCTGCTTTCCCACTTGTCCATCACCTTGATATGCTAAATATTTTCTCCCCTAGCTCATCCCTCTGTCCGTTCTGGCTAGATCTGGTTTTTAATAGTGTGATTTTCTAAGATTACAGAGATCGAGAGTTACTCATCAAAATGCCTTTGTGTGCGCGTGTGTGTGAGTGTTAACATGTGAAATGTGATATGACAGTATTCATTTTACTTAGCACCAGAAAGAAGCTGGCTCCTCAAGTCACATTAAAATTTAGTCCAAATGTTTTCAGGGTGGCAGGTACTGACTTAGGGTTTTCAGCTAATTAAAAGCCTGTGAATTCCTGGGTAGGATATCCTGATGTGATTTGCATACATCCTAAATAAGATAAGGATAAAATCACTTAGGAACTGTTTCTTGGTGCAGTTCTTGGTACTCAGTTATGAACATGCCCAGTGATTAATCAATCTATAGTCAGCGAAAGCAAACAAATAGAACTATTCTAATGCATTTTACACCAAAAGGGTGGTGATGGGGGGGTATCTATGGTTGTTCAGTTTTGCTGCTCTGCAAATTATTGAAGCCTTGGATTAATTACATTTTATTAGAGACAGAAACCCAGTGTACACATGACGGAAAAGAAAGGGGGCAAAGTCTAGCATTTCCTGCTCTGATGATAATGCCAAAACAAAACTGTCTTCAAAGATGACTTGGTATTCTTTGATGGTCATATTTTATTGGAGTTAAATAAATATATCTGTTGGTATTCTGTCTAAGCTACACCCCACACCTATCTAGCAATAGCCAGGTATGCCCCGCCCCAGGGATCTGGCCCACTATAAAAGGGGCTACTTGCCCCTCCTCTCCCTCTTTGCTCTCTGCTCCCCCACATACCCTCACCTCTCTGCCCCTTGGGCTCTCCTCCTCTCCCTCCTTCCCTCCACATGGTCATGGCCAGCCTCCACTCCTCTCTAATCTCTCTCTCTCTCTCTCTCTCTCTCTCTCTCTCTCTCTCTCTCTCTCTCTCTCTCTGCCTCTGTAACTCCCATCCTCTACCCTGAATAAACTCTATTCTATACCATGCCTGTGTGCGTGTGGTCCCTCAGGGGGAAGAGGTACGTGGACAAGGGCCTGCCTGGGCACCCCCTTCCCCCACACCACAGTGCCACACTCCCTTAACCCCCAGTCCTCTCTTTTTAAGCCCCTTCACTGTCTGTATTCAAATCAAAATCCAAAGAGCCTTAGACAATGTAATATCACTATATTTTGTTCTCCTTTACTTGTACTTCTGGAATTCACTCACACAACAAATAATCCACTTCCTGGAAGAGCCAGGGAGCAAAGATAATACAATAGCACTCTAGTTTGCTTTCCATAGCTGCGATAAAATACGCTGACAGAAAGTCAGGTATGAAAGGATTCATTTGGCTTATGCTTCCAGGTCACAGTTCATCGCTGAGAGAAGTCAGGGTAGGACCCCAAGCCAGAGTGTCAAGGGAGAAAGCACAGAGTGATGCTGGATCACTGGCTTTCTCACGCGCTCTGCTCATGCACGGGCAGCTTTCCTACACAGCCCAAGGCCAACTGTGCAGCAATGCTGCTGTTTGCCGTGGGCAATTCCTAAATCAATTTACAATCGAGACATTTCCCTGCAGCTGTGGCCACAGGTCAATGTGGTCCAAGTAAACCCTCAATTCAGATTCCTTCCTTAGGTGATGCTAGGCTGTGTCAAGGTCACAGTCAAAGCTCATGAGGGCACGTTGAGAACTTAGGCTGTTTCAGAGTAGATAAAGAGTTGGGCATAAGTCGCCATGTGATTGAGATCCGTGAATGCAGGTGGAGGGCCCATAAATGATAAGATTATCATGAAATAATGATTAATATTGTGTTAGAAGTTGGCTTGTCTCTGGACAGAACACACCAGGCCAACACAGCTCACAGGAAGAGATGTATTGAGGGAAGAGGGGAAAAAGAAGGAGGAAAAGAAGGGGCACCGGGGTTGGCGGGTTCTCTGCCTTTTATTTGGACTTGAAGTGATCACGCACACCACTGTGTACAGGTAAGGTGCCCAGGTGAAGTGCACAGGTGAGACACACATTGGGAGTGTGTGGCGTTTGGCTTCACAATAGACTGAAGAGGGCCTTGTTGCCTAGGGGTGACGTCATCAGAGGATTCAGAGGTGACCATTAAGCCATTTTTAATGCCAACAAATATAACTGTCTTGATGGATTCATTTTAATCATGGAGAAATTGTTATATTGTAAATGCTATGCTTGGAGTTTGAAGAATAGAGTGAAGGACATGAGACTGAAGATTAAGAGGCTTGAAAAATGTCCCTGCTACCAAGGTGAGGACAGAATCACGGGCGGTGGCAAAAGGACATGGATGGATTTCAAGTCTACTTGGGAGGGACGCTGCACAGTCCCATGGCTGAATGGCTAGGAAAGGCAAGAAAGCATCATCAATAAAATATGAGGTCAGGTTTCAAAAAGACTGTCCACTGTGATGCATCCTGTGCTCCAGTAGGTGACAGAAAATGCTCCGGGGCAGAGATGATGACAACACTTTGCATCTGAGCTATCTGAGCACATCTAAGGGTTATAAAAATGAGGTGCAAGAGATAGAGACTATTATAGAAAAAACACAGCCAAGCAAAACAGAATTGTGGAGTGCAGTCTCCAAGGATTCATCTGAAATACAGCTCCTGAACTGAAGCCACACCCTCAGGGGACATTGTGAAAGAAAGGGAGGAATGATTGTAAGAGAAAGATGAACATGGATTTTGCTGTGAAATTGGGATTTCTAGATAATTTCATACACTACACCCATAAAGTCTCACCAATATGGTTACATCCATGAAGTCTCACCAATATGACAGCTTAGTGTGAGTTCAAGAAGGATAGCACTAATAGACATGCTAATGTGGATGGGGAAAAAAAGGAGTTAGGAAGGAGGAATAACTACAGGCAACTTAGGGATGCAGAGTCTGGGATAAATACTCTTCCTCAGGGAAGATCACACCATTGGTTATCTACTACCAAATGGTCAGTCCTGAAAACAAGGATACAAATAACATTATACATAATGAGCAGTGTGTGTATGTGTGTGTGTGTGTGTGTGCATATGTGCGTGAAATTATGAAATTAAGAGGCCATGGAATTGAAAGAAAAAATGCACAAATGGGAGGGAAAGATAAGGGCGAAATGATGTAACTCTATTAAAATCTCAAGTAATAATTTAAAATGTTAGTTACATGTATGAAAACCATGCCCAGGAGGAATTGCTGAGCTGAAGACTCATGTTAATTTTCTGCTGCTGTATGCTACCCGTGTTCACCTTATAGATTAGAAAATACAAGATTGGGCTAGATATGAAAATGAAAGTAAGGTTTTTAACTTTTTCTGCAGTCTGAGGGGCTCTTATAGGTTTAAGTCATAACACATGGCAATAGCTCATCAGCTGCACCATCCAGTGCTTAGCACCCTCAGTGCTAAGATAAAACCTCATTTGTAAGATACAACTGTACTTGAAGTCACAAGTATGTGGTTAGCGTGCTCCCTTAAAACAAGGTAGCAATTACCTAGTGATTAGCTGTTAATCTGTCTATTCAAACTGATTTTCTGTCTCTTAAAAATAGCAGAAATTATACAGGGTTTAAATCAATTTGATGTGGAGAATTAGTTTTCACCTCATATGCTAGAATTTCAGCATTAAAGAGAAATTGATTCGAAACTACAGAGCTGCCATGCAGAAGAAAGAAAAAAATATGCACTACTCATGACCCCCATGTATTAAATTGTACTTGCTGGCAAATCATGAATCACTGTATTTTGTGAATTCCTTGCTCTCAGGAAGACAGAGGTGAAAGAGGCCAGACTCTAAGCTTACGGGGCTTCCAATTCTGACTTCAGACATGAGACTTACTCCTGTGAAGAATTCATTCTGTTGGTAAGGTTTAAAATAAATGAGTTTCATGTGATGTTTTGTTTATTTTAAACAGAATCATAATATATAGCTCTGTTGGACTTGGAATGCACAGTCCTTCTGATACACCCCACAAATGGTTCAACTATAGGCATATACCACTACCCCAGTTATATTTACAGTCTTCTTGAAGAGAATCCACCCCATCTGTTTTAAGTTGTGTGCTTGTATTTCCATCCTGAACAACTCTTCAAATTATAAAGTATTTAAATTATTCAAATATCTTGCTAATTTTGAGGAGGACTGGATTACTGTTTTCATATTAACTAAGAATAACCATATTAACCAAAGTAGAAAAAAGTACGTAATACTCAGCAAGGAGGTGGGGACCCGTGGTCAGTCAAGTATGCTTTACTGAGCCATGTTCAGTAAAGATGTCTACTTTGTCTCCAGGTTTAGAAGTATTTTATTGATCTGGTAACAAATTAGTTATTTATTTCAAAAAAGTTAGCTTTGACTATGGAAGTAAAAACCACCACAGCTTTTCGTTTTCTTATGGTCATAGTTTGTCTATTTTGGACTCTGGACAATATCTTACCAGTGTTGGGATAGTGTCTGGGCAGTATTTTAAAACATGTTCCAAAGAAAATTCTGTATTCTGTGTTGTTTAACCCCATTTTAGTTTAGCAGATAAACATTCTTTAGTTTTAATATATTAGCAAATTTAATTGAAGAGAAGTTAAGTTTAATGTTGAAGGTTTAAGAGAGCACACACAGAATTTCTAAGGATGGTGGATTTGTTTGTCCGGTTATATGATTTAAGAACAGCGAGTTTTTAAGCTAGTTCTTAGTGGTTTTTAAACTAAGTCACATGACTAAGGCCAGAAGAGGGCCACCATAGTCAGACAAACATGTTCAGAAAAGACAATGTTTTCATGATGATATGAGTAAAAAAGAATTCATCAACTGCCATTTACAATCATATTGAATTATGTTTTATCACATCAAAGCAATTCCTTGCACCAAGTTGCTTCCATTTTAAGTGTGAAGACGCTAAGAAAAAAAATCCAATTTTTTCCCCCATGCTCTCTATTGGACTGTCTTTTCTATGTTCCTCTACTAACAGGTGTTGGTAAGACAAAGACAGAGGGCCACCTAAGAAGGAAATAGATGACTGAGGCTCTGTCATTAGGAAAGTGACTGCGTGGACCAGTCATCTCTTTGAATGACACAGATGGTTTCATGCTAAAACAGAAAAACTCCCCTCCTCTGGCAGAACCTGGAGTTTTGCTGGCAAAGTACCCTGGCAATCTTCAAGAGATACCAGACAAAGCTGTAAATCTGTGAGTGTGTCCCACAAGAGTTGACTATGAGACTGAGCGGGTACTGAGGCTGAGGATCAGTCATGTCTGGATGTACAGGGAATCAATGAGGAAGAGAAACATTAGATGGAATATTAGTGGCTCTGGGCATGGAAGCCCAATTACCATGTAAACAGTTACACTAATTAAAATGTTCACCTGTTCTTTGATGTCTGTATTGAAGATAATTGTTAAGATATATCCTAAAATTTACTTCTTCTAACAATAATATTCAAGATGTGAAGAACTGAAAACTGGGTGTGTGTGCTTCTTTGATTTTCTTCTCACCTTGAGGGTGTTGCCTAAATATTGCTAACTTAGACTGGAGAGGCTAATGGAAGACTAGAACAAATTGATTTTGAAGTTTCCACCCTGGAAGACACTCTGAGAGCATTTGCAATGTCTTCTCTGATGAGCAGTCTTCTAAGATGAATTATCATAGTAGTTATCTCCATAGCAACAGGCTTGAGTAAAGGACATCTAGTTGTGTTATCTAATTCAAACTCTGACCTCTGGCCCTCAGTACCTCTTCCTTAATTTTGCCCATAAAATCACTTTTGTTTTTGTTCTTTTGTTTTTGGTCCCAGACCCATGGAGTAGATTACATAAAAACAATCAAACACTTGTGCTTTGGAGAAGACCAAAGACTATTTTAGGCATTTATTAAGCAATCTTTCTCTCATTCCAAGGCACTTTCCCCCTCTAGTTATCTGCTCTTTAGAATCTACCTGAGGCACTCGATAAGAAGAAACAGAAGTCAACGCGTAGTGCCATCTACTGTCAACACAAAACTCAGTGTTTGATTTTAGCTGAATAACTGGTGTGAACACTTGGTTAGGATATTAGTGGCTGTTCTTTACTGTAGCCAAAAGCGTTCAGTTAAAAACAATCACTTCAACCTTTTGAATAGCTCACCAGACAATGGCATTATTCCTTGTAAGTTATAAGGATAACATGCAACAGCAGAGAAGAAGCGGAATCCAGAGGATTAAGGATGCCCTCACAGGAGCTTGAGGTGAGGACACAAATCATGGCCTCTTGTAAATGGTTCCGTGAGTTTTCTCCTCGGATAAGGAAATGAGAGTTTTAAGCTGACATCTTTGGCCTTATGAAAATGATTACATCTAATGTCATAAACAGATAGGTATGCCCTTTTATAACAGCCTGATTTGTTACCTGTCCTACACTTTTCTCTAAAAAAAAATCATAGTTTTAGTAGAGTTGATCATCAATCCACCAGTCTATCACTGGCACCTGTGGAGAAGATAAGTGAATGCAACCAGACACAATGCTACTCTGCTTAGCCTCTTATACCATGGACAGAAATTATGCACATGCGTGTTATAGCTTTTCAAGCTGGAAGATGAGAAACCCTGAAGACATGCTCGTGCCTAGGAAGAGAGGCATGGGAGAATGTCTTTGCTTTCTACTGCATGGTGGTTTGAATGGGCTGGGCCCTGGAATGGCACTAGTTGAAGGTGTGGCCTTGTTGGAGTGGGTGTTACTTTGTTGGAGGAAGTGTGTCACTGTGGGTATGCTCTTTAAGACTCTTCCTAGCTGCCTGGAAGTCAGTCTTCTCCTGTTTGCTTTTGGGATGAGATGTAGAACTCTCAACTTCTCCTGAATTATGCCTGCCTGCACACTGCTATATTTCTGCCTTGATAATTATGTACTGAACCTGTAAGCTAGTCCTAATTAAATGGTGTCCTTTATAAGAGTTGCTTTGGTCATGGTGTCTATTCCCAGCTTTAAAACCCTAACTAAGACGCACTGCTATGATAAAGAGGGTGTGATTAAAAGCTTCTCGGAGAGAAAAAAAGTTTATTTGACCAAAACTTTCAAGTAGCAATCTATCAGGAAGGGAATTCAGGCCAGGAATCGAAGCAGAAACTGAAGCTAAGGGTTTTGAGCTACCTCATTTACTAGCATACTCTGCATGACTTGGCCTAGTCTGCTCTCTAATGCAACCTCGGACCACCCCCTTCCCAGGGTTGGTACTGCCCACTGTAGGTTGTGCCTTCCAACATGAACCATCGATCCAGACAATGACCTGACAATGTTCCTGCAGGCAGCCGCATGGAGGCATTTTCTCAGTTGCAGCTCCTCTTCCCGGATAATGCCAGCTGCTGTTTACTTGACAAAAGCTGACCAGGACACAGTCTGCCTGTTGGAGGAATTGAGAAGAGCTGCTTCCCAGCACTGTATATTTCCACCTCAAACTTATCCCCATAATAATATTATTTTTCTTGCTCTTGATAGAGCAGGGAAGATGAGAACGGATGAACTGAAAGTGGAATAATAAGTGATCCTTCATACTAAAAAGTCAATAGCCAAAAAGTCAAAGAATATTTTTCTTCTTCTTAATTAATTAACATCCCAGACATTTTTCCCCTCCATGTCTACTTCTCCATCACAGAATTTCTCCCCCACCCACTCTTCTAAGATAGTGGGACCTCCCTGGGTATCCTTATCCGGACACATCAGGTCTCTGCTGGATTAGGCACGTCTTCACCCACTGATGCAAGACAAGAAAGCCATGAAGACAGAGCTGCCTGACTGTGACCTAGGTCCCGGGGCCACATTCCAGCCTGGGTATGCTCTTTGGTTTGTGGCACAGACTCTGGTGGTCCCTAGGGGTCCAGGTTTGTTCTTTAGCTATCTGTGACGAGAAGTCTTATTTTTGTTAAAACTTGATACCAGAAAAGCTAGAAATGCATGTGTCTGCATGTGTATTGCCAGTGTATTACAGACACCACCCTTCATCATTTGTAGAGAAGCATGAATTAGATCAAACTCTGCAGTCTGTCCACAGGCAGATATATCTACTTTCCCCAATGGGCCTCAAGCCAAGGACTTCATTTCATTTCTCTGTTCAGTTTCAATCACCATTTTATTGCGATTACTTGACTGTGGTAGGTCACTGCAGTCAAAAGATGACCCGTTATGATCTGCATCACCTTGAGGCAATTGGAAATGCAAACCCTCAAGTCCATACAAACTCTACCTAACCAAGTCTCTGATGCTCTATCAGGAATCAATGTGCTCAACTTCATGTTTCAGCAAGCTCCCTGCACGGATTTTAAGCCCACTAATGGTTTAAAAGCATTGCTGTAGATGGTAATGGTTGGTCCCCTGCAAAGAAGCAAGTGCAAAGTAACTGAAGTCCTTTTCTTCAATTCCTTCTTCTAACTTGAGGCAAACAATGGAATGAGGTCTCTCCCTGCCCACATGGCATCTCTTAAGTGGGGATGGGGTGTGGCTGGTTCAGGGAAGCAGTGCCTATATTTACCACATGACCTTGTCTAGTTGGCTAATCAACTTTGCAAAGTTGAAGACATGATGCATTTTTCATCATCACTAGTGCTACGGCTGCTCTCCTTTGCCATGGAGATCTAGAGGTAAACAACAAATTGCATCATCTCTGGCCTCCCTGGCTCCCTGACTCATCATGCCTCCATTTATATGTAGGTGTTCCTGATCACAGTAGCCCAGGAGGCTTCACTCAGCATGACAGACAAAGCAATTGTGACCCCAACAAGCAAACTTTATTTGGTCTGACAGGGAGCACAAAAGTTCTATCTCACCAGTCCATTAGTAAATTTTTATTTCGAGGTAATGTTACCAGGAAAAAATGAATTTGAAAGGATGTTTCACCTTATAATAGAAAGTAAACGAAGTGAAGTTATTACCACCCTACCATTTACCCATCAGCACCTGAGGGTCTGAGGGGAGACTGAGATAAATGAAATCATTATTTGGTGAGCTTGACCAATTTAAAGATGGGGACACTTAATTATCTCCCCTGGAGTGATTCTATTTCCCAACTAGTAGTATTCTTAAGTTTTGGTTGCTATGGGCCTGTTTTCTTTTGAAAACAAATGAAACATCTTATTGTGGCAGGGGAGGTGGGGTCTATGATGTTGTTTTAATATTGTCCTAGTCAATTTACCCACAAAGAAAAAAACTTAATCTTGCTGGGCATATTTTATCTGTTTTGTAGATGATGTAAAAGTGTTTGATTAAATCTAGAAAATTAATTTTCATTAGTTATCTAGAAGATGTACATATATTTCTCCTTTCTGACAACAGATGGTCTCTGGGCGAGGTTGATTAATTTGTTTATGAATTCAGATTAAGTGAAGCATAAAAATAAACGCTAGTTATTCCCAGACCCGCCCCTCCAAATCAAGAATAAACAACATTAAAAATAATGCTGGGGGAAAAAACATACTGTTTTTTAAAACAAAACTTTTTTTTAAAGCTTTGTTACTGACAAGCAAACAGTTTTCCAATATGTTTGTCAATGTGTATATCTGAAGCAATATCTTGGCTGGAATTAGGACCACTATACTGTCACTCACAAAAGGAATAATGGTGGCCATACTGAGGAAATCATGCAGGGTTAATGTAGTTCTAAGGCTTAGTCAGTTCCACCTGTGTAAAACTGTAAAAAAAAAAAAAAACTATTTACAAATACAGTTTTATTTAAAAAATGACTACATATGAGGCATTAGTGGATAGATATAGCTATATTATGATAAAAAGCATTCTATCCTCAACAGAGGGACTACCTTCTGAAATTAATTGTTTGGTATATCTTCTAATGCATAATTCAATTTGTGCAAAATATCAGATTAAGTTATAGCAAAAAAAGAAACTTGATATAGATATGTGTGTAAATGAGAACATTTTGGTGATTCTATATGCACTAATCATAAAAATTATGTAGCTAATTCAAGAAGTAGGTTTCACCAGGGAACGATATATTTGCAAATAAATTGCCATTGCCATTGTATTCCAATCTCCTACCTGAAAATAAAGAAATAAAAATGCTAATATCAAAATAATAGCGTCTCCTAAAAGTGTGTTCGGTGTTATTTGATAATGTATTGATCTGTCTTAAATCCTGAAACCTAACACGTAAACGTAGCAAATAAAACAATCTCTCTACAAACTGAGCTGTAATATGTTTTTCCAACAGCAGGTGGCAGTCTTTGTAAATCTGATTGCAACTGTTCTGTTTACCTTTGCAGATGACATGCAGTTGTGCACAGTTAACAGGCTACAGTGGTAGGCAAAGAATAAGCTTCGTTCCCTGGGATAGCTTCAGATACCTTCCCACATCAAGAAGGTCTTGCTTAAGATGCTTTCCTGTTCTAATGAAATTTCTCCTTTGGCAAAACAGATGTGTTTGTTTAAAGCTTGTCGATTCTCATGCAGTGCAGGGATTTCTTTGTTAATCTGTCTAGGCATCCTTCACGGGAGAGTTCTGCCTGCTGTTTGCCTCTTATCATTCTGAATTCACATGGCCTGGAGAATGAGTGAAACTAATTTTTAGATTTCACGCCAGAAGAAAGCCTGCAGACAAATTGCAAAACTTGCAACTCAAGTTTCTGGACCAAAGAGAAAGAAAGATGGTTCCTGGGTGGAAGGTAGTGCTTGCTGCCTTGCCAGAGGACCACGCAGGCTCTACAAGTTGGAAAGATGGAACGGACTCCCCCGAATTGTCCCCTGAAGTCTATATGTGTATTGTGACAGGCCTGAACATCTACCCCAATAATATAAGCAAATTTAATAAAAATTAAAATAAAAGACTCTAGTTTCTGATGTGAATCTCAGTGTCAAACAGAGAAAGCCCTTTTAACATTTTAATTCTAGCAAAATGTAATGTTTTGACTCCTGGGCAACTCTTGGGAGTCTTGCAGTTTTAAGCTGAGGTGGTCATTTTAGATATAAATCAGTAGCTCTATACTGCAAAGGTGCACTCACCTGTAACCAGGTATCTAACATGGATAGGAAACTTTTGTGTTGCTGTTCTCACAAAATACCCTGGCAAAGACAACTTAAGGAATAGATGGTTTCCAGCTCCTAGCTTAATACAGTTCATCATGGAGGGGAAGTCAGGGTGCCAGACACCCGAAGTAGCTGTCACATTACATTTGCAATCAAGAATTATGGTAGGGCTGGGGAGGGCACGCAGGATGTGCTCAGCTCTCTTCTTTTGAATCAGGCAGATAGAGTGAATCTTCCCATCCCAAATAACCTACTCAGAGATTTGTCTCTAAGGTGATTCTACATTCTGTCAACTTAACAAATAAAATCCATTTCATGTCTACCATTTGTCACCTTAACACAAAGCACATGACTTTCAATACCTAACCTCTACCTCCTGTCACCATAGGCTAATGAGCACCTCATAATACAAAATGCATTCAGTCCAACTTCAAAGTTCTCATAGTTTTGAACAGTCCTAATACTGCTTCAAAATACAAAGTCCAAGAGTCACTGGAGACTCAAGGTGATGTCATGATAATGATTTCCTACGAAGAGATACAGACTTTCAAGGCAAACTATCATAGAGAAGTATCCAGATTGTAAAATGGAGAATGGAGACATAGAAATGATCGGGCAAACACAACATGGAAACTGACAAGCTTAGACAACAAATCCTGAAGCTTCATTTCACCATCTGGGAATTCAGACAGAATCATGGGAGCTCCAAATGGCTTAAGAAGGCTAACCCTCCCAGCCCTGCTGCCTGAAACAACCCTAGCCTCTCTCCTTGGCTAACCATGCTTCCTGTCTACAGTCTTAATTGGTGGATGCCCCATGGTGTGACATCTGACCATCATAAGACCCCATCGCGATGGGCGTTACTATAACCGAGTCATGATGTGGCCCTTGAGGACCTCTTTGCCTGCACCCAATGCCTGGGTTGACACATGGTGCCTAGGTTTATCAGCTCTCTGCAATCCTGACACACACACGCCTCTGTGACTCATCCAACGGTGTCTTTCACACCTCTTCAACTAGTACAAAAGGAGTGGTACTGCCAAGCTTGTGTTGCCTTCTCAGGACAGAGATGGAGTCTCTCTCTACACACTCACATCAGCTTTTGTGAGCTAACTCTAATGAGAACCTCTCAAATAAGGTGCTCTCAAAAGAGCCCCTCAGCAACACGATCACTGGAAGGAGTCTTTCATGGGTAAGGTCTTATACGTAGGGCATCTGTGAGGTTGCTCTGGTGCAGAGTGCCAAGTTATTCTTCCGCGTCCACACACTTTGCATCATCAAAGTACATGGTTTTTAATATTTCTCTGCTTCATTAGACAGATTAACAAAGAAATCCCTGCACTGCATGAGAATCGACAAGCTTGAAGCAAAAATGTTTGTTTTGCCAAAGGAGGAATTTCATTAGAACAGGAAAGCATTTCAAGCAAGATCTTCACAACATCATCACCACCACAACATCATCACCACCATAGCTACTACCACCAACATCACCAATGTTAATAGTGTGAGTGTATGTCTGTGTATGCCTGTATGTGGCTATGTATATGCAAACATGGTACATGAGTTTCCGTTATGTGTATATGTTAATGCAATAGCATGCATATCATGGTGTACCTGCAGAGAGCAGAGAGCAGACGTTGGGGAGGAGGTTCTCTATTTCCATTGTGGATAGAATCCAGGTTAGGAGGCTTGCATGGAAAGCACTTTTATACACGTTGACTCTCTTTTTGTTTCTTGCTTTCTCTAAGACTTGAATGAGTGAGTGCAGTAGGCTGGAACTGTGGCCCAGACTGACAGCTATCCCATCTGAATTTCCTACCATTTATGTCCCATTCAGCCTCACTCAAGTCCTCAGGGTATAGACAAAGTAAGCCCGATCATTTGGCAGATGTTCCTGCAGAATACTGCATGAGTGTCCTCTAGTCCAATCCTTGATGGTGCTCATTTTCACCTGATACCTCTGGACGAGGCCTCTGCTGTCCACACTTCTCCCCATCTGTAGACTTTTCTGCCCATATGTCCCATGCTATGTTTATACTTTGAGGGTTCCTGCAGGCAACATTTTAAAACAATTCCATATCTCTTCCACCAACCAGTTCCAAAGCCCTAAGAACCGCAAGGTCAGATTTACCATGGCAATGGTTCTACTTCTCAAAACCAAAGTTCTGCATCAGTAGCTCTTCATGTTGCTGGAACCATATCCTCTGACAGAAACAATTTAAAGAAAGAAAGAATTCCTGTTGGCTCGCAGGTTGGCTACAGACTGAGGCAGCTGGTCACCTTGTACCCACAGTCAGGAAGCAGAGGGAGATGAATGCTGGAGCTCGGCTTACACTCTCCTTTGTATGAAGTCCACAGTCAGGGTGGGGCTTCCCACCTCAGTGAGCCTTGTATGGATGGTTTCATACAGACACGCCCAGCCCAGAGGTTTGTCTCCAATGCCTTCAAATCACAATCAATCCAAGCAGCACACCCATAGAATAAACACAACAGGGCACTTATATTCTCTGAGTTCATATCACTGGACAAGTAGAAGACCAAACTATCATCTGTATATGTTTGTCTCATCTTTGTCTCGGGCAATATTCTTAATATTACATCTATTCACTTATTTCCTGAGTTCTCAGTGCATTGCAATTATTTTAGTGAAAGAATCTAGTATTCTAAAGAAGTCTTTGCTAAAATGAATAAGGTCTGGGCAGTGTCTGACCATGTTATCATCTGTGCTTACATGCGGGTCACATTCATTAGCCATGGCATGAGATATTTTACTCACAGTACATTTTTTATGATTGAAAAAAATAGGTAAATTGAAATGTCTAAGGTCATCAATCAACTAGACATTAACCAGTTATTAAAAAATGAAACTATATGAGTTTCAACAGTGTTGTGGATAGCCCTGGTCTTGTCTTTTGATGCTAATTCCACTCCTGGGAGGGGCTGCAGACGAGGAGTAAATCACATATACAAGTGCCTTGTGAACCTTCTCCGAACTTTAACTTTTCAAATAAAGAGCGGGTGATTGGGCTGTAGGAGGGGAGGTGGAGCTGAGAAGTTTTGAGGGGAGAAAGGAGAAGGGAGAAGGGAAGAGAGAGGATAGACAGGGGAGGAGATGGAAGAAGAACGGAGAGAAGTACTTGGCTTGGAGAAACCGCAAGTTCTGTGGTTCTCATAGATGGGAATAGAGTAGTGTAGTGGTAGATCTGCCCAATCCAGGCGTGTAGCTTGTATTCCTGTTAATTGAGTTGTGATTTCTTTAACTGGGTCTTTTGCGTTGGAGATTTACCACAACACAACAGTATCTTTTCATTTGCTTAACACTTAAGCAAATGATTATGATTGAAGAGTGTTTTGTGTCTTCAATAAGCAAATTTCCTAAAAATAGTAGAAAGTATACTGCAATAATATAAATTATATGAAGTCTAGTTATTCTTTTTTGTAGTTACATTTGGGCTATCATGCATTTCGGTGTCACTTTACAACAAATAACACCTGTAGAACTATTTGGACATATCAAGAGAATCTATCATGTATTATTTAAAAAAAAACAAATGTATTGTCATTTACCAGTATAAACATTTTAATTCAGGTGGTGCTATATTCATGTGCACAGACAAATACACACACACACATACACACACACACAAACACAAACACGCACACATTCAGCAGGTTCTTCTTACCTGGACACCGCTGCTCACTGCATCTTCGGACCTCTTCACCTGTCCCTTCGCACTGCTGTCCTGTTACAGTAGCTCCCTGACAAGTTCTCATTCTCCTCTCCCAGCCGCCATCACAGGACTTGGAACATCCACTCCAGTGAGCCCACTGATTCCACTGACCGTTGGCTGGAAGAGACGGGTCTTGCTTAACAGGCCTGCTTTAGTAGTGTGTGAGTCTGAGGATATTAACATCCCTTCAACTGGTGTTAATTTACTGTCAGGAATAAACTTTGTCCAAATATTTGACTTCCTGCTCAAATACTGTGCATTTTGTGTTTAGAAGAATTATATAAGGTTGTCTTACTATTCAGATTCCCAGGGAACTTATTTTTAAAAGCTGTAAGCCTAGAACTAACCTTTAGTAGCTCAGTAGTTATTTGACCTCAGAATCCCATGACTATTCAGACATGGTTTTCACAGTATACAGTAAAATAAATGAGTTGGTTTTGTCCATAAGACTATATAATTAGCTTTCATTGAATGACTCTGCTGTGGCTCTTTGAGGTTTTATGAACTGCAGGTGTCATTTGCACACAGGAACTGGTCTTACCTGTACATTCAGGGTTGTAGCACTCCCTGCTTTCGGCCCATGGCCCTCTGCACTCAGAGCCTCCGTGGGCAGCTGCTGTGCACTGCCGGCTCCTCTGCTGTGTCCCATTAGAACATGTCACTGAGCAGTGGCTCCATGAACTCCATTCCTGCCACTGTCCGTCAACTACCAAAGCAGAGAGAGAAGACAGCATAAGATGTACCAGTGAGGAAGGTTATGCAGGCAGCACAAGGTACCACTAACCTGAAAGACTTCTCTGAGTGTTTGTAATTGTAGATCACTCTGTTGGGACTCTATTACCTCTCCACAAGATATTATTACCATTTCATTTTTGCTTCTATTTCATTTTATGTATGATAATTTATGATGGTTAAACTTGATTGTCAACTTAGAATCGCCATGGTAATAAATGTCTGTTCATGTATGTGAGGGATTGTCTAGATTCATGTAAACGGAAAAGACCCATGCATGGTTTATGTGACTAGCACCATTCTACTGACTTGGGTACTGGACTGAGCAAAAAACAAGAAACTGAGCAGAACAGTGTGCTTCTTCCTTTGTTTCTGGACTGGATACAATAAAAGGAGGTGATTCCTGTTCCCGCCCCAACTCATTTCTTGGCATGCTGGTTGGATCTCTTGGAAAGGTAAACCCTGTTCTCCTTAACTTGCTTCTGTAGGATATTATACCATACATAGCAACAACACCAGTAACTAACATCCTGATTCTATTATGTTCATACAGTGAACATTTAAGATGTTGAGCGAGGCTTCAAAATATAGAAGAACCAGGATAATGTGCCTGAAAGGAAACACTGGCCAACACAACACACAGCTCCTATTTTAGAAGAGCATCTCCCAAAAATAAAGAATTGTGGGACCATAATGGAGGCAGGGTTGAGGAGAGCTTCCACCCTGATACTTCAGATGAGGCAAGCAGGGTTAGGGTTAGGGTTAGGGTTAGGGTTAGGGTTAGGGTTAGGAGAGAAAACATATGGTGGCTTCCACCTATCTTTGTCTATCAGGTGGGGTGCCGATATAGTTTCATTTCCAGCCTCTCATCAGCTCCCAGCCTGGCCCCAGAAAGTAGGCTGCCCCACTTTTGATCCTAGTAAGATTTCACTCTCATGAGAGTTTTCAGGCTTCACTTCTTTGAATTTATAAGTTTTTTTCCCACTCAGACCCTCTCACCCCTCGGTTTGTGGATGATGTGTCTTCCACACACATGTCCTGACCAAATGTACATCGCTAAACAAAGCTTGCCTCAGAAAGCCTCCCCAACTCTCCAGGCGCATACAATAAACTGAACCAGAAATCCAAAGCTGTTCCTGTATGTGTGTGTGTGTGTGTGTGTGTGTGTGTAAGTACGTATGTATGTATATACATATATATTCATATTCTTTGCCAATACTATCTCAAGTAGGTGAAACAAACACAGAGAAGCAAACCATGAGTAATATGCAGAATAAATAACATGTATGCAGTGTATTGCACAGGATAATATCAGAATCCTGTGAAATATAGGTCCCAAGGGACTGGGATATCTTCCTTGGCAAACAGATGCTCGAAGTAATCACTAAGGATAATGAGGAAACATGGGGTAAAAGCTGCCTGCAAAAGGAAATGCAAAGGTCCTTACAGAAGAAAGGTGGGCATTCTGAGAACAGGATGCAAGCTGATGGACAGGGAATCCAGAGATCCAAGGGGAGGGAGGCAGCACAGGAGAAAGGCCCAAGACAGCAGTGTAGTTCTGCAGCTAGGTTAAGATTTTTGGGAGGAGGTTCTGGTCAGAGCTAGTATAGTGTGAGAAAAGTAAATTAGGAAAGGAACAGGGAGAAACTGATCTGGGATGGCAAAGAATTGGAAAGACTAGAAAGGGACCAAGAGTGGGTATTCTTGACAATTAGGACAAATCTCTAGAATCAAAGGAGAGAAAACATATGGTGGCTTCCACCTATCTTTGTCTATCAGGTGGGGTGCCGATATAGTTTCATTTCCAGCTTTGGCTATCTTAAAAATGACTGCATTATAGATAAAAAAATCAAAGATCAAAAGCCAAAATGTTCTTCACATCATGCAGGAGATTTGCAGGGTTTCACAGGGTCTTATCTGTGTGAGGGATAATTGATAGAATGGGGTGGGGATGCTTCAGTGATTTACACAAAAGGGACGGATTGACATATGCTACGAAACAAAGCAGAGGATTAAACCAAATACTCCTTGTTAAAAGGATATGCAGATATTAGGATATGAATGCTATGAATGTGTTCATAAACAGAGGTCTACTTGGTAAATACCACATCATGGTTCTTAGTGACTTTAATTATGCCTAAAAAAAAGTTAGCATCAATCATATGTTCTATCAAAAGCTAAAATTATTGTTAAAATCCTTCCAAACAAACCAGAGACTGGCAGTATGATTAGGTAATTTCAAATCTCACATGTAGTTATTATATAGGGTTCTTTAATAGATATCTAGCTGTACTTAATAAACCCCATGAGAGATTAAAAACCACACAAAGCAAATTTAATCATCCCATTTGTGTAATTTTTGGCATCTCATTTTGTTAAAAGTACCTGATACAATCTTATCTGGTCATGTAGTATGCTCACTAGACAAAACAAACTTTCTAGTGAATCAATAGGACATTATAAATCAATGTAGCCTCAGTTTTTGGTGTTAAAGCAGAACATAGTTTTCATTTCAGATTTTCACTTTTAAAAGAAAAAATACACAAAGCTCCAATGAACCTTTGCTATTCCAAGCAGTTTGAGAATGGCCTGAAACATTAAGATTCATGACTTGTACTTTATGTTCTATTTGATAAAGCAATGTATAGATTGACAACTAATTCTCAATACCCAAAAAAGCAAAACCAGTGGAGATAATGCAACTTTAATTGCATCAAGAAAGAATTGAGGTGTGTGCCATCCTTAGAGATTCAGATATGAGATAATTTCAAAGCATATTTCATCATCACTATTATAATTGCATACTCTTGACCAAAATAAACAAAAGAAGAAAACATCTAAACACAACACACATACTTGCAGACACACACACACACACACACACCAGTATATTCAGCTACAAAGAAATTTAAATAAGAATTATGAAGTTAAATATGGACATGAGAGAGAAGTTAGTCTGACTCTGACTATCATTCTGTTTCTGTAAGAAGCATAAAAAGATCTTTCTGGAAACAGATCAGGAAAATGAGAGAATATTTCTGTGGAAAGTTTGACTTATTATGTTTTACTTCAAAGAAGATGCTGCCTTGCAATCAGTTAAAAATTAAACCCATCAATGTCATCCATTCATAATGTGAGTGGTTCACTTGCTTGTTAATAGTGTTCATATTTTTGGTTTTACCTAAATGTTTGAGGAGAAGTTAATATTAGAAACTTGAGAGACATTTTGAGGCTAAACTTTGTCAAAACACCCATTAAACACATATTTGAGATGCAACGGGGCTTGTTTACAAATTCAGTTACACAAAAAGTAATAAAATTAAGGATGTATAAATCATGACTCCTTGGACTTTTATTTCTGTTTTATTTTATACCATGAATTAGAAGTTCATTTTATTGAATATTAGCTGATCTGCTCTGAAATAATTGACTTGATAAAGTAACTCAAGGCATACAAAAAGTAGAAACTTAATACAAGGTCTAGTACAAAATTCTATTGTGTGTCCTTTTAGTGCACCGTCTACATGGGAAGAGAAATAGAGACGTGAGGAATAAGAAATGGGTGACACACATCACAGATACACATGGATTCCTTTAGTGCCAGAGTGAGGGATTGCCATACTTTTAGATTTTTTTATCATGTGTTTTGAGTTTCCTATAATGTTCTCATACCTAAAAATATTAATTACTACGTTTTTCTAATGACCTTTGCACCTCGTAATTCCAGGAGCTGATCATCTTATTTGACTGAAGGTGAAACATTGGGTCACAAGTTTCAGGGAAGTAGAAATTAAATTCTCTTTTATAATTTTAAACATATCAAATAGAGAGTGTACATTATCTTTCATGGGTAAATGTTTGGATATTTAAAGCTAAAAGCCATTTATTAATATGCAGGCTACTATGGATTCAGGAATTACATTCTTGGTACTAGAGAAAGTAAATGGGTAAGTGTTATCTGAAGTTTAGCTGGGGACACAAGTGGTAAAAAGACTGATTCTCTTTAATATCTACGAGTAGCACTTGACATACTCTAATAGAAGGCAGCAGACCAATGCCTCTCCTTCCCCAGAATCAGTTCCATAAATCTGTGAGCTCCTCGCATCGATAAGATGAATCTTACAAAGTCATTGCGACCTGAGAAATCTGAATAGATCTCAATGATTTTGTTCTATTATAAAACTATTTCTGCTGAACTCTGATTCACAGCTTGGTATTCTGACATGAAAATTGTTCCCTGGTAAGTAAGTTAGTAAAACAGAAAACTCCAGAACCTTAATGAAGGCTAATAATGCACCATTAACTAAAGGGTGACAGGAAAGTTATGGTGTCTCTGGTATTGCGCTCCTGGATTATGGATCAACTGTGGTTGACTAAGATGGACCAAGCTCTGCTAATGATCTTAACTAGCTGACTATGAAAATTTTACCTGTATGGAAGAGGAGGAATTTTACATTGAAGCAATGAAACTGATGTGATAAGCAGAACAATACCATGGAGAATCTCCTATCAGATCTTTTGGGGATAAAAATGGCAGATTCCCAGTTATTAAAATGAGACAGCAATGGAAGGGCTATTATAACTCTATACAAAATGCAACCACTTGAGGCCAAAATATGTGTATCATGGAAAAGAGAGAACCTAGTAGATTGCATTGTGAAGTTCTTCTCCTAAGAAGGGAGAAAAGTAGAGTCAGGTATAGCTCAGAGTCTCTGCCAGTACCTGACAAATACAGAGGGGGATGCTCTCAGCCAACCATTGGACTGAGCACAGGGTCACTAATGAAGGAGCTAGAGAAAGAACCCAAGGAGCTGAAGGGTTTGTAGCTCCATAGAAGGAACAATAATATGAACCAACCAATAGTCCCAGAGTTCCCAGGGACTAAACCCCCAACCAAATGGAAGGACCCATGGCTCCAGCTGCATATGTAGCAGAGGATGGCTTTATTGGACATCAATGGGAGGAGAGGCCTTTGGTCTTATGAAGGCTCATTGCTCCAGTGTAGTGGAATGACAGGACAGAGAAGTGGGAGTGGGTATGTTGGTGATCAGGGGGAGAGGGAATAGGGTGTTTTCAGAGGGGAAACAAGGAAAAGGGGTAACATTTGAAATGTAAATGAAGAAAATAGCTAATAAAAAAACTTAGGAACAATTAAAAAAAAGGAAAAGAGGAAAAGGAGAAAGCTAGGGAATTTAGGGGAATCATAAAACCAGAGAATATGAATCTATGAATGATTTTGCAAGTAGACAGAAGAATAACTTACATTCAAAACTTAACTAAGTATGCTGTTTGTGATATATAAATTATACAGTGGCAGGGACAATGGGGGTAAGAGGATTAGGGTTTTATACTATGGTGAAGTCAAGGCAAACAGTAGGTCAAATTCTCTGGAAGATAAACTAACAGAAACAATAATAACAAACCAGACTAATGCTTTGGCTAAATCATATAGATAAAAAGAAAATTATTTTATTGGGCTCTTTGACCAGTTACCAAACAAATGAGAAATACACAGAACTAAAAAGAATTTTTTTGTGCTTATGATATTGAATTTAGATGTTGATACAGATATTATTGCATTAAATAAACTTCTGTTGATACAGATATTATTGCATCAAATAAAGTTCTGTTTAAAACTGTGCCTCAGGTGGAGAAATGAGTGAACAGTTAAGAATGCTAGAGAAAGCCCTACTTGACTTCACAGGATACGTGTCAGGCAGCTTACCACTCCTTAATAGTCCAAGCCTAGGAAGATCCAAAAGCTCTGGCCTCCATAACACCTACATGCACACACACACACACACACACACACACACACACACACACACACACATTACAGACACCCAGATACACACACAGACACAAACACACACATACACAGCTAAAATAGTTTTAAAATTAAAATCTAAAAAATGTTATCACTAGAGTTTAAAAATAGTTTTTAAATACCATGTTGTTTACAATTAGCTCATTTTACCCCCTAAAGGATTACAGAGGCTAAAAGTGAAATATACAATGATATACTCCATATAGGGAGCTACTAAGAAGCAGGAGAAGCCATACCTCCACCAACAGATTGAAATAGATTGAAATCACAATCAGAAAGAAAAGGCAGCAGTAGGTCAAGGATTACATCAATAATAAATTCTAAAAGTTCCCCAAACAAGTGAAGATAGAGACACAATATAGCAATGCCTACACACCTAAGGGATGATGAAGAAGAAGCTCATAAAGGCCAGCTTCTATACCAAATAAAGCATGAATTCCTGAAATAAATAGCTTAGCATTGCAGCTCAGAGCAGTAAACAAAGGAGAACAAACTAATCCTGGATTTATTAGAAGAAAGGAAATAAGAGATATCTAGGCAGAAAGAAATGACAGACTAAAACAAGCAAGGAAGGAAAACAACACAGAAGATTAGCAAGACAACGGCCTGGCTATTTGAAAAGAAAGCAAAGTAGATTAACCATAAGCCAGACTAAGTAGAAACAATGCTCAAATATATAAAACAAGGAATGCTAAGTGAGACATTACAAGTGGTACCTTACAAATTAAAGAGATAATTAGAGAACATTGTAAACAACCACAACACTGCCTGCCTAAGAGAAGTGGACCAATAATTATCACCTATATCTTACCAAGACTAAGTCAGAAGAAACAGAAAACCTAAAACACACAAACCAAAACTAATGACACTGAATCAATAATCTTTTAGAATATAAAAAAGCAACAACATACAAGCCAAACCAAATTATATATCACTGCTGAATTCTAGCAAACAGTCAAAGAATTACTAAGTATTTTCAAAGTATTATGCAGAATTAGAGAAGAGAGAATTCTTAAAAACTGTCGTAATTTTAATAAAAATGCACCCCACCCTGCACACAACAATAGGCTCCCTTATATATTTGAGTGCTTAGTCACCAAGGAGTAAAGTTCTTTGAAAGGATTAGGACTGAGAGGTGTGGCCTCGGAGTAGTGTGGACTTGATGGAGTAGTTGTGGCCTTGTTGGGGGAAGTGTGTCCCTGGGGGGTGTACTTATGTCAGCTCCAGTCTCTCCCTCCCTGCCTGCAACTCAGGATATAGAATCCTAGACCACTCTACCAGTGTTATGTTTTTTGCCATGCTCCCTAGCACCATAATAATGGACTAAACCTCTGAAACTGTAAATAAGCCCTTCATTAAATACTTTCTTTAATAAGAGTTGCCTTGGTTTTGATGTATTTTCAGAAAAATAGAGCAGTTACAAAGACAAAACCATTTTAGGAATCTGCCATCACTCCCCTGCTAATTCAAGAAAAGAACATTCCACCAAAGGAGCCTCCCTGGCTATCATTTTCTCTCAAATGCAGATGAAATTATTCAACAAAAAAAATATTTTGATAATGCAGAAAATCAATTGTAACAGAACGTTAAAATTAATTAACATGTTCAAGTTGGATCCGTTCCTGTGATGGAGGGTGGATCAGCATAACTGAGTCTATAAACATGGCATGCCTCATCAGGAGAATGAAGGATAGAAACTATATTGTATCTCAAGAGTAGCAAAAGGCATTTGGCAAAATCCAACATCCCTGTCAGGCAGAAACACTTAATACATAAAGCCTAGGAGGAAGGTATCTCAACATAATAGATAGAGGTTATGTTAAAATATAGGATGATGTCATAACTTAATATAAAGAGGGTACCTCAACATCATAGAAGGAGGGAGCTTCAATATAATATAAAAGCCATATAATATAAGCAAACAGTTAAAATTGAACTAAATGGTAGGGGAAGCTGAAAGTTTTGTTTAAAAAGATTTTTAAGAAGACAAGAGTACTAGCCTTCTATACACATATTTAACATAGAGTTTGAAGTCCAGACAATCAAGAAAGACAAATAAAGAACATATAAGTCAAATTCTTAATGTTCATAGATGGTCTTATAGAGATAAAAACCAAAGATCCTCTCAGAAAAAGAATTAGAACTAATAAAAAAAAACTTAGTAAAGTTGATGCTTCTTACAAAAGCAACATAGAAAAATCAGCAGTGCTGTTAAACATCAATAGCAAAATATTTGAAAAAGAATGAACAAGCTATTGCCATTTATAGAAACTACAAAGCAATATCCAGGAACAAATTGAACTGAAGAGGTGAAAGTTCTCTACAATGAAAATTTTCGAACATTGCTAAAAGAAATTTGAAGAGTACATATGGAAAAATAAAGACATCCTGAGTTTGTGGATTGGAATGATGGATATTACCAAGATTTTCACAGCATCCAAAATGATTTACAGTTTCAACTGTGATGATAACTACTGAGAGTCAACTTGCTGGAATTTGACACAACAGTGGGAATATGTTACTGGACATATCTGTGATGGACTACATAGATATACTAAATGTGAAGACCTATCCTAAATATGGGCAATACCATTCCACAGTCAGGATTCCTGGACTGAATAAAAGGGAAAGGGTATATTGGGCATTAGTATCATTGATCGCTGCTACCTGATGGTAGATACAATATGGCCAGGTGTGTCAGGCTCCTGGTGTCAAATATTCCCTGCCACAGTGAACTTGGGGCTAGACAAGGTCTTGAGTGCAGTAAGCAAGAATTAATGGGTTATTCTGGTGTGAGGTTGAAATAATAGAATGTAGAGATAAATATGGACAGTGGAGACCTCTTGTGTGGTTTAAGAGAGGAACGAAGGGTGTGCTAGGACCTGGCCTAGGTGCTATGCATGTGCATTCTAGTAAAGATTCGCGCTATATTTAATCCATGACTAGAGGACTTGAGCGAGACTAAATGTAGAGGTGATGGACTTAATTATTTCATTGAGGGAATTTTAAGAAATGTTAATGTTTAGGCTGTGTTGTGATTAATTCTCACTTTTCCAATCCCAACAGAGAGGGAGGGAGGGAGGGAGGGACTAAGAGAGGGAGGAAAGGAGAGAAAAAGAAAGAGAGACAGAGACAGACAGAGAGACAGAGAGTGAGAGACACACACAGAGAGAGAGAGACAGAGATATATTAGTGTTATGGAAAAGAATCAGTGTCTTGCCCTGGGATAAGAGGATGGCATCTGGAGGAATAGATCCTACCTACAGAAACTTTCATCAAATGAGGATGCTTGATCACTTGAAAGAAAGAAGCTTGAAGTGAGATTGCAACTGAAGGGTTTCTCTCCATAAGCAATGGTCACACAGTAAGGTGAACACACAAAGGCCAATGCTAGTGTGATCTAAGAGGGAGATGCCCCACCCTGAGACAATGGGTACTTTGGAATACTGTCCACATAGTACTGGTTCTGAGGTCATGACAGATAGGAAACAAGGAACTGTAGATCTTGTGCAGAGATCCAAAGGGATGCAGAGGCCGAACTGTGAAAATTGAGACCAGGTTGCAGTAGCAAGTCTCAGGTGTCACAGATATCAGGACAGTGAGATGTTTGCTAACGAAGGCTGCAAATGTGATGTAGTATTTGGGTAAAGAGATAGAATGATATGTGTTTAAGTCAGCACAGATGGAAGACTTGTGTTTCATAAGAGATTTGGAGGAGGCCACATGATTCTATCACGAGATTCAGATGATATACATGGGAGCTGCAGGATATTTTCTTTGCGTTGATGGGGCTCTGTCTAATAACTCCTTCCTATGTCCCATTCTTCATTTTTAGGAAACGGAATGTTTATTTTTGTATTGGATATCAGAAATATATAACCTGTCTGTATTTTACAATTTAAACATTTATGTATTGGTTTTTATGACATGCATATGCTACAGTATATATGAGCATGTGAAGATCATAAGACAGCTTACAGGAGTTAGCTCTCTCCTTCCATTATATAGGTTCTAGGGATAGAACTGGCTTGGAATATGCACCTTCATCGTTTGAACCATCTTGTTGGTCCCAGGTCTTATTGTATTGGAGTTTATATTAAGAGACTTTTTAGTTTTGCTTTTTTCGAGACAGGGTTTCTCTGTGTAGCCCTGGCTGTCCTGGAAGTCACTCTGTAGACCAGGCTGGCCTCGAACTCAGAAATCTGCCTGCCTCTGTCTCCCAAGTGCTGGGATTAAAGGCATGTGCCACCACTGCACAGTATTTAAGAGATTATTTAAAGGCTTAGATGAAAATTGGACTTCGCAGTTACAAACTGTTAAAAAATTTAAAGACAAGGAAATTCTTAAGACTGAACTGAAAAAAAAATAAAAAAATAAAAAAATAAAAATTTAAAAAAGCAAAAAAAAAGAGACTGAACTGAGTGTGCATCTCGCATTTTGAGGTATTCACATGGGTACAACAAGTGTGGGACTTATTGATTTTATCATACCATACATCAATAAGTGGTGGAGCTGTGATGTTTAATCTTTGTAGTAAAGTTGGTAGGACTTAAACTCACGGGGGGACAGAGGTGGGAACCTATTGGTATGCTTGTGAAAGATTATCTAGATCGGCATATGTGAGGTGAGTAGACTCATCTTAAATTTAGAATCATGTGTCTAGATCCCAGTCTGAAAAAATATACGAGAGCAAGCTGAGAAGTAGCACTGCTTGTCATGATTCCTGTCTGTGGACATAATAAGGCTAGCTATCTCTAGCTTCTGGGGAAACTACGAATTTCCCCACTGTGATATACTACTGTGCTTGTGATCTTTGAGCCAAAATAAATTCTTCCTGTATAAAGTTTCCTTTATACAGGAAGAATATTTTTTCTTTCAGGTATTTTTCCCTTTTCTCTGTTTTTCACAACAAACAACTGAAACACCTAGAGAAATACCAGTCCTAGTTTTCACAGAACTAGAAAAAGCAATTTTAACATTTCAATGGACCACTAAAACCACAAACAACCAAAGCACTCTTGACAAAAATAAAATGAGCCAAGCAATATCATTGTACGATGTTTTGAAAATGTGTGAGATGACTACAATAATCAAAACAGCATGAAATTAGTATAAACACAAGGCTAAGAAAATAAGACATGCATAGATAGTCTAAGAGTAAATCCATGAAGCTGGAGCCCGCAGAGTTTTTAACTACATTTTAAAAGAATGCTTACAGATAGCATAGACTTATTGAGAAATGTCAATGGAGAACTGGATATCCATGGCTAGGAGAATGAAACCAGACTGTCATTTTAAAAATGGAACTAGAATGGAACCAACATTTTGATGTAAAAGTTGCAACTATTAGAAGAAAACCTAAGAGAGATTAAAAATCATAACTGACCAAAACAAGACCAAACAAAATTTTGATAAGTGAGCTTACATAAAACCAAGGTTCCCTCACAGTAAAACAAACAACCATGGAAAGGAACCAAAGAAAGGAAAAGCCATGGAGTTCAAAACATGCTTGTAAACTCTACATCTAAGAGGTTGTTATTATCCAGAATATATATGGAACCCTTAAATACCAGAAAGACAAACAGTCTAAGTTCTAAAAGAGCAAGCATTCTAATTAGATACTTTTCAACACAAGACAAACAGATGTCTAGCATGTATATAGAGAAAGAATAAGAAAAGGTCAGATGAAAAGTACAATGAGATACACTCTTCACCCATTAACAACACCTCTCCTTGTGCTGGTGAGAAAAGAACAGTCCTCTTTACTGCGTTGGAGGGAATATAAATTACTGTATCCATTATGTTAAGTGTTGTAGACTTTCCTCAAAAGACAAAAGAGGACTATCATGTGATCCAATAATTGGTAATTCGATTACCTGTACATCTCTGCTTATTGCAGCAGTGCCTGTCGGAGAGCCAGGAGCCAAGAAATGGAGCTAATCTGTCTATCAAGTGGGCAATGAACAAAACCAGTATGGGATAAACACAGTATGGGATAAAATCATTATTACTCATCAGTAAAGCAAATGAAATATGAGTCAAACCCGAGATCATTAGGTTAAGTGAAATAAGCCAGACCTCAAGAAAATAGCTGTCAAATGACCCTCTATGTATAAGTATGTTGAAATCTTAAACACAGAATGGTAGTTACCAGGGGCTGAGGAACATGAAGTGAAAGATGTATTGATGGATAACAGATTACATTGAGATAGGAGCAAAACCTTCTGATATGCTTTATACAGTATTGAATGTGATGCTAAGAATAATTTCCTTTCACATCTTATCCAAAATATAACCCTTTCATTTCTTTTCCTCTCATAGAAAGCCATTTTTTTTCCAACATCATACCAGACCTCATAATGTCTTCTAAGAAATGCACAGAGGTCAGAGTGATTATTTTTTACACCCCTTTCAATTTCTTCCAATTACATGGTAAGGACTCGCTGTTTCTTTTTCTTTTTTTAAATAAATGTTCATCTTTCAATTCAAATACTCCCCATGCTCTGGGAGCCCTTCCACAACAGCATAAGAACACAGAACAAAAACGCTTTATTCTGAAGCAGGAAAAACCTGAGGGATTGAACAGTGGAGGCAACGTGCTCCCTCCCACAACGCAGTTGCAGGAGGCAGTTAAACTTCACTTCAGCAATTCTACAAACTACCCGATTTCCTGGGGGTCAGAAGAGTTACACCGGCGCAGGCTGAGTTGTTAGATCTCTAGTATTCTCATTCCAATAGGGACTTCATCCTGCCAGACATAACTGAGCCAATCTGGAAGAAATAATAACTGCCTCCTATCAAATTTTATATGATACCTTAGTAAATGTATTGTTTTTAGTCTATTCTCTAGATCAAGAGTTGTTATGGATACAGGAGAGGTAGACAGATTTTGTATCCAGCCAATGAGACTTGTATATTCCAGATACTGATAGCATTGTTCCAGCAGCGACTCTGTTCGAATACTGCTGACTGAGTAAATCGGACAGAGAGGGGACTTGTGAGCAGAAGAATCCTGGCATCTGCTAGTAAAGCAGTCTGATTTAATGGTGGAAAGGCTGGGAATCTCTGATTCACATTTAGCTAGGAGTCACCAGGATCCTAAAAGATCCATTCATAACACAAGGCTCAAATGTTTGGAAAAAGCCTGACTTCTTGTCTTGGAAATAAACAGAAAAAAAACTATGCTTCTTACTTGCTATTTTCAACTGCATGATAATAAAAGTAGAACACGGCCCAACATCATTTTAGAAATTAGAAATGCGTATATATATATATATATGCAGGTGACTCTAATAGGAGGAAAGAAGTCGAAATGGCAGGAATAAAAATCAGTTCCAGGGTGCAAACCCTTTTACAAATAATATACAATTAATAGAAAAAATTGTATAAGCTAAGAACTAAAAAGATTACTCGTATAGGGTTAAAACCCCCCAAATGAGCTAGAAACAAACATAATAAGCATCAAATAGTCTAGAATATTACAATTACAAAATATAAATTAATGAAGAAACAGGAGCAGCAATTGAATGTCAAATCGTATCATCCCCAAGCGTAGAGAGCTGCAGACCTCTGAATCAAGTGCACACAAGTGCTTAGCATCATCTCCCTCCCTGTGTTAGCAGAAGGGCTCCCTGCAGAGGAACAGGCAGGCTACCCTCTTATGCTTGCAGAGCATCCAATTGTTGGGTCAGTAGGACACTGCACCCAGGGGTGTTTCAGGGCAACTATCCTAAGGCTATAGCCCCCTGCCAAGATTTGCATAAATATGCAAACATGCCTGGAACCTAGACCCAGGGAAGCTCTCTACTAGGGGATCCTGGGCTCACAGGGATACATTTCTCAAACAGGATATCAGAATGTCACCATAGCCATACACAGGCATTTGTTGAATACTTGAACAAAACTCTGAGTAAAGTCTCTGATTCTTTGGATACTGCTTTAGATTTCAAAAATTGCACCTTGAGTTTATTTGGCTTTTATCTTCCAAAAGACCCTAATACTAAAGTAATACCTTTACACAAAGCTGGCTAAATTTTCTACTCTATATCATTTATACTTTTCAGTGTTTCTACTGAGCTTTTATCACATCATTCCTGTCACATAGAAGCTGGGTTCAATTTAGGAATGAAAAAAATGAGGAATGATAAAGGCAATAATTAGTTTTAAAAGTAAAGATCACTAATTAAGAATTGGGCGTGAATGTGTTCTGATCTCCAGACCCCTTGCTTCCTACTAATTCATACAATTATATTGCTTTTACAGAGTGTATACATGGGATCTATACATAGGCGTCATGTATTTTGGTCTTCTAGCTGTGACTCACACGTCAGTGACATTGTTCTATTTTATTTCTATCTCCTACATGAATGTATCTCAGATTGAGAAATGGAAAAACTGAGACAAAAGGAAAGACCAATTTTGAGTCATTGGTTCCTCTAATCCTCAACCACTAGTATAAAATATTATACATAAACCAAATTCCATGGCTGTAAATTTTGAGGTTTTAAGTTAAAATCTTAAGACATTATGACAATTGTTCAAAGAAAGTTCAAAGAAAGTGATTTATTTTGAGGCTATGGATGTATATACTTTTCATATTGGGCATACAATATAAACAAAGGTACATCACATCTGACACAATTTTGTAGCTATACATTGATAAAATTCAAAACCAGGAATGGTAAGATTTTCCCTATAGGAGAAGTCCAAATAGCAGAACCATCCTAATATGAATTTGACATAGCTAGATCCTGCCATTGTACATAGCTTGCCTATGCTTGCAGCTAGGCTATATTATAATTATTGACCTAACACATCCATACAACATCAACGTCAGATATCATCATTTTCATGTAAAACAATGTTATATAAATAGTATAACCACTCACATTTCAAAATGTTCATTTCTCCACTAATATGAGTGACTGGTACTTCTTTACCAATTACAGAATGCCTTCCCTTGTCTCTACACAATGTATATGATACCCAGTCAGAATAATCCTCCTTCCTAACACTATACAATCCAGAACAGTATTCTTCCTTCTTTAAGCCTTACCAAATTACTTAGCACATAAACCTAATCCCTTAATAAGTCCTGTCTAATTCTCTCAAAGGTTGCATCAACAGATCTCAGAGAGTAACAATCACAGTAAAAGATGAAGAAGGAAGGTCCTGAGTTCGATTCCCAGTAACCACATGGTGGCTTATAACCATCTGCAATGTGATCTGATGCCTTCTTCTGGTGTATCTGAAGACAACTACAGTGTACTCATTCATATACATAAAATAAATAAAAGATGAAGAAGGATAAAAAACATAAAAGCAAATATCTCCATATGAAAATACAGAAGAGCCTATCACTACATCACATTATAGTAAGGAAAAAATGTAGGAAAAAAAATATATATAACTAGATAAATTGGAATGAGTTTTGGAAATTTGTGTTTATATATAATACATGTTGATATGACTATATACTCATCACATACATATGTGAATATATATGTATATACATATATATGTATATACATACACACATACATACACATACATACATATCATAATTTGTTTAATTTCAGGAAAAACAGCAACCAAGACAATTTGGCTTAGACTGTGTTTTATATTGGCTTAGGTGAGAAAGACAGACCATAAAGACAATTAAGCACTAAGGATATCTATCCACATACCCTTCCATAATAACTCTAAACAAGCTGATTCCCACTGCTGCCCTACTCTTCTATCCCCATAAACAGCAGCCCAAGTTCTCAGACAAGGCATTAATGTAGCAAGGGTGATGATGTTAATTGTCAACTTAACAGGAATGTGGAATGTGCAATTACCTGGGAGCATAGCCTCGGGGTATAACTGGGAATGATTAAGAGTAGCTTTTGAGTATGTCCCTGCAGGGTTATCTTGATTGCAGTAATTGATGTGGGAAGGCCCACCTTAATTATTGTCAGGATGATTTTGTGGTCTGGGAATCCCAGACTGTATCAAGTGGAGAAGCAATCTGAGAATTATCAAGCACTCATTTACTACGCTCTGCTTCTTGACAAGATGCAATTCAACCAGATGCTTTAAAGCCCTGGTACCTTGCCTTCCTGACCATGTTGGGTGGCACCTTGGACTGTGAGCTAGAACAAACCCTTCTCCTTTAAGTTGCTTCTGTCACGGCATCTCATCACGGGGACAGAAACTAACAGTAACAACTAAAGTAGTAATGCACATCTACCCTTTCCTTCCTTTCCTCCCTCTTTGTTTAGATGTGAATCAGAGGGCTTTCCACCTTCAAAAGAAGTGAAACTGGATATCTCCTTAGAAAAGCAGTTGATGGGGTATTAACTATATGTAGTTGTATAAAAAACAGCATAAGTGAAAATAATTTCATTATTTGATGGATAATATATGTCACTCAGAGTACCTTAAAAAGTTTAGAAACATTTTTTTTTAAAAAAAAAAAACAGTGTGAAATTCTTTTCTTATAGAATTTCACTGAATTGTATTGCCATACACTACTGCAACTCACATGTTAAGTAATAAAGTCTTGAGGACCAATGCAATTTGTTGTTTTATATGTTTCTTCTGACCTGGTCTGCACCATAGCCCAGGAGAAGTCAAGGAGACATACAGTAATAGTAACCATTTACTTTAATATTCGTATATTTCCTATCACATTTATGTATCTTAAAATAATGTCTAAGGCATCCCAGACATCAAGATTATAACAAATGCTAGAGTAAACTGTACAACATTTAATGACAGTAGGGTACTTCATTCAACATTTTCCACATTTATAGGTGTATCTTCTTAATTTCTTGAAATTGTGGAGTATGTATTCTTTTTTTGGCAAAGCCTTGTTTATAGTTGAATGCTACAGAAGGTTTGCTCATCATTGGAGTGGTTGAATTTAATCTATAAACAGTTATTTCTAAGGGGACCTCCTAGTGATTGCATTAAATTTATCATATATTTTAAAAACATAATATGAAAAGTTCTAATACAGAATGAAAAATGAGAATGAAAAGCCACAGCTAGAAGAGTACCCATGTAGAGTAAACAAATTGAAATACAATACAGGAATTTGGATCATTTGTTGTTTAATTAAACCCCCAAATAAAAATAACAGGATAAAGCTTCTGATAAATTAAAGCATACAAAGACAGACCCAAACAACTTAAAGAATATGAAATGGACCATAATTCTAAAAAAAAAATATTGAATAAGCTTTGAAAAAGTCTTAGGAAAGGGGCAGTATTCAAATTATTGTATGTGAATGACATGGAACTATATAAAACTTTCAGATAATATTTTTATTTATTCTTTGGAAATTTCTGAAATGTATACATTATATTTCATATCTGGTCACCATTACTTTCTTCTGACTTCCTGTCATGATCTTCATCTTGTCCTAAAATTTCTAGAACATTACAAGATTGCCTTGTACCATAGTCCATGAACTTGAAGGAGAATTTCAGAGCAGAGAAGAAAATGGATCTGTGTTGGAAAATATATTTACAAAAATGTATCTGTAGGAGTTCCACCATGTTGCTTTCATAAAGAATGGATTATGAACTGATCTACCAAGGAAACCTTCCAAAGAGCAGAGGAGGGAATTTTGTTTAAAACACTGACGTTTGTAACAAACGTCAGGTTAGCTGCTTGCCACTCATGGTCTTGTCTACAGCTCCCTAGGAGAGGATATCATTTGTTAACTTACAAACATACAATAATTCCTTAAATTGTGAGTTCCTTGAAACCAGAGATCAGAATTTCTTCTCCTCTGTGCAACTATTTGTTTGATATTTGGCAATATTATGAAGACCTGATGACTCTGGGATGGTGGGCAGAGTTCTCAAACTTAGGTGATGTAAGCTGAATTACTAGGCAGAAAGAAAATGGTAAGATGGCATAAATAAGAAAGACTATCCAAACTGTTCTATGATACTTCCAAAAAAGAGACAGTTTTCTGATATGGTCAATGACAAATTCCCTTCCTGAGCTGAATGAGCATGAGGGAATAAAGCTGTGACACACAACTCTAAATCAGGTCTTGCAAGTTATGTCCGAACTCACCCCAAGACTTGAAGACTCTTTATTATCCTTCCCAAGAGATAACTTTTTACATATAAAACATTATGTTAAAACAATAGCATATACATATAGAGCTATAGAGGAAAGATGAACATTAATTGGTACCACACAAGTCAAGTCACATCACTACGAACATAGGAACCAGGTAAATCACCCTGTTTCATTCAGATAAGAGACAAGAATGAGAGGAAACACTTTCCAGCAAGGCTCAGAAAGAGTTTTATGTTTTATGGAGGCCATGCACACCAGGAACAATGTGTGGAATACATGAATGCACACTTCATCAATTGCCAAATATGCTTACCTGGACAGAGGGCAATATTACAAGGCTTGTGATGAGTCTCGGGTCCCTCACAGGGCCGTCCTCCGTACTGGGGAGGTGTGCATGACCTGGTTCGCGTTCTTTGGCCTCGGCCACATGTGAAGGAACACAAGCTCCAAGGGGACCATTCCTCCCAGACTCCATGGACTGGAATAAAGCAAAGAAACTTCAGCCACAGAGACAAGAACCAACGGCAAGGACTTCTTTCTGTATCATTAAGAAAACAATTAGTCGAATAAAGTGTGAAGATGTTTTGAAAACCTGCTTTGAATAAAACTCTGATGAGACATAGGCTTTTAAATTTAATTTCAAAATTTATTAAAATAATATAAAACTAGATGTATTTTTCTTCTACCAATGAATTATGTTTTAAGCTATTCCCCCTTTCACCTCTTTAAGTTGAAATTCTTTCTTTCTTTCTCTTGATAAAAGATTTCTAAGTTATTTTTAAAGCATGGTCATCCATGAAGAATGAGGAAAATTAAATTTCTCATAACAGGGCTGAACTTTCAAAGCTAAATTTGTATTTAAATAGCTAAGGAACAATTTAATTCTAGTACCTGCAAAGTTCCCGAAATAATTGTGTGTGAGATAATGAACAATAACAACAAAAAAAGTTTCTGAAGATTAGTTATGTATATTTTAAATAATTTTAAGCTGACTTTTTAAAAAAACGATTTTTCCATCTAAAAATTTGGGACAACATTCATTATCTTCTGAGTAGGAGGTTGTTTCAACCACTATATCTACCCCCAGAGGTCCTTCCCTTCCACATTTCAAGGTGAGCTCCGAGATCACTTTAAAAGCCATGGAGCTATAAAATGATCTTCCTCCTCTGCTACTTGGATGGAACTGGAAACTCTCCTAATTATATTTCTAAAATAGCAACAAGAATAAAAACCAAATGATACAAACACAGAATTAAAGTAACCATGGACATATCAGTACTTCAAATATCTCACTATCTATTATTCATACTTTATTGGAAACAACAGTATATGTTTCTTCATAAAAGGTGTTGAATGTGATATAAATAAGTATTGGTATATCTTACAAAAGCTCACTGAACCTCAGAGGTTAAATCCCTTTCTGAATGTTGAATGACTATTCTCACTCTGCTTATTAGCAACAGTGTATCACCTTGCAAATAAAGCGAGTACAAAGAACCCAGGAGAAATGGCTCTGTTGAGAATGGACTCTCTGAATGCTAAAGCTCTGTCTACCTTATAACACTGGGAAAGCTGTGAGTCCAGATAGTTAAGGTCACTCCTGGGAGGAGTGAAGCAGGACTGATCCACAGGAGAAAGAGAGAGAGGTTAACCTTCCTCCTCCTGCTGGATCCTCAAAGCGTAAGTCGACATAAAATGTCATTGGTAATTTCTAAGTAAATATATTTCTAGCACTTTCTTCATCTATATGTTGGTCACGCATTTCATTTACGCTGAAATGCAGCTAATCCCCAGTGCATTACCACAGGTTCTTATCAGTGTTGTGGTGAGAGTACTTAACATCTGCTCTTTCTGGGTCTTTACAGAATATTACATAGTTTTACAAGGTACGTTATGTTGAATTGTGCCACAATGTATGCACATACACATCAAAACACAAGTACATTTTAGTACACAATTTCACATGGTAATTTAAATGATTTATGACTAAATTTCAAAAGAATTCCACAAAAAATGGCATGCCTTAACATTTAGGTAAATCATTTCCTTCTACTCAGGTTACTGACTTACTGCAGTAAGTTGTAAAAATGTGCTTGAACATTGAAAAGAGCAACCTAATTAGAATATTATCAGCAAAAGTCATTTAATGATTCTATGAAAGTCATTAGGAAGTCTTTTTAAAATAATATATAGAAATATCAGAGAGTAGAAAAAATAATACAATTATCTATCTGTCTGTCTGCCTATCTATCTATCTATTTATCTATCTATATTTATTTATATATCTCATGGCAATCTGGAAAACCCAAAGCTAATTAGTATCCATTGATAAGAGAATATCCAATATCTGTATTTAGTTATGTACAGATAAACGTTATTTAGTTTTTAAATAGATGCATGCATGTATGTCCATATATGTTTGTAAACACCAATCTAGGATGAAATTCTTAAGAAAAATTTATGAACATATTTTATTTTTTTAATTATATGTTTTAATCTGTTTTTTGCATTTATTTTCAATTACCAGACTTAAATTTAATGATAAACTGCTCTAGTGTGTAGAGTATTAATAGCATTGCATGATCCAATCTAGGATGAAATTCACTAAGAAAAAATATATGAACATATTTTACTTTTTTAATTATATGTTTTTATCTTATTTTTGCATTTGTTTTCAATCACAAGACTTTTCAATTTAATGATAAACTGCTCTAGTATATAGAGTATTGATGACATTGTATGATTTTTTTTATCAAATTACTATATTACTCAATGTGCACAGCACAATGCTAGAAAACATTAAATATATATATCCATGTATATACTTGTGACCCATAAATCATTACAAGGAATTTAGCAGCTTAGTTAAATCATGATACTAGAATCAGAAAATTAATGCTTCTTAGCCATTTTCACAGTCTTTACTGTTATACAGTGTAGTTTTGTGACTCTGGTTATATCACTTCAGATGCTAATTTCTATATGGGACAAGAAATCATTAGTAGTTTGTCATTTTAGAGATTTGTGTTGGTAGAAAATTAGAGCACATGCTATACCATGGTTGTAGATTCTAAAAATAATTATATTAGAGAGGCTGTTCATATTTTTTGAGATCAAGTTTTCAGTTTAATATGAATTTTTATATAAATTTGTTCATTTTACAGTAAAATATGAAAATTTAAGGATTATCTAGTAAATCTGAGAAATAGTACTAACAAAGCAATTTAATGGGCATCAATTTCATCCATTTTTTGCAGTTTTCTTCCTAATATTTGGTACCAGATATACTTTCATATCTCTACGTGGTGTAAACCAAAGAGAACATAAAATATATACAATACACAAACATTACCACCAGGTCTTGAAATAAACATACGATTTAGTTTGCATTATATATAAAATGATCCTTTTAAGTCTAAGAGTTTTACTTTGGAAATAAGTGAATATGATAACTCCAACATTCATGAAAATAAATTCCAAATCATTTTGTAAACCTATATTAACATTTACAGATTCATCTCCATTAAGTACAGATGAGTGATTATCAACTGGAGGTAACTCAGCCCAAGGGACATGGTTGATATCTGCAGAGAGTTTGCATTTTATCAGTGTGTAAGGAAATAAAGGGCTACTGGCATCGACTGGGTAGAAGTCACAGAGGCTGGTAAGCACTCAGATGAGCCGCGTGGTTCTCAGGGAACACTGATTTATCAGGCTTGAAGTGTTGTGTTCAGTCAACGGAGGTTGAGAACCCTGGAGTGGAACGGAGCCCTGGAACTCAGCTGGGACAGTAACTACATAACCAAATGCTACTCTCTACCTTTCCCAGTTTACTTTAAGAAAATTCCAGATGTTTCTCCTCTGGGGGGGGGGGGTTGGGAATGGACAATCAAAAAAACCTGCCAAATAAAAAGTAATGTTAAATCAAAAAATGTGCAAAAGGCCCAGTGTGATTCTGTATTAGGGAATCTGAATAAAAGAAAAATATATGGATAATGAAAGTAATCCATTTGTAATACGAATGTGCCTCTTTCATGATACAAATTAGCCTCGGTTCTCTGCTGCCATATATTTTATAGAGGGTTAACTTACTAGTCAATTTGTCCCTTCTTGTCCCATGTTCATCGATAAAATAGCAAAAATAAATTTTAAGTTCTCTAAGCATGACACATGAGAGATTGTTTTGTGAGCAGATTTAAGGAGAATTCATTACTTTAGATAGATGTTTATATTGATTCAAATACTTAATTTTAAACCATTTAAAGAGTTTAGTTTTCATTCGTATTGCTTTCATGATATATCATATTAACAATAACATTTACCAATACATGGAAAAAAAACAGTGTATGAAAGAAAATCCTATTTCCTATAACCATTTAGTTATTTGACATTTTAAAATAATGAAGCTTGTCTCTAGCATTTATAAAAATTAAAAAACCCTGAATTTAACAAACTAAAGTATAACAATGTTATACTTCTCTTGTGAGAAATACTCAACCAAAATTTTGATAGACAAATATTTTATGTACATGAGGTTAAAAGAGAGACTTGCAACTGTTTATATTCTTACACATAGTAAGAGGAAGATATTTAAGAAATCAACAGAGCTGTCCAATGAGTTATTACACAGTTTACTTCATATGAGAAACAGGGAGAAGGAATTTAGCCATTCTACATGTGGGGGGTTAGGATCCTCCCACAGATGTTCAGTATTCCCAGTCAATGGCTTAGTCATCCTCCTCTGAGAGAGGAGGAAGACTTCCATATGTCACCCTATACTTTACGTAACTGGCGGCTGTGAATGGAAGTTGGTGGACGGCACCCTGGAGACCAATCACATTCCCACCTGACATTATGTTTGCCATTAGACACTATTCTTGTTGTGGTAAATGATGTTGATGGGAGCTACATATTATAAGACAAATTTATATATCCATTGACTCAGACCCCTCTACAGATACTGTTTTGATTGATGAGGACAGGATGCTGTAAATCATTATGTAAATACTGTGGTTTGGCTTTCTGGTTAAGTATTCGCCCAGAAGACCTAGTCTATTCCTATGCAAATAAAGGTCCACAGCATAATGTTTGAGATCTGTGGGTTTCACTATGACACTCCAACCCTCTGTCTCTCTATATCTTCTTTTGATTTTTTTCATCTCATGTTGTTGATACGTGCTAGGTCTGCAATTCCTGCATTTAGACTTTGTCATCTTTAGTGTTCCATAACTGGCTTACATGATTTTTTTTCCTCTTTGAACCATATTATTTTTCATCCCATATGCTTTCTGGGTTAATGCAGTCCTAACTGATGTCTAGCTACTTTCAGTAGCAATTATTGCTCTTTTATTAATAATTGGGTCTTCCTTCCCTGCACAGTCTTAATCTAACTATGCCTTCCTCTGTTGATTTTCTGTTTCTCAATTATGACACAAAGGTTTCTCATACCTCATTACATCCTTCCCACAATGCCCCCTGCTATTTCCTTCCATTCTCTTTCCTCAAGGATCATTTGTTATTTGTATTGCTTTGTTTTTTCTTTGTTTATTATTAATGAATTTATTTATTTATTTATTGGATTATTTTTAAAAACCCTCATAACATAAAATTGTTCATGGAAACCATTTTGAGCTCACAACTCAGGAGCGTTGAGTAGATTCATGAAGCAGTCAACCAGATCACCAGAAGTAAAACTCTGAAGCCGTTCAGTGACTAAATAACAGCTACCTCCCAAATTTCTTATGATTATTACATTTGCCTGTTTAGAAATTGACATGACTCCTGACCACTCCGCCAGGTCTCTCAGTCTTATTTTTATCAATTGCAGAACCAGTTATCTCTGGAAATAGAGACCCCCTAGGAAACACTTAGGCATGACTTGAAGGTTGCAGGGTCTACTACAATGATAAGAACTTTCTCTAGAACATCTCCCTTTCAGACACTTCTGCAAAGACTCTCTACATGTGAGCCTAGTATCATCTTCTGCTGCACTTATATATAACTTATATCACCCATCCATCAAAGGATGGGACACAACCTAAATGCTTTGCTTTGAGACTGATTCAAATAAAATTCTCATTGGTTTGAGATAGTGAAACAAAATCTGGCACATCATTAAATAACACATTTTTTTTGGATGCAACATATATTTCACCTGAACCAATTCCCTCTCTAGCCTTTAAAGCAGTATATGGCTGTGATGAGAAGAATCACTTCAAGGTATTTTATGAAGTAAAACATAAGATCATTTTTAGGTCTACTACACTTTGTTTCTTCGAATATGTCCAGATGAATGGTAGGATTGCTGACTGACAAACTATGTCAGTCATGGAATGATTACATGTCATATTTTACTATGCTTAAAATTTGTATTTTTTCTCATATATGCATTTGGATATTCTTACCACCTTAAAATGCAAGAAAACAGAATGATTATACTCTTTGAAATAGGTACACACATTTCAACCATATTTGCAGCAGGGAGATAGTCATTTAACACCCTGACTGCTCAGAAAGCAAAAATGATCACATACAGAGATCACACATCACAGTTGAGAAGAATTACACTTATAGACTCTAATGAAAACGCCTATATCCAGTTCATAGGAAAATAACAAATTGTTCCAAATGCGTAGCATGACACAATTCAAAACATCCACAGTCGTAGTTGCTGCTAACACTACCTGGACAGAGGGCAGTGTTATTGCAAACCCTTGATTCTCTTAATGGGCCGCTGCAGTGTGTCCCGTAAGGTGATACACAAGTTCTGGTTCGCACCTGCGACCCTTGACCACAAGTAACTGAGCATGTGCTCCACTGGGACCACTCTTCCACACCAGATTCACCTGCATGCAAGACAACAAATAAACGTGAAATACTGTCTTGATTAGTCATCTCGTAAGCATCCTGTCAAACTGAGAGCATGGCATGCATAAATAATTTAAATGTAAAGCTATGACAGTGAATCCAAAAGTACAAAACATTTCATAGGAAAATGAATTTAGAGGGATGTATACGATGCCAATACCATGACTGTTTGTCATGACCATGTTAGCAAAATGTCCTTTACAAAGTCCACTTTGCTATCAACACTGTGAAGGAAGAAATTGTCTTCAGTAAAAATAATTGTTGAAGGAGTTTTCCTCAAGCCTATGAAGAGTGATGTATTTGATGCCAAAAGAATCAGAATGTGTTTCTATAGGCTGTGGCTTTGGCGAGCAGGGATGCATTGCTATGTTCTTGTCGTTTTTTTTTTTTTTTGTCTTAAATATACGTCCTATTGCTAAAGACTGAGTGCGTCCGAACTACTGTGTATGCAGACAAGTTATTCCAAACGGATTTCCTACCTTTTCAATCTATAATAGATATTTACTTTGTGGTAATTTATTAATATCTCTCTGCTCATCATTTCACATCTGATCTGAAGAAGTTTTATTTTTCTACTTCAAGTGAATGAAAGTTTATCATTTCTAGTAACTGAACATAGAACTAAATTTGCTACAAAACAGGGCCCTAAGAAGCCAATTAATGTTGGGTTTCATAAACTTACTGGTGCTTGGTGTCATATTGAATGATGCCTAGTTTTCTCTTCTAAAAGCCATGCCATAAAGAGATAGGAATCATCAATTTTTAAAACTTCTGGGATGGTCTTCGAATATCCTGGTATCATTTCCAGGTTGGATCCTAAAACCTGACTTGAAAATTTTCCATTGTTTTGCACCAAATTCCAGTTGAGTCATACCCGGTTAGTAGTGTGTATTTAAGGTAAGTATGCATATGGTTGTCAAAATGTTTTACACTGGAGGGGTTTCTCAGCACTTTGTCTCACTAATTATACAGCGCAAGGAACAATATATCTCTTCATCACATATTCTGTCTAGAATAACTCTTAGCAATTTAATTCCGGGGACAAAAATGACAGTTCATTTGTCTGTCTTGTTTTGGAGGGTTACTCAATGATTTAGAAAGGATATTAAGTGCTAATTGACACACCTGATCTACAAACTGGTTGTGTGGCAAAAGAGTCAATTTGTATCAAACATTAGGTAAGATAGCCTTCAGAGGTAAATGTACTCTAAAAATGAACCCACTGATAGAAAGCCTATTGGATGCGAATGTTGATTTTATACTCTGATATCTTATTTTCATGAAATTTCAGAACAACTAGTTTGCAGAGACAAACTGTTCTATTGGAATTCTTTTAGCAAGATTATGAGGAATATGCTATTGTACTGGACTAACATTGTGAAGGCAGAGGCATAGATAACAAATTACTGATCCCTGGTTATCAGAAGGACACATGCTGGTAATTTAGATGACAGCTCAAATTAATCTGGACTTCCTTTAAATATTGACAGTGGCATTTATCATGGAGGTACAGTAATAGATCACTCTTGACTACTTCAGTATTTTCACCTTTATATGTTTATACATAACTTATTTCAGAATTATCTACATGGATGTCTGTTTAGTGTTGGAAGTTACATCTCGTAATTTGCCCTATTATATTGAATAAGAATTTAGCAAAATAAAAGTCATGTTTGTGACCTGAATAGTATGATGATTGTTAACACCATCTATATATATTTGTATATATATGTAAGCATAATTAGTAATGAAAACATTAAGTTTAGATTAGGGGAAATGTGCACTTAATGACATGCCAACCTCCTTGCAATGTGACTGAGAATAAATGCCATGGCCCCAGGTTATTAAATATAAGCTAAACAGTTAAGAACAATGTGAATTCTGTAGGTGAAATGACAAAGATTATGAATAAAGTTAGTTCTATTTTCCACAATCATGGTTTTTCTTTTTCTTTTGCATTGTCAAGATAGACATTTGTTTTGTTTTGTTTTGTTTTTTTAACCTAGCAGTGGATTAATAACAAGGCCCAATTTAATGCAGGCTTGTACGGGTGCTTGAAAATCTCATTGTCTCTACATCTATGATTCTGCACGACACTGAACACATTAGCAATGGTGCCAGGTCCTAAGACATCCATAATGAATGCCCAGAGCTAGCCTTCTCACAGTTCATTTTGAAGATGAGAAATTAAATAAAATTAAGCACCTAAGACTTCATTTTTATTTTATATTTAAAAATCAAAATTTGCCACTAAAAATGGTCTAACCGTCAACTTGATCTTGTTTTATATCAAATGGTATTTTCTCTGCAGTTTTTATTTTATTTTTCCCTTTTCCTAAGGTATGAGCATTATGTAGTAAAGCTCAACTGAGTTGTGTTAGAATGAGTTAATATGCTTTATAAGAGAAGTATTTTAATGATACTGAAAGAGGATAGTATAAACTGAGCAACCTTTTCTGTCTGTGTGTCTTTGGAGATAGTGCAAAATGATCTAGTCCATGTGTAATTTAAAAGACATGCCAAAGTTCATGTAGAAAACTTCTCTAGAGAAGGCCATATTAAGGCTCTTTATTCTGAAGCAAAGCAAAAAAGGAATCGTGAACACTATTGTGATCAACTATATATTGCCTCTGGGGCCTTGAAAAACTTCATTTATTTTTTTTGAAACTCCTAAGCAAGTTCCCTTCCTCAAAAGCTAATTTAATGAGATCATGTGGGAAGGAGAATTTAAAATTATGAACAAGATATTAATATAATTTTTTGCTAATATGTTAAAGTCATGAAATTAGTAACTCATTTAATGTTATATTCCCATATTAGATCACATATAAAATATTCCCAATACAGACAAGTTTTCTCATGTAATAAGTGATCAAAAACTGTTCAAAAATTTACTTCATGCCTATGTTGTTAAATAGTGAGAACCATTAAGATTTCTTATTACAGTTTACTGGCAAGTGCTTGTGTGTATTCCTAAAATAGACGTGTTTTATTATCTTATTTCATGTTCCTTAACTATAAACATGGATGTACAATTTAGGTTTTTATTCTACTCTATTTTAGTATGCATGAGACAGTTTGGGTGTACATGTGATGGGTACTATGTTTCTGCAGTGCCAATAGAGGCCAGAAAGGGTGTTGGATGCCATAGAGTTGAAGTTCACAGATGATTGTGAGCCTCTGTGTGAATTCTAGGAACTTAGCATGGGAGTGCTTCAGAAGCAGTGATAGCTCTTAACCAGCGAACTCCACCCCTTTCTCAGGCTTTGACAGCAACCTAGTTAATGTTCAGCCTTTGCCTCAGTTACTAGCACTAGTAAGAATACTCTAGTTATCTTGGTAAAAAAACTACTGTCTCATAAAAATATCATTTAAAACTATCCACTCCTTTTGTCTCTGTGTAGTAAAGCTTATTTTAAAGTGAAAACATTTACTGACTCTACCGATTGTAGAAGCCACTTCACTTATTTGAGAAGACATAATGTGTGGGAGCTTCTGATGTCTTTCCCCCTGATCAATATAACAATATCATGGAATTTTATAATTTTTTATTGAATGTTTCTCCATTATAACATTTTTTGTTCTCAAATTATGCTTAGCAAAATTTCATGGCTGTTTACACATAATATTAATACCTTGATTTGAGAAACAGACAATAAAACTTCATTTTATAAAATGTCATTTGGTGCTTCCATTAATTTAGCCTATGTGAACATCAAAAGAAACTAAATAGTTAAGAAAAATCTGTTTTAGCTTTATAAGTACTTAGTATTGAGTCATAAATCATAAAAAAATCTTAATGTAATACATTTCTTCTCTTAGTTCAACATGATAATTTAATATTAAAGTAAGTACAATGCACTTTTTATGTTTTCATATATAATGCTTTAACATGAATTTATGAACCCTGTTTTTCATAAATTCAGGCATCAATCAATAGTTGTAGTTTTTATACCCTTAATTTTTTTATACCCTTCCTGTATTTCTAACAACATGTTTAACGTTGGTCACAAATCTATTTGTTCAGTATGTTCTTTACTTACCAAGTCAATTGTTAGTGAAAAAAATACACTGTGTAGAAAAAGAGAATGACTGGAAAATCAGAAATAAATGTAAAAACCATGATTATCAATTCCTCTTTTAACAAAACAATATCTTTTGCTATTTAAAGTTGTTAAAATATTTGGACAGAAAAATGCTCACAAACATTAAAAAGCTGTATTTAAACAAATACTGGATTAAATTTTATAGTAATGAATTCATAAACTAATGTTACTAGATCAATGGAAATTTAAACCTATGGTTCTCCATTTCACTTCCCCTTGGTGACAAACTTTAGGAAGTACAGTAAAGCAGTATTTGCTATGTCTTCTGTATAAAAATCAGACGCATTTCTCATAGGCACAGGTGTCCTGATAGGGAGATGCTTAAGGGACTGAGTAGTCATCCCAGTTTTATCTCTCCCTTGAGAACTGGAATCCCTGAATCTTTGCTCGGTGCTTCAATTATTTACTTCTGGGTCTCATACAAAATACACTTAGAAATTTGGAAACTCATTTGAGCACTATAATATGTTTTGGATTTTAATAAGCAACTGGTTACAACACAAATCTTCTCTTAAATAAGGCATCCCAAAAGCAACCCAGAAAAGCAAGTTCTTTTCATTTCTGGATGTGGCCCTAGAGATGATTTTTCTAAAACTTATAGCTTACACTTATAGAGTTTATTCTATATATTGTGCTCACAGAAGTCAAGTCATAATTAATATATTAAACTATATCTCTCATCTAATACCAAGAATGCAACTCAATATCAGTATCTGAACTTCTAAGCAGTCAGTTCAGGTTCTAAACAAACAATACCACAAAGACATGAACTGAAGGAAACAACCATTCTTTTACACAACTTAATTAAAATCAGTCTGAATATCATGCCAGACATCTGGCCATATATTTGTGGTTTTCTGCTGAAGCTCAAATGAGCAAGATTGGAATGCATAACATTCTGAAAAAAAAAACATATAAACGTAGTTTTCAGTTTTGAAAAAGAAATGTAAATGTTGCCCATGTTTGTAATACAACGTTAAACATCTCCAACTGGGAGAGGCCCCATGCCTCTCTGGGCAGAGTTCTGCACCATTTACTGAGCAGCAAAATTAGACCTACTGTAATTTGTCAAACTCTATAGGTTATTAAAGCATAAATTCTACATTTACATATCTATTCACAAATATTTATGAATTTTAAAAACTATGCCAAATAACACACATTTCAGCTGCATTCAAATTTGTAGAGAGGTTTAAATGTACAATGATTGATGTAGGATTGAAGAATTTTATAAGCTAGAAAGCCATTTTTGTTGATATTTATTTAGATGGTCAATTTTTTACTATTTATCTTCTGCAATAAATTTAATTTCAAATCACATATTAACGTATAGTCTAATTTCTATATATTTTATCAATCAAGCAATATTTATAAAGGATATGACATTTGGAAGAACATTTAATATATCAAGTTATGTTATGTTGAATTTCATCATCTGAATCCTATTTAAATTATAGTTCTTGAAAATTCCAAATCCAATAATTCTTGAAAATGTCACTTTATTGCTTTCCTTTAAAATTGTAATGATACAATTTAGTGGTTAATTAACATAAGGTAATAATATGTAAATTCTAAAATATCCCATACCAAAACAGCAAAGTGTGTATTACACATATTTTTTTCTGCAAATTTTTCATTCACAGCTACTTTATTTATGGACTTTAACTGGTGACAAAAAATGGCTCAAAAAAAATATCAGCTCCAAAAACGGACAAATGTGCAGCAAAGGATCATGAAAACATGCAGTGGTTTCATTAAATTAACAGCAATAAATAGAAAAATGTAACTAACGTATTACCAGTTTGTGCCATAAATTTAGCAGCATCAGCTTGCTCCTGAGGGACCCTTTTCTCATGGACAGATCGAGGTCGCTGACTTTTAATTGTATGATCTCCCATCATTCCAAATTCTAAAGACAGAATAAAGGTATATGAAAGCCTGCGTGTAGACATTTCTCACACATTACAACACTGTCCCATGCAATATGTTCCTACCCAGACCTACAAGTTATGGTTAAATACACAATTCTCACTTTTCTAGGGTGATCTGCTTGGACTATGTCTACACTTCATCTAGGAAACCTGCAATTGTGAACAGCTCTCAAGAAATAATAATAACAGTCAGTAAATAATACAGCCGATGTAAAGTCAACTCAAGAAACAGAATTTATTTTACTCTTCTGTGAAAATAACCTGAAGCTTTATATCTGAAGGAAAAAATGCAACCACACTGTTAACTATTGTTCCTGAGGGAATCCTGAATGGGTGTCTGCTGCCTATTGCCTAATATTATTTTACCCCCACAAGATCTCCAGCCCAGCTCTGTAATCTGACTTTCTATGGCATGAATTTCAAGATTGGATGATATTTTTTTCATCCAAAGGTGAGGCAGGCTTGGTGTGCCTCAGAGCGCACAAAAAATTGGTAGCCTTAGTAATTTTGATTCTGACCTTCCCTGATTTAACTAATTCCTTTCTCTCCCTAACTACAATGTTAAAGCAATGTTTTCATTTTAAAATTCTATTAAAAAGAGTCTAAGATTTTTGTTATTTAATTGTTCTATTATGAAGCTATTTATAAAGGCAAAAATTATCTGTATCTAGCAGATAATGAGAAAGGAACCAGGGGATTTAAAATTTGGTGTACTTTGTTTGAAAAAATAAATGTGCTTAAAGAGATTATATGCTGAGGACTCCCTATAAGTCTGTGCTTGCTGAACTGTTATAATGAAGTGATCTAGTAAAACCAAAGTCTAACATACTGAACATTTGATATCTCTAATTCCTAACAGTCTGGTAGGAAAAGTATAGTCCTAGCAGGAATGACATTATGGTTCTATCTCTTACATGACAACTGTTATTGATCTCTTGATGCTCAGTACTCAAAAACTGAGAATGAAATTTTGACCAATAGTTTTATTACTTAGCTGTTTTCTCATCGATTTTTAAATGTACTTATGCTAAAAATATTTGAAATGTATTTTGAAAGTGTCCATTCTACAAATCCTTACCTTTTATGTCAGAAAAACAGACTGACATGCTGTCTGTCCAATCAAAAATCCACACAATTATGTCTCAGAACAAACCAACTATAAGGAAATTCTTTCTAGATAGTTCACTATAGAGTTTACATTCTGATATGTGTGAGTGGCCTCAATATGTGTCTCTTTTTATCAATTTGGACAATATCAAAGAATAGAAAGTGGAAATATTTATAAAATATCACTATACTTGAGAAAATAAAATCCATCACCATTTTTAAATTTCTGTCAGCATTCTTTCATTCAACTCTGTGTAAACTATATGCTATGCAAACCATTTCTAACTGAGCTTATAAAGTGTCTAATTACTACTATATTTACTATTTAGAAATTTTTATCTGTAGTTATTCACTAGTATATATTTAAAACTATTATACAATTGAAATATCACTGTACCTCCAGCAGAAAACAAATACTGGTGACTACATTTTATTTACATTACATACTACCTTTGCACATAAAATTATAATTTAACTTGCATGTTGTGCAAGTTTTTAATCACTTTCAATATTTACCTCTGAGTATAACTCTTCCAGTTCAGTTAGGGACTCTACTGCTCACTCTAAAGTAGTTTGACACAATAATGCAATGGATGAAAGAAAATGTTTTTCCCATGGATGCAACTTTAAGTTACAAAGTAATGATAGAAATAATTTGATGGGAGAACATTCTTAATCTTAGTGGCAACAGGACAGTAATCTGTAATCTGTCACTCTCTCATCTACTGCAATGGTAAAGGGAGTATGATCCTGATGCTTCAGGTTGTCCGTTCACTACGGGGATAAGCTACAAATAAGCACACTAAATTGCTAATGATTTCTCCAATATAAACATAAGTTAAACAGCTATTTTTAAAATAGAATTTAGGCTATTATTTTATATTGTTGGCCAAGAGATTTCTATATGTCAAAATATTTATATTATCAATGATGTTTTAGTATTCAATGTTAGTGACCAGCTGCCACCAATTCTTAGGTCTATCTGAGTAATGATGCCTCATCCTTGGTTGCAACATTTAAATATTTATACATTTAATTATATCGTATACACAAAAGTTTAAAGTAGAAGTGTTGATTATTGTGGTAATATAATTTAACTAGAAAGTTTTTAAAGATCATAGTTATATTATTGTTTTTGTTTTGTAACAGAGATCAAATCCAGCTCTCTACCACTGAATCCCAAAATAACAATTAATATGAGTCCCTGTTATAGACAAATTACCAATAATATTTAAGATATACCATTATTTCCTTTCTTAAAAGGTAAATAAACACTATAGTGGAATTTAAAAATATTCTAGACATATTTATCCAGATTCAATTTATCATGGAAACTTAAACATACTGTTACCTAACCAAAAGAGTTCCTATGCAATGTATGCATTCTAAGATGTTAGAAAATATGCATCCCTTTTGTCTTAGTTTTAATAAATAGTAGGGTTTCATAGCAAACATTCCATAATCTTGCAATGCATTATTTTCTAAGCATTTATGTTGCCTTTACTTTCTTTCATGATGGCATTATCTTTGCTTCTAATAAAAATAGAGGCCAATCCCATCATTCAAATGTATGCGACAAAGCTGCTGTACTAATATGCTTTATGTGGTCAGTATCGCTTGTAGTATTGTGAGTTCTGGATAATCTAAAGTCATTGTGAATGGTTGATTGGTTCATAGTCATACAAGTCTGCATTGGCAAATATTATATACTACATTAGTTACACAAGGAAAAAAACCAAATAAAAACGATGATCTGCCTTGACGAAAGGAATGAAAAGCAGGTGGAAAATCAAATGAAAAAGTACAGAGTAATCGGGCATATATGTACATGGTACGTGGCTTATGGAAACAAAGTTATTTCCTTGATCTTTATGTGGATGGCGCTGATGAAGCGGTGAGTAAATAGCTCTTTATGTAGAAAAGCCAGAATGATTGAGGATGACTTGCAAGTTTTAGGGTTTTCTCCTAGTCCTTCACTGTGTTTCTTGCTAAAGGCAGGAGTTCCTGAAAGTTAAGTTATGAAGGAAAGATTTTGAAGGTCATTGCCCTCAAGTCTCAGCCTGTGACTTGAGTAAGTACACTATCCATAAGAAACAAATGGACTTCAACCTTGACTCTTGATCATCCATTACTAGTTATGGGAAGTTTGTTTGGAAAGCAAGGGAGACACTAATACATGATTTACTTTATAAAATCAAGTTAAAATGTGTCTACTCATTACTTGGCTATGTGTTTATTTTGATGATGCTAAGGAGCAGGCATTAATACTGTCATTTAATATACAGATTAACTTCATAACTTGCAGGCTTTTCATTTGCCTTTACACCAACAGCAACCTAATCTAGGCCATTATTGCTTCACACAAAGCCCCAAGAGTACTGCCTGACTTATGCTGTACAAATGGTACTGCTGCTTGCCAGGAAACGAGACCTTTGCTAAAGGTTTCCTCTGCTGGAAAGGTCTGCTCCTATAGTGATTCTATTCTAAAGCCTGTCTCCAATTTCAACTTCAGCAATAGCACAAGAAACCACTTTCAGTGAGATAACCCAGTCTCAAAAGATCAATCATGGTATGCACTCACTGATAAGTGGATATTAGCCTAGAAACTTTAAATACCCAAGGCATAATCCACATATTAAATGATGTCCAAAAAGAATGGAGGAGTGGCCCCTAGTTCTGGAAAGACTCAGTGCAAGAGTATAGGGGAATTCCAGAACAGGGAAGCGGGAAGGGGTAGATGGAGGAACAGGGGGAGGGAAGAGGGCTTATGGGACTTGCGGGGAGTGGGGACCCAGAAAAGGGGAAATCATTTGAAATGTAAATAAAAATAAATCAATAAAAAAGATAAAAAAGAATAAAAAACAAAACAAAACAAAACAAAAAATGAGTAGTCTTTGTCATCTTGAAATACTGATTTGCCTACTACCACCAAAAAATTTGTATCTTATTTCTATTATATAGATAAAATTTGTATAGTTTATGTCTTATTTTTCCTATCACATATTGTATTTTTCACATATCCTATGTTTGAGAAAGGATCACATTAACCCCTGGCTGTCCTGGAACTGGTTATGTAACAAAGGATAAATTGAACTCTGCCTCCGAACATCATACCCAGCCCACACAACACAATGTTAACACAACTAGAAAAATTAAATGGGATTTTCCTTATCAAAATGTAAGCAGGAGAAAATATCAAATATATTGCTTGTTGGCAAGTGAAAAAGTCTATAGTTTATTTGCCATAAGAGAGTGCTAAGGGCCAACAGCTATTGAATTTGACATTTAGTTTCAGATTAATTGGAAATAGATGGCACAATGATTTTGCGATGTAAAGATATTTTCTGCACAATAAAGTTGCAAAATATTTAGACGATAAAGAGAAAAGCCGAACACAATTATTAGGATGTAATTTTTGAAATTTGAGATTGTCTAATTTTCTAGCTCTTTGTAATATATACAAAGTTTATACTTACATATTGTCATTTCAAAAACATTTGCTAAGTGCTTATATATCCAAAATTTCATGAAAAGACAGAAGGGGAAAGAAACAACTACTGAAGTCTTCCCAATGCAAAGTGTTCCTAGAAGTAGCACACATTATCAAAGACTATAATTTTTAATTATACAAATTACCTAAAATAACATATAGTGCTTTAACAATACTTCCTATTGGTTATACCTATTTTATTTTCCTAAAGAAGACAAAGGACAGAATCAATGACTAGTAAATAACTTAAAATGAACTCAAGAGTGAACTCTGCAAATAAATTAATAAACACTATAAAATATCTAAATAAAAAAAAGCAGCAAATCAAAACACAAAAACGAATGAAGTAAATGTTGTCCATGATGCCAGATACTGTCTTAAGGAAACAGACAGGCCTCAGAAGTTATCAGGAAGCTTAGAGCTTTGGTCAGAAGATGCATAGATTTGAAGACTACTTTCTTCTATGTCGTCTGTGCTCGCTTGTGTGTATTTATATGTACTATGTGTCTGCACTACCTGCAGAGTCTAAGAGAGAGCATTGGATCCCTGGGAACTGTAGCTTCAGACAAATGCAGGCTGCTGTACTGGCTGCCTCGCCAACCTATTTCCAGGCCCAGCCCTGAGTAACAGGGGTCCTTTGTTAGGCCTTTATGTGTGTGCTGTGCATGTGAGCAAGGGTCTTCTTGCTTGCTCACAAGCACTGTAAGGACTGAGCAGCAACAATGAGTTTCTTTATAGAAGTCTATTCTCTTTTGTTTGTTTGTTTGCTTTGCATTTTATTTTTAAAAGGCAAGCTTTAATTTGATATTTTGTTAGCTCTTATCTTTGTATACATTACGGTGATATGCATTTTATTAGAAATTATAGCTAAATTATTCTCCTGTGATTTCATATTATAGCTCATATAATATGGTACTTTTAAATTTACTGAGCTATTTCTCATTTATTATCCTAACAGCGAGCCATAGAAAAATGTGATTTAAAGCAATGTTACTACACAGAGACTTATAGGCAATTTTATAAGCTATTCCACAAACAATTACATTATTTATGGGAATTATCTAATAAGATGTTCCAAAAATAGTGTATTATTTTATAAACTATTATGCCTTATTGATACGATATTCATAGAAGGTAAATGTTATCCAAATTTAAAATACTATGTAAATAGTTGTTTGACCAAAAGTAAAAGTAAATGTATAAACTATAGGTAATAAATGAGATACCTTTTTTTTTTTACAGATAATATGAATACCTGGGCCTTGAGTTAGCAAGTGTGAGGGGTTGCTTTACTCCCTGAAGGTGAGAGAAGGTTCTTTCTTAGATGTGTGTGTGTTTTAAACCTTATTCAATATATTAATGAAGAGATGTGTTTTTGGAGGGCTGAATGAGTGGCTCTTGTCATGTCTCACCACCAACCCTCGTATTTTTATCACTGCCAGATACTATTTTAACTTAAAGCAGTGCCATTAGCACACAGTTACTAAAAGAAATATCAGGCCCAACTTTCTTAGTGAAAATGATTCTAAGACGTAGTATCTGTGATTTCTAAAATAGCCAGGGCACTAATTCAGTATTTTCTTAGTCTTGCGGGTCATTTTCAGGAAAACAACAACAACAACAACAACAGAACACAGTGAACAAGGTTACATTTCTCTAATGCATCAGCTATTCTTGCCCTCAGTTAACATTCAGTCAAGTAGCACTCCTTCCGTGGTCGATGTTAGCAAAATCCAATTCTATGTGGCCATCTAAAAATGATGCATGGTCCCAAAACAGAGGCTAGCATGCTAAAGAAAGTGAAGGCCCCTTTAACTGGCATGAAATAGATGAAGAGACAAAGAGGTGGGTAACTAGGAAACACATCTCATGTCTCAGAACACCATGCCTGCACTTGGTGTGCATTCTCCAGGTTCTCTTTATGTTCTAAAATTACACTTAGTCTGAATTCTCAGGTTGGGATTAAGTTGGGAAGTGTATGAACTCTTTCGGCAAACCAACAGGCCCAGACATTTGATCAAGTCTGAGTAAATGACTCGTACTTACACTCAGTTTTCATACATGTGATTTTTTCAGTACATTATTTAGTAGTTTCAAATATTATTCATCTAATCAGTATTTTCAGAGTTCTCTTCATCCATTTCTAAGTAATGATGTAATATGTTTATTTTCTGCAAAAACCTAAGATTTCACAGTTTATACTTTAGTAAATACAGCAAATATACTCCTATAAGCTTCTCTACTGAATGGTGATTTTCCAGAGTGGAAAAGGTTTCCAAATGTCTTTGAGAATTGCTGATTTTCACTCATTCAATAAACACAAAATGTGTAATGATTTCACCACATATGAGATTCTAAATACTGAAGCTATGACAGAAAATGAGAAAGATCATTTTATATGTGTGAAAGAGGCTTTAAGATTACTCCTCTAATAGTCAGATTTAAGTCATAAATCAGGCTTATGACTTAAAATATATAAGTATTAATTTTTCAGGTTAGCCCATCAGAAAAGTTAATTATCAGTGATCATATCTATTCAGAATAAATTTTAATTGATGCTTTAGTTTATAGATTGTTTTATCTAAAGACCATGCAAATGTAAACCTCAACAATATTATTTGATGTCTTTGTTAAGTGAATATTTAAATTAAACCCCTGGGCATGATATTCATATCCTCACATTTCAATTACCTCTTTTATTCTTCTGATTTTGTACTAGTTTAGTCTTCTTAAACCTCATAAGAAAACAGGTTTCCTTCTCATTTCTTATTTTTTTATAATTTAATTATTTTGTTTCTAAAAAATACACATGGAAGCAAAGGTATACTTTAATAAAGTTGGGCATAGTGATACAACTTTGTAATCTCAGTACTTAGGATTTTAGGTCAAGAGATTTACAAGTTTGAGGCCAGCCTAAACTGAATAGTGACTTTAACACATGGTGGGGTTGTGTAGAAAGAACACATCTCAGACAGAACAACAGTAAAAAAGGATTCTGTATTCTTAGATATTTGGGAGATTGAGAAAGGTAGATAGGAAATTAAGTCAGATGGGACAAATAAATGATGTTCTGTCTCCTAATGAAAAATAAAGGAAAGCTGTAACTAACTGCTAGATGGTGGAGGGCCTATCTTCTTGAAGCCATAGGTTCAATACAGGTCTGAAAACAAAACACAATAGCTTGTATCTATTGAAGAAATGATCTGATATCATTTCTTCAATACCTTTATATGTATGTCACATATATGCAAATATATACATATATTTTTAACATACATATATGTGTGTGTGTGTGTACTATAATTAGCATGTAGCATAGAAAGGGAAAACAAGCATTGCCATCTTCTTGGTGTAATTGAAGCTTAGGAATGTTCAGCATCCCTGACTTGGTTAGTGCTTTCGCACTGACTCCAGCTCTGTCTCACACTGGGTACCACTTTTACATTGTTGCTCCCTGTATCTGCTTTTTAAGCCCTTTGCTGTGCATTTAATCTTGTACCCAAGTATAAACAGAATGAGAGTTTAAAAAAATCATATTTGACCTTCTGATTCTTAATAGGTGTGGTGGTTTGAATAGGAATGGACCCTATAGATTCATGTATTTGATTGCTTAGCCATTGGGAGTACAACATAAGAGATGATCTTGCTGGAGAAAGTGTTTTACTGTGCAGGCAGGCTTTGAGGTCTTATACGGTGAAGCTATGACCAGTGTGGTATACTATCTCCTTTGGTTTCCTGAAGATAAAGATGTAGAACTCTCAGCTCCAGCACCATGTCTGCTTGTGCACTTTCATGCTTCCTGCCAAAGAAAATGAACTCAAGCCCTGAAACTGTAAGCCAGCCCCAATTAAACATTCTCCTTTATAAGAGCTGTGCTTGTCATGGTGTCTTTTCACAGCAATAAAACCCTAATTAAGATAATAGGAAATTTAAAATGATTCTGCTTATTGCATGGATTAAAAGGTTAAACCTACTTTTACCATGTATGGGTTTCTCTTTATTAAGCCTCCATACTATTCCAGTTCTCTGCCTTTGTAATTTCTTTTAGATTAATTGATATTCTGAGCCTGTTTTTCCCCTAGAAATTTTAATTTAGATTTTCAAACTATTGAATACTTGTTTCATATGCACAAGATAATAAATTTTCACTTTATTGATATCTGTAATAAGCACCTATGCTATCACATACAAAGCCAGAAATGTATGTTTGTGGTCCCCTCCTCTGCCATGAAACCGCATGCAATGGATAGGGAGGAAAGACTGTAGAGGGAAGGAAACAAGAACAGATTCAACTGAGTCCACATGCAAGGAGGGCTCATACGGGCTCACAGAGCTGAAGCAGTAATCCTAGAGCCTGCGATGGTCTATGTATGATATGTCATCTGCATATTTGTACTGGTTGTTTAGCTTTGGTGTTTTTGTGAGACATCTAATAGTGTGAGTAGGACTGTTTTTGACTCTTGCCTGATCCTGGGAGTTTTCCTTCTACTGGGATGCCATGATATGGGTTTATGTCTCATCTTGTTATACTGTGTTCAGTTGATATCCCTGGGAGGCCTGCCACTGAGGAAGGGCAGTGAAGATTTGGAGGAGTAGAGGGAGGTGTGGTTGCAGTCAGGCTGTACATCATGAAGGAATACATATATATGTATATATGTATATATATATATATATATATATATATATATATATATATATATATATATGTACATGATATATATGTATATGTGTATGTATATATGATGTGTACATGTATATTTACATATATATCACATATCACATGTATCAATAATTTAAACTATTAGATATGGATTCATTTATTTTTCTTGAATCCATTTGGCAATTCATTTTGATTTTCCATTTCAACATTAGGGCTAGAAATATAATACTAAAAATTATTTTTTCCACTAAACTTTTAAGATAATTTTATCCTGATCAGTTTCCAAAGAAACGGTTTCTCTTGCTGAAAGCATTTTAAAGATGGTGCTGGGAACTGGATTAGAAACCTATAACATGTTGAACAAAACCCCTCATCACCAGCCAAAACCCCAGGCATTGGAATTTTCCTTTTATCCACGTCGATCTGAAACATTGCCAGCATAGGTCTAGGGTATTCATCAGTATGTTCACTAGTTAACTTTCCCATTCCCTCTTTTTTTTTTTGCCTTTTATGTTGCTGGGATTTTAAATACCTCTAGTCTATTTTTATGCCAGCCCCTGGACATTTATTAAGAATTTGCTTTGTGGATATTTAGTTGGTGATTTCTGATTATCAAAGAGCGAATATTGTATATTGTAAGAAAATATTGTATATTGTAAGAAAATCTTTTCTTCTCATTTCATTCTCTGAACAATCCTTGCAGTAGCAAATGTCTACACCACTATGGTTGGGTTTGCTTCCACTCACCCAAGAACATCAAGCAAGTGGCTTCAGACCTTCTGTCTGAAGTAATAAAAGTGAGTTGCCTCTAAGAAACTGTCATGTTCATCTTGAGCCCTTCAGCCTTTGACATCCTTCTGCTTTTCACTTTCCTTATCACACCACCTTTCTTGCAAAGCTCACCTCCCTTGGCTTGTAAGGCTAGCAGACTTCTCTTCCTCTTCAAGTTCCCTGCTGTAACTGTCACTGCCTAGGTGATTCTTCGTCCACTACATAATGAGCTTTCCTTAGGTTGCCCGTCCACATTGCCTCCCTCAGTAATCCCACTCAACCCTACACAATCAAATATAGCTTCGAAGTACACAAAGGACTTTGATGTCGGTAAGTCCACCACTATCTTCCAGACTAGCCATTTAAGTATTGGTATATTCTGTATGCAAACTTAGTATTTATCAAAGGAAGATAATTATTTCTCTTAGGACAGCTGTTTTAGTTTTATGTTTAAAATTTTGGCCCAAACAAACTTTCAGTTCTCCAAATGAACACATGATAAAAAAAAAATAAGTAGCAAAGTGAAAATAAGATGAGCAGAGATCGCACAGATAACACCTCAAGATTGTCAAAATATCAAGCTAGACCATTAGTGCATTTATAGAAGGCATTAGATCTTAATATGAAAAACTGAAGACATAAAGGTTGTTTTGCTTAAGACAAGAGTAAGAACTGTAAATTAGCTACAGCCACCAGTCAAAGTCAATAGGGCTCTGGGGATAGTTAAGAAAGGAAATAATATTAAGAAATCTTTACGAAGAGTGAGAGGGAGGTGGAAGAGTCTAGAAAATAAAAATAGAAGTTCCTCCCTGAACTTCAAAAAAGATGCTGAAAAAAAGATACTTCAATATATCCATATTTATGTCTCTCAACACTTTCCATTCCAATCATATATTGCATAAAATCTCCTTATCATTGGGAAGGAATGAGAAGTAGGGATTAAAGGAACAGTAGGAGAAAGTAAAGAGAAATGCCACAGAAGCAAAATAGAAAGCAACAAGAGAAAATTGAATGCCTATATACTGGGTGATGAGGACAGGTGGACTGGCTGTGTCTGTTCCCACAAAGAAGCTTCTGTAATTAAGAGGAATTTTAATTTCCAGTTATCAATTATAGAGCAGTGAAAAGCATTTCTATAAGTTGTAAGGCTGAAGCAACTGTGAATAGCATAGAGATCTCAAAGTGGGTAAGAATCATATAAAAATACTACCCTTTGGGGAACTGAAATTGGTAACATTCACTAACCATGACAGTAAAATAGTGAAGATGTTTGCATGTTTAGAAACTAATTATGTAACAGAAAGATTCAAAATAAAGCACGAATGTCCCAAAGTTTGCAGGAGATATTATCATTCATAGTTGTTAACATTAAGAAGTGAGAGAAATAAATATGATCCTGTTCTTTGTGAGAAAGTCTTCCTGTGGGTTATAATTAAAAACTTACTTCATCTGTCATTTTTCCACTTACTTATAATCTCACTTGAAATGAAGACATTGGGTATATATTATTACATGCCAGCATTTTAAATACAGTTGGGACACATTGGTTTTAAGACAACTTATTGAATTTTAAAAAAAAATGTGTTATCATTTTAAGACTAAAGCGTAATGGCAAAGTTACATGTCAGCTATAGTGAACTATAGTTATTTACATTTTTAAATGAATGCATAAAATAAAGAACTTTTAGACCATCTAGCATGTGGCTGTAGTATTTATTATGTGTATATTAATAAACAAAATGTGTGTGAGAGGAAAGGTATTCAGAGAATTGAAAAGGTAAAAGGAATAGTGTAGGCTAGCTCAAACAATGTATTTCAGTGAAAAGGTGATTAAAGAAATAATATTGTGGACAAAGATGCAAAATCACCATATACAATAAATTCTGATAAGAAATATAGAATTATTTAAATTATGAAATCTCAAAGCATTGAATTATAAAGATCAGTGTTATCCATAAAGATTCTTAATAGTTCATAATGATTAAGAACTCATTATATTTTGCTGGGAAATAGCTAACCTAAATTAAAAGAAGGAGTAGTAATAAACTATATGTTTTATTTAAAAAAGTGCTAAGAAAAATATAAGTCAAATGAAGGATTGATTTTGAGCTCTGGAAATTTGTAAGCAGAAGACATAAGATAATGAACAGCATTATTATCTCTAGGTAGATTTATCTTTAACTCCTGGGTTTGCCAACATTCATACATTGCTAGCAACTCCTTGTCCTCTCAACTTTAAACTGACATCTTCTCATGTCACATAGCTAAACTTGTCAGTGGCTCCTTGTTTCTGTCATTCCCACTCCAGCCTGAAGCCCAGGGATCCACGACTTTCCCTCTTGTTTCCACGACCCCCATCAACAACACTACCCTCACCACTATCATCCCCACTAACACAGTTCACTCTGCCTAAAATCCATTTGCACACAGCAGGCAGACAGGCTTTGTTTGTGTGGCTTCTTGCATTTAAAGCATAATGCAAACTCTTTGAGCCGCAAAGCAAGCAAGCAAGCAAGCAAACAAACAAACAAAAAACCAAACAAAAACAAAAACAAAAACAAAACAAAACCCAAACTTGTTCTAGTTGCTTAAAATGCATGACTCATACATCCATTGTGCAAATTTTCTAACATTCGAAAATTTATAATAATTGCATGACTTACGATTCTTACTCAAGCTAAAGCCCATTCTCCTTTAGTGACCCTCCCTGACTACCAAAACAAAGTACCTATTCTCTAATTCTCCAGGTTCCAAATATAAGTCTATGGAATAAACTTTATTTTTTAAAGATAGTTTTATTCACCAACATACTAATCTCTGAGAGTCATAAGAGTAGAAATTTTATTCATTGTATTTCTCAGTATTTCAGATCACAAAGGGGATTAAAAATATTTTGGAAAGAGAAAGAAGGAACAGAGATGGGGTAAAGGGTAGATCATTTTTATTGAACAATGGCACCACCTAATTATACTCACTGTATGCATATATTCTATCTATATATGTTCAATTCCTTATTCCTTTTCAAATATTTTTTTTATAATGTACAAATTAGTACTGAGCTCCATAATTTACAGTGTTTCTATACTTACTGGTCAGTAGTTTACTTTTCCAAATTTCTTCCTTTCTTTCTTAAATAAGATACTTTGTTTTAATTATGTAAGTGTACACACACACACACACACACACAGAGAGAGAGAGAGAGAGAGAGAGAGAGAGAGAGAGAGAGAGAGAGAGAGAGAGAGATTACTGCGGTTACCTACAGAGAAGAAAAGAGCACATCATATTTCCTGGAACTGAGATACAGGTGTCTCTGTGAGGTGCCATGTGAGGTTCAGAAGTTACTTTTCAAAATTTCTTCCTTTCTTTCTTAAATAAGATACTTTATTTTACTTATGTAAGTACTTACTGTACTTACTAAGTGACATAGTACTTTAAGTCCTAGCCAGAGCAATCAGGCAGCAAAAAGAGGTCAAAGGTATAAAATTGGAAAGGAACATGTCAAACTATCACTATTTGCAGATGATATGACAGTATACTTAAGCAGACCCAAGACTTCCACCAAGAACTCGTAAAGCTGATAAACAACTTCAGCAAAGTGGCTGAATATAAAATTAACTCAAGCAATTGACACACACACACACACACACACGCATACACACACACACACACACAGAGAGAGAGAGAGAGAGAGAGAGAGAGAGAGAGAGAGAGAGAGAGAGAGAGAGACACTCATCACTGCGGTTACCTACAGAGACGAAAAGAGGACATCATATTGCCTGGAACTGAGATACAGGTGTCTGTGAGGTACCATGTGAGTTTCAGGAACTGACCAAGGACCTTTTAACACAGGAAGTCACTGTGAGATGTGCTGCCTGCCAGACCTGATGAGAAGCTGCCTCAGACGGAATTTGTCTTTGTTCTGCAGAGGAGCAGTGGTTGGTGTCTGAGCAGTTGGACTCCCTGATTTCTCAAAGACTTGGACTTCCAGCCTGCTTGATTGTGACAAAGTGAGTTGTTTCCCAGATTTCCTATTTGGCTTTAGGTGTTTGGCATTTACTAGTTGAATTCATTGATTATATATTTGTTTTTGTTTCAAAATTTGAACGTATTTTATATTCCTTAATTGTACATGCAATGGACCAATCAAGGCTCAGAAAAACCCAGTGTTTGGGTTGTTTTTATTTTTTTATTTCCCTCTTTCCTCAACAACTATACAAATTCTTTTCATGGTTGTTATCAAATAGCCAAAACCACTTTACCTATGAAATGAAGAGCTTATTCAAGCTTAGAGTCACAAAGGCATGCGGCATCATAATGGGGACAACTCATGGGATGGATGTCAGGAGTGTGAAGCAGTTGGTTAGATGGCTTTTGCCATCCTCTCTTCTTCCAGTCATCTAAGATTTTCTGCCATTTCCTATCTCCAAGGGTTGTGCAGTGTCTCTAATATCACGACCTGGTGGGGACCAAGTATCCAAACAAATGTGACACTTGGGGACATTCCACATCAAATCTGTTCCATGGACCCTTGCGACCTCAATAATATGAATAAATGCAACAGGGCTAGAAAGATGGCTCAGTGGTTAAAAGCATTGACTACTCTTCCAGAGGTCCTGAGTTCAAATCCCAGCAACCACATGGTGGCTCACAACCATGTGTAATGGGGTCTGATACCCTCTTCTGGTGTGTCTGAAGACAGCTACAGTATACTCATATAAATAACATAAATATCTTAAAAATAAATACATTCTAAAAAAAGATTTTAAAAACTGAATAAATGCAACAGGAAAACAAAACAGATCAAAACACACAAAACACAACACACACACACACACAAACACACAAAATCATTAACAATGAAGACATCTCTCCAGTCCACAGGACTGTTTCCTCTCTACTCTTCTGTTGTTTATTCTTTTCTACATCTTTATTTATTTTTTTTTTTTGCCTTCAACATAATTTAAATTTATGTCTTTTCCTAGCCATATAACCAACTGTTCTGGATATGTTTTTAAAAATATTTTATGTATAGTTAAAAAATATGGGTACACAGGTTAAATGTAAATCTGAGACTGAATGCCATGCCTGGTCAATCCAGAGAGAGCATCAGATTACCTGGAACCCCAGTTACTAGGAGCCCCCTGAAGTCCCTCGTGGGAACTGAACTCTGGTATATCCCACATGGTCAGTCCTCAGGCTTGACTGCTGCCCCGTCTCTACCCAGACCCTCTGAATACCATTGTTTTTATGTTGCATCTGCTGATTCTTCCACATTTTAAAACATTTTTCAAAATCGAAATATTTTGTTTCATTTAATTTTGTTGCTTGTAAGGGGTCATCTTATACAGTATGACTGCCCAGATTGCCACACACTCCCAAGGGACCTCACTCTTAAATTTGCAAGTGGGCCTTTCGTGGTAATACATTTCTTGATTCACGTGTTGTTAGAGGATGAAGTTACATATTCACTCTGAACAGCTTGATGTTATGCTCTAATGTTTACTTATACTTTGAGTTTTATAACTGTTCAAACTGCAGTATAACTAGAATATTTTCCATTCTGGTAGGCACAGCAGTTTAGTGCCATCTTAATTAGTTTGCCATAATACCATTTCTATTTTATATAAGCCATCGGTGGGTTTTAAATAGATTATAGGTTGGGTCCAGCATGACACACTAATACCTGTTATTTCTGAAAATTAAAAGAAAACAAGGAAAAATTAATCCAATTGCTGTGAAATCGCATACAGTATGATTGATTGCATACTGACATTAACAGGAAGTTGGATCACAGATTCTGTAGAATGTAAGTTTTGTCCTTGTTCATTTTGCAGAATTTCTATCTGTAATCTGGATGCACAGCCAGTGCATGCTTTTGTGTCGGGTAGATCCAAATATAATTAGTATAGAATGAGGTGGCTGTCTGTTCAGAGACTTTCCATCTCAGCTGTAGGTTGTGTCTATGGATTGTGTAGGTTTTTATTTCATCTATCATGGGGAGAAGACTATGCTAAATTAAGTCTCATGATGTGAAGCCATATTAAGATGCTTTACTGGAGAGTGATGTTCACAGCCATCTTCCCTGTTGTTTCCACCATTGTCAACCAGATGCTTTTGTAATTTTGCCTCAACTGGGGATGTCTTCATTGACATGGATGAGATAAACTTATATTTCAAAAAAAGCATTTAAAAGTGTGAGCATTGAACTACCTTAGACTCATTTTGGAAGAAGCTCAGAAATAAATAGACATATAATATATTCCTTATACATATAAGGATAAATATCCATATCCATATATATTTCATATATATAAGATATATCTATATCTGTACCTAGCTATCTATATCTAGGTAGATAAATAGATAGATAGATGGATGGATGGGTGGATGGATGGATAGATGGATGGATGGATAGATAGATAGATAGATAGATAGATAGATAGATAGATAGATAGAAGTTACTGTGAGGGAATTGGCATTAATCTTTGATCTAACAATGGTTTTAAATTCTAACTTTAGTAAAGGAATATAACTGCCAAAGCAACGCTGAATTCTTCTCAGTAAATGGCTGAGAAAGAACTGAACTCCGCAGCACACAAATAATCTGTTAATGACTTAAAAAGGTCACAGTTGAATCACATAAGAATTTAATTTTTCTATGTGACAGTACTCAACATTTTGCTCAAAGCCTAAGGTTTCAAAGAACAAGAATTTCCCATCACACCAAAGCACTAGAATGAGCTCCAAAACAATCCTGGAAAAATGTTCTTCCAGACATAAAAAAAAAAAAAAAAAAAAAAAACGAAAGAAAGAAACACAAGCAAGTACCACATGATGGTTGGCATTTTAGAATGACCTTTGTGTAGAATAAAAAGTCATTTTCCAAAAAGCCAACATTCAAACTTTCCCAGAAACAAATTTGCAAATGAATAGACATTATGAGTTATAAAAGGAATTACGGCCCTTGATATATTTTTTTGCCAACATTACTGAAAGTCAGTAAAGTGAAGTGCCCAGATTACATACAACTGCCCCATCCACCTCCACATCCTGTCCACAACATTGATTTGACAACTCTGCAGAATTTTCACAACTCTGCAATATTTTTAAAGCTCAAAACCTTCTTTCACAGTCTTATGTAATACCAAACATTTCTGTTACTGGTATCCAGACTGTCTCACTAAGTTTAGTAATTTCAGCATCCAAATCTGGTCTCTGGTTCTCTGTCTTGACCTTGATGCTGCCCTATGATTCCACACTGATTCTGCATAAGCTTCCTCTGTTCTTCCAGAAGTGGATGGTCTCTGTACAGGGTGACCAGGTTCAACTGCTCCCACCTTGAGACAGAACAGTAAGTGATATCATGCCACGCAGGACAATGTTACTGTGAAAATGGTCATCCTAAACGAAAATCACACCTCACAGAGATGCTAACATTTCCTTCCTTCTGCTCTTAAGAGAGGACTGTATTGGTTTTTTTTTTTTTTGTTTTTTTTTTTTTTTTTTTTTTTTTGCTTTCATTTGTCACTGTTGTTGATGGAATGACACAATTTTTGAATTTCATCTATTTTTGCACGCATGTGCTGTTGTCAGTCTCCTGGATTTGCAAATTTGCAAAAAGGTTCTTAAGGGAAATATGGAAAATGTAAAGAATGTATGCATCTACTACTAATACAATGTAAATTATTCTAGAGTATAAATAATTATAAATCTTTAACACATTGTTGATTTTTCAGTAGCGACTTTTTAAAAGAAAATTTATTGTATTTATTTACATTCCAAATGTTGCACCCCATCCAGGTCCGTCCGGGTCCCTGCTCCCAGAGTTTTTCACTCCCTTCCCCCTCCCCTCGGCCTCTGAGAGGGTGCCAGTAACAACTCTCAAAATGGTAATATTTAACCTAGTCAATCATTCTCTTGAACATGAATAAAATAAAAGAGGTGTGTCTAATATGTATGATTATTTGTTAGAGAAGTTTTCCATACCAACAAATGGCAAGAAAAACAAGAACTACAATAAAAATGAAATTAATTTAGAAAATTTGTTTTCCAGGATAGCGTAAGAGCTAAGAAAATGCTCTTGCAGTTCAAAAAATTGATTAAACTAAAACACAAAGTTTATAGAGGGACCCGTGGCTCCAGCTTCATAAGTAGCAGAGGATGGCCTCCTCAAACATCAATGAGAGGAGTGGACTTTGGTGCTGTGAAGGCTCAATGCCCCAGTCTAGGGAAATGCCAGGTCAGGAAAGTGGGGTGGAGCAGGGTTGGTTAGCAGGGGGAGGGGTGATGGGATGGGGGGTTTTCAGAGGGGTAAGGAGGAAGGGGAATACCATTTGAAATCTAAATAAAGCAAATAGCTAATAAAAGAAAAATAAATAAAAGATAAAAATAAAACAAAAGACTATTAATGTTGTGTATTTATATACTTTAGTGCTTTTAAAGAATTCAAAATGATTATTCATAATGACGATGTATCATTGTAAAACAACTGTAGTTCTGCGTAATTCTAGAGCATTTCAGTGAGGACAATTGCATTTGGGTTTCCACATGGATGCTGAAGGCAACGGTCAAGTTGTTTTCTTCTATAATTCTGTGAAAAGAAAGGCGCAAACTGGGACAAGGGCTGGAGGAAAGATTAGAACAGAAGGTTTGGGGAACTTTTTAACCTAATTCGGAAAACTCATTTACAGTTTGTACGTAATCAAAGCACTGCTGTGGAGCGAGGCAACATGGGGCTGGTCTTCCTTCCATGCATTCTGGGGTTGGGAAGGCTGTGGATGGAGGTCAGGGATCAGCCCGAAGCAGGCTGACTCTCAAGTAGGACACAGGTAGCCTGCTTGACTGACCAAGCAGAAAGAGAAGTCTGCTAGTGTTGCAGGTGCTACCAAAATAAGAAAAACCAAATTCTGCTCTAAACTATATCAATCTGCAGGCAACGATTCAACTTTTCAGTCCACAATTAAGTATCACTGTTTAATCCTGATTGAGAGTAAACAGTGATGTTTTATATTATTAAAGGAACAGACTTATTAATATTCACAGAAAAAAGGCTCTGTGTGCATGTGATCTACCAAAAGAATGAGAATACCAGTAATAATAAAAACCAGAGGCTTAAGGGAGACTCTAAGTACACTAAATGGTTACTTTTTATTGTTAGGAATAATGCTTTATTAAATCACAACATGGTTTCAAATCTACTGTTCGGGTTATCCATGCAAATATAAAACTTAAGAATTATTCACAGACCAGAAATATAGGACATTGAGGACAACCCACTGATTTAAATAAGCTCCTCTCTTCTCTCTCTCTCTCTCTCTCTCTCTCTGTGTGTGTGTGTGTGTGTGTGTGTGTGTGTGTGTGTGAGAGAGAGAGAGAGAGAGGGAGAGAGAGAGAGAAATATATGATATATGGTATACCTACATGCATTTTTGAGATCCTGTACATTTGGAGTCAAAAGTCCACACTCCGCATCTTTCTCTGCTGCTCTCTGTCATATCTTTCAAATTTGATTTAGTTGATAAACAGATCCTATCAAGTTTTTCTGAAGCTACAATGGTAAACCATCAAGAGTTTCCTGAATACCAGGTTGCAGTATTGCATTGTGTCCCTAGGATCATTTTATTTTAGCATGGATCGATTTTTTTTCATTGTTTAGATTCAACACAGCCATATCACCAGGGTTTATCATCTACAGACATTTTGTGTGAAATAATTATCCATTTGAATAAGTGAAATAAAAACTACAGGGGGGAAACCTCTTGAATAACCATAAGGGAAATATCCTTTCTGCTTGTCAGTTCTGCTTTCTAAAAGAAAAAAAAGCAGCATTTACTATTTTTTAAAAGTCTGCATATTTTGATAAAAAGGTCAATTAACACGAAGAACACACAAAAGAGCCCTCATCGTTTTAAGTCTAGATAAGTGCAATGCCTGATTATTATTTAGAAAGCTATTTAAAGCAAGGGGTGGTATTGGAGGTGATTATTTAAAAAGTTAGTGTTAGCAAACTGTTACAGAGAGAGATGGCTCCAGCAGAAAGCCCTTGTGAAGGCTTGGTCCAGTGCCCTCCTCTTGCTTTGGAAGGCATGGAATTATTTTGTGCCTCACTCAGTTTTCCAATTTCTATATGTGCATGTTTCAAAATCGTTAGTAAGAAACACCTAGTAGCCATTTCCCATGTGCACACAAAGATCTAATCCAGACACACTGAATCTGATTCTCTACTTGATGGAAGCAGAGAGTCATGAGGGCCTCACTGAGGTACCGTCACTTCCACAGACATCATCGAATACACTAAGTCCTCCTACCATACCCATCAAGTGACACGGTCTCTCGCAGAACCCTGAACTGTGATTTTTAGGATGATTTTGTCATGCACGATTACCTTTCTTCTTACTGTCTGTGACTAGGAAGCCCCACACCTGGTTATATGACATGAAAACATTTAAGCACGGATTAGTCCTGGCTCAGGCCTGAAACATGATTCATTAGAAATCATAGGTCATACTGGAATCACTACAGGATAAAGCAACCATTTTGCAGAGGAATGAGATGCTCTCTATATCTGTCTGTGAGGGTGCCTTAGCTGTAGCCCTTCATTGGAACTTACTATATGTGCATGTCTCAAAATCGTTAGTAAGAAACACCTAGTAGCCATTTCCCATGTGCACATGAAGATCTAATCCAGACACACTGAATCTGATTCTCTACTTGATGGACTCTGGGGTGATGCAGGCTTAGCCAGCACCAGGTCACTCATAATGGCATCACGAGAGATAATAAGCCTTATCCATATAAAACTTCATCCAACGTCTATGATCCTGTTGTCTATATAAGCATTAGAATAATTGGCAGTACAAATAATCTTTAGACACGTGTAACAAAAATAGAAGAAAGAACAAAACAAAGCAAAGCAAAGCAAAGCAAAGCAAAGCAAAGCAAAGCAAAGCAAAGCAAAGCAAAGCAAAGCAAAGCAAAGCAAAGCAAAGCAAAGCAAAGCAAAGCAAAGCAAAGCAAAGCAAAGCAAAGCAAAGCAAAGCAAAGCAAAGCAAAACATAAAACAAACCTGAGTAGATGTATGGGCTTCAGTCCATGGTGGTACCTTGAACCTTAAAGTTTTATTTGTTTTACCAGTTTTATTATTTTCACCTGCTAGCAACACAAGGCTTTGAGGGTTTTTTCATATCTTTCTATAATGTGCCTTTTCAATTTTATAATTCAAATCTGACTTTCAATGTTCAGGCTGAACATAGGCAAAGTATATCTTATGTATTTCACTAAAAGATAGCTTTCTGATAAAATTTATTGATCCATCATGAGGGTTTATTAAATTTTAGTTTCAGGTGACATAAATAAAAATGGCTTATTAGCCAGTGTGAGGAAGTTATAGGTGCTGACAATATTACAGGGGTCACAGACAGTATGACTAGCCATTTGTATCAAGCTTTAGTTTTTCATTCAACATTGGGTTTAATGCGAGTAGAATTTTCTTGGAAAAATGCTAATCAAATTTTCATGGGATTTTTTTCTTGACTAAAAAGGTTATTTAAAGGTTGATTTTAAATTATAAGAGGTTTGGAGATACAATAATACACAATCATATTTGTTTCTCTAATATTGGGCCTAGAAAATGTTAGAAGTTACATTCGTTCATCATTGGCTTTTCCTAGGTGATTTATTTTATGATTAGTTCACTCATCTTTTTAATAAGCTCAAGTAAGGAAGGAAATATATAGGGGTGTCCAACTTTGAGTATCCTATGCCTGAATACACATCAAAGTTCATCAGAAAAAGTAGACTACTATTCCTTTGCCACCCGCATATGCAGAGGAATTGGATTGAGATTAGAGATGTTGTGCCTTGATATTAGCAAATTTAAAAATTGTGTTATAAGCAGGGTCCAGTGTGAGAATGCTATTTAATCCATCAGAGTCTCGCAGGGCTAAAGTCACAGGAGTTGGGTTTGGTAGAAATTATTTGCTCATCATCCCATGATAAAATGATATAATTTTATTTGAGTAAATATAATAATCTCCTTTTACTTTTATACCAAGTTTTATATAGAGTTAGTCTCTCTCCAAGACCTAATATACTTGAATTTGTTGCCTTTTCCTTGGTTATTTCAACACAATTAGTCATATAGGGCACAACTTTGATGGTGAAATGTGAATAAGAAATTTATTTTCTGTAATGCTATTCTCTAGAACTTTTATCTATGATTATTTAATTATTTAAGGAAACTAGTTTCTTTCCTTCTTTTTTTGTGCATAACACTAGGGAAATGTTAGATAATACCCTTTGTGTAGTGGTTCATAATGAAAAAAACAAACACACTCCAGTCTACTGAAGAGATGACATGTTGTTTTGTGTTTAATAAAAGATAAATTAAAGTCATTTGACATTGCCATATGCTAACAGTCATTTCCTGAGCAGAAAGAACATTACCACAGATGGCTTGATAGATTGTCCTAAAAGGTTGCAGGGAATAAAGTCTCCGTTCTTATTATAGCTGTTGGTGTGACAAGAGACACAATCTTCAGTGAGTTAGATAGTTGGGTAATTGTGACTACATCCACCATTTTGAATCAGAGTTGTACAGTATAAACAGCATCCCTTTATTTAAATAAACATTTTAACATAACTATAAAAAGCACATAGTAAGATATTTTGTATATCCCTGAAACTGTTGCTAATAATCGTGTATGGATAGGAAGCCATTCAGACTTTTGGTCATAGCAATTATGATAAAAAATTCTTAACATAAAGTTATATATTGAGAGCAAGATGTTCTTGTTGATGTTAACTGGCTGAGATATAACAATTCTTTATTTTCTAAGCCAGGCTACTCCTAAATCCCCCAGAATATTGTGCTTGTTTATTCCAGAGCCCCTTCCCAAACATTGAGCATTGCTTCTAGTCTATAAACTCATCCTTAAAAGAGATATCATTTGTACTTGACAACAGTTTAGGTAATTTCCTAGTCCTTTTGTATTCTAACATGCCAAATATCAGTCATCTCAACTACCCTGACCATCTTTAAATATAATAATTGTCTATTACAATTGATATATTTATGTATACTTATGAGGACAAAATATGTTGATCTATGTATATAATGTATAATGACCTACTTACATGAATTAGTATACATGCCACATTAAACTTATTTTAAAAAGAAAAAACATTAATTGAATTTTTATGTGAATGAGTTTTTTACCCATATGTTTAGGTGCACTATGTGTGTGCCGTGCCTGTTAGTGTCAGAAGAGGATATTAAACATCCCGGAACTGGGATTACAGTTGGTAAACAAAAACAGAAGTGCAAAAGCTCTTATAACCACTGAGCCATTTCTGCAGCTGCAACTTAAGCTTTTCAGACTTCTTTATCCTAAGCATTCACAAGCATCTCCTCTCTTCAGGGACTGATAATGTTGAGTATACTTACTCTGCTGTACTACTGGGCATAGAAACCTGTTCTTCCCAGTAACTGATTTCTCTCTTTGCTACTATTCCGTACTATGATCAGTATTTTTTTAAAATGGTGCCAGAAATACGTTTTTGTACAAAGCACGTACTTAGGATGTTTGTTCTAACATAGTGAAGGTTGAGTGTCAACTTGACTCTCACAAGGTGATCTCAGTTGGTAAAAATGTCTAGATGTCATTGCAGAATTCTCCCCAAAGATATTATCATGGAATCAAGCAGACTGAACGAAGATCTGCCCTAAAAGAGATTGTAAAGTTCATCCTGGACAGTGGAGGGGCTTTTGTTCATCTGAAATAAACAGAGAAAAGGGACCTTGTTGTGTCCTTTAAAATTGGGACACACGTCTTCTAGATATTGGACCTCTAGGTTCTCTGGCTTTGAACAATATGAGTGATAGCAGAGTACTGTCCCCAACAATCAGCCTTGGAACTGAGAAAGCTGCACATTCTGCTTTTCCACTGTGAAGATGTCATATTTTGAGACCTTTCTTCCTCCTCCAGTATCACATAAGGACATTCCTATTTTTGTTTGTTTGTTTGTTTTTGTTTTTATCAAAATCTTAATGCATTGATTTTACCAATGAAGATTCAGGGCCAGGTGCTGGGATGGATGAAAGCCTACTAGCACACGGAGGCGGAGAAAGCACCCAGCTGATCTTCCACTCCAGCCCACGCCTTAGCAGCAATGCCGCCCCCCGCCCTTGAGCAGGCTCAAAACACCTCCTTCAAACGTAATGTCCTCTCTTCTACTTCCTGTACTTCTGTATATCCATTCTCCTGGTTTCTTTCTTACTCTCTTTTTTATTTTTTTGTTAATAATTTTATGTTCACTTTCTGCCCACTCGTTATTTATTCCACCTCTTGAACTATGGTTGACTTTAATCCTGCTTACAATACACAACCAGGAAGGTTTTGGATTAAAGATGTGCCCTAAGGCTGAGCCACACCAACTCAAAACAGATTTTTCCACTAGCTAACACAATCTCTGATGGTTCATAGTGTGGTAAAATACCCTGCAACACTTTCCCACAAGTTCCCCTCCGTTCTTCAATGTCCCATGCTTATTTTTCTCTGGAGAATATAGACCAATGCTGGTGTTTCTATGCATATTTTTGAAATAGAAAAGCACATTCAGAAATATTGCTAAACTATGAAATTATGATCATCTATGTTACTTTCTGTAGTCCTTTGCCAAAGTCTAAACACACTCATAACACCACCTCTCCATCAAATTAGAACCATTGCTTGGCTTTCTGTCAAGCACCTTACTCTGGTTAATATGGGTTAAAGATTAACTTCCAACTCTGACTTCACAGTCCCTCTGGGAGATACATGTTGTGGCTGTTGGTGTGTGTGGCTTGAAGACAAAGAGATATGTTGATTTTCAGCTATTGAGATTTTTGCTTGTTGGTTGGTATATTTAAAATCTCCAGTTTCACGAAACATACATTAGAAATAATTGTCCCTATCCAGAAGGATGTCTGCAGTATTAGGGTTTATTGAGAGGTATCCCTAGCAGGGGGATATTTTTATTTTTACTGGCTAGATCATCATGTGATGATTTTAATAATTTAGCCTTAAATTCCAAGTGTGACATCAACTGTTCAATGCCTATGTGTATTTCATTTCCTTTACTCTCTTTCTCCCTCAGGCTTGCAAAAAGAAACACAGGATTATGTGATGGAAACCTAGGTACTTAAATGCAGCCACTTTAGTACTGGGCTCTTAATGGCAGTACAAGCATTGGGAAAGTTACAAGAAATTTTTAAAAAAGACTACACTCTTGGATAAATAAAACTGTGTTCCAAATTTGTTGCTGGAAGTATTATTTCAAGATTGGCATTTTTGAAAAAATAATTCTGTTAATTATGCTTATAAAAATATAAATCATAATGCTAGCTGAGGGGTGGAGAGAGAGAGAGAGAGAGAGAGAGAGAGAGAGAGAGAGAGAGAGAGAGAGAGAGAGATTGAGAGAGAGAGTTAAAAAACATTTGCACACCATCTTGACAATTTCTGAGCATAGTCTCAAGGTCCTTTGGTTTTTTATTATGGCCTCCTTTATAGAATGTGTCAGGGGGTGGAAGATAGTCAAACCCATATGAAAGTCTTTAGTTCTTTAGAGTGTGTTTTTAAATCTCTATACAAGCAACAGATGTCAGTTCAATAGCTGATTTTAGCTCATTTTTCAAGAATTACCTGTACATGAACCATGACCATTTAATTCATCTGTTAAACACATACACACTCATTCACTCTCTCTCTTTCTCTCATATACATACACACAACAGACAGAGAGATAGAAAAGTTGAATTCTTATACCTACACTTTAAATCTCTCTAATGAGGCTGCTATAAAAAAATACCACTTGTTTCTGTTGTCATTTGGCCTCTGCTTTATAAATTTGAATTAATTAATTAATATTTCTTTAATTTTACTTTTATATCCTCTCTGTTCATGGGATTTGGTCATATTTATAGTGTCAGACATGAATTCCCTTATATTTTAAATACTAAATGAGACACTTTATTTAAAAATTAATATCCAGAATTGGTTTTTCTTTACTTGTTAACTTGTACAGAACAGGATTGTTAAAACAATTATTTAAGAACACACACATGTATGAGATCAAGTGTTGTGGTTTGCTCCTGTAATCACAGCACTTGGGTGATGGAGTCAAGGGGATTATTGTTAGTAAAGGTTCCCTTAAGCAAAATCACAAGACCTTATCTAAAAATGAAAAAGAAAAAAGCACAGACAAATGGATAACAGTTTAAGAGAAAAAATGAAATCTTGTAAATTCCCGCCCACTAGATAGATCAAGGCATTTGGGTTCTATTGATATGTGATATGTCTTGATAATTTGGGTTTTAATAAATTATTTACAGTTTTTACTTATCTTAAAATGCTACTCGGAATAGTTGGCATCGGTGCAATACAGCAGTATTTACCAATGTCAAGCTTTAAGAATCGCACAATTTTCATATGCTCAGGTCACACTTACAAAATGTCTTTACATGAATTGTTTAGTCTCAGTCTTCATATTCAAACAATGTGCCAAAATATTCTTCCTTCTCACACAGAGAAAGCAGATCTGTGGTGTGATAAGGAGACAGAGTTGTACAAGTCTACTTCTTTTCTTAGTCTTTCCCAAACTTACTTTTTAAGCATTGTAAAGCTTTTCAAAACTCTGAATGCTAAATATGCATTTACTAAATGTATAAAAATAAGATCAAGGAGATTCACAGTACAAAAGACCTCATAGTTCCAGCCAGCATGACCTCTTTGAAAGTTTTCCATTGAAAATGGAATGTCTGTCTACACAACCCTGAACTGGAGAAAAATCAGTCTCAGCAGATCCAACATCAGGGACAAATGCATTGAAGCACAAGGAAGAGTATGTCAAAAAATTATGTCATCTGGGACAGATGATTGTTTTAATGATTTAGAGCAGAGTACTTCTGGAATTTTGCTCTTTGTGCTTAAAAATTATGTTTAACACCATTTTATGTTTTCTATCAATATTCTTTACCAATGTATACATTTTTGATCTTGAGACCAAAAGAGTTTTAAGTTTTTCAACAATCCTTTCTAATTTGAAAGATGCATATAGTTATTACAATATGAAAATTAAATCCTGTCTGATTATTCACATCAAACACTGAAATTAAAAAAAAAATGTTAATTCACACAGCAAGTGGATTAATAGTTATTTGAAGTAAGAAATTAAGCTTGTATCTTAACTCACATAACTTGAAGTGAAATGTTTATGTCAAATTACTGGGGCACACCACATGCTCCTTAGACTCATTTAAATTTTTGAGATGAGAACAAGTTCGTGTTTTGATGGAGCTATCTAAATAATTACCTCATCTGCATTTCACAGGCCATTAATGCAATTTTTTTCATACCAACCACTCCATCTGTGTATACAACATGAGTTCATAAGGCAATCATCTGCTCTCTAATGTGCCCCTTTGGGCAAAGGAAGCAGATAAAGGAACCACTTGAAACCATTTAGAAGCTCATTCTGTAACTGTCACCATTTGGGAGTCATCTGTCTTTTATCTTCTTAAGTTTTCTCTACCTATGGAGGCGTAGCTTAGCAACAAATTAGAGGCAAAACTTTATCATCAACTTGGTGAAGCAGTCTTTTCTTTAGAAGAGCCATCATAGAAATTCAACAAGTATAGCTGAAAAAAAAATGTTAAGCAGAAAATGGGTGGCCTAAATAACTACTCACAAAGTTAGCAGGAAGGCATACTTCACTTCATAGGAAATACATGTTCCTATTTGGGAAGTTTTTTTAGAAACTTCCCTTCAAGAAACACCACCTGCTAAGCAAATGATTTTGAAATAAGTTATGATTGACTCTGTGGGTAGAGCAAATGAAGAAGAAATGGATTTCAGAAAGAAAAACATTCCATGGTTTCACATGGAAAGACATCTACAATTTGTGAAGAACTTTTTCAGAACTACCTTTATATTTGAATGATTTTATTTTATATGACATCATTTAAATTAAATCCTATGTTATCTAAACATATATTCAGTAAGCCCACTTAAGATCCATGATGGCTACCCATTTCACTTCTGCAGTTCTCCATCTGGATAAGGGACAGATCATGGGTGCAGGGAGACATATGCAAATTTAAACAGAGATAGGATGAGAATCTATCTTTTAAAAATTCAGTGTTGATTCCCAGGTTCTTGGTATTAACTAAGACTATGCATGGACACAAATAATTAAATATTCTCAGCTTAATCCTCAGCTTGAACTTGGAAGCAATTTAGCATCTATTAAACTCATAATTAAGCAAAAAATATCATTTCATTCCACACTAGCATAGTATTTCTTTCTATGTGTTGTTGCTACTGGTTTCTTTCTTCCCCTGTGAATCCCTAATAAACACACAGAAACACAGACAGAGACACAGGCACACATATGCATGCACACAATTCATAGCTTTTAATATGTAGAATCACACTGAACAATAAAAATCTGGTTGTCCTGGAGACAGATTTCCTATTTGCCTTTGTCAGAAGATATATAATATTATTGCTCCAAATGCTAAAAATAATGTTTCATGTGTATAACCCCTGTTTTATTTGACTTTAAAAATACATTCCTTGAACATCATCTTATTTTAGCAAGCTTTAAGGTTGTACTGTCAATTTCATTTCCTGTATAATTTAATTTATTAAAAATATCCTGTGCTCATTTAAGTAATGGAACCAGTTCAACCTTCCAGCTGCCGTATTTCACTCACGCAATGACAGTAAATAACTGTTTTTCTGGGGCGATAAAGGGTCCTATTTCCCCTGTCATTCCAAGCAATAAGAGATGATTTCTCTTTTTCTGATAAACTGCCAGTCCAGGATGCATATCTTTTATTTTCTTTTGTTTTCTACATGGTAAATGATGGTGGGTTTTACATTCCACCATTACTAAAATTCCAGAGAATACCCTACCTTTGGTAGAAATAAGAAATTCTACCAAACTTCCCCAGTTCACACAATTCCCTAAAAGAGAGGCAGTGAGTCCTCTCTGTGGATTAAAAAGTGGGATTTGCATTCGACCTCTGGAACCAACCTAGTGCATTAATCTCCATATGGATGGAGTGTTATGCTCATGACCCTTCTCTCTCTCTCTCTCTCTCTCTCTCTCTCTCTCTCTCTCTCTCTCTCTCTTTCTCTCTCTCTCTCTCTCTCTCTCACACACACACACACACATACACACACACACACATACACACACACACTCACAATACATAATCAATAAAATTATCCTTAAAGAGGTCTGAAGAATAAATCTGACACAAGTACAACAGAAATACTTGAGACAAGTTCCTTTCCATCACCAGTAAGCTCCAGCAGGAGTACACAGAACAAAACCTTTAGATAATATTTCATGAGCAACAAAATCTGCAACTCTTCATCCCTGTTTATTCCATCCCAAACAGTATCTTTTACTTGATGCTATTTTATTCTTTTTTGTGCAATGCGCTGTTCCAGGAAAATGTTGTTATTCTGTGTAAGTTTTTCAATGTATTCTGTGGCTGAGTTGTTTTCTGTTTTCTGTTTGTTTGTTTGCTTTTTAATGCTATTTAACAACAATTTGTTGAAATCTCTGTTTTAAAAGCTACACATTCTTGAATTATACTGTTTGGCTAGTATGTAAGGAATACTCAGTCCATGCTCACTGTTTGTATAGCACAGATAAGTGGCTATAGTCAGGCGTAAAATCAGCTTTACAGAGCTATACTCTTCAGGAGTTGAGGGGAATAAACAGGTAATGGTTTTGATTTGCAACAAAACGAAAATAAGTGTAGGATCAAGTTTGGCAGCAGAGTCTTGGTTAATTCAGATGGCTGGCTTAAGGAATAGTCCCCAATGAGGAGTTAGAGAGAGGACTGAAGGAGCTGAAGTGGTTTGTAACCCCATAGGAAGAACAACAATATCAACCAACCAGACTCCGCAGAGCTCTCAGGGACTAAACCACCAACCAAGGAGTACACATGGAGGGATCTGTGGCTCCAGCCACATATGTAGCAGAGGATGGCCGTGTCGGGCTTCAATGGGAGGAGAGGTTCTTGGTCTTGTGAAGGCTCAGTGCTCCAGTGTAGGGGAATTCAACAGCAGGGAGACAGGAGTGAGTGGGTGGGTGGGGGAAACACCCTTATAGAAGCAGGTGGAAGGATAGGAGGTTTCTAGGGGGGAACCAGGAAATGGAATAACATTTGAAATGATAATAAAGAAAATATCCAATAAAAAATAACAAAAAACAGATACAAAGGAATGAAAAATGAGTCATATAGAAAGCATGAACACATGGAGAGATGAGAAATGCTTTCTAGGTATCTAGTGCTGATAGAATAGAAATTATTACCAAAGCAGGAAATGGCCAGTCTTAAATAGAATATGTTTCACTCTTTTTTTTAGGGATTTCAACCGATGGCCAAGTAGAACAGCATATGAATTGAGACAAGAGCACTTTAAAATTCTCTACAGCTGCACCTATCACCTCAGAAGCTGTTACGTGCATAGAGTATTTTATGTGTCACATGTGGCTTCTGGTCATGCTGTGTGCATCCAGTACAAGGCACTTTCAAGGTTCTCTTCTGGAACACGTCCATGTCTTCCTGGTCTTCACTCTTCAGGACTCTCTACCTGCTAAAAGCACGGTTCAGCTGTAGGACCTCTACCCACTTTCTCTTCCTCAGCTTCACTGTGCACATTCCGGACTCTATCTTCTGCGCACAGGACTCTATCTTCTGTGCACACCCGTGCCTGTGTCACCTTCAGCCTCCTTCTCTTCTACAGAAGACGAAGTTTCTCAGCAAATCACTTTACAACTTCCAAGGACTGTTACAGAAGCAGTATTTATATGAATTCAAGATCATATAAATACTTTGTTTCTCTATGCTCTTAAAAGACCTCTTCACTCTTCTATTGTTTAGTAAGGATTTTGCCAATCTTCTGAACACCAGACAGCAAGACTACTAATCTGTTCATTTCACTCAGGCAGCAATTCTAAAAGGTCATTTAATCATGCATTAACTACCCTAATAAGGTCTCAGATAATTTTATTTCTATTCTTCATTAATCGTAAGTCCTCCAGGAAATGTAATTTTAAATAAGAGTGGTTAGAAAACTGTTCTTCCACCAACATTTCAACCAAAATCCTCACAGATACATGTCATTTACCATGCCATCATAAATGATTCGCATTTTCTTTTTCTGTTTTTGCTTTTGTTTTTTGTTTGTATGTATTTTTTCCAGGCAGGGTTTCTCTGTACAGCCTTGGCTGTCCTGGAACTAACGCTATAGACCAGGCTGGCTTCGAATTCAGAAATCTGGCTTCGAATTCAGAAATCTGCCTTCTCTGCCTTCCAAGTGCTGGGATTAAAGGCGTGCATCACCACTTCCTGGCTGATGATTTGCATTTTCAATGTCACTGGTTTTCATTCCATTTGGAGCTTACGGTTTTATTCCAGGAACATGGCCCCTTCTCTTCTGCTTTCAAGTTAGCTCATATCCTTCTAGGATACCTGCTAAACTGTCCATCTCAAGTTATGATGGCACTAATGACTTTTATACCACGGTGACATAATACTTGACAGAAACAATTTAAGGGAAAACAGTTTTATAAAACTCAGTTTCTCAGCAACTGTGCATAGGGAAGCAGACATGGAAGGAAGCAGTTCCTCATGGTGCACTGCAGGGGGCAGTGCTAAAGACCAGCACCAGAAGTGGGCATTGCACTGAAGTGACCTACTTCCTTTTTGCCATGCCCTTTCTTTTAAAGCTTCCAAATTCTTCAAAATAGTGGCACAAGTAGGGGAGAGACCATTAAACACATGTGGGGGACATTTCACAGTTAAACCATAATAATACTATTGTTGCTAAAAACAAACTTACAGGCAGTCAGTGGTCCGTTTTTTGCTCAATGGAGTCTTATTTTAGCTTCAAAACTAGTATAATTTAGTGATTTCTACTGCGTTTCAAAAGCTTAGCTTCCCTCTCTTCATTATTTATTTTCAAAGTTTCCATTCCCCCTGTATTATAATATTTTACTACTATCTCATAACTCAAACTAAGACCAAAAATATTATGTATAGATTTATAGACTTTAAAGTATCTAACATGCTAATTTAATCTAATATATAAAGACAATAAATATATTAGACATTTAATTCAGTTTAATAAAATATCTTCCCTTGATTTACAAAGCATCGAAATGAGTCTAAAGTCCCTGTAAGAGTGGCTCTAATATAGCTATGAAGATGTCCTTTTTTAGAAAGCTTAGGGGAACTGAAGCCTTCATTCAATTTGAAGACATTCCAATGGATTTCCTGTGGAAATAAGCATAAAATGTTGTTTTGTCATGGCAGACGTATTCGCTAAGGATAAATTGAATGTCATGTGTAACATTCTCAAGCGACTGTACTTACCTGGAAGGAAACCTTTGCCAACATTTCATTCTCAGATTCTGTAGCCAGACTGAAGCCTGAGAATGTCAAAACCATGTTCACAAATGTCCTCTCAATAGATGGTGGACAAAATGAAGAATAAATACACTGAGATATTGATGAACTACCGACTATTTTGAATTTTCTCAAGGAAGAAAATGCTAAATCCTAAACTGCATGCAAAAGAAATTTCAAGGATTATTATTTATATAAACTTCTGAAAATAATTTGAAATGTATAATTAAAGATCACATTTAGAGCCACAGAGCAATGTCATTAATATTTATTATCTCCATCGAAATGCAGCCATGCCTTAGTCTGGAAGGATTAGTTCTAGTTACATCCTGTGATACTGAAATATTTTTATGCTGGATTCCCTTGAATAAAATGGCATAGCATACACATATAACATATGTGAAGTGTGTGTATACTCTAGGTTATTTGTATTACCTAAAATACTGTAGGTTCTGGGTATGTGTTTATTACATTTTAGGAAATAAAGACAAGAAAGGCCAGATATACATGTTAAGTGAAAATGTGCTTTCTAAATCTTTTATATTTTAAGCTGGTTAAACCCACAAATGTAGGACCTACTGATATGAATGGTTGGGTGTACGAATAAAGTTGTGAAATGGTGAGAATTATACTCTATAATTGAGAGTTAATTATATCAATATTATCAAGAAGCCATTGTGCTGATGAATCAATGGAACTTACAAATTAAACTTTTTATATATTGATGCTAACATGCGCATTCTTGTCTCTGTGTCTACCATCTTGTTTTTCCATTTGATTTTTCTACGCTTATAGAGGCACTTCTGGTTCCTTTAGGCACCAGGTATATTTATCTAACATCACTGGTCAAAAGATGGGATGCTTTCAAAAAAACAGCATTCATACTAGAACTATTAGGTGTTAAGAAATATATTAAATGATAAAGATACTTATACATTCATTCATGGAGGTACTAAAATGATATATTTCTCTAATTATTCATTCAAAAGCCACCCAGAAAAAAATACTAAGACAAGTGGACCATGAACAGTATCAAGTATCAATCTTCATGACATGTAAGAGGCAAGCAACATCTCTGTAACAAAATTCATATTTCGCATATTATTAATATATAAATAAGGAGCCTGTTTGATAAGTATTAGTAGTGACTAATTCCATACAATATGATTAGGGATGATTTTAATTTTAATTATTTGTTTTATCTAGCCTTTTTGCACAGAATTTGTTGAGATGCTTATTTAAAAAAACACTGAAAAATTGCCTTTCAATAAGATGGCATTCTAGTTGTAGAAGATTTTATTCCAGTATTACTCATTATTTGAAAATTATATATGATTAAGTCTAATTATAATTGTGGAAAGTTACTAATGAATAAAAATGAAGAAGGAACATATATACAAACACACACATATGACAGAAATTATTTCTTTCTGATTACTAGAGGTGCTACTTTTAATTGCTAGGCACTGAAATGATTGGCAGCATTATTTGAGGTCATTATGGCCACTAGTTAGAATAGAAATGCATGAAGAGTTCTACTAAAGAAGTTTGGCGTCTGCCAGGCAATGGTGGCACACGCCTTTAATCCCAGCATGTGGGAGGCAGAGGCAGGCAGATTTCTGAGTTCGAGTCCATCCTGGTGTGCAGAGTGAATTCCAGGACAGCCAGGGCTACACAGAGAAACCCTGTCTCAAACAGACCAAAAAAAAAAAAAAAGTTTGTTCTCTATAGAAGATTGAACCTCAAGATAGGCAGTGCTGCCTGTTAGCAGCCGGCTATGCGCTTCATTGAGAAGAGCTGTTAGTGTTTCTGACTCACAGTTCACCAAACATTCCAACTCATTAAATAGTCACAAAGCCTTTTCCTGCGTTTATGAGGTGCAAGCTTATGTAGAACTGTTTTTAAGTGTGTGTGTGTGTATGTATGTGTGTGTGTGTGTGTGTGTGTATTTACATGCTAATAATTTTGTAATCCCATCTTTCTTGTTTTTTTTTTTGTTTGTTTGTTTCTATTTATTTGATCTCTCTAAATCTTCTTTTCCTTCCATTCTCATATCTATCATCCCATGCTTTTATAGCCTCAGGCCAGGATTCTAATGGCAGACTTGACTAATTCTTTTCTGTACTCTTCGGCCAGGCTCTGTCACATTGATCCCACCGTTTGTCTATTCTGAAGACTACAGCACATTCCTGCAACCCTTATATTACACAATCTGATGACTATCTTACTAAAACTCTAGAACATCTGAAAACAACCCTTGTTCTTCCATTCTTCCTCACCCCACCTTTCAAGAACATTCTACCCTCTGCTTCTAAGTTCAATTGTTTTCAAAAGCCACATGTAAATGAGCTCACAGTGTTTGTCTTTCTGGTTCCCCTCACATGTGATAAATAATAGTGCAATGTATGTTTTAAAATCAATAAGCAAGAATTTTATTATTTTTACCATACTAAAAAAATGATGAGTCTAGCCCCACAGATCAGTTATTAAAATGCCTACTGTTCAGTTTTAGAATTATTGATGTAAGCCCCAGGAATAATACTGCCCTTGAGGGAGACTTATGTTGGACTGAGGATCCTAGAAGCTCCCAATGGTACCAGTGCAGTCAATGACCAAGTTAGTCAAGACTCTATTTCAGAAAGCAAGATAGAGAACAATAGAGGCAATATATAATGCCAAACCTGGGGCTTCATACGTACATGATCCTCTATTTACTGAATTGGATGCTAAAATATAAACATCAAAAATAAATAGACATAAAAATATTAGTTAAGAATGTCACTTAATGGACTTGACAGGTAGGTTGACTACCAATCAACAGAGTAATCCCATCAATCAAAGCATTACATTGTATCACAAAAATATAACAATGTTATATTGTGATTACATAATAAAGTATTAGCATCATCATAACTGTGTGTGTGTGCTAATTTAAAATACTAACAAAACAAACAAATAACCCACCAAGATCTGAAAACTAGTGTCTATATTCTTTGTAAATGATAACATGCTTTAATCCTTACAACAAATTGTAATCCCTTCAAAATAACTTACAATTACCCCCTCTATAAAATTCCAACAATGTTAATACTGCTCTTGCATACATTCTTTCAGAATATTAAAATTCTCCCTGATTAAAAGACCCTAAAGAATTGCCTCGAGCTGCAAGCTTCTTGCTCGTCAGTGTGCACAATAATTAAGCAATTGTCTATGACAATTATGCATGGTTTGCATAGGATATTTCTTCTGCATTGCTATTTAAATCCTTTGGGGTGAGTTGCCTCTTCATGTTTGTTTGTCAGTCAGGCAACACTTTTACAGTAGTGATCTCAATTTCTAAATTTCTCAAACTTTTCCTTACTGCATTACAGTGTCTATACCAGCCTCCTCCTGACATATTAGCTCTGACAAATATTTTTTGTAGTTATGATAAAGCCTCTTACATTGCCCTCGGTGTTTCTGTGATATCATTTGGGTCTAATTTTCCACCCTCATTCCCGATCACACCCTGGATGGCTCCATAATGTGTCTCAGGGCTCTTCCCCACACTCCCATCCTGGCCCGTGGCCTTAGGCTCGCCTTACTTCTCCACAGGTTTTGTTGTGCTTGCTTTTTGGGTTTCAGTGAAACTCTCTCACTCGCAGTCTAAATCCATCCTGATGCTTTTTTTCCCAGACATCCTCCGACATGATTCTCAGGATTTATCAGAGATCCCTTTCATGTGGGTTGTTATTTAATGTCTATCTTTCCCTGGACACTGAGCCCATGAGCAAAGTAACTGTGTGTCAGTGCATCTCACATAAAGGGAGACTTCACAAAATATCTGATCAATGCTATTAAATATCCAACAGAGTATACTTTGCATTGATACTAAAAACAAAACCATGGTTTTTGTTTTGCTGTTTCTTTGTTTACAATTGGGTGTGCCATGCAAATTATGCAACCTGAAACAGGAACTCAAGTTGGGAGGAGTGTGGTCCCGTATGCAGTGAGAGGCAAGAGAGAAACCAAAGTGGACTATTTCAAGTTTCAGGCAAATGCTTCTTTAATCATCTTTAATATCTAACATATCATCACACAAATACCTATTGACAGAATAATAATGAAGGGAGCATGCTGAAATTCCTGTCTCAATAAAGCATCATCAATCAACATTTAATGGAACAAATTAGAGCAGAGTTTTAAAGCCAGCTTGCTTCTGTGTCTCTCTCCGTATGGTGCAGATAAGAATGTCAGAAGAACAGATGATACAGTACCTATTCATTTTTAGTTTCAGTACATTAAGAATAAGGGACCTGGTCTTTCTTTTAATCACTCCCCAAGAAACAAAACAATAAAGACAAACATTATACCACTGACAATTATGAAATACTTAAGAAACTTAGTTCCTCTTCAGTACCTTTATATATGAGTGGTTTCATAGAGTACTTAAATGAATCAGCCATGATAGTCATTTTCTTGATATGAGACTATTATTCATTTCTGATTTAAAGATCCACTAATAAAAATGATAGCCAAAATAACTGCATCCTAAACCAGCTGGTCTTCCCCTCCGAATTTACATTAAGGGACACTTTAGTGGAAAATTATTTCAAAAGTCCTTTTTGTTGTTGCAAAATCTGCTTAAAGCAAAGCAGGGACTGTGTGTGTGAGGTGATTCACACCAGTATTCTGTTGCTTAAGAAACTGAGGTAGGAGAAAGGGTTGAACTCTCGTGAGTTCACTCCCAACCTGGGAAACACAGCAAGGATCAGTTCTCAAAAACAGAAAAGGAAGAATGAAGGTAAAGCAGCTACTATCAATGCACAGTCATCCCCAAAACTATTGCCAATAACTACCAAAGCAGAGGCTTACATGCCACAAGGTAAAAGAAGAGTTAAGCGGTCACTAAAGCGGAAGATGATGGCCCACTCAGAGGGCAGAGATAAATTTAAATTGATAGCTATATACGGTATGGTTACAGAAGAAGGCAAGATAACAATGTGAAGAAAAATTACCAATCTACTAAGATATCCAAGTTAATAACAAAATGGAGGATATCCAGTCATTATGATTTCACTGTATACTGTTTAATAACATGAGACAGAAATACATAACTTTTCAGACAATTGTCCCACGTTTACAAGGAAAACTGCTAACAGAATAGGAGCAATTCAGTATCCTGTGGTTTAAGTGCTACCCTCAACAGTTTAATAGCTATTATTTGTATGCAAACTACATACATTACAACTATTGAATCACTACTTCCAAAGATTATTTTGTGAAATATTTGGGAATCTAAAATCCAAATGTCTTTTTCCATGCAGCAACAGAGCAATTATTTACCCATAGTTTTCTAGAAAAATAAGATATCCATATTATGTTCCAAGCCAAAGTAAAATATTAAAGAATGTTTATGAGATGAATAGGAGAGTAACTTATCTAAACCAGAGTCAAAGAAATATAAAAAACATTACAGATTGCTAATGGACCTATATAATCAACATCTGGGTAGATACATCAATATGAAGAGAAATTTGGATATTTCACAGGAGCAATGAAGATTAGATGGTTACGATCACAGACCAATGCACACAAAATCTAAATGTAACCTGTAGAAAAACTATTATTATAGTAATATTTAAACATATCAAATATTTTTGGCTTCATATAAAACAGATAATATGGTTAGTTTATTGTATTAAATCAAGATTCTATCACAAAAGGAAAAGCAAGATTTATTCATTGATAGGAAGAAATGATTAAGGACTCGTTTAAAAACACAAATATCTCCTGAACATGAGCCAAAATGCATTGTTACAAAGAGCAAAATCTTTGAAATTTCAGGATCTCCCATTACTGAGATAGAGTCTTCATCTCCTCTTGTTTATAATCAGACTCTCTAACTAATATTACTTTAAGACAGGATAATGTGAAATGTGAATCCTGCATAGCCCAAATATTCAAGTACACTAAAGAAGCAGCAAGACAGACTGCATCTTCCTTGGATGGCACCCAGAAATTCCTTGAACTGAACAGAGTTGACCTACTCAATATAGATCCACCATAAGCCAACATCAGGCTAGGCACTGAAAATGCAAAGTCTTTACCTTTAAAGGGACAATGGGTCAAACGGAAAGTATTGGCCCAATTTCAGTGTAATGCACCAGAGGACATGCTGTTGGGTGCGACTGGAGACTGTATCTCTTGGGCAGTAAGAAAAGCCTTTCTGGAGGAAGACATAATGGAACAGCCAGCCTTGATGAACACAAAACCTGGGAACATCGACTGTGGGATGCATGGCAAAATTGAATGCATTGTGTTTATTAGAAGAATGGAAAGACATTCAAAATAATAAGGTCTAAAGGGGGTGGGAAGAGATCTGAAATAAGGTCATGTACAGTAACCTAAGTAGGTTGGCATTGGAGAGAGGTCACCTACAGCATTGACAAAAGATGGGAAGGCAATAGCATATATACCTTTTTATTCACAAGAGTGTTGATGGAACACTAAATATACAATTATAATATATGCAATTAAGTTTACCTCCAAAAAATATTGTAAGAAGTGGTAGTTTTAAAACTCTTCCAAATTATTCCAAGATACAACCATATTAGCCTTTTCTTCCAAGACATTTCCATGATGAAAATTGTCTTTCTGTTCCAATCACTAAATGACCAACTAAAGGTGATATTTACCACCAACAGGTGATATATCACCAACAAGGTGATATTTCTCTCACTCGTTTTAAATGTCTCATAAAATTATTACAGAAGACACTGAACATTTTATGCCTTGTATTTTTTGTAGGTTTTTTCATCAAATGGCAACACACAGATTTCTCTGAAAAAGAATAAAATGTCAAAAGCCTGCTTTGGAATGTGTTAAGGCAATTGATACTGGTAGAATGGATTCCTGAATGCCCTGTGTTATTATTAGAGGCCGTAGCATTCTTGACTTTTTTCTTCTAGGATACTCACCATGTTTAAAGGTCCCATGGCCTATTTGAACTGCCAAAATCACCATTGGAAGCTTTTTATACATGTTTCCTTTTAAAAGTAAAAAGCCATTAAAGTGCACTGACCCAGAACTTATTTGCAGGATGTTATTAGGTCCCTCAGAGTCACAGGACCCCTCGTAATCAAAGACTTCAGCATAACCGTTTGGTGCCTTGCCGGTCTTTGGCTGCAGAGATTCCTGGGAGATGCGGGTACTCTGCATTAAACATCTTATCCAGTTCTCTACACTGTAGTTCCCTCTTCTCCAGGCAATGAATCTGTTCATCTCTAGTCAAAAGTCAGGACTGCGGCACAGCAATCCTTAGGGTAATATGCCAATTTCTGGATTGAGGTACAGATTCATTTTATATGATTTTAAGAAACCTGGTCATATCCAGCTAGAACTATCAAAATTTTGTTTCAATTGGTTTTCTCCTTTCTCCTTTCTCCTTTCTGAGATGGGAGGGAGTCTTCCACTGAGCCAGACGCAGATCTTTTGGCTTGGCAGGCTATCCGGTGATCCCTGCCAGTCTCTTCTCCATGGCTGAGATTACAGACATCTAGCCTTTTATATGGGGGCTTTAACTTAAATGTCGTCAGTCACACAGTATGAACCCCTCAAACATCTGCTATCAAAGTTTAACAGCAGATACAATTCTAGTCAATAGAAATTCATTTTCTTTTTTTTTTATCTTTTTTTTAACAATTTTTTAATTTATTGATATATTTATTTACATTTCAAATGATTTCCCTTTTTCTGGAACCCCACTCCCCGAAAGTCCCATCAGTCCCCTTCCCTCCCCCTGTTTTCCCACCCAACCCTTCCCACTTCCCTGTTCTGATTTTGTTCTATACTGCTTCACTGAGTCTTTCCAGAACAAGGGGCCACTCCTCCATTCTTCTTGTACCTCATTTGATGTGTGGATTATGTTTTGGGTATTCCAGTTTTCTAGGTTAATATCCACTTATTAGTGAGTGCATACCATGATTCATCTTTTGAGTCTGGGTTACCTCACTTAGTATGACGTTCTCCAGCTCCATCCATTTGCCTAAGAATTTCATGAAGTCATTGTTTCTAATGGCTGAATAGTACTCCATGAAATTCGTTTTCATTGCACCTTGGTTAGCTGGCCTATTGACGTACTTTGAATATGACTGTGCCAGGAGGAAGAGCCCCAACAAGGAGAGAAAAGCCTCACTATCTGTGTTGTTCCACAATAACTTTAAATACACACATCAAGTGATACTGCCAAATGACTGGGGCTGCACACAGTGTAAAATAGATGTCTGAACTTAGAAGCTAATTCTTTCATTTTACTCTGCTAATACTTTTCTGAATGTCCCAGAACTGATCTGTAATGGATACCACATTGTAAAGGAAATGACCATTTTCCACATTGGAAACTCACAGGTAAATTAAACACGTGCCAGGACAGGTTCCATGCCCAGGAAAAATTACTGAACACAGAATGAACTTGGTATTTTTGTAGACATGTTGTTGCATTTTTCTTTCTTTGGGCATTTTGGTTTGTTTTATTGATCTTTCTTTCACTTGTTTAATTTTTATATTTGTGGAAAGTTTATGTGTTTTTTCTTTTCTTTTCTTTCTTTTTACTGAGAGAAAGTACATAAAGTCGGGTTGGGAGGAGTGTGGGGGAGAATCTGAGAGGAGTAGAGGGAGGGGACACATGAACCAAATACATTGTGTGAAATATTTTTCAAGAAAAAGATGAATATAAACAGATTCATAGAAATACAATTTTTTCCAAACAAGGAAGTAGAACTAAATCATTAGGTCATTTAGAAAAAGGAACAGGCATCCATTGTCTTTACATTTTTCTCTTTTCTTCCCTAATTTCCTCTCTATCCCAAAATTTTTGTAATAAGAGTTAAGAACCTATGTATTGTAACTCACACTCCCCTCAAAGTCATTCTTGGTTTGTATTTTTAAAGAACCTACTGAGTTCTTACTTTAAATTCACTTAATGTATATGGTATTTAATTTTAATTTTTTCTGTGACCGTGCATTGCTATGAACTTTTAAATTTTTATAAAAGACAGTATATTCTATTTATGTTTTTACTTCATAGTTAGGTTTTATAGCAAGTACTGCAGCTCTGTGGCAATTACAGTTAAGATAAATACAGAGAGAAATTGAACATTCTATGACTGCATTACTTTAAAATACACCATTTGGAGATTATTCCCTTATGCCATAATTCCACTTTTACAAAATTCTATTTGCACAGAAAATGTAAGTGATAAATATTTAAAAATATTACACCCAGGCTCTGCCGGCATTGCATTATGCTAATATAAAGTTGATTGGTGCAAAGCCATGATCATCTAACTATTTTAAATGTGGGAGGAATATGATTTCTGCTAGGTTTTAGGTACATAGAAATGTGCATTATATAATGTGTTTAATATTTGATTTTATTACCAATTTATTATGAGATTCATGAACAATTAATTCATGTATCTTATTTCTAAATTTCTCCAGTATAATTTACTTATCATCTAATTTTAAGAGTATTACATAAATACCTCTTAGTGTTGGCTCTTTAGCATTTTGTTTTTTGTTTTGTTTTGTTTTTGTTTTCAATACATAAGTTTTTCATTGTCCTAAAAGAGCCCACAGTATACTTGGAATCAGGATGTTGTTTCTGGAGCTGGGTAAGTTGGGTCTTACTTGTCAGCTTGCTGCACAGTTCCCTTTTCAGACACATAGATGCTATCCAAAAATTTTCTGATATCCTTGTTTCTAACTGTTACAGTTTGCTGAATCAGAGCCACTGAATTTGGAACAAGTTCAATTATCATTTCCTTCAAAGATTAATTTATCATCTGGGCTTGGGAAAAAGAATAAGCAACACCAATCCACCTGAATCCTTCAGATCTTTATCTTTTTTTTTTTTTACCCAAGAAACTTCAGATTTCAGCCAAAGACCCATTCTGCTGCATAAAGACGTTGACAGGGAAGTGAGCACACACACTGACCTCATCTAGTAACGGAAGCCCATCTTACACCCACGATCATGTTCTGAACATGAAGGCAGATTCTGACAGTGGCCAGTTCCTTTCTGTTATCACGCCATTTGTCAACCCAGAGCTGCTTCCTTTACTTTCTGAGGAGACTCAGCGCCACACTGATTGAAGCCCCTCTGAAGAGTTCCCTTGGGCCCTTCACAATAACTGTGAGGCCCTTCACAGTGCTGTCCACAATCTGATTGGTGAGAACGGTGTTCGTTCTAGCAGCGGATGGGTAAAAAGAGCTGCTTTCTTTGTTGCTGTTTGTCTTCTGTTTTGGGGTTTTGGGTTTTTGTTTATTTATTCATTTTTTGAATAAAGTCATCAGAAAAATGTTTTAATTGCTGAACCTTCTCTCCAGATTCCCGGTTTAATGAGAATAAAAGCAACAGAGAGAAGGTTAAGTACAGAAGAGACACTTGCCACCTGACATTACTTGAGCATCTGACTCTACCATGTCTTTAGTCCCTGAACTTTTTGGTAAATGTCAGTTAATCGTTTCCCTTGTTTAAGCCAGTTTTATCAATGCACTGAAGTGAAAGAACCTGACAAAAAAAAATTGTTGCAAAGGACAGAGCCTTTATAGTTAGTGGGCCCTCATGGGAACTATATAAATTGACAGTATATCTATTCTATACATTTGGATCTTTAGATATTTTCAAATTCATTAATACCGTCATTATAGACAAAAAAATCTGAATTACAAAGCACTGATGCATAAAATTCTCAAACCGTTAGTTATTTCACAATGAGAATTTTCAAAACAAAAATTCTAACAATCCATAAAACCTTTCTAAATACCTTATCTTCTATAAAGTTAATGTATTACAGGACCAAAATAAACATGTTGATTAGTCTTCTGTTCACCTACATTTAAAAATAGCTTTAATTAGATTACTTGATATTTTATGTACATCTTATATAATACATTAGACACTTAAAATCTTCTTCGCTTAAATAGGGATAAGGATGTTAGAGCATTTTCCCAAACCACCTAAGAATCTAAGCAGAGAGAGGGGAGGGGGGGAGAGAACAATTTATTTTATATTTTAAAAGTTCTCAAAGATTTCCCTGAATATACTAAAATAAAATTAGTTTTTTACAAAGTAAATAAAGCAATTTAGAATTTATTATGACAAAAATTAATCATATAGCAAGAAGAATTACAGCAATAGAAAAGCTGACATAAAACCAACTTAAAGCTAAAACACTCAAATTCTACAAAGGGTAATGAGGCAGATATTTCTAATCAAAGTGTTTCACATATAGCCTTGTGCTAGTTTGGAACTTTGCCTCAAAAATCAATTTGGCTCACCCTATTTTTTAAAAAATAAGATAATGCTGGAATTAAAGATCAAACAAACTAATCTACTTTTCTACAAAATTGCGTTTCCAGTGATGATCACTCTATTGAGCAACTGATACTATTAACCAACAGGCTTGATAGAAGTTAATGTTGAATTATGATTCCCTTTCAACTTTTACTACACATGGACATAAAGTACTTTTAAGTCAAGGATTCACAATACAAAAACAGTGCCATTTTATCTTCAGTCCTTCAGAAGGAATTTTCAGATATATTTAATCATCTCAAATATATTATATCTGGGATAAGTTGGGAAAACTTCCATTTGGAAATACCCTGAGTCCTGAGAAATGATATTTTAAAAATGGGATTTTATGGAACTGGAAAAGCCTGTGTGGACAGACAGGCATTTTACAGGGTTCAAATACTGAGCCAATGTAAGCTAGGGCTGTATGAGATATTACATTGAATATAAAGATAAGCAAAATACATTTAATTTCTTTCTTTCCAAAGCAAGTATTATTTTCATCATCTAAATGGTGGCAACTTTTTATAACTCTTCTCAAATGCTGCCACCTAAAGGTAATGTTGGGAACAACACAACAATGTCTTTTTTTTTAAAAGTATAGTTAATAAAGATTTATATTTAAGAATTGAATCATTATATTATAGCCAAATATTAATATATATGTAAATTCACACAATAATATATACTGGATGAAAATACAGATATAAGCCATCAAATAATTACTAAATATTTTGTTAATTACCTTAGAGAAAGAAAATAGAGGCATTAATTACCTTACATGTGAGGCAAAAAAATATAAGTAATGAAAAATTTTTAAAAATTTATGGAATCTCACAATAGTAAAGATTTGAAAGTTTGCATTTGTTAATATGATTTCATGAGAATCATTTTTGTCAGTTCACTATGCCCTATCCAAAATAGTATTTTCTAAATTTTGATACAAGGTAGGTAAATATTTAACCCAGTTTCTTTAAACCATCAGCTATAATTGAATAACAAGGCTTAAAAATACACTGTGCAATCCAAAGCCACAGGACTTCTCAGGATGTATTGGATGTTTCCAGTCAGAGGCAACACACAACGCAATTCACGGCTGGATATTAGGATTTACTTATTTATATTTCACGTGTGTGCTCTGCCTGCATGTCTGTCTGTCTAGTAAGTGGATGTCTATTTCCTGTGGATGCTATGAAAGTATACTAGATAGATGCCTTAGAATTTAAGTTCTTTTATTGTTTTGAGCTCCCAGGTGAGTGCTGGGTCTCTAACCAGGCCCCAGTACTTGTTTCCAGTGGTGTTTGGTAACTAAGGAAAACATTACCTAAGCAGGAGCCTGTGATGTGCGCTACCTCAGGACACGGAAGGGTGAGGCTAGGACGTCCAGGGTCAATATCAGCCAACCCTGGCTGCATGAGATCTATACTCAAAACTAATATTTTAACAAAGGAGACACAATAGACATACTCCAATGGTTTCTCAACATTTAACACAACTAATACCTAGAAGACAAAAGCGTTTTGGCAGAGAAAAAATCACTTTCAGGCATAAATCTGAGCTAAAAAATTTGGAAAAGACCCATTGATAACCAGCCTTAATGATATAACTGACAATCTCCTTGCTTTGCCTATCCCTCCTAATAATCATTTCAATCTCTAGTAACTTTTTTAAATAAGTATTTCCTACTGTCACCTGCCAGAAAAAGTAGACTAATGCTTTTGGTTTTATGTCCCTGTCATATGGGTGTAGTTAAAATGATTCTGTTAATCAACTTGAGTTGTCTCAATAAACTGATGCATACAACTTATTTTTAGTACGCCAAAGATGACCTCATATCCCCAGCAAAACATTATAGTAGGGGTGTTTTCACAAACCACTGGGTCACATTTCTTTTAATATGTTTTTATAGTTTGTAATTCAACTGTTGTAATGATTTCCTTGAGAACAGAGACCACATCCATCTCTTCACTCTGCATCTCAGCTCCATATTTGGAATCCTCAAGAGATATTTATTGAATGCATAAGTGATTTATAATAAAATTAAGATCAGATACTCCCATATCAAATTCCACATGCATAAAAAGAATCATGCAATACAAGAGATTATTTTCCAAAAATAATTTCGATGAAACTTCATTATATTATTAGCATTTCAGTATGGACTACAATAGAAAATGGTAACAACTTAATTTTGTCATTCACACACATGCATGTACACATGCATGTATATGGGGGACTGTAACAATAGCATGTATGTGAGCACTCCAGCATGTATGATGTGAGTTCACCAGTAGAGGGCATCGACCCTTGCTGGAACAGAATACAGATAGTTTTGAGCCTGTGCAAAATACACTGTTGGGAACGGAACTTTTGTCCTTCACAAAAGTAGAGAGTGTGTTTAAGTGGTCATCAGGTCCAGAAAACTTTGACTTTTTGACATCAGAAAGGGATGGGGTTGACACTTTTTCCCTAAACTTTTTCTAACGTGCTTAAAATAGTATACATATCATTAGTATTAAAAAAATACAAGAACGTTTTACAGAGAAAGTCTAGTCACAGAACTCACCACCCTCCTGAGTACAAAATTATTATTTTTGTTCTTAAATTTGAATGATAATATTGCTGTACTCATTTAATATTCTGTGAGCATGAGAAATCAAAAATAAAGTATATGAATCATGTCAAAAAGATTGCCAGGCAGGTAAAGCTAAGCTGATGGAGAGATTGGGAATGAGGCTGAGAGTGCAGGATGCAAGGTCGTAGGCTTGCTCCATCCTCAAGGCAGAGCTCCATCGGCTACATTAACAGCGCGTACTGGTCACGTGTTCTCGGAGCCTCGTCTCTATGGTGAATGGATGGTCCCCTTGGCCTTCTTTACCCTACCGAATGCACCAGGCGAGTTAGGCATTTACTGAGATAAAGTGGAACCAAGACTCAACAGTCTTATGAAACAGAGAGGGAGGAAGATTGTTATCAAGGCTGCGAAGGAACAGGAAATGCCCATGACCACAGTTTTGAGCAACTATACACTTACAGGTCTATATATGCAGCATGAGACATTGCTAAGCTCTGCTACTTTTAATGGTTGAGGAGTTTTGTCCACGCACATGATGCATTTTCATCAAAATATACCCCACGCATACTCTACCTTTGTTGTCTATAGTATAATCGTGGTTGTCAGCACACTCTGCTCAGTAAATAGTAAGCTCTATTTATAGGCTTCTAAAAATCGATATTGTACTGTATATCATAATTGGAAGTTCTTTGAGCATGTGTTTCTGAACAACTTCATTAGACAAGCTTGCTAATTCTCCCACAGGAAACAGCAATCTAGCTTCACATCAAAATCTCATGCATGGGATTATGACTAGGTATAGTTTTACAGACATTGAAAATACAGACCATTAAAGTAGCCATTGTCTTCCTAAAATTATATGGTTTTGTTCAACCTATAAAAATAAAATTATTATTTATCTTTTATTTTCTCTTCTTTCCTATCTTTCTTCCACTTTCCTCTCTCCCTTTGCTTGTATGCACACCGTGTGTGTGTGTGTGTGTGTGTGTGTGTGTGTATGTGTGTGTGTGTGTGTGTGTGCTTATAGTTATGGTGTTATGTGTGAACTCACGTATCACAGTCACTATGTTGTCAATCAAAGAACTACTATCTAGAGTGGATTTCACCTTACAAGAATTCAGGAGACAGCAATCCGGTAACCAGATTTGCATGCCAAGTGAATTTACCTGCTAAGATATTTTGCCCATCTTAATGAAGCTATATAAGTCGTATGCTCAAATTCATCAAAAATAGGAACCTAAGTATAATGATACATTTTAAATTAGTTTAAAGTATACTGACATTTTTAGGTATAACAAACTGATAACTAAGAGGCCAGGGTTTTACCCAAACTATATGTACTTTCAAGACATGAGTATTTAAATATGTATTTAAGAGCCATAATTCATAATCTATGATATTTACTTTTGAAGAACTTATGAAAATCAAGATACAAAATAAGTGTTACCTGGAAATATAATAAAAAATCATGAGTGCATACATGTTATTCCCGGAATGTCATGTTTTATAAAGAGAGTGGTAATATTTTATTAAATCATATATTTTTCAGCTCAGCAAGAGTACATTTTAAATTGTTGCATTTATTATATGAATCCTTCTCCACAGGTAAGAAAGTCTGACACTATGAAGAATGTCCCTTGAGAAATTTACATGGGTAGCATTCTTGAAAGTCAAAAACTTCTGCAGTTAGGAAAGATTGGGAAGTGTGCGAAAACAGGCCAGACTTCTCCAGTACTTAACAATTATAATTATACTCTTTAAAAAACCAATATAATTTGAGAAATTCATTTAATATTTAGGGCATTCTGAGTTATATTAACTAATTTAGAGTAAAAATAATATATGCTAATTTGTTAATAAAACTAAACGGCAGTTCAAACACATTGAAATACCTTTAAGGACCTGTAATAAAAGCATTTTAAATATTTAATATCAATTCCTAGTATTATGAAGTTATCATAATTCTTTTTACTTCTCATTCCCTCTCTATGAACTAATATATTATTAATAAATTTATGTGATGAAAAACATGCATATTTTACATTTTATTTGGTTTTTCACTATCAAAATTCATAATCAACCCTGGACAGTGATGACCAATACCATTACTTACATATTATAAATGATTATGAGGGCCTAGGGAGTCAGGAAAGTGTTCTCTATTTAAGAGAAAGGAACTGAATTCAATGACTTGAACTTACCTTCTCAGAAAAAGAGAAAAATAAAATTTGGCACCACATATATTTATTTGTAAGGCCAGTTTTAGAGGGTCATAAACGCGTGGCTATTTGGGGCTCACTGGGCAGCAGTGTAGCTCAAACCCAACCTCCATATCTATGAGTAACCCTGTCTTGAACAATAGGCACGTGCCTACTGATGCCATAAACATTGGTGACCATGCACTGATGTACCCCTGCTAACAGGTATAGATCCCCATACACACACATGAACTGAACGTGGGGGGAAGATGGAGGAAGGGGAGAGAGGGAAGAAGGAGGGATGGAGGAGGAGTGGGAGGCAGAAGGCTGGCAGGCTTTGGTTAATCGTTCAGGCTCCTTTAAAGCAAGCCATCTTTACTTGCAGGGTTCAGTGTTCCTTGCTTTAATCCTGTGCCTAATGCACTGACTCTTAATTTATCTCTGGCACATATAGAAACCACATCTGTTCCACGAAAATCTGCCCCAGTTCTCCCTCCGCCAGGGGATTAATGGCATTACATTCGAAGGATTTTCATTAGCTTTCAGAGAGAAAAAATGCATGAAATATCACTGTGATGCAAGCTGCAATCTCACAAAAAATGTAAACAAGCCTAAAACCAGAATATGTTCACCTGCTGCTTAGAGATCATTTTCCTCCACATCCTTCACTGGGAAACCAAACAGGGAAACAATAATGCTAGTTTATACTAATACCACATATTTTAAGGTATCTTGATGGACTTGTGAACATTTGAAATTACAAAATTCTTGTTTTTTTATTCGATATATTTTTTATTTACATTTCAAATGATTTCCCCTTTTCTGGTCCCCCACTCCCCGAAAGTCACATAAGCCCCTTTCCCTCCCCCTGTTCTCCCACCCACCCCTTCCCACTTCCCTGTTCTGGTTTTGCCTTATACTGCTACACTGAGTCTTTCCAGAACAAGGGGCCACTCCTCCATTCTTCTATCAGTCTGGCGGTTCCTCAGAAAACTGGGCACGTCACTTCCAACAGATCCTGCTATATCACTCCTGGGCATATACCCAGAGGATTCCCCAGCATGTAATAAGGATATATGCTCCACTATGTTTATAGCAGCCCTATTTATAATTGCCAGATGCTGGAAAGAACCCAGGTATCCCTCAACAGAAGAGTGGATACAAAAAATGTGGTATATATACACAATGGAGTACTATTCAGCCATTAGAAACAATGAATTCATGAAATTCTTAGGCAAATGGATGGAGCTGGAGAACATCATACTAAGTGAGGTAACCCAGTCTCAAAAGATAAATCATGGTATGCACTCACTAGTAAGTGGATATTAGCCTGGAAAACTGGAATACCCAAAGCATAATCCACACATCAAAATTCTTAATCCATAAGTTTCTACTTTATTCCTTTCGCTGTTCATAATTCTAGCTTAGAGTTGTGACTTAAATTTGTGAGTCTAAATACAAAGTATCAAAATATGTATCCTCTCTCATATTCTTACTTATAATTTTAAGGTGGTCCTTACCAAGTGACTTGGTCAAGGAACAATAAAATTGGTCCAAATTCCAAATGCCACTCTAGAACTTGTATAAACAGGCTATCACACAGAAAATCTACATTTTTTTTACAGAGAAGTTAAACACTAGATGTCCACTTTAAATCACATTTAAAAGTAATTGAGGACAATATAACCATACACATTATAAAAACAGTTGTTCCTAGAGTTTGGATGTTATTTCAGGAAGTATACACTTAGTCCACATGATTAGGTAGAATAAATCACAAGATCAATAAAGAACTCATTTGCAAAGGTCTTATTTTAGCAACTCATAATGTAGAGAGTGCAGTTTTTCTATTACTCAGGTCAATAAAGAAAAATGACCATTAAAATGGCTCTCACACATTGAATTTAATAAACTGGGCAGTCTATTTTTACCTTTCTTTTCATATGTCCTTCGAAGGCAATTATCTTAGCCTTTTATTCTTTTCAAATATTAATACTTCTGCAACAACTTTTATGTTCACATTTTCTTTATTTTTATATACTCCTTTCAGTATAATCATTATACCACGAAAAATAAAAGCAGGTGACTAAATCATTATGTCATATTTTCTTATGTGAACAAATGCCACCTTATTAAGAATTTGTCTTCAAAGATAATTTTGCATCTCATGGTAACAAACACGCATTTAAAATATCTTATTGATGTTTCCAGAATAGACTTATGATATGCCATCTCACTGGTCTCCAAGTACCCAAGCCCTTCACACAGGAATATTTACATGATTTCTGAATATGAAAGCTACAGAAAAATTACATAGCTTATATAACTGATTTACAAAGGATAAATTTTTAGTATGGTAAAGGAAATCTTGTTTTTTTCTGTAAAAATGATAATTAAGTGCATTTCCAATATATGTCTATTGAACACTGTTTCTCCTTTATGAAAATCTTTATGCTTCTTCTGTCAGCCAATAGACTCATGTGTAAACAAGCATCCTGTTATTCCTTCCATTTATGAAAAAGGGAAAGCATTTTCTTGAGAAGAAAGCACTCTAGTTGGTGTTCAGGGAGTCATGTCAACCTAAAATTATTATGTGGGATAGGGACATTTGGGAATAGAAATGTTCAACTCTTTAACAACAAGCTTAGCAACAACACAAATGCTTATGCTTTGAATGCTCTAAATGCTTTTCTGAAAATTACATGGAGTTATTTTTTTCTTAGTATGAAATTATTTATAACCTCCTCACCCGAAAGGACCTTTCTTGATTGTGAAGAGTGTAATTTGAAAAGAGTCTATTAAATGCCCCTGACCAAGTTAAAGACTCTGCAGAGCAAGGCGGAGTGCATTTCATGCCCCACCTCTTCCTTCAGACAGTGATTTGCTTCCTAATTTCCAAAATGATAAGACCAATCACACATTATTCAAATAGAAATCTAAAAAAGAAATATTTTATTGTTTTAACTGAGAATTGCAGTTTTAAATCAAAATGCATGTCTCTAGGCCAGATTTTTTTTTAAAAAAAGTAAATTATTCATAACAATTATTTTGTTCTTTATTTTTTTTTCTTCTCAGGTAATTGGATCCTTTAATAATGCTGACCACCTAGAGTGGTAAACAGCTGGGCTCTAACAGAAATGCACGGATCAACGGAAATCTCTTAATTTTATAGCCTTTAGAGGAGAGAGTAGTTCTCTGAGCTTAGAATGGGTGGGGTTTCTGAGCTTAAAGTAGTGAAGTTTAAATTCAGCAAAAGGGTGAAGATATGGTACAGGATAAAAGGCAGAGATTTGGGGCATTTGTTCTATTGTTTCACTGTACCTTGAGGTTGCTATGAGGTAGGAAGCCAACAGTTCATGGAAGATATGAGATAGGACATGAGGCATGGCTCATATTTACCATTCATGACAGTTTTTATTTCATATTCTATCTTGTTTATTTGTTTGTCTTTAGTTAGTTAGTTTGCTTATATATATCAAAAAAAAAAAAAAAGGAATCAAATTTCCCAGAATAGATGTAAGATACAGGTTGGGCCAAAGGTGCTTAGCGGCATCAACCTTGATTTTGCTAATTCAATTGCAATTGAGGCATTGTGAGATTCAGGTTCCAATTCTTTCCCTCTTTATAATGTGTCAGTTGTTCAATTGGTTATCCTAGAGACAGAGATTAGTGTCTGTATTTCCACATCTAGATGCGGCCTATGTGAGTCCCTGTGACACACTTGTTGCTGGTCTGGAGCAATCAACGAAAGGCCTGGCTAGAAAGTGATGATTGATTTTTGCATGAGGGTTTGAAGTTCCAGAAGGTCAAAGGTCTAGGAAGCATCAGCTGATAGTAACTTTCTAGCATTTACTGTTGGGGAATGTCTTAAGTGTGGGGATGTATACCGTGAATTTTAAAGGATGAAGATTCTTTCCAGGTTCTGTATAGATAAACTGAGACTGAATTCAGATATATGTACACACACACACACACACACACACACACACACACACACACACACAAACACCCATATAGTTCAGGAAAAACAGGGAGAGTAAAGAGAAGCCCGAACTCTCTCACTTCTTGTTATAAGGTCTCATGTAGTCCAGAATGGCCTAGAACTGGACATGTAGCTAAGATGAACTGGTGAGTATTTATTATTTATCCTATATTTAACAATTGTAGGTAGCATAGATTTTGATTTCAATGTCAAATGTGCAAGAACTTAAATGCAAACACCTTGTGATGATTTCCTTCTGATGGACTTCAGTTTCCAGCTGACTGTGCAGAAGGACAGTGAACTTCTAATTCTCCCAAGAGCTAGAATCCTAGTTGTGTGCCCCTCCACTTCATTTTACATTAGTAAAAGACAGACTAAATCAAGGGATCAAAAATGCAAATGATTTACTGGAGCATACTGTTCAAAAGTCAGTATGTAAACTCTAAGAAATGCTCCCCTTCCCAGCCACCAGCTAACTAGGTCCAAACTGATGGTTTAGGGGAGTCTCATGGTCAAACCCATCATGATTCCTCAAGACTATCACAGAATCAAGAATCTTACCTACAATTTCTAAGCATTTACTAATGTGCCAAAATAACAGTGGTTGGATGCAGACAATGAAACCTCAGTTAAGGACTGTCACCAGACATGTCCTAAGTCTCCATCCAGAGCCATCACTCCTATAGCACAATGAGTTTGTGGCAGAATATTCAACTGTCATTCCAAATGGGAGAATTAAAAATGATACAATAGACTCCAGATACAAGAAACACAATGGAAATTATGAAGCTAAATATATGACAGAAGATGAATTTCTTTAAGAGCAAAATGATTTCCCTTTTTATTTGAAGCTATGTTTAGATGCATCTCTTACATAAAAATGAGAGATAAAATGACAGTTTATGCTTTTATATATAGGAATGCATCTACAACTCTAAGTAAAATTGACTCATTCTTATTTTCTCTGTCTGTATCCTGTTTAGCTGTATGAACCAAATGATCAAATTGACTTGGGTATATAAATCTCATATATTAGGTTTTATTGCTTCCTATATTCTTAAACTATTACTCAATACTCATACCTGTTTTTTTTTTATTTCAGGTTTTTCATTCTAACAAATATGTGTCCACACACATGATTACCAGTCTAAATTTGGAGCATGCATTTTCCATATTCAAAATAATTTTGGATATTTCTTACATTTCCTACTTTTGAAAAAATCTACAAATAATTATAGCTATAGTTGTATAATTATAATTATGAAGATTATATTATAAATAATTTAAATATTAAAGAAACATGTACCTAATCTAAACTATTAATATTTATGATAAAATTATGAACTGGTGAATATTTATTATTTATCCTATATTTAACAAGTGAAGGAAGTATAGATTTTGATTTCAAAGTCAAATGTGCAAACACCTTGTAATAATTTCCTTATGATGTACTTCTGTTTCCATCTTACTAGGCAGAAGGGCAACCTTTGAAGTCAAATATATTAGTTTATTGGGATCTTGAATTATTTTATTTTGAAATGTTTTCAAAACTAAAGCAGAGAATTTTAGAGATGGATGCTGATGTGAATGTAAAACCCATGCAAGTACACACATGCACACAGATGTACACAGTTCCATCTGCAGTTTGTCTTTAGAGCTGTATTTAAAATAAAGAATGTTCCACACTGATACTCCTTTCCCAGGAGAGTATATTAGGGCATCACAGACTGCATATTGTCACACACCTGACATATGCCTACACAGAAATAGTGTACAAATACGTATCAGAATATTTATTCAAAACATCTCAGAGAAAGACAATAATAGTTATCAAGGTTATAACAATTCCCCAAACTCAATTTTTCTATAAAGAGCAGCATTTAGGACTCAGTAAAAAATATTAACTTCAGGAACAAGGGAATATATATATGTCTGTTATGAAACTAATATATAACTGCTTGTACCAATTTTGTGTGTTTGATTCAGGATTAATATTGTATGTAAGAATGTATGTGATTGATTCTGTACTGTGGATACCTTACTAAAGGTAACAGAATACTTACTGGGCCTAGTGCCAAACTCAAACAGAAAGAATGTTCAAGGAACTCATGATGTGAGGTTGGATTGCAGCAGATTCACCTCATTTGGCTTTCCGGGAGTCAAAAGACAGAGAATTGCTCTTATCTCTATCTTGTAAAATATGGATGAAAACAAGGATCCCATCAATTCCAAGGCATTATCATCAGACATTCTCCTCTCTTAGCCATGCTAGAAAGTAGTAGGGGCAATTCTCACTCTATTGGCTGGTAGGGTATCTATTTGGGTGATCTATTGATTGATTAATGCTAATTCATGAATAATAAAAATAAATAATTTTGAACGAAAAATAATTGGAACGATGGAGCATGGAAAATGGAAGAATGGAGTAGGACTACTCACTCTCATACCCGTCCTTAGGTCTAGAAGCTCTAACAGCCCCCATGACCATGCTGCAATTGAGAAAGGAGAATTTGGGATGCCTAACAGATCTTGAGATGAGGGTGACAATCTAGAGGTCAGTATTCAAGATGGCTATAGAACCACATATCAAAATGATCTGTTGTCTCTGATGTTAGATGGAATAGGAGAAAGTTTCTGTAATACTCTTTGAACTTCCCAGTAGACATCGCACAGTGCTGCTACAAAATATGTGTCTTGTCTACAAGATAGCAATGCCAAAGGGAGAAAAGGAGGACCCTTCCTTTTTCAGCACGTGCAGTCACTAACAAGTTTGTGCTCATGAAAGAAGAGTCAAGGAGAATTTAAACTAAAATGTTGCCAAATTAGGCATTCAACAATAAAAATTATAATGACTACATATATTTATTATACAAACTATTTTTTAGTGGCGCTTTCACGAACAAAAGCTTGAAGAGAAGTAAGCACTTATGTTTAACCCTCTGACCAACTCAAAATTCTTTCACAAACATAGATATAATAAGTCAATAAGCATTTGCCTATTTTTTAGCATACTGAATATTATTTTTATTGAATGTATCCTTAGAGAAAAAGTAGAAGAACATAAAAGCCAGATGAAGCTTTATCCTGATAGATAAAAGGAAGGTCAGTCTAGCATCCCTTCAACCCCTTAAAAGGCTAAAAATCATTTAAGTATTTTAGACAGAGTCTAATGTGAACAAATGAGTTATAATTAGGGACTACTGATTTATTCATAATGCCATTCCATTATTATTTTAATAATAAGCACATAACTTCTGAAGACTCTAATGACTGAATTTCAGGGCCTGGGTAGCTGGATTTCTCTGAATAATGATCTTCATAATATCCCAAGTGGTGAAGATGATGTTTTCCCACCATTAACTACATTCATATATGCTAAATATGGCCAATTAGTAGAAATATAACATAGAGCAAAAATAACAGCAAGAATTATGAGTACATAACAAGATTCTGATTCCCATTTTACTGGTTGTGTTGTCTTGTCTACACTATCCCTAAGACTGGATCCTCAACCACTCCAGGGACATCACAATCCATTGAGTTTTTAGCCACAGGTTGAAGAGAGGGCTAAAAAGCCTACACTGACTCTTTAAGGATGTGCCTTGAAAATGGCACACCTTGATTCTATCTCATTACTTAAATCAAATCCTATAATCGTTCCTTCTTGGGCTCTATGGTCTCAGCTGAAAATTCTAAGCTCTTCTATTTTAACTTACAATGATATGAAATAAATACTAGCAGATGTGAGGTTGCTAAGACATCACTTATATGAGAGAGTTAACTGTACCTACATACAAAGTTTAACCATATGTACATAAAGCACTACATAATCGTCTTAGATCATTTTCTATTAGCATGATATGGTGATGTGACAGCCAACTTATAGAATAATGGTTTTATTGGGCTTGACAATTTCAGAGACTGAATCCAAGATGGTGGTGACAGAGAACATGGCAGCAGTCAGACAAACATGGTACTGAGACAGGAGCTAAGAACCTATATCTGATCTACAAACATAGTGCGAAGAAGTGGCGGGGTCGGGCAAGGAGCATCCCATCTGAGAAGGACAGGGGTTTTTGAATTCCCAAACTGATGCCAAACTGACAAGCTTCCTCTATAAAGGCAACATTTCTTCAAACAAGGCCATACCTCCCAATCTTTCCTAAATACTTCAACTAATGGGGCTATATGAGCCCTGTTTCAAAGCATATATGAGCCTATGTGGCTATTCTCAGTTCAACCACCTCAAAGTAATTAAGTGAGCAAATGTACTCTGCATAATCTAATAAATAATATATTTCTACAGATGAAGCTTCACAAAAGAGCTTATTATATCCACATTAGTTTTATTTTTCTTTTAATTTCTTTCTCTCGAAAGTGTTGAAACTAATTTTGCACATAACAGAACTTATACTGGCAAGCTCAGTAGACAACACACAAAGAACTATTTGAAATCGATAAAAGTTGAGGATATATTTGCTATTGACATGTATTTAAATGTATGTTTTTATTGTGTTTATAAACCCTGGTGTACAATCACCATACCTGTGTATACTGAAAGGTACTATTGTTTCTATTCAAAGAGCAGGCAAAAAATTTTTACAGAAGTATTAAATGAATGCCATGGCAACTGAAAAAGAATGAGGAGGACAAGGAACAAATCGATGGGGGGAGTAGGAAGATAACAAGAGGAGGAGGAAGAAGAAGGTGTGGAGGGTGAAGAGGATGAGGAGGATGAGGAGGATGAGGAGGATGAGGAGGGAAGGAGGACTAGGACTAGGAGGAGGAAAATAAGGAAGAAAAAAGATGAATAAAAATAAAGAAGAGGAAGAGGAAGAAGAAAAAGAGAACAAGAGGAAGGAAGGAGGAAGAAGAGAAGAAGAAGAAGAAGAAGAAGAAGAAGAAGAAGAAGAAGAAGAAGAAGAAGAAGAGGAAGAGGAAGAGGAAGAGGAAGAGGAAGAGGAAGAGGAAGAGGAAGAAGAAGAAGAAGAGGAGGAGGAGGAGGAGGAGAAGGAGGAGAAGGAAGAGGAGGAGGAGGAGGAAGAGGAGGGGGAGGAGGAATAGGAGGAGGAGGAAGAGAAAGAGGAGGAGAAGGAGGAAGAGAAAGAGGAGGAAGAGAAAGAGGAGGAAGAGAAAGAGGAGGAAGAGAAAGAGGAGGAAGAGAAAGAGGAGGAAGAGAAAGAGGAGGAAGAGAACGAGGAAGAAGGAGGAGGAGAAAGAAGAAGGAGGAGGAGGTGAAGGAAGAGGAGGAGGTGATGGAGGAGGAGATGAAGGAGCAGGAGGAAGTGGAGGAGGAGGAGGAGGAGAAGGAGGAGGAGGAGAAGGAAAAGAAGAAGAAAAGAAACATAGACTTTGGGCTTTTGTGTTTGAATAATCTTTGACTCAATTTTCTTTCTGTAACAACTGTCATTGCTTGGTCTAATTCCTTAGTTAGAGACAAGCATGGGTAAAAAGCTGAGTGTAAAAGTATAGAAGTGAGTCTCTGTAGTGAGGTCATGCCAGAGCCGTAAAAACCAGTTCACAGATACTGCACAGATTATCCAACCCAAATAGATGAAGAACCTGGGAAGATCATGGGATCTTAAGTTTTTAAATGAAAGAGAGTGAGGTATCAAATCACAAATATAAGGCACTAAAACCACAGGGAAAAAGATGCACCCCAGCTTTAGTGTCTGAGAGAATGGAGCTAGAAGCGAGAGAGGCAGTGTGTAAAAATTGTCAGGAATCAAGTGCTAACACAGCAGCATTTCCTTTTTATTGCTTAATAAAGTAAGGGGAGTTCCTCACATGATCAGTAATCTGTCCCAGATGCTCATGTCTTCAACCTGAAAAGATGCAAAATAAATAGACAAGCCAATTCCAGAAAATGATGAATCCTGACCAGAGATCTACAGAGTCTTCCCAACACCAGGAAGCAAACCTGTACACACGAGGATTGATCAAAAAGATGAAAAATCTTCAGGATGAGTGTAGAGATAGTAAGTATAGTGGGTGGCTCAGAATTAAGAAAACAAAAGATCTGTACATGACTGAGTATAAAAATATAAATTTCCTTTGCACACACATGTTTGAGGATATCAGTGGTTCTTAGTACTAGAGAATATAAGTAAAATCATAGCTTTCACATTTGCTATCACCTTTATATTTATTTAAACTTAAATGGGCATTAAAGAAACCATTCCTGTGATGTCAATCTTTATTGGATAATTTCGGCCAGGATTTACTCATAACACTTAAGCATGAATGAAATAGAACTTAAATGAGGTAACTCAATCACAAAAGAACACCCATGGTATGCACTCCCTGATTATCCCAGAAGCTTGGAATATCCAAGACACAGTTCACATATCAAATGATGCCCAAGACGAAGGAAGAACAAAATATGGATACTCTCGTCCTTCTTAGAAGGGGGAACAAAATACCCACAGGAGATACAGATACAAAGTGTGGAGCAGAGTCTGAGGGAAAGACCATCCTGAGACTACCCCACCTCAGGGATCCATTCCATATACAGTTACAAAACCCACACACAATTAAGTACTTGCTGACCAGAGCCAGATACAGCTGTCACCTGGGTGGCTCTGCTAGTGCATGACAAATACAGAGGGGGATACTCTCAGTCAGCCATTGAACTGAGCACGGGGTCCTCAATGGGGGAGCTAGAGAAAGGACCCAAGGAGCTGAAGGGGGTCTGCAGTGCCATAGGAGGAACAACAATATGAGCCATCCAGTACTCTCAGAGCTCCCAGGGGCAAACCCAGCAACCAGAGAGTACACATGGTGTTACACATAGCTCCAGATGCATAGACAGCAGAGGATAGCCTTGTTGGACATCAAAAGGAGGAGAGGCCCTTGGCCCTCAAAAGGCTCAATGCATCAGTGTAGGGGAATACCAGGACAGGAAAGCAGGAGAGGATTGATTGAGGAACAAGGGGAGGAGAGATGGCTTATGGGATTTTTCGAGAGGGAGGACAAGGAAAGAGGAAATCATTTGAAATATAAATAAAGAATACATCTAATTAATAATAATAATAATAATAATAATAATAATAATAAAAAAAGAAACAAAGAGCTGAGCAGGTCCTAACTGTACCCCCAACAAAATACATGTGATTAAAGGTGACTTCTTTTTTTTTTGATATAATTTATTTACATTTCAAATGATTTCCCCTTTTCTAGCCCCCCCCACTCCCCGATAGTCCCGTAAGCCCCCTTCTCTTCCCCTGTCCTCCCTCCCACGAGTGCTTAAAATCAACATATTGAAACATCATTGAAGAATTTGGGCTGAGATGCAACTCATCTCATGCACTAGGAAAATGTGTGCCCCATATTCACAAAGACCCTAGGTTCAGTCCCTGACAACTAAACTGGGTGTGTTGGCACATTTATACAATCTGAGCATTTAAAATGGAAAACAGGATCTGAAAGTTAAGGTAATTCTTAATTTAATAAAATCTAGTCTGGCAAGAACCTCTGCATGCACACACACACACACACACACACACACACACACACAAACACACACACTCTCAAACACAGATGCAGGAGTGGAAAGGGGAGAAGGAGAGGAAAAAAGAGAAAGGGAGAGAGACAGGCGGATGGGGAGAGACAGAGAGAGGAGAGACGGACTGGACACACACAGAGTGAGAGAGAAAATAAAAACAGAAAATGAACCAAGAATCGAAATATATTTATGATTCTAGCCCATTTCCCCATTGCTGACAGTTGCTCTACTTAATAATATTTTATATTATTTCCACTAATGAAAACTGTTTCAGTTTCACTTCAGAAGGTAAAAAGCAGCAGAGAATGAAAGGCATTTAAAATGCTTTGCAAAAAAAAATATGAATGAGAGCATTCATTTATTTCAAACCCATGGTTATTAAATATCAGGCTCTCCAATGTTTTGGAGACAATGCAGGTTATTAAGTTTACACTCAACTATGATATATCTTAATTGCTTTTTCTTCAAAATGTTTTCTCTTTGTCAGATATTATTATACAAATATACATCATAATTTGTTCTGCTACAGCCAATCATGATTAAATGAAAGATTAAAACTTTGCCTGTGGATAAAAATATATTACAAACTTTAATGAGTAAGATTCCCTGGAGGAAGATTTTGGAGTCCTGAATACATGAACTTAATTCTAGTCATTGTGTCATGTATGGAGACAAACATCAGAGCTGGTCAGTAAAGACTTCTTCTGAGAAGTGCACGTGGCTTACTATTTAACATTCCAATCACGGAGGTAACAAGATCCACAGAGTCTAAAGAAGAAACTTGGTATTCTATATGTAGAGCCAACATTTTCTACCTTAGATAAAATTCTAACAAACTTAACATGATTCGCTGACAGCATCAATTCACTTCCAGTAAAATTGTTACTTCATTTTTGAAACCCTGTACTTGTTGTGTGGGCAGAACTGAAGGCTACAGGTTTCTAGGAAAAAATATATTGACAACAGTAAAAGCAATGGAAGATGTTCATATAGTTTTTTCTAGTTGCTTACATCATAAAAATATTTTAAAATTTTATATCAAAATGTATAATGAAAGCAAAATTTCCTTTTTAGCCTCTGAAAGAGGCAAGCTCATGTGTCCTCTGAGAACTTTTGACAAGTAAACTTTCTATTTATAATCTTGAATGATAGGCATGTTGTTGTGTGTGTATTGGCAATGTTTTCCTTAATGTTTATGATAAAATTTGAGTATTTTAATAAATATCCATTACTGTTCTTTTAATTAAATTATTGAATAAATGTATTGTTAACTGAATAATATATTCAATTTATGATAATTTTACTGTATACTTATTTCTAGCCTCTTAAAAATCCTGTGATATTTATTAAGAATAAAAGATACAAATAACAAACATTAGTTTTACAGTATTCAGTGCTATCACTAAATAACTAGATTAGTCTAAGTATTCATAATTAAGATATATTTTTAATGAATAAGTATATAATATATCATTTGAAAATCTCTAAGAGGAGTTAAAAATAACTTTTAGTGGATGTATAAAATAACAACCTCATTAAAGTGCAAGGGTTTAAACACCTGCAGCAATAAATTAAAATGACCAAGGTTGAAGCAAGTAATTCATCAAGAGATAGTACCTGTGCGATCTTAAAAGCAAAAGATGTCATTTCCTTAATAAATGAAAATTAAGTTCTTAGGTTTTTGTTGTTTGACAACTGGAGAAAAATAACTGTCTCTATGAGATTAAGGAGTGCATGATAACCATTCAGAGACTGCCCCACCTTGGGATCCATCTCATAAAGAGACACCAAACCCAGACACTATTGTGGATGCCCACAAGTGCTTGCTGACAGGAGCCTTATATAGCTGTCTCCTGAAAGGCTCTGCCAGTACCTGACAAATACAGAGGTGGGTGCTCTCAGCCAACCATTGGACTGAGCACAGGGTCCCCAAAGGAGGAGCTAGAGAAAGGACCAAAAGAGCTGAAGCAGTTTGCAGCCCCCATAGGAGGAACAACAATATGAACCAACGCCCAGAACTCCCAGGAACTAAACCACCAACCAAAGACTACACATGGAGGGACCCATGGTTCCAGCTGCATATGCAGCAGAGGATGGCCTTGTTGGACATCAATGGGAGGAGAGGCCCTTGGTCCCGAGAAGGCTTGATGCCCAGGCGTATGCCAGGACAGAGAAGTGGGAGTGGGTGGGTTGGTGAGCAGGGGGAGGTGGAGATGGGATAGGGTTTTTTTTTTTTTTTTTTTGGAGGGGAAACCAGGAAAGGGTGATAACATTTGAAATGTAAAGAAAGAAAAGATCTAATAAAAAAAATAGAAGTGCATGATAGGATCTGTTTACTGTGCTGAAAGTTTACAAAGGTACTTTATTTCCATAAAATAAAGAGAAAAACTTCAGATATATTTAAAGACCACCCTAATGCAGCATAGTATATTCCCATAATGAATGATTGATGCTTTACTTTTTGACTTAGGAACTCATTCTGTAGAATGATTCTGTCACTGAATCATTATTAATGAACTTCTTGAGTGCTATGACTACCACTATTCCTAAACATGAGAGAGATTTTACAATTATTAAAAATTGATGACCTGACTCAACCAACAGAACTTTATACTCATGAAACTAAGTGTTACCTGTGGGAAATCATTGTAAATCATGTACACAGAACCTAGACTACCAACATAGAACCTTTTGTGTTAATGTGGCAAAGAAGTTCATATATCAGGATTTTCTTCACCAAATAAAATGAGTAGAAAGAATTTAAGCACTGAAAATATTTTCTAACAATATTCATGTAAGATAGATGAACACAACAGTCAAATAAAAGATAAGGTTAGTGAGAAACACAGCTGGAGATAGAAATGAATCAGATACACAGAGACAGAGCGCATTCTGACCATAGCTTTGAAAGACAATTAGTCTGAGATGCACAGGAAGAAAGTAAACATGCCGCCCATAGTTCTCTAGAGCAGACAGAAACACTCCACAGAGCTCCCTGCAGGACAGAACGAAAACAGAGGAAGAAAGGATGGCTAAGGTTCCAACAGTAGAGAAACAAAGCAGAGCTCCACAGTTACATTACAAAATACTGTGCTGATAATAGTACTTGTATAAAACAAACTCAATGGCAAAGTGAAACAACCGTGTAAAACCAAAATTAAAGACTTGCAAGCAAACATTGAGAACCCAAATCATTTTATATAGCTGTGCATGATGCGTAAGTCTGGCTGAATGGAAAGCCAAATAAGTTCTATGGAGGACACTGGTGGGGTTTACACAGTGAGCTTTAGTTTTTTATTAATACAAAGGAGTAAAAGGATTAGACAGAAGCAAGTAGATATGAAAGTGATCTGAAGGGAATAAACCAAAAATAGAATTCATGCCCAAAAGTTAGAGACAGTGCATGTGTAGGGATTGTATTTTAAACCTGTGATCATTCCCAAATAAAGAATGAAACGAAACATTTCAAGATAACCTCTTATTTAATGCTCAATGTTCATACAGCCCATAGAACCAATTGAACACCAGGACCCACAAGGTCCCAGGAAACACGAAGTAAAAGAAGAATATCATTCACTTCCAATACTAAAAGGAGAAAAGATTGAGACTGTATCTCCTTATGGGGAAATGAACCGAAAATTCTATAACCATTATACATGGATAAGGCATTTATGTTTTATGATTATAGACACATATGCTCAACAACAACAACAACAGAGACAATGCAATGTCTACAAGCTGTTTTGAGAACAAAATTAAAATGCTCAACTAATGATGTAGACCAACCAGTTAAACAAAAAGTGAACAGATATGCAGGGACCTGGGGTTCACTGTGGAAAGAAGGGTGAGTCACCCTGAATCCAGGTGCATGGAGAACTACTAATAGAACAAGCAAATGCCTTACCTTTGAGCTATATAAAAATAAAATCCTATACTGTTCGCAGGACAAATAGCACTTACATATAGAAATGAGACCAAAGAGGGTTAACACTGGATCAGGCAACTGAAAAACTGACTCTGATAAAATATTCTTGCACCCACTTCCATTTTCTCAGCTCCCATACCCTTATCGATCCTCTGTTACCCAGCTATCTTCTCGGCCACCTGATGCTCTCATTTTTTTCTCCTTAAATTTAGCAGCGTGTTGTCTTCTGAATAACCGAATTATCCATTATCTAAAATAGCATGCATGTTATCATTTCCTCAAAATAAATCAAGCCTATGTAACCATGCATCCATATACCCATCCCTGTGTGCAAAGATCTTTCTGTGGTTGTGAGAACTGTGGTAAGGAGAAATGCAAAGATGGAATTTGGGTAATTTTTTTCCCTTGGAAATCACTTTGTTTTTCTTTTGTTTCATTTTTTTATTATTCGATATATTTTTATTTACATTTCAAATGATTTCCCCTTTTCTAGCTTCCCACTCCCCCAAAGTCCCATAAGCCCTCTTCCCTCCCCCGTCCCCCTCTCTACCCCTTCCCACTTCCCTGTTCTGGTTTTGCCCTATACTGCTACACTGAATCTTTCCATAACCAGGCGCCACTCCTCCATTCTTCTTGGACATCATGTGATGCGTGCATTATGTTTGGGGTATTCCAGTTTTCTAGGTTAATATCCACTTATTAGTGAGTGCATACCATGAGTCACCTTTTGAGTCTGCGTTACCTCACTATATTTTTAACTATATTGATTCTGGCGATCCATGAGCATGGGAGGTTTTCCCATTTTTTGAGGTCTTCTTCCATTTCCTTCTTCAGAGACTTGAAGTTCTTGTCGTAAAGATCTTTCACATGTTTGGTAAGAGTCACCCCAAGATACTTTATACTGTTTGTGGCTATTGTGAAGGGGGTCATTTTCCTAATTTCTTTCTCAGCCTGCTTATCCTTTGAGTATAGGAAGGCTACTGATTTGCTTGAGTTGATTTTTATAACCTGCCACTTTGCTGAAGTTGTTTATCAGCTGTAGGAGTTCTCTGGTGGAGATTTTTGGTCACTTAGGTAGAGTATCATATCATCTGCAAATAGTGGTAGTTTGACTTCTTCCTTTCCAATTTGTATTCCTTTGACCTTCTTATGTTGTCTAAGTGCCCTAGCTAGTACCTCAAGTACAATATTGAAAAGATAAGGAGAGAGGGGGAAGCCTTGTGTAGTCCCTGATTTCAGTGGGATTGTTTCAAGTTTCTCTCCATTTAGTTTGATGCTGGCTACCGGTTTGCTGTATATTGCTTTTATTATGTTTAGGTATGGGCCTTGAATTCCTGTTCTTTCCAAGACTTTAAGCGTGAAAGGATGGTGAATTTTGTCAAATACATTTTCAACATCCAATGAAATGACCATGTCGTTTTTTTTCTTTGAGTTTGTTTATGTAGTGGATTGCATTGATGGATTTCTGTATATTGAACCATCACTGCATCCCTGGCATAAAGCCTACTTGATCATGGTGGATGACTGTTTTTATGTGTTCTTGGATTTGGTTGGCAAGAATTTTATTGAGTATTTTTGCATTGATGTTCATAAGAGAAATTGGTCTGAAGTTCTCTTTCTTTGTTGGATCTTTATGTGGTTTTGGTATCAGTGTAATTGTGGCTTCGTAGAAGGAATTGGGTAGTTTTCCTTCTGTTTATATTTTGTGGAATAGTTTGAAGAGTATTGGTGTTAGATCTTCTTTGAAGGTCTGATAGAATTCTGCACTGAAACCATCTGTTCCTGTGCTTTTTTGGTTGGAAGACTTTCTATGACCACTTCTATTTTTTTAGGGGTTATGGGACTGTTTAGATGATCTATTTGGTCCTGATTTAATTTTGGTATTGGGTACCTGTCTAAGAAATTGTCCATTTCCTCCAGATTCTCCAGTTGTGTTGAATATAGGTTTTTGTAGTAGGATCTGATGTTTTTTGAATTTCCTCAGTTTCTGTTGTTATATCCCCCTTTTCATTTCTAATTTTGTTAATTTGGATACTGTCTCTGTGCCCTTTGGTCAGTCTGGGTATTCAGTTAATTTTAACACAGTGGCCTTGGAAAGAAGGCTTTACAATTTCATATTTAATTTTCAGTATTATTTACATTTTTAAAATAAATAGGAATATTTACTTTTTTAAAATGTTTTTTTAAACAATTATTTTTTTATTGTATGTAAGTACACTGTAGCCATTTTTAAACACACCAAAAGAGGGCATCAGATCTCATTAGGAATGGTTGTGAGCCACTGTGTGGTTGTGGGATTTGAACTCAGGACCTACAGGAGAACAGTCAGTGCTCTTAACTACTGAGTCATCTCACTACCCCCAAAATATTTTCTTTAGGAACCAGAAGTAAATGTGCAACAAGAGCTAATTAATGTCCCAGTTTTCAGTAGCTGATCCCAATTAAAGATTATTTACAACTGTTCTCTGGGTAATTCAGGTGTTAAACACTAATGTTCATGAAGGTCAGCAAGTCGTGATTTTTTTCTCTACTATAGATAGAAACAGAGATTGGCAGTGAACTTTTAAATAGTACATTTAAGTATGCAAGTTAGAGATAGACTTTTTCTTGGCCTCTCCTGTAAATTTCCTACAAAGCATCTTTAAAGATATTAAAAATTATGATTCATTTCCACTGGTGACAATTTAGTTCAAGGACCTTTGAATTTTTCTTGCAGCCCCTTTTGCAGGATTCAAGACCATTTCTCACCTGAAGATCAAAGCAAACATTATACTTTTTCACAACATTGACAAACAACTCCAATGGTCCAGTCATTCTCTAAGCTTTAGCACTCATGCATTTCTCAATAATTACGCTGGCAGAGAAATCTTCTGTGCGTTTTCCTCTCTCCTCGCACAAACTTCAGATATGGCCTTTCCCTTAACAGGAAAGATACATCAAAAGTCAAGAATATCTTTGAACTGTCCACGTTCCAAAAGCAATAGAAAACTTACAGAATACTAATCCAATCTCAAAGAGACTGTTATTTGCAAAAAAGCAATGGTTCCCAAGTTTTATTACATTTAGAAAGTAGTGATGATACACACAAAATGATGAGGAAAACTTTAGCACACAAAACATAAATGCTGGTTATATGATTTTGAACTTCCATCTGAATATTTCTGTGTTCTGCTTATTTTTTTAAATTATTAATTAATATACTGAAAAGTCTAAACATGTTTTAGAGGAATTATGTAAGAGTCCATGCGAAAACGTTATGAGTCTGAGTAAGATTCTGTTCCCACAAATGAAACACTGCAGATGGTCCTCAAGCAGTACAAGATGACGCCATTTTGTAACTATGATGTTTTCACTCAGATTGCAAAATATTTTCATTAAAAGACATTTTCATTTTTCTTCCTGCATATTTTGTGTATATGATATATATGTTTTGCATGTTTAGCTTGGAGAGGACATGATGCCCTTCTGCTCACAGATAAGTACCAGGGACATTAGCAATGTTAAACATGCAGGGTTTTCTTTTCAATGGAAGACATGCATCCTTGTTTTCTGCCCAGAGTATTGAGAATGGATATGATTAATAGCCTGGTGAGCTATGCTAGATGTAGGGTCAGGCTACACCTGAATCTCCCAGATTTTTATGCTTAATAAAGATTCCTCCTCCCCAGAACTTTATTTTGAACATTGTTTCTTAGTCAATAGAACCCATCCTAATGGGAGATGTCACATGTACGTTACAATAACCTAAGGAACCTCTGCACTATCTGCAGGGTTAGACTATAGATACCTCACACTAGTATGCTTTATCCTTATCTTTAGCATTGTTTCCAAGTCACTAGAACACGTATTTATGGAAGAAGTCATATGTTCTTTGTTATGAGTTTCATTGTAAACATCCTTAAGCTTCTTACACACTGGATTTGGTTAAGTATAGGCTGACAGCTTTTGTTTCCATAATTGTGATGCACTTAAACATGTTTAAAAGGAACAGTTCAATGTCAGGCCTTGAAGTATAAACCAGCATGGGCTATGGAGACATATTGAACCATATTTCTTTCTTTTTTTTAAACACTATTTTTTTTAAAAAAGATGTATTTATAAATATGTGAGTACACTGCAGCTGTCATCAGGCACCCCAGAAGAGGGCATCAGACCTCATTTTAGATGCTTATGAGCCACCACGTAGTTGCTGGGATTTGAACTCAGGACCTTCGGAAGAGCAGTCAGTGCTCTTAACTGCTGAGCCATCTCGCCAGCCATATCTTTCTTGCTTCACATGGATCCATGTTTTGCTAGGCCTGGTGTTTCCAGAGAATCAACCGCCCCCATCGCTCACAGCAAGGACAACATGTATGTGTATGTTTGTGGGTATGGGAGTCAGAGGTCAACTTCTCTTCTCATTTACTCTATGTACCTTGTTACAGTTGGGGTTTCTCTTGTCCATTGATGTGGGCGTGAGATTAGATACCCTGCTAGCTTCCTAGGACCGCCATGCCTCTCTGCTGCCCATCTCCTTGTAGGTTTGCACCAATATTACAGATGCCTCTACTACTTTAGCTTTATTGTGGATTTGGGGATTTTAAACTCAGGATATCAGGCTTGAACCATAAGTACTTTACTTCCTGGGTCATTTTCTCAGCCCTAACAGCTATTTTTAAAGGAATATTTTTAACATGTGAGTTCTCCATTTATCATTGTTTAATATTCCTGCAAAATGGGATTATTTTCCTTCTGAGTTTTGAAACAATGTTGCTATATTGCTGATAGTAGCAAAACTATAATTTCTCATATATATATATATATATATACGGTGCAAGGTAAATTGAAGAAAACCTTCAATTTGAAGTTCCTAGCATTAAAGACTAATTTATGGTTTTCTCTCATCTTTTATTATTGCTTTTTCTTAAGGTAATTAAAAAATTATTACCATTCCTACATGCTTAAAATGTATATACTTTTGACACTCTTGACTTTTATTTAATAACCGGTTATTTAGTTCTATGATTTTGTCAACAAACATTGGCTTATATTATTAAGGAATGATGTTTGTGCTTGGATTTGATTTCTCAGCTGAATAAGCTAAATTATTCATACTTTTAATATCGTTTTTTCTTGCTTTCTTTCTCCTTGTCTTAACTCTCTCATTCCTTCCACATATAATTATACACCCATTCCTTCTTAACTTACCATCTAGAGTTTTCCTAATTACTTTTATTTCATTTCTTTATGTTGACTAAGATAGTGGCCAAGAGAATAGGATGCTACTTGACTCTCCATAGACTGTGGATTGAAATTCCCAAGAAGAAAGGATAGACACTTTCTATGTCATTTACATTGTGTGATGACAAAGTTATGACTTTACACTGCAGAGCAGCAGAGACTACAGGAGCATTCCTAGTTTGAATCATTCTATTGATGGCTAACCACAGGAAGAGTTTAAGCAAGCAAACATGTTTCTCTCACTCACAAACCTGTAAGTTAATGGGAGCTGTGGTAGTTTAACTTCTAGTGACCAGCCAACATGGCTCCAGCTCCCTTGTTTGTTGGTTTTTGTTTGTTTTAAACACAGGATCTTATCGTGAATGCCAAGACAACCTTCCACTTGCACTGTATCAGCCTGCTGCGGCCTCCCAGGTGCTGGTATTACAGGCATGCACCCCTATACTTAGCCTAGCTGTACTTTTACATTAGTCCATGTATTTACTTAATTTTGATTTGCATTTTATGTGTCTTTGTAGCTTCCAAGAGATTCTTTGATGGCGTGAGATGGGTCATGGAAATAAATATAAACAGATGCAGAAAGGAATCTGCACTACTGTGTAGCTACAGTGGTTTGAATAGATGTTGACCATAGTCTCGATCATTCAGAGACTTGGTCCTCAGGTGGTGGCTGTTTGAGGAGGCTGAATAAGTGTGGGCTGGGTGAAGGAAGAATGCCCCTGGGCAGGGTTTGAGAGATGCAGGCTATTCTAAGACCTCTCTGCCTTCTGCTTATAGTTTGGAATGTGCCCTGTCAGCTGCTGCTCTGGCCACTATGCCTGCCTGCTGTTACACCTTCCTACTAAGACAGTGATATAGTCATCCCTATGGAACCAGTAGCCCAGCATAAGCCCTTCCTTCCATAAGTTGCCATGGTAACGGTGCTTCATCACATCAACAGAAAAGCACTTCACAGGTCAGTGTATAATTTAGGAGAAGGTATAAAACCTGTATTTAAAAAAACAAACCAGCAAACCCATCAGAACTCTACATTTCAAAATTTTGGGATCCTGGTCCCTATTTTGATTTTCTGTAAAAAATCATTTGACTGGACTACAAATTTTAATAACAAATTGTTTGTCCACCAAAGCTGTGTTATTACTTTTGCTTCCTTTGTGGCTGCTAGAATTTGAAAAAAGAAAATGATGTCATTGTAGAAGGAGAAAAGAAAATGGGAGATTCAGTAAGCTCAGGGAAGCTCACGATCACTTTTTGTTCTGGTCATTGCTGTGTCCTTCAGTTATATTTATTGAATGCAAAAAGAGAAAACAAAGCAGCTGTCACCTCTGATCTCAGGATCTCTGTTTCCCTAGTTCCATAGCAAAGAGTTAGTTCTCCTATTCATCAAGATGAGTGAAGCACTTGTGGCAATATCCACCTAGGCATATACAGTGTACTTGCTATCTGCTCCCTGATAATTGCTCCCTGTTAAGAAGACAAAGGAGATGTGACTGGGTCACTGCTAAGGCCATGGGTAGCATTTTCCTTGGGCATATTTTCTTTCCAAATGTTTTTCCTCGCTAGTTATCTTTCTTTTTTTCTTTTTACAGAAAAGTAGAGATTTTAGTGCTAAAATATCAAGATCCAGAATCAAGGCAATGACTATCAAAATGGCCGTGGCAACCCACTCTGATGCGGTTCCACACAGCTCATCTGAAGATAAGGTTTGGCAGTGGTTACAATAGATATATTTAAAACCCCGTTGGATCCTTTTACTGTGACTTTCTGCTTGATAAAGATGAAGAAGTGAAGTGCCTGGGTGATGCTGACCTTTAAATCCATTCAGCGGACGGTTTGGCAGGAAGAAATCCAGTAACGACCCCTTAGGTCACCAAAGCACTTTTTCAAAGAAGTGTATAATCCCAGTTTGGAAAAAGCTTTTATAAACCTGTATCTATTTCTTCAGGTGGGCTATAAACTATTCCTGAATGATGGGATTTGGTTTCTAGCCTATGTAGAGCTCCAGATGAAGCATATAGAAGGTTTTTTTCATTCTTCCTTCCTTCCTTCCTTCCTTCCTTCCTTCCTTCCTTCCTTCCTTAATTCCTTAATTCCTTTCTTTCTTCCTTATTGATCACTCTTCCTTTTCTTCTCTTTCTTTTAAAGGCATGGACATAAGAGTTTTCCTTTCATCTACTTTACATGATGACAACCTGAGATTAACTCATTAAGTACACATTAACACATAAAGTATAAAGATACGAGACCATTATAGAAGCAACAATTATACAACTAGCTATAGCAAATGTAATATGAGGTTAGTAATAATTTAGTAAATTACAATGTAAGGCTATGTTAACTATTGCTGATACTTCACACTTTTATTCTCATTTTCCTAGTTTACTAGTATCTTTTTTATTTTATTTTCAAATACCTCGTGAAGGTAGAACCCTTAGACACCAGGGTTCTTGATTATTTCCTGCACATGGGCAAGGGTTAATAATCAAAACGCTAAATACAAAAAACATAAGCAAAATGGCCTTTGTTGTTGCTGTTCATTGTTTTGTTTTTGAAAAATAAAAATCATGATATTTGGGCTATATATAATAGTGAGAAATGCTTTTCTGAATCAAAGGTTTTGAGTAAGACAGTCCCAGGAGAGGGACAGTAATTAGACTAATAGTTTGATAGTGCCCAATAAGAAAACTGTTGCAAGATATTTCCTATTCATTCACATTGAGGCAGTGAGAGGCCAGTGATTGGAGGGGAGAGAAGAGGGGGAGGAGCTAGGTGGAGAGAGGGGGGCAGAGGACCCCATGAGCAGAACAGGGAGAGATGTGGATATCCAGATGGTTTCAGATATATTCTGGTGTTTTGGAGAGGTTAGAAATATTGGTATAAGACTTTATCATTATAAATTGGCATTATGAAATTGGGAGTTTCATATACATAAATACATTTGGTTAACTATTCAAGCTTAAGAGTCATGCTTTACTGGATACTTGGAATGAGTAGGTGCTGGGCAGGAGCACGGGACTCCCACCATTTACAGAGTCTATGGCAGAGAGGAAACACAGCTGGGACGCTGTGAGAGCTGAGATTGGCTCAGTGGAGACAGTGAGAGCCGCCCTGCGCAGGACCCTCTAGGTCTTGGTGCAGAGGTGTGGTAGGGTGGTACCATTTTTTAAAATATTTCCCGCTACAGAATGCTTACTCATTTTTCAATTTTTCTAAAGTAGTCTGCCAACGGGAGGTTACATTTAATTTTTTGAAGTGATATAAGCTGTTAATACATCTAATAATTGAATGAGAAATAATTTTGAAGTTGAGTGTTCATAGTTTCACATATAATTTATCAATTTCTTTCTCAAACATGTTATTCCTTTTTTTTGAAACAGGGTTACTCTGTATAGCCCTGGCTGTCCTGAAACTCATTCTGTAGACCAGGCTGGCCTCAAACTCAAAAATTCATCTGTCTCTGCCTCCCAGAGTGCTGGGATTACAGGCATGCGCCACCACCACCCGGCTGAACATGTTATTCTTAAATGATGTGGAACATTGTTGAAGTCAGAGTTTTTGCGTTCTTTCTCTCTACTGAAAACACCTTTCCAAACATTTATTAGTACAGGTAGTAAATAGCTCACCTGAATTTCAAAGGAGTTACAGCTCAGCATAATCCAGAGATTATGTTTAAAGATGGTGAAGTAAAAGCACCTACAACTGCTTCTTTTTTTTCCAGAAAGAAAACATTTGCAGTTAAAAAAAATCCATCTTAGGTGAAATCAGAAAATGGCTATCAATAAAAAATAGAACTAGGAAAATATGTTCTTAAAAACAGTAAACATTAGACATGGCCAGGGAAAGTATTATCATATGATATCATACTGTCATCTCATAAATGGGAAGCCATCATAATGTAGCTCTCAAAACTACTGTAGAGATAAACTGTGACAGGAATGGAAAAATCTCCTGAGCTTCTTAATCGATGGGAAAGATTGGCTGGGTGAGAAAGTATGTCCAAGACATTTGTAATATCATACATTTTTTGCTTAAAACATGAAGGAACAAAAGCCTCCTCTGCAGATGAAACAGTAAAACAGAGAACAAGACACAACAGCATGCTATGCAAAGTACACTCTGACCACCAGACCTTCTAGCCAAGATGGTCTCCTCTCACAGTTAAATGTCACTTTCCTGTACACATACCTGCACTTTATCTTTCTAGGCAGAAGACACAGTTTATATCTAAAGTGTTCTTGAGAGTTAAATTATAATAGCTTACCACTTATGACATAATAATATGATATCATATGATAACCCTTTCCCTGGACATGTCTAATGCATACTTACATATAGCATTAAAAATAATCTCCAACTAGCTCTTACCAACATTGTTCTTAAAACATCAAACACCAGAACAAAGAAAAACCCTCCACTAAAATATAAAATATTCTAATAAAATTAAAAGCAAACTAGTATCTTGTAGGACAAAAGAACATAGAAATATAGAGCTAAATGAAAAGAATTTCACAGAAGGATCTTTTCCTACAACTCTGCAAAGAGCTTTAAAGAGACATATTTTCTTAAAACAATAATTATTTTATTTGTTTACTATCAGAAGTTGCCCCCCTTCCCAGCTCCCCCTCCCACAGTTCTTCATCCCATTACCTCTTCCCTTTACCTCTGGAAGGGTGCTTCCCCTCTCCTCCTGGGCATACCTCATCTGGAGCCTCAAGTCTCTACAGGATTAGGTGCATCCTGAAACCAGACAATGCAGTCCTCTGCTAGGTACATAAGTGCCTGGAGCCTTCAAGCAGCTCCTGTATATGCTTGTATATGATGGTGACTTAGTCTCTGGGAATTTCCAGAGGTCTGGTTGGTTGATATTGTTGGTCTGCCTATGGGGTTGTCATCCCTTCAGCTCCCTCAGTCCTTCCCCTATCTAATGGGTCCCCAACCTCAGTCTAATGGTTGGTTGGCTGTAAGTATCTGCATCTGTCTTACTCAGCAGTTAGTAGAGCCTTAAAGAGACATCTTAACATTCATTTAATTGTAGAAGTTGTAACTTTCCTAAAAGAGGAAAACCTAAAATCTCAAGCACATTTTCAGTGAGAAAAACATAGTAAATTATCTATACAGCAAAAGCCAAAGGAAAGAAGTGGGAAAAGAAACCAAAAAGATAATGAATTCCATCCCTTTTATATATGAATTTGGGCTAGAGTTTCTTTCCTTAGTGTCATTTAAAATTACAGTCAAAGATAAATGTAAAAATTGTGTTTTTTAAATGGTCTTTCTTATAAGGAATTGCATATGTTCTTTGCATTTCTTTGGTCTGATTATGAATTCCATATCAACTCTATCATACACTCTGTGTTGGCTGATTTATTATGAACTCCACAGAAGCTGGAGTCATTTGAGAAGGAGGAGCTGGAACTGAAGAAATACTCTCATTGGATTGGCCTGCACCAATGGTTCCTTTTCTTCATTGGTGATTGATTTGGAGGACCTGAAATTACAGTGGGCAGTGCCACTGCTAGCCTGGTGTTTCTGGATGCTATTGGAAACAGGATGAGCAACTCAGGAAGAGCATACCAGCAAGCAGCATTGCATGACTTTGGTTTCAGTCTCATCTCTTGATTCTTGCTTTGTGGACCTATTTTAACACACATATTGCCAAACATTTTACCTTAAAGTCTCTCATTGTTTAACTTCATGGCTAAAAGTCTTCTGAGGTTGACAGCATCTATTGAGTTTTCCGCCCAAACTTGTCCTTGAGTAGGGCATGTGGAATATATTTAGGACTGAAATTCTATATATAAATATGTTAAAGAGTCGAGTTTTATTTATCTCCTCTGGTGCAGGGAATTGAACTCAGGCCTTATGTTTGCAAGACAAGTGCCCTACCACTGACCTACACCCGCAGCAGAATGTTGTAGTTTATTTAGTAGACAGTGTTTCATGTGCCCTGCTAAATCCAGACATGACCTTCGTGCTTTCCACTAACTCATCAGATTGGAGTTAGTGGCCGCAAATAAATGTAATCATCTAGGCTGTGTCTGCACAGAACAGATGGGTATCCAGGAATACACTCAGAAAACCTAACTTGGAATTTTAAAGAGTTAGATGTGCTGTTAAAGCTTTCTGTTGTTGGAAATTGCAACTTCTGCTGGCTTCTGGATTTCTAGTACTGTCCAGGAAGCAGTCTTTTGTGTGTTCTTATTTTAAGTTGTTTTATTGAATATCTCTTAATTCAGCTCAGTTATTCACAAATAGTAATGACTACCTTAAACCATTTACACTCTACTTATTGGCAAGTCATTTCTACTTTTAAAAGTATAACATGCATACAATCCCAATTGCAAAGTTGTTGTGTGTATAGTATCCTATTTTACTACTGGACCCATTCCGGCAATCAGGAAGTTGAATGCATTTGCCTCTGGGGTTATTTACTGGCTTTGGGTTGATCTAGGCAAACCTTCCCTTTGACCTCTTTATATTCAGAATCAAAGGTTCAGTGCATCATCGGAATGCCAATGGCTTTCACATGAGCCACAGAAGAGGAAATCCATCAGAGTCAAATGAGGAGGTCTTGGAGAGTTTATAGTTGGACTAGGCTTGCATGCTCCTTTTCTTTATATAGCATGATCATGGTCATATCAATAAAAATCTGGAGGTCCTTTCCTGACTATCACATCCATTTTTCACTCATTATAAATTCCTTATAACTGCATCTTCATATAAGCACTGCATAGATAAGGATGACACTGCAGAAAACGAAGCAGACAAAGCTCCTCTCCTCCATGAAAGAAAACATTTTCCTATTGAGTTGGCTATTATATTAAACACATTGCTGTGTTAATTTTGCATCTTCCTTAAATCCTGATAAGACGGCTGCTTTCTTTCCTCTCAATTTGATAAACACAAATGTTCTCTCAGCAATATTACTGTTAAATCGGCATGCAATTATGAATTGAAAAGTGGTCTCTTGAAGAAATGGAATTTTTTTCATGGTGCACACAAATTAGGAAATTGTTAACTGCATTACAATAAAGCGTATTTTAGCTATTTGATAAATTTATCTCAATAAACCGTGAAGAGAGACTCCGACTTCAAAGGTCTCCTTATTTGTGAAGAATACTTACTTAGTAAAATAGCAAGGGTAGGCTTGTTTTCACTGCTTGATAACAAGCAGCATATTTTAGTTTATTTCCTATAATTCCAAGGCTTCACAAAGCCATAAGCTGACTTGATATACTGTCTTATGTTCACATAAAATGACACTCATATTACCAATAATAAAAGAAAAGGTGTAATATTTTAAAATATTACAGTCTTCTCTACTCATTCGGGTGTAAATTTACATATACACAGCAAAATATCTTCCTTAATAATTTTCATATTCTTTATGAGATCAGTAAATACATTTCGCTTGCCAAATAGTTTCATTAAATACTTCAGGATGAAAAGCTGCATGTCTGAGCATGAGTCAAGAGTCAAAGGATACACTTGAGTTTTTTATTGTACACATATTTTCTGGAGAGAACAAATATTGTATTATGATAGAAAGCTATAAACCTTTGAAATAAGTGTCCTTAAAACCATCCTGTTTAGATGCTCTTGCCATGATTTTGGGCTCTCTGTTTGTAATAACAAAGAAAGGATATACAGTAGGTAGATGTTAACAAGCCATTGTATGTTTGGGATTCAGACATACAGGAAAGTCAGTTGGCAAGGCAGAGAGAAGGAATGCTATATTATTCCTCAAGATCAAACAAGCTACTAATGCACACAGAACATACAATATTCTTTCCTAGGCACATGAAAGAGCTGAGTCTTGGTGATTTTTTTCCATCTTGAATCTATTCATATATTTTAATTTTTATAATAACATTATAATTATTTAATGTGTTCCTGGGAATCAACTGAGACTGCACGTATTATAGGAAACAAGGCACCACTGACCTTTGATCCTTAGGCCTTGGTTATTAGAGACAGAATCTTGCTCTATAGCTATGTCTGGTTTCCAGCTAGTCATGATCCTGTCTCTGCTTCTAACTGCAGGAACTATCATGAAAAGTTACAGGCTTTACGTCTAAACAATATTATACAGATGCAAATGCAGCTGAGATTAGGTGAACTTTTAGTCAGTGGATAGACAGGGAAACAATATTTAAAATTCAAAGCATCAATTTCAATTTGCTTCATAAACTAATTTATCTAAGACTGCAATGATGTTAGATTAAACAAGATTTTTTGACAAACTGAAAACCATAAAGTGTGAACTATCATTGAAACAGTAGAGAAACCAACCTTATCAAAGCAGGTGTATGTTCTAGAATATTTTCTAATATGATATTTGAGAAAACATCTATCATGTTTTTGAATTTTGCATCCAGAAGCAAGTGGTATGGGAAATTCAGAAATTCAATCATTAAGCTTCATACCAAGAAAACTGAATCTAGTGGAGGAGGTATATGGCTAGTCTAATAATTTAAAGGAAGGTAGAAAAAATTGTATATTTAAATTGTGTTTTAAATTGGTCACATACAGTCATGCCCCAGAATGCACAAGGGGGTCAGAGGACAACATTGTGAATTTATTCTTTCCTTCCACCTTTACAACCTGAACATGGTTTGGAAGAATTTAATTCATGTTTATGGGCTTGTGATATCAGTCCTTAACCCGTGGAATAATCATTTGGCCCTGAAAAATGATAATATTATTCAAACAATAATGGTACAGCATTTTATGTAGCTGAAAATATAAGAAAATTTTATTTATTCACACTTAAAAAAGCAGCTATTCAAACAAAGTTAAATGATAATGATTATAAATGTTTCCTTGGTACCTTTTTTGTTAGTAGTGACAATCTTAATAGCTTCCATGTTGATTTTCTGGAGGATAGCTAAATCTTCTATAAACTGAACATAAATTTTGAATTTAGAACATATGCTTTTAGGTAGGTTTTGATATGAACACATCATATTTTTATTTAGCTGGCATAACACTGGAATGTATTAAAGCAGTAGCTGAGTTCATTCACAATCATTACATGGGATACTGTTAACAGCATCATCAATGCAGCAATATGCCCATTACATCTTAAGCAACTTTAGCGTGATGAAAAAAACTTAACAATGGGAATAAAACTTTCATAGTGGTCTTAGGAATCTCTATGATGGGTAGAAATACAGTTATGGTAGAACATATAAATTAGGAATAAAATTATTATAACTATATATTCCCTACTCTTCAGAGTCTACCTTACTGCCCTTCCACAGGACATCTGGGAAGATCTGATACTTAACCTATCCTCTTAGGACTATTTCCTCTTCAACTTTTAAATATGTCCACTGTATCCTTTGCTCATAGTATTGGTGATTCTTCATCAATGGCTGTTCTCAGCTTCAATGGTCTAATAAATTATAAGTTAGAGTAAAAATGTGTTATTGCTGACTTTCCTAAAGCAAATGACATGGGAGAGAGTGAGCTAGGGCAGAGGGTCCAGGGTCTACATGGCAGGTGCAGACACTGAATTTGCAGCTGGAAAGAGGCCCAGGGAAAGGAAAAGGAGCTGCAGGTGGAAAACTCCAATTCTGAATATGAATATCTGCTCACTTTGAGTTTGCCTTGATTGTCCCATGATACCTACTACTTTATAGTCTTTGTGATAGTGAAGGATAAGATATTGCCAGTTCTGATACCAATGGTTACAAGTAAGTATCTCTGATTATGGAAATAGATTCATAAGATACAATACTTAATAAAACTTTGTCAACATCATTTTTTCCTGAAAATGAAATTTAGATAGCATATATTTTACATGCCTTGTTAATGAGATTTTAACTACTGACTGTTTTCTGACATGAAGGAATAATTTGAGATACTGATAATTTAGGAAACTCAAAGTTGTCTGAACAACAAACATAGCTATTTGTTTCCAAATATTTACTATATAGTTCCATTTCATGAGACTGTTTTATTTGCTTTTCCAATCCAAAGTAAATAATAGATTTGTGGTGAAACAATGAAATAAATTAAATATGAATGGGGAAAATGAATACAGATGATCTTGAAAAGTCTGACCTTTTAATGAATCCTTTTGATTATATTTTGATTAAAAGCAGTCACCACAAAAAGGAATATATACATGAGCTTACTAAATATATGTCATTCACACTTGTCCTGTTTTATATGCATGAGAATGTGTCTGGGATAATAACTGCTTTATTAAAATAATAATGAATAATTAATATCTTTCTCACAATATATTAAATCATTATCTAACAAAACACCACTAGTCATAACACTTTGGAATATTGGTATTGCTCACTTTCATTGAACACAAGTCAGACTCTAATTCAGCAGACAACCCATCATAATATACAACTTTAAAACTAAGAATGTTTTTGAAAATGATGAATTCTTCATAGCATAACAATGTAAATCTGATTTGGTCTAAGTAGGAAACAACTAAACTTGCCCACTCTCATCAACATGACATAAAGTCTAAAATTGAAGGCTTAAATGTCACGAAATACTTTAATTCACTCATGCATTTAATCGTACATGAATAAATTTTTTTTGATAAACATAACTTTCAGGGGGCAATTTTGCTTAGCCACCACAGTCCTGGTATTGTAACACTTAAGTTAAAGACAATTAATAGAGACCTATTTGTTCTACCAGAGACCCATTGAAGTAGGGATAGCAGCTAAGATGATGATATTGGTCTCAAAGGTGCACATATATGGTATTATAACGGTGGTAATAAAGACAGCTCAGCAACCTCTTTCTTTGTAACACTATATATTTCTATCTTAATACCACTGGTCATTTAGTAGACTCATATAGACAGACACTATGGTATCTCAGTCCCTCACTCATACTACTGAGTTCAGAGTTCTGCACAGCCCTATTAATGATCACAGGGACCAACAATGGGGACACATAACATTCATTTCAATTGATTCCTAAGCATCTTCTGTTTTAACCAATAATTTAATTTCCTGAATTCTTAAATCGTGGAAAAATGTTAGCCAGCTACTTGGTTTAATTCTCGCTTTACTGGTTACACATACGTGTGAAGATGTGCTGTGTCACAGATACACATTTATTTTATTTAATGATGTGTATCACTCCTCTCCCACAGCCCTCACCACTATGCAGGATCAACATCATCATGACCGTCGTCAACATACTCTCATACACCAGAGAACATCTTATTTTCGCAAGTAAAAACATAAGTACTTGAGGTGCTGCTAGGTCAAAATTACAGCAGTATAGCTAAAGGGTCTAAGATTTAAGCTTAATTTCAAATATTCCAACGGCATTTTCTACATGGATATAGTTTGTTAGTTTTGAAGTAAAAGTTCCAGAATATATTTCTTTGCAATACTATCTTCTGAGTTATTTGGATCACAGTCAGTTTACTCGTGTTACCTCCACATCATAGTACAATTATAATAATGTTTTTTAGTCTAGACTACATGTAGGTCGTTAAAATCAACAACAGGAGCATTTGCCTTAGCTATTTGTAACAAGTTAACAATAAATTTAGTATATTTTAGAAATATTTATAATATGATCACAGAATCACAAAATTTACTTTTGGGTATTGTTCTCCAGGATATATTATGTGTCTTTAATATATTTCAGGAGATTTGGTTCTACCCATTTGAGAAGTAGATCAATTATAAAGACCTATTTTTCATCAAGCAGGAGGACAACGAAAAAGACTGATCTGTGGAGTATGTTAGGATGACCTAAGTAAAACCGTGGAGTGGTGGCCATGTGAGACAATGCACCAGGTTGCTGTGGTGAGCATGAGCAGAAGTATTTCAGTAATTAAGTGACTCTTGTGACTGAATCGCCACAAGAAAGGGGCAGGATAAGCAGTATTTTGGTCTTTCTGATAACCATACAGATTACCCCATCAACATCTTTTTAAATTTCTATGAAGTTAGGTGACAGCAGTTCTCCCATAAGACCCTCATTCACTCTTTTCTGGGCATTCCAGAACGGAACATCTCCTTATTGTTCTGGCACCAAATATTTTCCAACCTATTTCCCTGCCTCTAAATTCTTTTTAGTTTTATTTTCATTTAACTTTGTTATTTAAAAGACACACTCAAAAAAATCAAGCAGACACAAAGTCTATGCAACTCACTGGACTGCTGTGGTTAGGGTAGCCATTGAGATTGGAAGCTGTCGGACTTCACGCTGGATTTTTATACTTTCACTATCAAATGTATTTCTATGCACTTGTGCACTACTATACGAAGACTCCATGACAGTGTTACAACTAGAAAAACTAGGAACTGCCCTCCCCAAACAAAAGTTCCTCTCCTCTTTCTAAGCTTGTGTTTATTGCTTGCATTTGGAAAAAAAAATTATCAGTAATCCCGTCTAGATATGCTCCATTTTCACACTTTATTAAAAAGAGAAAATCACTTAACTTCTCCTATTTAATGTTGAGCACACTCCAATTAGCTTTTTTTTTTTTTTACATGCTTCCAAATTACAATTATCTTCATGGTCAAAGTGCAACAACCCCTCACTTACCCAATGTTTATCACTCCACACACCTGATCACTCCATCAATGCCCTAACTCCTGGGATTCATTTTTTTCTCTATCTAATGGGCTGCTTAATTTCAGTCTGCTTTTCTGCTTACCTGGCGTCTTGTGAGCATCACCACAGAGCCCCTCAGGATTCAGCCATTACAGACCATCTTTTCAGGGTCGGGACGACTGATAGCAGCATCAGAGCTTAAAGAAACATCTACCTATTGATGCCAGGCAAATTCACATCTTCCAGCCTTCTGTGTCCTTTGACTGTCTGTTTGAGGGTTTTTTGTTTGCTTGTTTGTTTCTCTTTTTTTGAGATAAGGTCTACTACTTCGTCTACTTGGGAGTTTTGTTTGTTTGTTGTTTGTTTGTTTTGAGATAAGGTCACATTATGCACTGCTGGCTGGCTTGGAACTCATGCTGTAGAATAGGCCAACTTCAGACTCTTAGAGATCTGCCTCCCCTACCTCCCATATTTGCCACAGGAAGCCTGATTTGTATATTTGAATCTTGAGTAGGATTGATTCATAGGCACCAGGAATGTAGTATAGTCAAAACTCACTTCTACAAAATTTTCTCATGCTGTCTTTGTTCCCATCTCAGTGGGTGGCAAATTCAACCTCCCTCGCTCCTTGCTTCCCTCCTTCCTTCTTTCCCTCCTCCCTCCCTCCCTCTCTCCCTCCCTCCCTTCCTTCCTTCTTTCCCTCCTCCCTCCCTCCCTTCCTTCTTTCCCTCCTCCCTCCCTCCCTACCTCCCTCCTTTCCTTCTTTCCCTCCCTCCTTTCCTTCCTCTTTTCTTTCCATCCACCCTGCTTTTCTTTCTTCCTTTCCCCTTTCTCTCTCTGCCATCCTCCTTTCTCTTTTGTTCACTTATTCACCTAGCCCTTCATTCTTTGAGGCAGTGCCACATTATGTAGCCCTGGCTGGTCTCACCTCCATGACATTCCTGTTGCAGAATCCCTAGTCTTAGAGTTAAGTAGAGGCTTCTGTCTCAAGGACTAGCTAAACACAGTCCCCTTTTCAACTCCTATCTGACACTTCAGATTTAATGTATCAAAGAAATCCTGTAGGCAATGCAATAAATACATTTCCCAGACCTTTCCTATTGCCCTCTCCCCCATGCAATGGCTCCTGGAGAGCCACCACTTTCTTTCTCTGAATTGCTATTGTGGGTTGGTATTATTACTTTTATCTTTCATAATTCCAGTTAGTTGTTATACAGCAGCCAGGAAGATCTCGTTCAGGTTAAGTCAGAATCTAAAAGTTCCCCAGTCTTCTAAGATCCACTAGGAGTAACAGGCACATCTCTCTTGATGTCAGCTTTCCTCAATCTTCCTGTCAGCCCTCTTCACCAGTCAAACCCATCCCCCAGTATTTCCTGTCCTTAGCCTATATCTCATCACATTGGTTGGTACGGTCTCCTCTGCATGAGCATCTCCCACAAAACTTCACTGCACACTTATTTACATCTTAAGGTATTTTTTCATGCTCAAGATCTCATGCATCCTTCTTTAAGGTGTACTTCTGGTCTGCAACAACTCCTCTTACACTCTTTTTTATGTTTCCCAGCATAGTTAGCTTATGATGGGCATAATTTATCTGTTTTAGCTGTTGTCACTTCTAGAATAAAAACTCTCAAGAGGCAGGACTTTTCTGTGTTTTTTACACTTCTGTGAGCATTTACTATTGTGTCTAAAACCTGGTAGCCATTTAGAAAATATCTGTTTGATATAGCCATATTTTGTGGTAGAAAAAAAAAACTAAGAAAACAGAAAAAAATAGTCAGGTTCTAAAAGTTTTCATAAACACAGAACATATAAAATTCTGCTATTCAATCTATGAGAAGTTAAAGAGGTTTGTTGCCTCTTTAGTATTATGTGCGTGCATGCACATTCACACATTGTGTGAACACATGTTTATGTGTGTGAGTGTGTGGGTCTGAATGTATATGTGTGGGTATGCATGCACAGTGCATGTGCAGATGGCAGAGGAGGAAGACTATATGGAATAATTTCTCCACTCTCATTTGGGTTCCAGGAAGCAAACTCCAATTTTCTGGCTTCCAGGAAAATTGATTTCACTGACTGAGTCATCTCACTGGTTAGAGGATTTTATTTCATTATTTTTCTTCGCATACATATGGATATGTGTGAACATTCTCTTCCACTTATGAAAATTCTGCATATATTTAAACCCAGACCCAATAAAATATTTTCAATATAATAATCAATATAAATTCAATGATTATGGAACACCTGGAAAAAATAAAAGAAACCATAAATCAATCAATCAATCAATCTATCTATCTATCTATCTACTTACCTATCTATCTATCTATCTATCTATCTATCTATCTATCTATCTACTTACCTAACCAGGTATGACATAAATGATAGTCAACCAGCTCAATATACTAATTCATTTCAAAAATTAAATTTAAGGTGTTTTCTGGACAAAAATATTTTGAACTCAAAATACAAACAACATTACAAAAAAGTACAAATATTTCAACAGTAATATAACTTTATTTTTCCCATGCATGCCTTTTGGCCCAAGAAGCCATATACTGTAGAAATCTCTGGTCTTTTCTTTATAGTAACATTATCATCATCAGTGGGTATGTTTTAGTGAATTCACAATACTGACTGTGTAGTTGAACAACATCTGCTTCCCGCTGGCTGTGGATGTCTTCTGTCATCATGAGTTATTTGTCAGTAGCGTTAATCGCTGTAAGTTTTGTGTGTTACATTTCTTTTACACCTTTAGGTTTCTAATAGCAGATGAAAACATTCCCTGCTTCATACCTTTAGGTTTCTAATAGCAGATGAAAACATGCAGTGCTTGTCATAAATAAACACAGCCTTCTTGTGGGGTGTAAAAGAAAGAGATGCTTCCAAAAACTCTAGGAGGCAACACAGCTTCACAATTGTCATTCACTTAAATGACTGGAGTCATTTCATCCTGATCCTAAAATGAAGTACCTCATAAAATGCTTGAATGACAATTTCTATTTCTTAAGATCATTTCAGGGCTCTTAAGCTAGACTTCAAGCCTCTAAAATGGAAACTTTACATAATAAACTTTAAAAAAAACCTTCATGATAGTTCTTCCTTCATTGTGAGATCTTATGGTTCAAAGAGACATCAGAAGGACCTTGGAAGTTAGCTTCTGAATTTTAATAAGAAAAACTGCTAAGCGCTAGGAATCCTGGCCTTCAAAACACACAATGACTCTAATTGAAGTCATTTTAATCTCACTTCAGCACATCTACTGAAATATCCAAACAAATTTTAAGACAGGTATTGAATAAAAGAGACTTAAAGATTGTAATTGCCAGAGGTGGTGAATGACTTCAAGAAAGCAGTATCTTCCTGACACTGACTGAGGCACGTAGGAACTCATAAAGACTGTGACAGCATGCACATGGCCTATACAGTTTCAAGCCCCACAAATCTCAGCACGGAAGAGAACTGGACACCCTTAACCCAGAAGATATTTGCAATGGGAACATTGTTGCAAAAGGGAAAACCTGTTTCTTTTCTGATTGATTGTCATGGACCATATCAACCACATTCCAAGATAGGTCCCAAGCCCAGGAAGAGTGGCCAACCTACCAAAGAAAACCTATGATGTGTCCGGAAGTGGATAGAATGTAAAAACACATTTAAAATTGGCAAAACTTATTGTCTTTATGAACTTTGCATTCTCACTGGACTCTGAAATGCATGGCCAATTGATTGGAAAGATATTCATTTAAAAGTTGGTAATCAAAGACAGTACTTGAACAATAGCCCAAACCTGCATTGGACAGCTCCACACTGTTTCCTGCAGGTCCCATAAAGACTGAAGTTCTTTGAGTCACACAAAATGTTTATTTTCTTATAAGAAGACAAATACTAAATTAACAGCTAAATGAGGGAGTGGTAGGTTAAGGCACTTGCGTCCTTGTCTGTCAACCTGAGTTCCATCAATGAACACACATGGCTAGGAGCACACATGGTTAAAGGAGGTTGCTCTTTGTCTCTTCATGTACCTTGGCACATGCAAGTGCATGCATAACACAGAAGCATAAAGAAACTCATGTGGTCACACACAAATGCACACATGTGTATGCACAAACATCCTGAATAAATAAATATGCAAGTAAGGGTTCTCCACTGTACTTTCAAAGCTCAAAATCTAATAATAAGACAAGAAAATTAAGAAGAAATACATTTCCATGGGAAAGCGAGTGGGTTTTGCTTAAAGCTTTGAGATATATAGTGGTACCACCAGGGAGAAAGACTAGGGCACAACATCAAATACAGAGACTCTTGGTTTATGGTACTGAGTTTACATGGGTGTGGATCATTTGAGGATGCTGTTAGGATGCTCAGGAGAACAGAAAGGCAGGTTAATAATACAGAGAAGGAGCAGGGAAGGGAGTGAACGATCAGGTACAGCAATTCATAGAAATGGAATTAGAAGAAACATCTTATAGAATTAGAGATATAGGGAGATTTAAGTTGAGGGTAGAGGATAAAAAGTGACGGTGAGTTAAACCACCATTCAAATAGGAGTTAGAACTCTAGCAGAGTTAATGACTGATGACTAAAGAGATGAGATGTGTGTAAAAAATTCACATTTACCTGACCGTGCCAAAGAAAGACCTTCAAAAATTGGTACTTGTTTCTGGGAATAAAATAGGGGGAGATGAGGCTTATCTATTAACTAAAGACTGGATATTTTTCTGTGTGGGATAAACAATATTCCATTCATTTAACAAAAACCACCACAGCAGATGACAGCTGTAGATCTTCAAGATGAAGAAGCATCTGCCTTGTGTTGTTCCTCTTTATTCAAATGCTTCAGAGAGGAAAACATACCCTTGTCAATCTTTTATAGAAATGCTGTACTTCCCTCTGAAATTCATCTTTCCTCAGAGAGTTGATTTTTCTTTAAAGTCTTGTGAAACAGAAAGTCTGAGAGATTATGTAAAACGTCAAGCAGATCTCTTGTCCTTGAATTTTCCCTATGTCAAATTTTTTTTTGCATTGGCAAAATAAAATAACTTTGTTTTCTGTTTGATGGCCTGAGGGAAAGACTTGGAAGCCTCATTTTGGACCAGATAAAACTGCAACTGATAAATAATTAAATCTACCTTTCATCTGAGAGAAAAAATAATAGGTTTATAAAAATGTTTGAGGGCCCAAGAATGCATAGCTTTCAGCAAAAAAAATGTAGAATGTAGGTTTTTTTCCCCTTCTATGAGAAATCTCATGCAGAGTAAACAGAGACTCAGAAAATTAAAATTCCTCCCAATCCAAATAGCTGCCTCTCTCAAAAAGTACCTTCACACATCAGGGCAGCTGGATAGAGCTGGAGGGAAAAGGAGGACTTTGGAGGGGGAGAGAGAGGACTGAGAAGAAAGGGAGGCCTGGGTAGGGAGAGGGAGGATTGGAAAGAGAGGGAGGGCTGAGAAGAAAGAGAGAATTGGGAGAGGGAGACTGAGAAGGGAGAGGAAAGAAAGGATACCTAGATGGAGGATTGGTGTGCTAGGTGTTCTGGCTGTGGGTTCCTTTCTTCCTTGTTAAAGCAAATGCAGAGGGGACTGGCATTTCACAGGACGCTCCAGTGACATTAAAAGGGTGAGTTGTAAGATCTAATTCCCAACACTCTTTCATGGCGCTTGAACTGTGTGGGGGGTGTGCAGCTGGAAAAGGTGAATTCATACCCAGGGGAGCCCACATGAAGTATGTTTTTATCATTCCCTTAACAGTATGTGGGTTGAGAGCCTTGCTGTAGCAAAATGTGAGGGACTAGGTCTTAGTTACAAGAGCAAACCGTATCTTCTTCCCTGAGTTTGCTGCTCTTAGCTTGGTCAGAGAAACAACTTTCTCCTCCTCATCCTCGTCTTCCTCCTCCTCCGCCGCCCTCTGCCTCTTTCCCTCTCCTCCTCTGCCTCCTCCTTCTTCCCCTATTCCTCCTCCTGGTAGAGGGTAACAGTTACCATAGTGATAATGCTGAGACCAACTGACAGTTGAAAGCTCAGCCTTGAGTGGCACATCTCTGTCACTCCCATCAAGACTCAAGGAACATTACAAAATAAGCAGAGAGTCAGAAGATGTGAAGGAGTGTTGTGATGTGAAGGACATGACAAGCACATTGCCCTCACAAAGTCACAGAATATGTCATTATCTTCAGAGTATCTGCACATGGTTGGCGCATCAATATTCCACCATCAAGAAAATTCAGATGTAGTGTTGGTAAAGATCCTTTCCCATAAAGAATATATGGAATAAAAGGAAGAAAGAAAGAAAGAAAGAAAGAAAGAAAGAAAGAAAGAAAGAAAGAAAGAAAGAAAGAAAGAAAGAAAGAAAGAAAGAAGGAAAGAAGGAAAGAAAGAAAGAAAAGACAAATTCACAGAGCAAATAAAAAAAAGAAAAAGAAAAAGAAAAGAAAAAAGAGAATTCAGGGCTCATAAAGCCCCACTTCGTTTTGAGGATGTATAGATAAGGGTTATCAGAAGTGATGGAGACACTTTCTTCAATGGTATGGCTACTAGTGAATTGTCTATGACTTTGCAAATATCCCTAACCTATTCATGAAAGAAACATTAAATCATTGAGTCTCTCCTTCCTCCCATCCCCCATCCCCCATCTCTCTCTCTCTCTCTCTCTCTCTCTCTCTCTCTCTCTCTCTCTTTCTCTCTCTCTCTCCTCTCTTTCTCATGTGCACATGCACATACACACCATATTGTATGAGGGAAGAGATCATCAGGAGTAGAATGCGGTATAAATATAGTTCAAATGCATTCTATACACATATGAAAATATAATAAAACCAATTATTACACATTAATTTATATGTGCTAATAAAAATAAGAGAAGTGGACATGGGGATGGTAATCAATATGACAATATTCACTTATACCACAGCTTGTTCATAAAGGTTCCCTCCAAACTCTCCAAGGAAGGCTATCTCCCCAGTCTGTAGCTTTGTTTTGGGAGGCTGAAAAACTCTTTTGAACCTGGGAAGTTGGGACCTGAATGAAGGAAGCAGGTCTCTGGAACCCTGAGCTTCCATGGTGCATTTTAGGCCAGCCTATTGCTCTAATGCATTTGTTTTCCCTATCATGAGGTAACTCTCTCCACCACACATCCCATTATAATAAGATCCAAGTACATGAGGAAGAGAGACCAAGGACTGGATGCATTGAGAACACCAGCAAAACTCTTCTTCCCTTTAGGCTTTTTCTTAGATGTTTATCACATCAATGAGAAAGCTGATTAAATACCTTCTCACTTCCTCCTTCACCAAAGGTGCCTTTCTCTTTCAGATCACACACACTAATCACTACATCAAAGAGTAAACAAAGAGCATGAGCTATTCCATAGGAATAGGCAAGCACATGGTAATGAGTAGAGAAAAGGGATTCTTTACTTTTGTTCCTGGTAAGTTCTCTTGAGCAACATTTCTATAAGTAGTACATGATTGTTTGCACTTGGTTATCTAGCACATGCAAATGTTATTTGTTTAAAACCAAGACATAAAACAATTATAACTACAATTTATTAATGACCTCCTGTGAAGCCTCAGTTCTTTGCCAGATACTTGCAAATATTTTTCTGTTTATTTGTTTTTTTGTTTTCTTTTTTTTTGCCTTGCAATTAGCATGATGAGTTTTGGCATTACTACTACTGAATTTGGAGTTTCTCTGTATGTGTTCTAGATCTGAGTTCTCACAACAATCTAAAATGAAGGTTCTCTTTTAGCTTTCTAGAAGCAATTGACCTAACAAGTATTGATGTTTACTGTTATCACCTGGAGAGGAGCACTCAAATGTGAAAACAGTTATCTAGAAGAATCATACAACCAGCTTAATGTAAAAATGTGTAAACTATAGAATCTGCAACTTTATATCTGAGGAAAAATTGGTGGCTGAAATACTTCTCCTATTTAAATTGCTCAAACTTTATGAAAAAAGCTCTTGATTATATATATATATATATACACACACATATGTGAAACACTTTAAAATAAATAAAACTATATGTATGTCTATATTTTTCTTTAATATATTTGGATTTTATGGGTAACAGCAATATATAAACATATATGCAATATTGGTCTATGAGAAATACAAAGGTACAAAACCAGATACTACTAATTTGAAGGATTATATTCCTGCAGGTAAGTATAAAATGAAAAAAAATATATGTGCATATATACACATGCATATATGCTTGCATATACACAAATGTCTAACCTTGTAAAGGGACTATACAAGTCTTCTTAGGACAGGAAAAAATTTAAACATTAATCTGATAGTATTTGAGTGAATTAAATGTAGCAGATTCATATCAGTCCAGAGCAATAGCAGTAGAAAAGGGATAATGTAATGGGGTCCAGCTAAATTGGGTTTTGTTGGTGCATTGGAAATCAAGAGGGTCAAAGTTCAGATCCTGGAGGAAGAGAACAAGTTTCCCAGTGGGTCCTATGAAGTTGGTGCAATCTGTGCCTACAGAGGCCTCTTGTGTCTAAAGAGGACTGGGATACATGATAAAATGGATTCAAAATGCTTATAAAACCATAATTCATATATTTTCTCAGAGTTGAGTCTTTTTTTATTTCCTGTCCTCATTGTGATTTTGTGTGATCACACTAATACCCCCAAGACAGAGTAAGAAAATAGAATCCTCCAAATGATGCAGCCCATGATAGGGTCATGATGGCTACTGAATGATAAATAGTATATTTGTTTCATGAGTAAGAATTTGTAAACCAAAGCAATAACAGCAGAGAGAAGCAAGCTTTTCTGTTGAATATGGTTGTCATTAATAGAGAAGGAATTATTTCAGTACTCCTGGAGAGACAATTATGAATCAATTTGATATAATTAGTTATTAATATTCTCTGCTATATCTTCTAATAACTCATTTAACAGTGTCATTCCTCAGCACAGATCCTTAATCATTTTAATGAAAATAAATAATCATGTTCTTTGTTCCAAGTAGAAATGGCTCCTTGTTCCAAGATAAATATTTCTAGGTGTATTTCATATCTGATATGTTTCAATACATTAATGAGTATTTAACATAATAATTTTATGTAAAATTTGCTTATTTATTAACTAAAATGAATCAAAGAACCAAATGCTTCTTGCAGACTGCATAAACTAATTTCTGTATTTTCCAATAGAAGCCTTTGCTCATTGCATTGACCGTTAACTGTATATAACATTTTGCCTTCAGGAATAGAACTGTTTCAATTCTTTGAGACTTCTAAAAGCTATAAAAATGGGCAAAGGTGTTGTAAGTCACTTCTCTATGTCATATACTATTGAGATGTTAATTCAAGACATTAGGTTGAGCAAAAACATTTTTAAACAAAACACCAAATGAAAATTGGAAGCCAAAGCATCCCAGAAGAACCAATGGTAAAAACTTCTTGCACTTCATGTTATGAGATACACTTTATTGTCAAAGACTGAAAGTCTTGTACTGTGCTATTTTTAAACTTATTTTTTTCTAAATTTATATGACATATTGGATAATGATGATTTTAGAGAAACTGCAAAAGACTGAGTCTCTTTACCCGAAGAATGGAAATCAAGCCAACTGAAAAGCTTCATATTGCTCACTATATAAAATAATGTAAAAGTTTTGTGAATAAATTTATCATGTAGAGTAAACTAAATATGTCAAAATACAGCATATCTCACATCATCCAAATTATTATACTATTACAATAGATACACAGTATGATGTGAATGTTAAAGTTAAGATTTTACATCTTGAGCATATCTTTTTGGGGCAAGTTATATATGTAAAATGTATTTAAAGCTAAGAATTGTCCCTAGGCTGAGTTTTATAATTCAATATGAGTTTTCATTTAATACATTTAACAGGATCTACATATATGTGTACATGCTATATACATAAATATTCATGACAATCAATTAATCTTAAAAGTCATGTGTTAACCAGCAAAGGTAGTAATTAGTAACAAAACAACATTAAGAAAATACATTTTCTTTTTAGAAAGTTGTTAAAATTAGTCTCCTACAAAATCTACTTCAATAAAATTACATGATGTGCTTCTGATGGAATTTTTGATTAAATAGTAGATTATTTCAGTTTACATTAACAAATGTACTTTTGTTTCAAAGTAATCTACTGTTCTGTATAGGGTTTTGTGGGAGAGAATTAAACCTAACAAGCCAGAGCTGTTGTTATTTACAGGAAATGATGAAAAACCATGACTAGCACACATAAAAAAGATATAATTTAAAAACGCGCTTTGATAGAATTTGATTAACTTCATTTTAAGTACTTACATAAAGTTCAAAATATGCTACTCTGCTTTGATTGACTACATTCCTGTATCAAATGGCGCCCATTATCCTGTTCTTTTAAAATGGTGCTTTCATTTGAACTCATTTGCTTCTTTTTCACTCTGTCCATTTTCTATGACAAATGTTTCTTATTTTGATTTTAAATATTTTTTCAAATTGCTCTTTCTTCAACTTGATGAAATTCTAAAGTGCAATTACTTTCTATATCATCACTATATATATATATATATATATATATATATATATATATATATATATACACACATACTGTGTTTTTCTTGTCATTATGTTTATTTTGCCAACAGTGAGAAACTAACAGAATAAAGGAACACTTCCTCTTAAATGATGAAACTAAGGTCCAGGGAACATCTGTTGGTTTTCTCAATTTTAATGTCCTGACCTGAATCCAGCCACCTGAGAGTCTTTACTGTCATTTCCCATTAGATCATGGATCCACTGAGTCTCAATATGCTCTAATTTTCCCTCTTCTTCCTCCTCCTCCTCGTCTTCCTTTTTCTTTTTCTTTTTTAAGTATCTGCTTCATGCTAGGTCTTGCTAAGAAAAACGTGAAAAGATGACTCCCTTGCTTGATACTGACCAACTTAAGCATTCTCAAACTTGGCAGAGGTAATGACAATAATGACTTGGCCGGGGTAATGACAATAATAATAGCAGTTATTTTCAGAAGCATTCATGTTACATTTTTAATTCTAGACAAACTCATTCTGTTCCTCTAAGGATTTGGACATAACCTACCATCAAAGAAATTGTGATAGTTATTGATCAGGAGTAAGGTGATTCTAGATCACTTATCAACCATCAACCAGGCAGTCTCCCATTTTTTCTTTTCTTTCTTTTTTCTTTTGTTTTGTTTTTTCAAGACAGGTTTCTCTTTGTATAGTCCTGGCTGTCCTGAAACTCACTCTGTAGACTAGACTAGCCTTGAACTCAACAATTGGCCTGCCTCTTCTTCCCAAGTGCTGGGATTAAAGGCATGCTCCACCACTGCCTGGCTTCCCATTTCTGTTCATAAATAAATGATAACAGTGTCATCACTGAACTCTGATAGAGAAGCCACAGTCAGGAGACATGATTGGTACAATGCCAGGCATAACCCAAATATTACATCTGAGGCTAACTGCAAGGAAGTTGAATGCTCAGAAGCATATGGCTTAACCAGAGACCATAAGATTTCCTCCAAAGCTTACAACACTTTTTCAGAAAAATAAAAATGAACTTTTCATGAAATAATGTATGCTAAAATATGTATTTTCTGACATTAAATTTTCAGGGCTTTGGGAAAGAACTGTCTTGATTTGCATAATCTACTTGTGTTACAGTTCAACCTCAAACACTGAAGGGGGAAAAAAGGAAAAAATAATGTTAACATAGATTAAAACACACATGTCAAAAATCTGCTTCATAAAAAATCTATTTTTCATTAATTGATAATTTTTTCACTTGTAAAATCATTTTAATGATGGAAATATAAAATTAGCAAGTGAACTGTGAGATTCAATTCTTCTGTTACTTTCTTACACTATTATTCCCCAAATAAGAAAAAGTTACTTAAACTATATAAATACAAATGTAATCTCAAAAGCCTTAATTAAAGCATGGCCCAAAATATGTTTTATATAATTTATGAAAATATATATACATTTGAGCCGACTTCCATTATCCATTATTTAGATTATATTTACAGTGTCTGCCTGGGATAATAATATTGTAACAATATCAATCACTTTATAGGAATATGCTGGCATGTAAATAGTTTCCAGATTCTTAAAATCTAGCAGTTTCAGGTATTAAGAAACTGTCTCTGTTCATGTTAGTGTGACTTTTACTTAAGCATTTATTATAATCACCATTCAAGTCGGGTTAAAGGTGCTAAGTTAAACCTTCTGTGCCTTAATGTCCCTCTCTCCTGCTGCCATTGATGAAGAGTTCAAATCCTGCCATTAGTTTTTGCTCCGATGTATTCTCCACAGAAGTTTCTTTTGTTAGATTTTTTTCCTGAAGTTTTGTGATCCTTAAATGCAAATCAATAACATGCATGGATTTTTTAAAGCTACTTCAAGAAAAGAAATGAAACGAGCCAAGGGTCAACCTTTTAAATTAGCTTTAGATATTAAGAGATGTGTAACTTTAGTGAGCCTAAGCTCCAGCTTTGATGCGTGTTAAAAATCCTGAACCATGGAACTCATCGGAGCTTGCTGGAGCACGAGCTTAGAACTCACAAGGCTCTGGAGTAATGTGCACACTAGCACACATGTGTGCACAAACTGAGTCTCGAGCCCCATCAACATGTAGTGAGTCTCACTTGGTACAGGCTAACAGGCAAGAGTCTCAGTTTTCATCACACAAAATGTTATGAATTTATAAGGGAATCCTGTGCTGATAATTGGAGGAAAACCACCATAAATGATTATCTGCTAAAAGCTATCCTCATTCACAACAGTAAAAGGTGTACACTTAATTGTTGATTATTCATTATTTCTCCTCCTCCCTCTTAATTATCCTTTCCTGCATCTTCCTCCTCTTCCTGAAAGTGTCTACCACTGAGAAATGCCTTCTATGTGAGTCTTTGATTATAAGATATTTTAGAGATATTAAGAAATATAGAATTATCATATGGAACTTAATTTGACATTTGCATTTTATCTTCTTGTTGCATATAGAATTATGTGCTCCCTAAAACCTTATCTAACTCTATTTGATAAAATCCAGTTCGATCTGCATAGCATTGAAACTGGCTAGCTCTGAAATGTAGCAAATAAACAGCTAAAAGTTAGTAAGAGGAAGATCTTGAGGAGGAGGGGTTTTTCCTCGCACTGGAGTATAAGTCCATGCGTCTGAGCTGTTGAAATAATGTTATCTGAGGTAGAAGCACAATGTCTACTCTTTACCCAGAGGACAGGTGATGGATGATATTGCCACAGCAAGCGCTCTGTTCTTAAATTGAACTTTTGAAGCCACTAAATGCAGATCGGAAACAACCATATAGGAATCCGGGGAGTCTGATTCAATTTTATGTGGCTTTATCTTTCCCAGAGTAAGAGGAAATTAGATTCATCTGACCTTAAAATATTATTATTGAACCGGTGCTAACAAATATTTTAGAACTTGGTAAGGACAGCTGTGATGGATATTAAACTTTGGGAATAGGCATACATAGTGCATCGTGCAATACTATTCCATTAGGGAATTTTTGCAACTATTAAAAAAAAATGATTAAGTGAGGCAACTGAGCTGTATTCTATAGTTTCACAGATAAAGTTTCAGAGATCTCCGTTCTCACTGAGAGATGGTTTAGAAGTTAAGAGTTCTTATTAATCTATCAGAAGACCTGAGTTTGGTTACAAGCACCCAGCTGGGAGTTTATAAACCACCTGTAACTCCAAATCCAGGGGAACTCTGGCTCAGACAGGCACTTGCACTCATGGGCACATACTACCCTTCACACATACATGGAACCAAAAAAATAATCTTAAATGCTTAATTTGAAAGAACAGTCTACAAATTACTGGCTGCTGGGTGCAGCTGTATGTATAGCATTAATGTTGCCTATTGATTTTTTTTCTTTTTGAAGTTATGATCTAGAGGGAAGTGAAGGATTTTTATCTAATCACTGTTGGGATCTGTTCTTTGTGATATGGACTGGATATATTCAGCCTTAGGTAGCTGGTGAGACATTAATGAGGCTTAGAGACTACTGGGATTCCATTTAACCTCCATCGTAACCAAAACCATAAAAAGGCAACAGCTAACACTATCAGGTGACAATTACTATTCAGAAGAATGAAACACAAATGACATCTCTGACCATTGGAATAAAAATGGTATCTTCAACTGCCCTGTAGATTATGAATAGATGACTATCTAAACCTAATTCCAGGGGCACTAAATCTTACAACCACATTATTTCTTAATAGCATGAGGCATTCTGGTAAAGAACAAAAACTTGCTATTGTCCCTTCTTATGGCAGTTGATCCCAATGACCCCATCAATCACCTGGACATGAGTAGAGTCTTTGGGAAATGTTGGCAGTTTTAGAGACTTCAGAATTATCGAAAAGCCTCCCAATAATGTAGATAAGGCCATTGTCCATCTTATCCACTCTACTCTCTTGAGAATTTGCTATAATTATGTTTTTACTCTGTCTTCTACATGGCATTTGGTGTGTCCTCTCTGAAAGAGACCATAGAGAACAGAAGTCAAGACTGCAATCCCAGAGAAATAATCATTATCTTACATTATCTGGAACCAAAATTTGGCTTTAATCTAAATAAAATATATTGTAATGGGTATATAAATTTTCTTAATACTGCTACTTTGCCTAAAGTGTACATTTAAAGGTTCAAAAGGTGTGTTGCAAATCTGCTGTTTGAAAAATAATCTTGCATAACCTTTCCAGTGCTTTCTCACTAAGTAATCAACACCACCAAACAAACATATTTTAATACAAGTCTAAAGGTTATAAAAAAAAGCAAATACTGTTATGTAACAGTAAGTAAGAATGCTTTCTATAGCAGTTTAAAACCAAATGAAAAATAGACTGCGAGTTTATTTATTATATTTTTATATATCAGTGTGTATGTGTGTGTCTGTGTGTGTGTGTGTGTGTGTGTGTGTGTGTGTGCATGTATGTGCCAGGAAAACATGTGTCACAGTACACACATGAGGGCCAGATAACAAAATGCAGGAGTGTCTCTTTCTATCATGTGAGTGCTTTTAGCCAAGGAGTCATTCTTAAAGTGTACTAACCAGGATTACTTTAAATTTGGTATACCCTATGAAGAAAATATAATGTAGATAATTAGTCAGTATCAACATGAAAGCTTGTCACAATACAATAAAATGTCTGCTTATAAGATATATTTTATTTTGAATTAAATGATCAAATTGTAGTGTATGCAATTCATGTTTATATTTATAATTGTTTTGAAATAAAAATTGAGATATTGGCTTAAAATATTCAATAATTATGTCAAAATTTACAATACTTTTTTCTGGGCAGGCAAAAGAATGAATACCTACTTGTAATTTAAGCTGTTTTTTAGTTATTATTTAATAAACTCAAAATGCTTTGTTCAATGAGTATGTAATAGTGCCATAGAAGAAATTTTTGAATATCAAATTTCTTACTGTTATACCATTAAATTTATAATTTAAAAGACTTTGGGAACATGAAAAAATTTCAGGCAGTAGGTGAATATGAAGATTACACTATCTGAAGTGTGTTGCAACTCAAGCTGAGTGTTATCAGAGTTCTCAGAAATGGAAGACAGAAAAAGGAAACTGATGATTTACAAAGTTATGGACTTATGGTTATATTTGTTCTTCTCCATATTAAATGTTAACATTATTGCATAAATATTTTTTGTAAAATAACTTTTGAACTGCTGTGTTCATGCTGAGACCTAATATGTAAATATTAAATGTTCATAGAATTCATATTCATTAATTCTGAACATATAGTAAATAGGTTAGGTCCCTGCTGACTACAAAGTGAGAAACCTGGCTTTGGCTATGTGAGATACAAAGTACAAGATAAAGGTTAAAAATTAAAACCACCATGGGTCCCTAGAGCCCCAACTACAAGCAATATGTGGTGGGTAATAAATGCAAAGATATATAGCTGTACCTGCCCAGGGTACTGAGAATAAGGGAGTCAGCCCTATTCAGAACATCGATACCAAGGTTTTTTAGGGTCAGGAGACACAGAGGAGTTAGCAGAAAGACTGGAAGAGCTGTGGGACAGTGAGATGAATGGTAAAATGTTTTCTTTGGGCCATGATACAACCACTGAAAACATTTCCACTGTCTGAGCTGGGACTGTGCAAGGCAGGGCTATCAGCTGTCAACTATGGACTGGGGAGAGATTCATTGGTCCCTCTTTCTCTCTAATTAACCACTAGTTGCTGGTGGATTTGGGGGAGTGGACAGTCATTGTCTGGTATATTTACAATGGTGAGACCGCCAGGCTCCAGTGGATTGTTCTGAACCTATGTCCACACAGATGGCCTCAGATTAATTCAGTAAGTCATGTACAAAACAACAACAAAAAGACAGGGATGTGGGAAAGAACTTGTAGAAAGAATGGGAGACAGAAGGAATGGGAGAGAGATAGAATTTGGGGAGTGAGAACAATAATCAGAAAGCATTATAAAAATGTATGGACTTTTCAAATAATGAATTTAATCAATAAAAGTAAAATAATTAACCATTTTAGATTTACTATACAATGTTGTTCTATCAAATCAAAAACACTGATTTTCAAGCATGTTATGTGGTCCCTAGGTATAGGAAATAGATTATAATGAGTCTATAAGTACCGTAGTTCTCATTCATTCATCAGCATTTATTATACTGTCCATCCATCGTGTTTGGCTGTAGCACATCACATTATGTCTTATTCAATCACAGATGATATGGTTACTGACATGGTACAGCAGGTTCTGGTCAGTGAACGTTAGCCACAAACCCTTTCTACAGTTCTGATAGTGTGCAGATATTCTGAACTTTCAGATTTAGTTTCAGAATTTGGTGAATAACCATTCCAGAATGTTCCTTGAAGGATAGGAGAAGTTTTGATGGATGAAGGTAAAATACAACTGAGTTTGCATTCCTCATGGACTTACTGAATTACTCAATTACATTGCCCGAGAGATGGAGTCCAATAAAGTAAACAAAGGAAAATTACACTGCAGAAAAATGAAATGCCAGATGAACATTCCATATTTGGGGAAAATGGAATCCTGCAAAATGCTCACATTCTATTTTGTATCTTCAGAATACTAGCTCATGCTGCTTCTGATTCAGCACCTATTCAGAACTGTCCTTTACACATTTTCATATAACATGCAAATTCAGAAAATTGTTAGAGATGACAAATCACATCATATGGAAAAATAGAGTTATACACATCTATTTGGAATGATCAGACACATGATGTAAATATTGTGACATTATAGTGTTTTGGAATATTAATTTAAATATTGAATTTTGTTTGTCCTGAAGTCATCCAACTTTACCCATTACTGCAAAGTAATTGAAATGGCGACAAATTGTTTTTAATAAATTTATTTTGGTGATTTACTCTTTATAGAGATAAGCAAAAAGAGAGCTATTATAGAATTCCCTCATCAAAGAAAGAAGATAAATAAAACTTGATAGTAAAAGCAGATCAATACGTACTGTTTACTTACACTCTAAACGGCACTGTGATTGAGATTAGCTGCTGTGAACACAGACCTATGGAGAAACTCCTGTAACTTAGGCATCTGAGAAAATGCTTCAGTGTATGATAGTTGACAATTCTAAGCCTTCTTAGAATAAGACACTAAGGGAAGGCACAGGCAGCTGTTGATTATTTAGGTAACCACCAAAGAAGGCAGGTGGCTCAGTGGCGGTGACTCTCAGGGTGATTTCCAGATAAGCACAGCTTTCTAAACTTGCAAAGTATGAAATGGCATTGCAGACTGTGTCAATTGCATCTCCAAAGTTCTAACATATAATATGAGTGGTATTTCCAAGGCCTTCTAAAGTGGCTACTGCAAAGGTTGCATAAAAGCAGATTTATTAAGAGAGGAGCCACAGACTAGATTTTTGTGGCTAGAAGGATGATCTTATCTGTTCTCTGGTCCCTTTAGCTTCTATGAGATAAGGCAAAAACTAAAACAGTAAGAGATTCTGGAAGATCCATACCTTTAAAAATGGACATATTTCAGGGAAGACTTGATATTTAATGGCATTAATGGTAGAAGAAAGTAAAGAAACTGAGGAGGAAAAGATTAAAGCAAGCCACAAGCATCAGTTCAGATGCTCCCTGGAAGCAACACAAAGTACACAGAAGAGAAGAGTGAACAGAAGCAATACAATGGCATGTTCACCAGCTCTCTCCACACATCGGCTAAGCATTTATAGAGCAAGTGAGGGGAAACATGAGTAGTCTGAGGAAGAAGCTGAGATTTGGGGAAATAGTTATGAAGCTGAAAGAATTCTGAGAAGACAGTAAAACGACAGAGGAAAGATACTGAAGGTACAAGAACAAGGCATTCTACAAGACTAAAGTAGAGATGTGGAAAAAGAAATGCATATTGAAGAGGGTAATGCTTCATTATTATTATTATTATTATTATTTATTGTCAGTGAGAGAGTAGGAAGTCAACACGGTTTCTTACATTTGTTGACATATGAAGTGACTGTTGCAAGAATATCAGAGATGGAAGAACATTAGAATATAGAAAATAGATTCCAGTGTAGTTCTTCTAAAGGAAGGGAGGCTGCTGCGACACAGACAAGCCATTGAAAGTGGATTACTGAAAATCAAGTACACAGCAAACATCAGAAACAAGAGCGTGGAAACTAGTGAGAGTACAACCAGATAGAAGAATGGGAGCAGGGCCCAGTGAGGGCTTCAGGAAGTGGATACCATAAATGTCACAAAGACATTTGTGTTCTACTCTGTGGGAAACAGGACACAGTCAGAGGTTTTTAATAAGATAACTGAATTACTCCTGGGGTTTTAGAAAGATAATTCTGAAAACTATCTTAGGACCCAGATTGGAGTGATAGAGACGGCATTTATCTAATTTCATGAAATCATGGCCATATATATACAAGCCAGTTACAAAAGTATCAACAATTTATTCACACAGCCATGAGTTGCCCTCATTAAGATGATTTATCAGTCAAGTGATTAGTTCATTTAAATTTATATTAAGCTGAACACATAAATCAATTTAAAATACAAAAAATTACATGCAGAAATTAAATCTAATGTGTTTCATCTATTATCAATATTTGGACTCTCCATTTTTTCATCAGATTTAATCAAAAATAGCTTTTTCCATACAAGGAAGTAAACTTGAAATACAAAATCCTCAAGTAAATAAGATTTACACTTTTGTTTTTCTCTTCATCCATAACATGACATATTCATGTGTTACCATATTTTTTCCAACCTTCTGAAGTTGGTATAATCCAAATATTATCATTTTGATGAACAGAATTACACCATACAAAAGTTTCTTTTGTGGTGTGTTTTGGGGGGGTGGAGTGGGGTGTGTGGGAGCATGTATATATGTATGCATGCATGTGTGTACATGTAACAGAGGAAATCAATCACCTGGAATATTGGTGTTTGAAGTTCTTGTCTAATTTCTGCAGTTTTGAACTTTGTGGTTGTGAATAGGAATGACACCAATGCTTACTTATTAGGGGGTGGGACTACCTCACAAAGATTAGCAGGTGTGGCCTTGGAAGAGGAAGTATGTCACTGCGGTGGGATTTTCTCCAACTGCTGCTTGGAATTACTGCTCTACATAGAACTCTCAGCTACTCTCCAGAACCATGTCTTCCTTCCCACAGGCACCATTCTCCCTGCCGTGATGATAATGGACTAAACCTTTGAAACTGTAAGCTAGCCCCAATCAAATGCTTTCTTTTACAAGTGCAGCTAAGGTGCCTCTTCACAACAACAGGACCATGACTAAGACATTGTATTCGTAACTTGACTTTCTTCAAGCTGAGAATGAAGGGGTCTAGCTTTCCTTGCATAAGGTATATTTGGGGGGGGGTAGGGTGGAAGCATGTTCTACTCATTACTTAATGTTTGTCATCTCCTCATTATATAGGAGACAGTTCAACTTGATCTTTAGCCATGGCCACCTAGTGTATTCTAAGCATTTCCTTCCAGTTTTTAAGGATGGCTAATAAGTACAAGGTTAGCCCCTGCCCCAGTTTGTTTTCTATTACTGTAATAAAACATTTTGACCAGCAGCAACTTTAGGAGAAAAGGTTTGTATCAATAGAATATGTTTAGGGGATGTCATTTTTTCCAATAACTGATTGTTCTTATAACTCAGTGTTAACTACCGGTATTTACACTATGGAAATAGATACAAAATTTCCCCATGTCTGCTTTCTTCTGTGTACTTTGCCAGGATCCACCCCACTTGCCCCCCTTTGTCGCCTGCCTCCAGTCTGAACAGTTCTCTGCTCTTTCCCCATCTGCTCTACTCCCCCATTCCAGGTGATCTCATACATATGCTGAAAAGCCCAATGTTTAATTCTCCAACATGAACTCTCTCATAATTCCAGAGGATGGTATCTGTCTTTGCACCTGGTATTTCCTTGGGAATGCTCAGGAGTCATGAATTTAACAGAGCCTTAATAAACTTAATGTTCTTTTTCTTATCTAATTCCCCAAATCATCCTCGCAACCACCCAAGTTCAAGATACAGTGGTACTCCTCCTAACCTGCTTACTTGTTTTCCTGTGAGTTTATTGGTCCATTTGTAACTCCCAAAATCATTGTTTTTTACTTCAGCAGCAGTGATAGTTTAAAGACATACCTTTATTAAAGAGTTGGGTGCCTTAGGAGTTCCATCTTAAATGGCACAGACACAATTCCTTGCCATTGTAATGCTACTTCCAACATTCCTGAAACTATGACCCTTGACTACTTTTTCTCAATGTTAGTGTCTCTACTTTTGTCTCGCTTTGTTTTTCTGCTGCTACAAACATAAAACAAACAAAAAACAAAACCAAAACAAAACAAGGCAGTCTGAGGTTGAGGTAGAAATGCTTCCTGTGTCTTACAGAGTTTTTAGGCCAGTTCTTGAGAGAAGCCAGGACAGAATCTCAAGGCAGGAACTTAAGCAGGAGCTTGGAGGAACTCTGCTTACTGGCTTGCTTCCTTTGTCCTTCTTGCATACCCCAGGCCTACCTATTGGGGGAAGTGGGGCTTACACATCAATTAGCCAATAGGAATGGCTCACAATCTCTGATAAGTGGATATTAATTAGCCCAGAAGCTCTGAATACCTAAGGCACAATTAGCATAACAAATGACTCCCATGAACAAGTAAGGAGAGGGTCCTGATTCTGGAAAGGCTTGATCTAGCATTGGAGGGGAGTACCAGGACAGAGAAAAAGGAGGGAGGTGATTGGAGAGTGGGTGGAGAGAAGAAGGTTTATGGGACATATGGGGAGGGGGGAACTGGGAAAGGGGAAATCATTTGGAATGTAAACAAAGAATATAGAAAATAAAAATATATAATAGAAAATAAAATAGAAAATAAAAATATACAATCAACACGAGATACTTCTTCATTCTCTGTCTTAGCCTTATTTCCTGATCTATGAGCAGAGGAGCCAAAATAAATAAATAAATTAAAAAAAATTTAAAAAAGGAATGCCTCACAGGCCTAGCAAATAGGAATGGTTACAGGCCAATTGATTGAAGCACTTCTATAGTTGAGGTTCCCTCTTCCCAGGTGACTCTAGGTTTGTTATCAGGTCTACAGCTGTTGCTAACAACATCAACTTACCATGGAAATGACTCTGCAGAGAAAGACTCATTCACTTCTTCCATTAACCACTGCTTCTTAAAGGGGCCTTTTTCTAACCATTTTATGTGTGGCACATTCCTAAGCTGTGCCTTTCTTCTAGCTTACCTCTGCCTTCTGTTCCTCCATAATACTTAGTATGTCCTCAAATTACCTTTTTCCCTCCTCTATTTTTCTGCACAGGAAATGGGTTCCCAATGTAAACACCATGTCTGGTTTGGGCTTGTATACATTACACTTGAAAAAAGGCTCAAATACACTGATAACTCAGTAATATTTGTTGAATACATAATGACAAGTACCTCCAAGCCTCTTTATTTCCTGGGTGGCAAGTTGCATTTGTATTCCTTTTCCCAAAAATTTTGAAATACAGAATTAATCCTATACTGTGTCCCCTACATTTCTCTAATGCAATGTGTAAATTGCTTCTGAGTATTTCTCTAAAAGACCTCTTCCCTGTCTCACTTCCCTATGACATTGCTGTGCTTTGGAACTCTAAAATTGTTTCCTAATTTTATATCCTTCATGTGAATGTATACCCCTTCCCCTATCTCATGAACTACTAAACATTTTTTTGAGACAGGATTTCTCTGTGTAGGCCTTGCTGTCTTAGAACTCATTCTGTAGGCCAGGCTAGCCTTGAACTTAGAAACCTGCCTGCCCCTCTGTCTGTCAAGTTCTGGGATTAAAGGCAAGTACTACCACTGCCTAGTTTCAACTATTCTTTAAGATGAACAGAATTTATGTTTTACACAAGTGTGTCCAGGAATCTTAACTCTAAATCCTTCGTTGTGTTCCTTAGCCTTGAAGATAAAAATAAGGAAGCTGTTATATATGAAAAGCATTTTAAAACCTAATGTTGCCCGAACCCTCAAGCTGATCCACATTTGGAGCTTCTGAAGAGGTTAGTTCACCATTTCAGAGTCATTGATGCATTTCAGCCCATCCAGTGCCATTACACCGGATGCTGTCTCACCTTGAGCAACTTGTGCACACTAACCTGCACCTTTAGAAGACTCATTGGCCTTTTCATCTACTTACCTATTGATAAAGGTTGGGGCTTACACCCCAGGTTCCACACACACCAGGTAATCCTTTGCAGATTTTAAACATAATGACATTCCTTTTCTCAGGAGAGAATATTGATTCCCAGGCTGAGTCACTGTCTTCAGTGTTATGTCATGTATCCAATCTTGCATCTTGTAAAGAGACCCTGTCTCCTCTTCCCATCTGTCTCCCACTACTCAAACTAATTCCGGAAAGCTTGACTCTCTGCTCTAGAAAGGGCTGAAGATTTACACATACAGTGTTTGTCATGGCTCATGGGTTCTATTGTGTATCTCCTCTCACTAGACAGTTGAGTGTTCATACGTTCTCCTCTGGTCTGTACCAGAATATCCCAGCATTCTTTTGGATCCACGCCTGACAGTTAGCGCTTGGCTGGGTGTAGAGTGAATGAATGTAGGCTTGGCAAATAGGAAGTATCTTCGTGGCTCATCCATTTCTGAGTCTGAGTCATGGATACACTTGCCTACTATTTGAGCATTCAGACAAGAGAAGAATACATTCTTGGCAAACAATATTTCTCCCTGAAATAAAACCAAGAAATCAGGGAAATATGTATTTTCATGACTCTGGAGATACTTTTCATATAGTTTCACTATAACCTATCTGGTTGTATTGCTGTTTGCAAAGGGAAACGATTAGCACAAAGTAAGCACACATAGTCTCTTCTACTAAATTTCCCCTGAAGTTCTTAGGTATATATAGCCCCACTATGAGCTACAGATACTACTTTTTCTTTCTCTTTGAATTGTGCCTAAGCTGTCATAAATGCACCAAGTGTGTCTGGAATAATTGTATCCAAAGTCATAGAAGCAAACATTTCATTTGATAGGTTTCTGAATTTAGGTCACAATAGCAACACTGTCACCAAGACAACATAGGCCTGCCCAGTGAACCTCAAAGATGGGGAAACAACTTTCCCAGATGATCCAAATTCCGAAAGCGCTTGATGGAAGGCTTCAGTCAGAAGAGAAGAATCTGAGAAGTCACCTGAAATGATTGGTAACACAATCACTATAGATACCCTGGCACAAAAATATGAATGTCTCAGTCGAGTGCTGAAAATAATGAGGATACTTGTAACCCCAGAATATGAATCAGCCATAGACTCATAATAAAAGAATGGAAGGCTTCAAAATAAAATGTTTGAAGCTCAATTATATACAGGAAGTTGCAGGAAGTTGAGTACACGGAAGAGGATGCTGATGGAGCAGGGAACCACAGAACATATTTAGATTCAGATGGAGCTTTACCTACATACTGAAGAGTATACATGTCTGCACATATAAACATATCAATTGCATTTAATTCCCTATAGTCATGCAAGGAAAGGGTATCATTAAAGTTATGGGATGATGAGGTGAAAAAAAAAAACTTATGAAACCTGACAAAGTTCAAGAGAAAGATTTTAAACTCAATTTTACAAATTTACCTCCCACCAATACTTTGTTTTCTGTGGTTTGCCTGCTTTTCATTATAGTAGTTTTTTTCCCACACACATTAATGTTTATTGCAGTACTGGTCACAGTAATAGTTAAGTTTGGGACCAATGTGGTGTCCAACAACAGATTGATCAACAAGTCCCAGAGCCTCTACATCCCTAAGATAACACACATCTCAAGACCTGTGTTTAGGGATAAAAGGTCGGGTTTCTAGATAATATCCAGTAATTTATACCTTGCCATTCAAGTTCACTTTCCTACTGCCTGTCTTTGTGCTCTTTTTATTTTTTTATTGGTTATTTTCTTTATTTACATTTCAAATGTTACCCCCTTCCTGGTTTCCCCTCTGCAAACCCCCTATCCTACTCCCATCCCCCTGCTCTATGAGGGCGCTCAGGTTGAGTTTATGATAAGGTCAATTAAAACAGAGTTTGTAAGTTTGCTTCCTCAGTTATCTGAACCTATAGAGGAGGTTATTTTTATAAGTACAGTTTAGTGTAAAACAAATGATACATAAAAATGCTTTATCTCATTTAATATGTGTTTTGATCTATTAGGAGGATTGTTATAAAATAAAATGTTCATTTCAGATTTTTTTAAAAAAAGATATTGAAAGGGAGTGAACTTTAAATGTGTTTGAATTTATAGATACTGTGGGACTATTAAAAGCTATTTATGTTTTTAATATGAAAAATATTCTTGTGTTTTTCTTCTTGGCAAAGAAAGCAGAAGAGATCTCTGAAGATGGAAGTTGTATCAGCATGTGATAATTTTAAACAAAGACAGTAAGATGCAATAGGCATAATGCCATTAGCCAAACTAGCTTACTGACGGGTTTTTAAATGGGAGAGAAAATGAAAAATAAATTAGTGGAGAGAAATGAGTGCTGAAGTTTGGACTTCATTGAAAATGTAACTAACTATGCAAACTTTCTCTTACATTGGCCTGCATTTTAATTCAAGGTGTCCATTGACAACTTTAAACCCATTCACAAACACTTGGCATCTACATCTTATTTGGGTCAATCTTTTTCAAGCTCTCCTGATGGCTTTAGCTTTTAGATTCCCCCATGAATATTCAGACTTTTAAAAATTCAAACTTGACTCAGAAAAAGTCTGAGCTTTCTCATTTGCAGTAAAACATCTATTCTACCTCTAGGTTGCTAAGAGCACTAAAACATTAGGTTTGTCTGTTGTTGTTGTTGTTGTGGCTATTTTTGGTCATTTTAAAAATGTGTCCTTGATTAAGATTATAAGAAGAAACTTACAATTTCCCTGGTGTATTTCATTACAATCATCAGCTTATTGGATATCTAAGTAAATGCTTCTTTTATAAAAGGAAAACATCTCATTTGTTTTAAAATTTAAAAATATATATATCATAACTTTCTTCTATTTCAAGATTTATTTCCTGGTATAATAACTTCATCTACTCATATTTCATCAGATATAATTTGAATTTTCTGCTAATGTCTGCCCTCCTTGAAGATGACATAAGTGCTCACACGTCTGAAGAGGACTGATAGTTTGAAAATGAGAGTTTGATATGGCTTGTCTGTAGAAGAGTAGATAGTTGTTACCATCACTGCATCTGCCTGACACCTCAGAGGACCCCGAGTCTAAACACTACACATGCTTACTTCCATAGCCAAGGGGGTTGGGGGAGTTGTACTTACTACCTCATTACTTGGTGCCATCTATTGGTTAAATTTTAAATAATCTTAAAACCATTAAAAGGTGGCCAGGGTTAAGACACTAGCACTTCTGAGGATATTTTTAGAATTACCATATCCCATTCATCTAGAGACTATTGGTTCATCCTCATGAATTCACAATTGAAGCTCAAATTCATGTAGCCCTTACCAAGGGGGAAAGTCTTAAATTATATTAGTAGTTTACATTTGGGTATACAACAAAATTGAACTGGATTTTGGTAATGTAATACCAATATATTTCTGCATACAGACTTCTCAACAAAAGATTAATTCCAACCTCAATCCTCTACAACACCCACAGCTCAACACTTCATGCTAGCTTAAGTTTCCTTCCAACCACAGAGGGAATAAGCCACTAACATGGACTAAAGATTGGAGGATTGCTAGCTGTCATAGCAACAATCAATTAGCTCATTTCTTGAATCTTTACTTTTCATGTAAAAGAGAATGAGCAATAGCTTACTTTTAGAGTTGTTATGTATATTAAAGTGTAAGTACATCAAATGTCATGGGTGCAATATATTGCAACCATTTCTACAGCATGGATTTCTTCCCCAGGATACATATCATTTTGTAAAGGAGCAAAGTGAATTAGCTTGCATTTCAACTTGATTCTCCATCTTCCATACTTCTTACATTTTACTGACCTGTCCTCAGCTGTTACTATGCCACATAAGTATGAATTATGGTCTGCACTGCATATGTATAAGTGGCTAATATCACACAGCTCTCCCTGAAGGGGCTATATTTTGATTTAAATATTTTTTTCTAGCTGTAGCATCTAAAATTTAAGTAATACATGAAATATGATCAAACACCTAAGCAGTGAGTTCATCTACAACCTGCCATGCTGATCTGGTTATATTGTAAAGAACATAAAGAAGATATCTGAGCTCAAACACGGATCCTCCCATTAAGTTCCAAACTGTGCACAACATTGGTAACATTTAGATCTATAATAAGACAAATTTATGTGTATCACGTAGAGGCAACAGTTCAAAAGCTCTTTGGGCCACAGATGTAAGGGCAGTAAATAACACACTAGTGTATATAGTTTCAAAAATTAAAATATGAACTATTTTATCAGTGCAGAATCAATAAATAATATTTTAAGTAATATGAATTACTAAGTAGCATGATTTTTCCTACAACTTGAGAATAGTGACTGTCAAGAAAGTTATGCATAGTAAAAATATTAATTCATAAACAGAGAAAAGAAAGTAAGTCATACCACACATGAATATAAAGCATAATCTTCATGCATGACATATACATGCAAACTCACAGGAAGAACACAGAAGAGAGGGGCTGAGAGCATAGCTCAATGGTAAGGGGCTGGTCTAGTGTGCAAAGGACCCTACATTCAAATTTCAGCAATCCAAATAGGAAAAGACTCAAGATAGGACTGGCTATATTTGGTAAAAATGGACTGCACATTTTGGAGAAAGGAATCCAGACATGAGCCCACGCAGACAGAACAAAGGCGTCAGTGTAAACCTAGATCTGCAAATATCTCAGAGACCTGCTGCAAGAACACCTGCGCTGCCTCCCTCCACAGGCCAGGGTTTGCTGCAGTCATTTTCTGGATCCAGCATCAACTGGAAAACAATGCATTAGTTTTATGACATGGAAAAAAATCAGGGAATGTGCTAGGAAGAATGTTTAATGATGAGGACTGAGAAGACAACAGCAGATAGAAGCATCTATCATCAATACGGCCTCAAGTGTGCTTTTTAAGACATAAACTATAATTGACCAGAGTCATATGACTAATTTCATGTCACCTTGACAGAAGCTAGTGTTATCAGAGAGGAGGGAGCCACAAATGAGAAAATGCCTCCATTAGCTCAGACTGTAGGTAAGCTTATGAAGCTTGTTTTTAATGAGACATTGATAGGCCTGGGTCATCATGGACAGTTCCATCCCTGGGACGGTGGTCATGGGTTTGTAAGAAATCAGTCTGAGCAAGCCATGAAGAGCAAGCCAGTAAGCAGCACCCATCTAAGTTCTCTGTGTCAACTCCTGCCTCCAGGTTCTGGCCTTGTGTGTGTTCCTGTTCTCACTGCTTTTATGGATGTTTTTAATGATGAGCTTCCCTCCCAAGCTGCTTTGGCCATGGTATTTCATCACAGCAATGAAGACCGTTTGCTACTCTGAGTCTGTTGATTATATGAGCACTACCCATGGATAAACCTAGACATTCGCTAAGACATCTGAATGAAACATGTCACACGGCAAGTTTCTATTTAATGAAAAGAACATTACATTCAGTGATTTTGTAAATTTGCACCCAACCAATGGACAGAAGTTGCTGACCCCTGTGGTTGAGTTAGGAAACAGCTGGAAGAAGCTGAGAGGGGTGACCTGTAGGAGGACCAACAATCTCAATTAACCTGGACACGTGTGGGGGAATAAAATATGGAGTGCAAAAAAATTTTAATTAATTAATTAATTAAAAAGAAAAAAAGAACTGAAGATCAGGAAAAGGAAGTTGGAAGTCCCTAGTTAAGAGAATGCAGTGCAACGGGAGAGGAAGGCAGGTACAGTCCTGCATGGATGCAGAGTGGCCAGCCAACACTATACTATGAAGAAGTCCGATTATGGTTTTGCTCTTTTATGTTTTGCTTTTTTCTTTGCTTCCCACTTCCCTCTCCCCTCCAGAGAAATACTTTCTGTAGAACCTGTGACAAACAAAACAAAACAAACAAACAAACAACGAACTGAATGGAAACTAAGGAGTGTTCCAACTGTGGTTCACCCGAGCTAGAGCAAGCCAGAAGCAGACACAGAAGAAGTTGTTTCAGGAACAAAGAATCATCACAGTGCACTGTAGTCCAGCAAAGTTTTATACACAGTTTCGGAACTGAGACATCTACAGGACTAATGCCAGGTAATATGCAGGCCCCTTGACAGCAAGAGAGCTCGCTGCTAGTGGACAGTAAGTGGAGTTTCAGAAAAGCAGGCGCATTCACAGGAAAGAATTCAGTCCTGAGACAGAGTTGCGATCAGAACCACGAGGCGTCCAGCAACTGTAGATCACAGAGAGACAAAAGCAAAGTTTTAAAGGGAATGTACAGATCGGATGAGCTAGGGACTCAGAGCATGGCAGTAAAGGCGTTGACACACTGAGAAGGAGCAACGTTGACTGGCCATATGAAACTTCCGGTTTGGTTGTGTTTCTTTTCTGGAGACAGGTTCCCCTGAACCACAGAGAAGCCTCTAATTTGTTTTGTACCCCAGGATTAACATAAAGCCATGCTCCCCCTGTTCCTACTAACCATTGCTAGGATTATAAGCAAGGGACACTAATACCTGACCACTTAGAAAACTTTAAATGAAGACGCCTTCCTTCCTTGCTCGTAGTTGGTGTCACACATGCTTCTAGATAAGAAGGACACAGATGTGTCCCTGACAATTAACTAAACTCTGGTATGTTTATGAAGTGGAGAACTAGACAGTTCCTTACAGACATAGACGCCATTATTCTTCAAGAAGTAAAATAGTCTTTAAATTTATCAGGCAGAAGAACATTATATTATAATTCTGCTAGACAGGACTATAGACTTAGCATTGGTAAAGATAAGAAAGCAATATTTATCTTCTCACCAAATTCCAATATATTACTTCTGGACAAGATAGGCATTACACTAACATTATCTCTCAATAATTTACTCAACTTGTATTTGTCTATAAGCTTTTGTGTTATTGTTTTTGTTTTTATTTTAGTATAGATATAATTAATTTAGGGACAGTGGAAGGGGAATTGAAAAGAGAGTAGAGGCAAAGACAGACAGACAGATACAGAGAAAGGGGGTTAGGGAGGGAGGAGGAGGGAAGAAGAAGGAGTGGGAGAGAGGGAAGGTAAGGAGAGAGAGGGAGAAAGGGACTTGGGAGAAAAAGTCAGAGAGAAAGAATGGGCAGAGAGAGTAAGAGGGTCCACAACCTTTATTAAAACCTTTATTATAATTTTCTTGGCTTGAGTCTTAAAAGGGTCTTTATTGTGACAATCAATTAAATTCTAATTTTCAGGTTATAAACAAAAATGATTTTAAATATGGAACTTAAAAATATCTTTAATGTGATCATCAAAGTCTCTTGTGTGCAGCATTTAATCTGTCTACTGGAAAACAATTTCAGTCTCTGAAAATGCAGACACATTTTTCTATATGTAGAAAATGAGGTAGAATTTCATATTGCAGAATTACAGATGAGGTACATGCCTCTAATTTGGATAATATGTAGTATACATAAACTGCCAAGCACTGCATCTTGATCCAGATAGAAGTTCAAATTTTTTTAACCAATTTCCATCAAACACCAGTTAAAGAAAAGTAACACGTATGTGTGTGTATAACTAATTTTGCACAGTCATGACATTTCACTAGTATTTACTTATATAACACATAATCCTTTCCTTGATTTCTTTCCCAGTTGCTAAGATTGAATGTTGTGACAGAAGCTACTTAAGGGAGAAGGACTTATTATGGCTTTCAGCTCAAAGCCTGTCCCTGATAAGCAAAAGCCTTGGGTTGAAACAGCTGATCGCACTGCTTTCAAAAGCAGGAAGCAGGAAGGAATGGAAGGAAGCGCTAATCAGTCGCCTTTCTCCTCTCCACAGTCTAGTCTCGCAGCTAGAGACTGGTAGGATGCACACTGGGTGCATCTTCACACAATTAAAGCAGTCATGATTATGCTTGCAGACATGCCCGAAGGCCTGCATCCCAGGTGACTCCAGGTTTTGTGAGGTTGACAGTTTAAACATATCACCATGCACTTTTAACGTCTGGAAACAATTATTCACATCTTCAGCTGCACCATCATTGTTCTCTATAAATATGCCCATGGATATGAGGATGGAAAGATATGAGGGATATCTCTTTCAATGTCTTAATATTGACCATCCACATTTCCCTCTGAACTAAACCCTAAAGAAAGGTCATTACAACACTACTAAATTTTCATCAGGTAAGGATATAAGTTGCCATATACATGAGCTTATTTAATTAAACAATTTTATAAAAGCCTTAAGAACACACGATTACTTTGCTATTGGCTAGTATTGATGAAGCTCTGTGAGAAGTGGAGGCTTCAGAGCAGCCATTACTGGAATACTACCTGTAAGACACCAAATTGGAGGCGATGTCACTTCATCCTCATGCACTGCCCACCTAGAACCACGCTAAGCCATTTCTCCCCTCCATTCCCCTAAGCCTCTTTGATCATTGTACGCTATAATCTCGAAAATTTCAACATTCAAATAGATAAAATGAATACTATTAAGCTACGGATAAAGAGAAAGCAAGAAAAGGAAATGGACTATTTTAATAACAATAATTCTCTCTGCTTTGTGGCTATGAAGCTATCCCATTTTAATACAAATGAGTACCTGCAAGAAATTAAAATCACAGAAGTCAAGAAAATAATTTTTCACCTCTTAGGAAGTAGAAAAATGTATTTTTACTTTTAGAATACTTGGCAATGCGATGAGAAGCAGGTGGATCTAAGGTCAAAGTTCATGGGACAAGGATAATTAGCTTTATATTTATGAAGAAATTAATATATTGGACTGGTAGCATTTTTAGATAGGTGATTTCTACCAAAATTTTCATTTCTGGCAGAAAATATATTACTGGAAATAATGTAAAGTCAGTTATAAATAGAAACCCAATACACAAAATAATTGATGGGAAAGACGTGAAAGTTTAATTTCTTCAAATGAACCTATAACACTAATGTAGTCAGAGAGGTCATGCGAATCTGATCAAGCTGGCCCATAAGTGATGCCTGCTTATAGTCTTGGTTCTTCCTCTCAGTAGACTCATGTTGTGGCTTCCTCTTGCTAGTGCCCATATATCTTATCTTCAAATTCAAGAAAACTAATTGTGATACCAAAAGGGCTATTCAAGAATCAGCTGTAAGCATATATGTGATATTGTACTCATGCACTAAGCATAGGCACGCCCTGATACTACTGTTTTAATCTGGAATCAAAACAGTGATGTGCTGTCATCCCATTCTCTGCACCTTCTTGTAATACAGAAGTCACGACAGAGTGGCAAAACCTTCAGTAGGGCTGGGGGCTCCTTTACACCAATACACCATTTTTTAAAAAGTCCATTCTTTCCCCTGGCATTTATCTAGTGTCCTAAACAATCATCACATGCTCATCAAATGTGTCATATGGTGGCCACATTGTGCCACAGGCAAACTGTGTTTTTAAAGCAAATCTACTTGGAATGGTCCCCAGCACACGGTCAGAGCAGCTCAGCACTGTCTAGGGTAGAGTACATCCTGAGTGTGATGAGGCTTTTAACCACGTCACTAAACTTTCTTCTTATCAAAATCAATCTTCTCTCTCTCTCTCTCTCTCTCTCTCTCTCTCTCTCTCTCTCTCTCTCTCTCTCTCTCTCTTTCTCTCTCTCTCCCTCTCTCTGTCTCTGTCTCTCTCTGTCTCTCTCTGTTTCTCTCTGTGTTTGTCTCTTTCTCTCTCTCTCTCTCTCTCTCTCTCTCTCTCTCTCTCTCTCTCTCTCTCACACACACACACACACACACACACACACACACACACACACACTCCTCTTGTGCTTCTCTATTATTCATGAATAAGCATATTCAAAAAGCAAAACTTCTGGCTGATTCTGATGCTTTTTGGCCACATTAAAAATAAATAAAATCCAGGGCTGGAGAGATAGCTCAGCAGTTAAGATCATTGACTGTTCTTCTGAAGATCCTGAGTTCAAATCCCAGCAACCAAAATGGTGGCTCAAAACCATCCATAATGAGATCTGATGCCCTCTTCTGGCATATCTGAAGACAGCTACAGTGTACTTACATATAATAAAGAAATACATCTTTAAAAAAAAGTCCAACCTTGTGTATATGGGAGTATGTGCATTCTTCTCTGATTCTAAGGGAAATGGTTGCTACAGCGTCTTCTTCATAGATATGGAATTGGAGAACATAGAACAGTTTGTTGTACAGAGACACCCTGTATACCACAGTGTGTTGATATAGAGCCTAGACTGGCCACCAACTCAGAATCCAGAGTGCTGGAGTTAGAGATTTGCCTGGCTCCATGGCAGGACTTTAAAGCATGAATGACACAAATACGTTTGAGCCTTTAGTTTTGAGGTATGGAGGAACACTTTTGTTTTACTGACACAGAGCAGTAATATTCTTCTAAGTGATGATGGTATCATTGGACAGAATACCAGAAACTTAGTGGTAGGTTCACAGGGACATTCTTGACTTGGACAAAGAAAGAACGTCATGAGTTTGTAATTTATATGACACCAATAGTCATGGTGGAAAATATGCTTTTCAAAAACGAAAATTCACCAGGGGAGGCCCACCTCAAACCTGACTTCAGGTTGAAATTTTACAGAAAAACATTCAGAGTGAGGTATAAAAACAAGACATCAATTGAGGGCTTTACTGTTCATTTATTTGAGAGTGACGCAAAATGGGGAGGAGAGGTATGACAGTTTGAATATGCTTGGCCCAGGGAGTGGCACTATTAGGAGGTGTGGCCTTGTTGGTGTAGGTGTGGCCTTGTTGGAGTGGGTGTGCCACTGTGGGTGTGGTCTTAAGACCCTCACTCTAGCTGCATCTAAATTAGTCTTCCATTAGCAGCCTTCAGATAAAGATGGAGAACTCATAGCTCCTCCTACACCATGCCTGACTGGGTGCTGCCATATTCCCACCTTGATGATAATGGACTGCACCTCTGAACCTGTGAGTCAGCCCCATATAAATGGTGTCCTTCATACGACTTGCTTTGGTCATGGTGTCTGTTCACAGCAGTAAAATCCTAAGACAGGTGGGCAAAACAGAAAAGCTTAGAGCAAGGCGCTGCTCTAGAAACCCTGCATTCAAGGTTTTTGTTATGAAATAGGACTTGTGACTTACACACTAAAACAGAGACATAATAAAGGCACGGGATGTAACATTCTCAAAATACACATAATAGAAAGACAACAGTGACTACTAGTAGATTGCCAACCTCAATTTTGTTATTTTGATAAAATATTCAGGTTATGTAAGATGTTAGCGCTGAACAAAGCCATGGGAAGCACACACGAGAATTTCATCCTATTTTTTCTATCTTCTGGTGAATCTAAAATTATTTTAAAATTAAAAAAAGAGCCTGGGCCTATTATATGAGAATCAATTTGAAAGCTGAAGTCAAAATTTTCATCCATAATTGGGCCATCTACATGAAACAGGAAATCATTACGTTGTTGCATAACTAAGAACACAAGCGTGTTCTATACACCATTAGGCATTGAATAGGCTGCAAGATTGTCTTTCCTGCATCACGTTCCATGTTGGAGATGCTCATAGTTTTGATGGTGCAAGCTGGGGATCAGACCGAGGGCCTTGCACATGCTCACACTGGCAATACGACGGAGCTGCACCAACAGCTCTCTATTTCATTCCAGGTTTGTGCTAATTTGCCCATGGGTTTCAGGTATCCTAAGTGAATTGTGGACATATATTGCATCTCGTGAACATTCCATAAGAAACTGTCAAGAATTCCTCCATAACTCAGTTATCAAATCATAAATATATCATGGATTTATGAGTCGATCATATACGCTTGTCACCGCTATGTAACATTTAATCTTTGTTTATATGAAGAAAGAATGTTTAGGCCAACAGCAGTGTTCAATTTTTAATTATGCATTTTTTTTAGGTATTCACTTATGTTAGGGAGTGATTCCATCTTGTTGCTAGATATTCTTACAGTACACAGAAGAATGCTGTCCCAGTAAAGAAAAGAATAAAAAAAAAAAAAACCAAACAAACAACAAAACAGTTTGTAACCATTTTTTTTATCTTTCTCCAGTTTAAAAAACAAACACAATTCCTTTCTCTGATCAAACAGAACACTTCAACTTTAACGATGACATTTTCAAAGAAATAGGAATAATTTTAGGGAAAACAGTCTTCAGAATACTGTCAGGGTATTTTATCTGCCTTCAAAATGTCCGTCCCACTCCACAGGCCCAGTTCCCATGAGCAGACTTCTCACTACATCGTCTCTCGACTTTGTATTTATGCTTCCAGATCCAAAAATATCCAGCTATGCAGCATACATCATGGAAATGAATTCTGTATAGCTCCGAGAAGCTGTAGTTGTGCCCCACATTAATAATAACAGTTCTGTTTGTTTGAAATATTTGATTAACTTGGGTGAGTATGATAGAGCATGGTACTTCAGAAGCTTTATTATTTTTTAAAAGACAAGATTGCCAGAGGCACAAACACAGCTTAGAAAGATCTTATTCCTTTTCATTGATTATTGGTGCTGGTTTGCTTCATGATCAGTAACATCAAATTACTTCTGAATACCTCCTCTAATCTGAGCTCATGGTCCGCCATTAAAAGTGTCTGGCAGTGGTGACAGGGTTTCTGAGGAAACAAGGCTGTAGCAGAGCCCTGAATGAGGCATCTGGAGGTACAGACACTCCATGTTTTCTAGGCAGCATCATATATGGGCACCATGTGATCTGATTAGGTACGATAGGTAGTGGGGCATGAACAGAATTCTAAGGACTCAGAGAGACTAAATGATTTGGAGATGGAGAAAGAAGAAAAAGAAATTACTGCATCTGTTTGAACTTCTTTGCTGTCATATTAGCGTCACTGTGATTTTCCTTAATTTCTTTAATGTAGATACTATGCCTATAATATAAATATCCACATATTATCAATGAGGAATCTCTACTGGGCCTATGGGCCTGTCAATCAACGCCCAGTCACAACCCGTGAAGCTACTGAAGAATGATTGTTATAATTGTTACCAATGTCTGTTTTGCTCATCTTCATTTGAGACAAGAAACAGAGCCTCTGATTTGCTCTTGTACTGCTCAATGGGAAACCCAATTAGAAATAAGATCATACATTTTGGTTAGGTCCAAACCAGAAGTGCCTTCCTGATTCTACCAGACAACAGTTCTGCGTTGACACAGGGGTAGACATGGTTGAGGAGCTGTGGAGACAGCACTTTGGACATAACAATTTAAAACTTGGATGTTTCCTGCAAAGATGAAATGTAAAACGTGTGCAGTAGGGTTCAGTAAGAAATCAAGTGTGTGCATTTTGTACAGACTCATTGCAAGTGTGATACAAAACTTCAAAACAAAACAAAAAACAATCAAGACTGGCTGAAGAAACATTATGTGATGACTAACATTATTTTGTAACAAGGCTATGGAAAAATTGAAAACAAATCTATAAAACAAAGTATATGTTCAGTTTTTGGTTCTAATAATCCTATGCATAAAGTTTGTGTTCTAAATATATTTCTGGGAGCTTAGAATTTTGTCTCAGCAATTAAGAGTGTATACTGTTCTGATGCAAAAATTTACTTGCCAGAAACTGTTTAGGGAGCCTCAGAATCCCCTTTAAACACAACTCCAGGGCATCCTTTGCCCTCTTTTGGCTTCTATGGGCAATTGCACTCACATGTACATATTTGTCACATACACACATACACAGACACACACATAAACAAAATTTTAAATACATGCACACATACATACACATGCAATGCTTACATAAATAATAAAATAGATTAGATATATGGGTTTTTGCTTTGTGGTTAAAGTTGCCTTGTTGCCATGATTAAGCAAGGCAGGTGAATTAAGGAAGAACATGGGTCTCTGCTTGAAGCATGAGCATAGGCATGTGAGAAAGAAAATTTAAAGTCTAGTTTTATTTAGGGGGTTTTATGTCATTTTTTTTTTTCTGTTTTCAACGACAAGTGGTTTATGAACATTTTCCATCTGACTCTCATAGCAGTGTTTTCTCCCGTTTCTTGGAGAAATCCAATTCCTAGTGCTGTACATACCTTTCATGTTTGTATCTTGGCTCTGCTCCAAGCCACCATCATTGATTGGCAGGAAGTGATGCTAAAGAAGTAGATCTGCTTGGGATGTCTGGCATGATGCCCATCGCGCCTTGAAACACCATGTATATAACCACGAATAGGTAAATCTCACATTTGTTTTTTATCTTCTGAAATACAGTGAATGGCATCATCAGACTGGTGGCTTAAAGAGCAGCATGTTTGTAGAACACGCATATTGGGGCCTGTATGTTCTATTTGGATTATTTTGGTTCTTTTTTTTTGTACTTGCTAATCATGGAGGTTTTCTTGTTCTTTCATGTTGTTTGGCTTTGTTTTTCAGTATGCTTCAGACTTCAGCTAAAGGCAGTGTAACAGTTTTCCCTGCACTAGCCACTCTTCTCAGTTGGGAATCAGCTTTAAACTGTTTGATAAACGGCTAGACATATTTTCTACAGACATGCTATCACACTGGTTCCTCCATAGTGGATTTCTATGATCTCAAAGAAATAGCCATTATTCCTATCCCCTTTGGCATGGTTATTGTTTTTCCAGCATCAAAGAAAGTACTAGTCTTCTTTTCATCACTGACCACCGTTTTCCATGTGTCCACAGGCATTTGTTCTTAGATCTTGGGCTTTTAATCCCCTGGTCTTCTAGTTATTGCTAGTGGGTGATGCAAGCTTCTGCCTTGGCTTTCTGATAGAATATTCTTTTATACACCAACATCAGAGCAGAGAAATAATTTCAAATGGACATACTAACAAGTATTTCCAGAACTTGAAGGTAGGCATATTTTTTTTCTATTTTGAATATATAACCAACATGTCAATGCATGGAGATATTTGCTGATTAAATGACAGTGTATGTGAACTGTAGTCAGCTACTCTAACACAAATCTGGCTGGTAGTAGTAGTATGCTCTGTCACTAGACTTTCAGAGGTAAAAGCACACATATAGAAGTGATCATGGGTATGATTCAGTCTATTCTGCACAGAGAAGGCATTAAGATACAGTTCATCAAAACCTACACCTTACATTGCTAGTCCTGCAATATAGCACAAAATAGACCACAAGTTATAAATTTTGCCTAACCTCGGCTATTTTGCAAGGTTTTTTCTGTAATATAATAGCTAAATGGGTCACAGTATAATAATATTTTCTAGGCTTTTCTTAACCCAAAGGCCATGTAGAATTGACCTAATTAAGGATCTTTAAAAAGCTTTTTAATTTTTCCACTAAAGTGAGTTCCGCTCAGCTATGAATTGCAGCTGGAAGATTTCTCTTTGGTTATTTCATACAAAGACTTTACAGGAAATCAAAGATTAACAGCGTTTGAGACATAGGTGAGCCATATAGATTATAGATGACAGACATTCAGTCTGCCTATGAAGTACAATCCGTAACATAATTTTTCTTACATTTGTTTACTTTCCATTATTCATAATTGCTTCTTTTAATTGGGCCAAGCTAGCTTCATTTAAACTTCCCTTGAGAATGATGTTGGCAGGAATGATTGGCAGTTCCCTCTCCCACACGATGCCATCCTGAAAATGCAAATGTCAGTTAACAGGCTTCTCTCCCCAGTATTTAAGAGTGGGTGTCTGCATTTAGAAGAGAGAAGTCTGGGTACACATATTTCTGAATAAATGCATATGAAATTATGCATTCAATTTGCAGAATGAAAGACTGGAAGGAACTCATGGAGGTCATACTGCACACACACACACACACACACACACACACACACACACACACACGGCACAAATATCAGGTTCTCCCATGATTCCTTAGCTACCCTGGACAGATGAGGCGATCTCCTGCTTCTCAAAGGTCAATTCATGTAACCCTCCTCAGCTATCTAGAGAGAGGATTAAAGAACATATCAGGTACATAAGGTTGCAGGGAATTATTTTTACACCATTACTTTATACACTAAACTTCCTACTAGGGTCTCTCAAACAAGAGGAAATAGGCATGCCTGAGTCCATTACTTCCTCATGTTCATAAGCAGTTGGGATAGGAAGATATTATACAGGAAAATGGCAGGAAAATAGGAACACATAGCGTAAACCAAAGCTAATGCAGCAACCTCCTGTTCTAGTGTGTGGATTATGACTAAGTAAATAGTCTTGATATCCTGAAGCATAGAAGGAAAATTCTCAGCCATGCTAATGAAATGACAATCTAATATTCATCCCTCCATTCTCATTTGATAAAAACAAATTATACTGATAAGAACAATTAAATATAATACAGCATTAGACTATTGACGAATAATTAAAATGGCTTGATAAAACATTATCTGGGTGTCTCCTTCAAACATGAAGTAAAAGAATCTTCTTTTATTGAAAACTTCTATACTAAAAGTGTGTTGAGGTAGGGAAGCGAGAAAGTTTCTTGTGGTAGAGTCAAAACTGGTGTGAAGGAAAGGCATTGTGATTACACCAAACACAAGATACAGGGAACAGAATCAAGACCTGTTATCTGATACGTGTCAACTCTGTGAGATGCCATCAGCGGACATTAAGGAGAGATGTGAGGAACTTTCCTCTTGGGAAGTATAACATCAAATTTCTTCTTGTCAGATGTCTGGAGGTCACATGCTTAGACAAATTGAACAAATATGCTAATCTTACTTCTTTCTCCTTGAAGGAAGCACCTTCTACCTATCCTGTCCCTCTCTAGTGACCTGCAGATTACCATGGCCACCTATGACACCTGATGCAGGCGACAAGAGCAGTGCTGATGTGCTGGTTAACAGGGACCACCGTAATGATGTTTATGGACCTGTGTGGACCTTCCTTCATCTTGACTCTTCCTGATCACTCAGTGACATTAGGAGCCTCAGGTAAGTGTGGGAAGTTTCTGAAGGGTACAGAGAGAGGTAAGGTAACTCTTTCACATCCTTTCAAGAGGAGCTTAGGAAAGCCACAAGGATTTCATGGATATTATCACCTATAATTCTGTTAGGAAAATAACCTACTTCCACCATAGGAGATGGGTCACACCATGAGCATATTCAGGAGGGCTAGACCTCTCTGTGTCCTGACCATGTCAAGGCCTTCAAAATTCTTTTTAAAACAAAATGTTTTCGTTCTAATTTCCACTTTTCCCCACCTTACACAATGGCAGAGCAGGTTCTGACCAGGGATATATACATATATATTTTTAACCTGTATTTTCAAATTTTATTTTTAGGGTGTTTTACCAGCAGCATGTCTATAGGCACTATGTACATTCAAATGTGGGCTTGGATCCCCAGGGGCTGAAGTTACAAATGGTGGTGACTTTTCATGTGGTGCTGGGAATTAAACCCTGGTCCCCTGGAAGAGCAGTAGGGGGGGAGGTAGGGTGTCATCTCTTTAGATCCCTAAACCAGTAGTTTTGATTTTACTTTATTAGAAATGTTTCATAACAATATTTTAAGGAGAATTTAAGATATATTTCATATTTTAAGGGATGTTCTTAATAAATGCTATATAATTAATTTGTTACATTTTGGTAAACAGAAATATCCCTTATTTTTTGCAAAATGAAAGCAATCTCTGTATGATTAGGAATTCATGTGATTTAAGCTAGATTCATTTTTAGAAGAAGGCCTGCTAAGTAGCCGAAGAGTCATGTCATCAAACAAGCAAAACAGAGAACTATTTTTGTTATACCATTCAGCAGCCAAACTCCTTATCTTGAACCTTTTCCAAGGAGTCTCAGACAATAATCTAGAGACTCACATACTTACTGTCAGTCTCCCACTATATTCCTTTCTATACTTGACCTTAAACAAAAAGGCCAAGAAGTGATGCATGATATTTTCAAATTTGTATCATCACCTCACTTTGAATAAAGTTTCCCTGCTGCTATCTATTCTCTGTGAGATTTTGTTAAACTCACTGAATAAAGGGCCACACACCTAGCCCTGTCCCCTAATAATACAGAAACGTGATTCATTTTTCCTCTTCTACTTTCTATTGTAATTTCTTTCTTCCTCAACTTCACACTCAGGACTTCATTTCTTGTCTATGACCTAGTAAAGTCAATCTAACTCTAGATCACATGCCCATATTATTCTTTCAAATTACGTACCAAAATCTTCACTGGTCCTCCAGGTCTTGAACAAGTGCTATTTCTGATGTCTATCACCATGTAATCCCTGTGACACTACCTACTACAAAGTATTTAAGCTATTTATAACAATTGTTTCTACATTTCATTAAATCCTCTGCAGTTGAGTGTAAGAATTTATTTTGATGCTATTTTTCTTTTTGGGGGGAGGGGTAGATTTCTAGGGTTAACACTTAGCAAATGCTCAACAAAATCTCATTAAATGAGAAAAATATGGCACATATTCACTTACAAGCAGAGATTAACCAATAAATAAATGATTACCTAACTACAACTTGTAGACCCAGTGATATTTTGGAAAGTTCAGGAGTCTAGGGAGGATGCTTGTCTTTCTCCAGAAGGGGGAATGTAGTAGATTTTATGCATGGACTGGTGATTGATGAGGATAGGAGATAGTTTCAGGTCTAGTGTGGGAAGATGGGAGGGGAGGAGAGAGTTCAGGAGAAACAGCTGGAATTGGGGAACACTTAGGATGTGTGTAGAAACCTGTGACGATTATCCTAAGAAAGATGGAGTCTCAGCTGATCCTATCTTGTAGCCAGGCCAGGCTTCTAGTAGAGGGACTAAGGTGCACTCACTCAAGTTGTTGGACAAGGGGTCCCATGAAAATACCTGAACAACCCAGGATAATGCAAAAAGGTTGCTTTCCACAAATGGACAGTGGAGCCTCTTTGCTGAGGACCACATCCACACAACTCACTGATATGGACACGTCAAACTGGATCCTGCATGGAGCATCCAGCCCTGTATTCTCGTCTCTTGGGTGTGGGAAGTTACTCCAAAGGCTAACAAAGTAGAAATGTGCACAGCAACCCAGCCACAAAACCTTTTACCTACTATCTTGCCTATAAAATATGCTAGAGTAGTGCGACACAGAACTAGAGGGAGTATCCAACCAATGCCCAATTTGACTTATGGCCCACTCCATGAGAAGGTTCCTATACGTGACACCACTTTGGAAAACAGAAATCAGAGAATAAGATAGCTCAGAGATCTAGAGTAAAGGCCAAAATGACCTGTCTGAAAAGTAAATCAATAAAACGATACCTACTATACCCATAGATCAGTGTCTTATCCAGGCATCATCAGAGAGGCTTCCTCAAGCAGCAGGTGGGTACAGATGCAGAGACAAACACACAAGCATTGTTTGATAGTAGAGTCCTAATTGGAGGTCCCATCAAGCCCATTCCCTCAGAACTCAGAGAATCTTGTGGAAGAAAAGGCAGAAATTTGTAAGAACCAAAGAGGGTGGAGGACAAAAGGGGGATATGGCCTTTGAAATCAATTAAGCAAGGTCACATGAGCTCACAGAGACTGAAGCCGCAAGCATAAGGCCTCCACCAGGTTGTCCACATATATATTATTGCTATTAGCTTAGTGTTCCTATGGGACTCCTTCCTATGAGAAAAAGTGTGTCTTACTCTTTTACCTGTTCTTTGGATTATTTTCACCCTGTTGGGTTGCCATATTCATCTTCAATATGAACGTTTTTGCTTCATTTTATTTTATTTTATTTTGTTATGTTCTGTTTGGTTGTTATCTCTTAGAAGCCTGTTCTTTTTCTTTTCTAATGAAGGCCAAAAAGGAGTGGGTCCTGAGGGGAGTGGAGATGGGAAGGAACTAAAAGTTGTAGAGAGAAGAAACTATAATCAGGATAGATTGCATAAAGGGAAAAAAATACATTTTCCAAAAAAGTAAATGTACATACAAAATTAAAAACGATTTCTGTTTAGAATTATCTTCCAAAATGTATGAGGTATTCAAGATAATATAGATGGTTTTCTTGCTTAAAAGTGAAAAATAAGACTTTTTATGGTTTAAGCAAAAGAAGAATGGATAGATGAATGGACAGACATTACCACACACTGTGTGCTTTCTGAGTTTGCTCAACGTGTGTGAACTGAGCAAGGTGGTATGATTTAGACTAATTTTCTGGATCTGGGCAGTTGGAGACATACATGAAAATCTCAGCTCTCCTGGCCTAGTTAGGACAGAAGAAAGACTTCAGGTTGTCCATCAAAATGTGGGAAGAGCCTACCTTGAGTCCTGTAAATGGGCAAGTTGGGAATGAATTGCTTCATTTACTTAAGCTGCCACTTCCTTCTTTTACAGAAGTAACTTAGCAGGCAACAGTGAAACCACAAGGCTTTGAACAAAATTCAAGACACATTGCTCATCGCAGCAGCTCTGTTTGCCCTTGCAAGGCATAAAAGTTGGCTGTGTGATGTTTATCACTCCTGTTGCTAACTTGTGCAGGAACATGCCCGCCCCCCACCCTGCACTGCTGAGAAGTTTTCTTCTTTTTCAATCATTTGAATATATCTGTCACAGAGACTGATAAAATAATAAATTTCTTAGAGCTTAATTCAGACATGATGACTCATTATCAGATCAAAAAGAAAAGAAAAGAAAAAAGAAAAGAAAAAAGAAAAGAAAAGAAAAGAAAAGAAAAGGGCATACATGTGGTCCCACATAGCCTGTCAGCATTCTCCCAAGTCAGGAAATCTGCATCCTGAACTGCCCACTAGCTTCAGAAGGACTGCATCAATACATTAAACGCAAGACCTGAAACTCTCTGGATTCTCGAAATGGACTCACCATGTTCACATTTCCCTAACAGCTTGACCATTCACTTTCTTGGGTCCTAATTGTTAGAAGGACCTCTAGCTTTCCTATATTTCTCTCTGCCCTGGCCTTCCCCCTCGGCCCTTACTGGGTCTTTAAGCTTAGTTCCCTCAGAGCTCCACATCTTGTATACTACAATCTCACTGTCATCTGCACAGAGCACTGCTGCTCTCCTAACGTCCATGTCTAGCTTGAGTCCTTTCATACTCCAGTTCTTCCTATGCACTGCTGATGCAGCAATATCCCATTTTTAAAGGATAATTCTCTACACAGCAGCTTTTTTTTGCCCATAAATAGAAGAAAACAATAAACAGAGCTGTTAATGTCATCTCTTTCCCCCTGCAAGGCCACTTCTTACTAAGCACTCACAAATCCCATGTGGCCTGATCACAATTGTGTCTGAAAAACAATCACTTTCCCTCATGGCTCTGTTTTTATGTTTGATTGTTTGCTGGTTTTCCATGCAACCAAAAAAAAAATAGTGAAATAATATCTTCTCTGTCCATGGTTTGCCCAGGACTTGCCAGTGGTTTCCTCTTTATGCTGATGCACATTTCTCCATGTTGTTTGAATGCCATATTAGTAAGTTTTTGGCTTATCCATCATCTAGCCCTCTTTCAGACAATATATACTTACTATACACAGAGTTCATTTCTTTTGTTGTTGTAATCTCCGTAGCTAGGACAATGTGAACACACCTCAGAGTAGACAATAACTGTCCACTGAGTGAATGCATTAAAATATATGTTCATATTTAGTTCTTTAATAAAAATAAGTGGTTTTGTTTATGTATCTGAAATTGAAATGTAATCTATGTATATGCATATCTATCTAAAAATCTATCTTCCATCTTCATATAAACACCTTTGCATGTAGAGCAATGTTTTTTTTTCTCTCACACATGAGCACTGACTAAAGTTTCATGCTGAATTATTGTGAATATTGGAAATTTGATTTTATTATTGCTCTTTTATCAATGCCCTACACTAAAAACATATCTCTATATTCATTTATTCTATTCTTGGAGTCAGATCATTTCATATTTTGAAACTGAAACATTCCATAATCAAAGTAAACCAATCAGCCGATCGATATAAACTAATGACAAATGATTAAGTCAGATATTAAAGTAAAATATGATTAACCATTATTTGTTGTAGTCTTCATTTGCTCAAAGTGAGAACGACTAGTGTGCATAGACGAAGACAAACACAGAATTTAAAGACCATTTTTAGCTTTCTGGAAGTCATGCAGCACATAACACCATCTTGAATGTATAGCAATCCTAAAAGGCAACATAACTTACACCATGGTGCCTAATAAAGAAGACAAATAAATATCAGCATCATGAACAGAGAAATTTTCTCAATGTCACAAACCAAGGAGTCCAGAAGGAATAGAATGTACAGCCAGGATCACTGAAAGCTGGGCAGTGTCCTTTCTCATGACACACACTAACTCAAGCTCACTCTGAGATCCCAATGTACGGGCTTCAGACAAAGCAACTGCAGAACCGCAATTTCCTATTTCCTAAAGAGTCCATTTACTCTTATCTGTTGATAATAGTTGCAAATAATTTGGAAGTCTCCAAGTTAAAAAAAAAAAGCAAAGTAAAATGAAAATTAAAGTGGGGATGAATCTGCTGTTATATGATATTAAGCTCTTGAAACTAATAACACATTTTCAGTTTTAGACTCCAACTTACGTATTTTCACAACATAGATAGAGTCCAAGGACTTTCAAATAAGTGCTGAACCATTTGCATAGCATGTTATTTGAATATAAATGAAATTATTTTACCTAAATTGTAGGCAAGTTCATCTAGATAGTGATTGGGCTAGTTCATGTCACTTACATAAAAACCAGCATGTTTCCTAACTATTCTAGTTTGACTTTTTGGCTTTCTGATTCTCTGTCTCTCTGTCTCTGTCTGTCTGTGTCTCTTCTCTCTGTATCCCTCTGTCTTTCCCTGTCTGTCCTTCTCTGTCTGTCTCTATTTCTGTCTTTATCTCTGCCTCTCTCTGTCTCTCTCTTTCTCTTTCTCTTCTGTCTCTGTCTCTCTGTCTGTCTCTCTCTCTGTCTCTGTCTCTCTCTCTGTCTCTGTCTCTCTCTCTCTCTCTCTCTCTCCAACCACTAATAATAATAAGAAATGCAACACATAATGCAGAACACGAATAGGGAAGAAGCTTTGCATTCTGCCAGCCTTATATCTGGAGACAAAGATGTACATTACCAAAATTACTACATCAGTGATTTTGCCAAGCACTTATCAGACAGAGCTGTTGTTCCCTTAATGTATTCCTTCCAGAGTCCTGTCTCTCTGGCCAAATGATCAATAAGAGCCCTAGGATAAAATGAGAATGAAGTCTCAGAATCCAATTACTGGGGTTTGTATATACAACAGGAGAAACAAAGTATGTAGATTTCTTTTTCTCATTCTATTAGGATAATAAAAGACAGTGGTTGCCATTGAAAATGAATACAGCCCGAGTAACTCAAGATACGGTATTGGAAGCATGAATATATGCCATGGCATGCTTTTAATTTTCCTTTGGTAAATTTCTACAGGAAGTCATTAAATATCTGGGGCATTCTCTCCTACTGATGAATCCAAGACATCCTTCATTTTGAGCAAGAGAAGTTTAGAAATATTCTTTTTACCTATTGACCTCTAGCTCCTTTGAAATTGTTAAGAAAACAATTTGGATCTTTTTTCTGGAAATTTTGCTCAACAAATTCTCTGTCTCTTTCTGTCTATGTCTCTGACTGTGTCTGTCTCTGTCTCTCTCTCTCCCCGACTCTGTATCTGGTATGTGTGTATGTGTTTGTGTGTGTGTGTGTGTGTGTGTGTGTGTGTGAGTGTGTGTTTCTCTGTGATTTAAGTGCACAAAGTATATTCTAAAATACAGTGAGCAACATATTTTCATACAGATTCCCTTATTCAGTATTGCATAACATAATGGAAGTCTTGCATGAGGAATTTCTTTGCTTTCTCTTCAGGATTGTGGAAATCTGAATGATATTATTACATGAAGTATAACTGTTATGAATTTACTATATAATATAATAGTATAAACATTTACTTAATTCTAAGACTTTCTTATTAAACAGTAAAATTAGCTATGACCCTTATTGGCAATATTCTTGAATTGAAATTTAGTACTTTGGAAGTAATTTAAACTATTACATTTTATAAAACATAAAAATGGGCTTAGTACACCCTAGTTATTTCTCTGTCAGTTTATGGTAACTTAAATTATATACTAAAAACTTGTGATTCAGGATCTAAAAACAAAGAACCTTTTAAGATAATACCATAGTATAAAAATATCAAGTTAGGGATAAAGATAGAACATTTATTTAGTCTGACATAAAAACTGATGACCAAGTGTATGAAGTACAGATGCTTACTTGAAAAAGGGACTGGCTTGAGTGTAAAATATGGGAATCCTGGACCACATACTAACATATTTCAATTTCATGATTGTTCTGATATTATGTTTTATTGGAAATTTATTTATGCATTACTATTTTTTTGTCCTTGTGATTAGTAATATGATATTTTATCCATAAACATGAGTTGTTGATTTTTATATGAAGAAGTATATTGTAAGTCTGATTTTATTGAAGGGTTATTCAAATATTTCTCTACTGTAAAATATCTTGAAGACCCAACAAATCAAAAAAGGTTTACAAATCTTCTCTAATTGGAAGCTTTCAGTTTACTTGATTATTTAGGAAAATTGCATGTTTAAAAAAAATCAAGAAAATATAAATGAATTAAATATAAAACTATATTCAAAGCACTCTTGTTAAAGAAATCCTAGTAAACACATAGATAAGAACATGCTATGTATTTCTCTGTTACAATTTTCCTTTAAGTTCTATAATTCTTGCTATAAAGAGTAGTAACTTCCATTCTGTTTTATACTTCTACATATTGTGTTTATGAATTATCATATTCTATATGAAACAAGAACATGTTGCTGTATATGAAGCCACACACAGTATCTCCAGGGAAATATTTAGCCAAAATAGCACTTCCAGGAGAACTGTCTAAAAATGAAACAATAGACAACAAGACCATAAGGGTATGAAAATTAAGACCAGTAATGCAAATTGAAAAAACTAACAATGATATTAGAATTGAGTTGGATAATGGAAATAATTTCCTATGATAACAAATGCAAAGACAATGAAAAAAACAAAATAAATAGATTACATAAAAATCGGAAATTTTCCAGAGCAAATGAAACAATAACTGAAGGAAGTGAAAAGCTATAGAAGAAAAAACTTGTAAAGAATAAATCTGATGAATGGTTAGTACACAACATATATTGAGAACTCACACAACTAAACTTAAATAAATAGTTTTTTTTTTAAGACAAAGTGGCATGGTCCTCAATAGACTTTTCTCAAAAGAACATATATTATTATATGTGCTAGCATATTTTACTCACCTAGTAAGATTAAAATACACCTGACACAATGACACTGGTTTCATGACAGGACGTTTTTGGCCATTATTTTTATATTGTTGCTTATTAGTCAAATCTCTAACAATTTTGAGCTCAACATTTCTATTTGGTTATGTATGGTTTTCCTGTGGAAATGAAGCATGTATAAGAGATACTTTAAGACAAAGAAAGAAGTAAACACACTAGACAATGGGACTAGTCCTATGCTCCTGGACTGGCAGAATTAATGATGCAACACTTTTACTACTAAAGGAAGTCTACCAATTCAGTAAAAATCTTCACCACAAATTAAGTGGTGTTCTTCATAGAAGTAGAAAGGCAATCCTAAAATTCATTTAGAAACAGAAGAGATCATGAAAATCCAAACTAATTCTAAAAGGAAGAACATAATAATATAACAATTCCTGACCTCAAATTATGCTACTGAGCCACAGTCATAAATATACCAGATCAGTAACACAGAAAGAAACACATGAAGAAAATAGACTTAGAACAAAACTCACACTTAGGAAATATCAGTCAATATTCATGCTACATTAAAACCTAAAGTAGTATTAAGAGCTAAATCAGCCATGTCTCAGAATAACAAGAGATTCCAAGTGAAAACTTGAAGAGAATGAACATGCACAACCATACGTTCTATACAACAAGAAACCAGCTGGAGTGGTCTGGGGAATTTAGATGAATGTATGGCTCAAAGTGCACTCGCTTGAGAATGGTGTCGGCAGTGTCTGCCTTTCCCACCTTGCTGCCTCATATGTGTTTTTCCCTGCCTGGAGAGTGCATGTGAGCTGAGCTGGGACCATGGGGATGATGTTACTGTTTACAGAAATCAGCAGATGTCCTGTCTATTAGGACAAGCAAGGAGAAAGGAGAACACCCACCGTAGGAGGTACCAGGAAAGGATGTCAGCAGAACTTAAGTTTTCCAATGTGGAAATAACCAAAGCTATTTAGTTAAAAGGGCAGATTAAAAATGATGCTAATATAGGATACAGACTCTATGTTTGACAAAAATAAAAATTACAGCATTTGTTTTTCTTTAATTCCCACTATATGCCATATATCTAAACTGCGGTCGAATGCAGCTGACAGATTTACTCAGAGAGCTGGACATACTGCTATTATAGTGTCCTGTTGCAGGCTCAGTAATTGGGCATTGAATCTAGCAAGAATTCATACTCAGTTATGTTTCACTGAGGGTAAATTTATCCTGGCAAATGGCACGATTTTCTCTAGCTCAGATACTAAAAGGGAGGCAGTCCACCTGCATGGACAGCTGCTACTCCAGGAAACCTTTGCCAGGAGGCACTATTTAATAGAGTTGTGTGGGCACTATGTGTGCTGTTTTCCCCTGACAAAAGACAAGATGAGTTGGGCCTGAGATCTGTGCCTTGATTAGTTTTCATGCTCTGCAACTTATGAGGAAACAAGGATTGGTGGTGACATTTTATTTGATTCTGTCCAGAGCAATGCTAGGATTCCTTATGAATTACTTATCTTACCCTAACAAGGCTTAACATGCAAAATTAGACTTCTATACATTTCTAATTAGTTCTTAATGAATTTTAGCCCCTCTTTGAGGAAAAGATCTATTCAACTAACTACTCAGAATTTAATCTACATTACTGAGTCATATGATAACCACTCCTATGGGGGAATTTCTCTCTCTCTCTCTCTCTCTCTCTCTCTCTCTCTCTCTCTCTCTCTCTGTGTGTGTGTGTGTGTGTGAGTGTGTGTGTGTGTGTGTGTGTGTGTGTGTGTGTGTGTGTGTGTGAAGGCTATTCTTGTTTTCTTGTTTTAAAATAATAGATTACTCTCTAAAGAGCAGTAAGGATAAAATAACTTGTATAATGTTTTTGTATATTAGTTTTCTCACTTCTGCTTTTATCTTATGTTTTAAAGCAAGAAACAACAAAATAATGTGCTACTAACCAAATTACATAATTAATATATAGTTTTCCAATTAAAAGGTGCATTCATTTAAATGAAACTAAGGCATACTACAATACTCCATCTAATTTTAAAACAAATAATCTCAAACAATGAAGATGTTACTTTACTTACTGAAAAAAATTATGGGAGGAATCAACTACATTTTATTAAAAAACAAACAATACTAAAAAATAGTTTGTGTTAACTTTTTTAAACTAGACCCCATTTCTATTTCTCCCTATTTAGCACTTTGTTCTTTTTTTGTAAGAGAACTTACATTATACATACCAAAATATTTTTATTATCACTAAAGTTAGCTCATATCTACATTTAATTTAAATTTTAAAATATTTACAACAAACAAATACACTTTGGAGATATTTTGGGCACAAAAGTGTTATTTCTTGTAGACACATCCTAACATCACTTCTTACAACATTAGGCCATGTCAGAATATAAAGTAATTCTAGAATAAAGAAATGAGTTGAGGTTGTGCACAAAGAATGCATTAAAAATAAGAAGGGCAGACTGGAGGACACAGCAAGAAGTGCTAGCCACCCAATAACTCAAACCCCCAAATCTGAATTCGACGTCTAGAGGCAGAACAGTAAAAGTGACATTACAATTTTTCCTCAAACTGCCATATTTACACACACATACACAATAATTCCATTTTTTAAATGACAATTATAGATAAAAATTGGAAAGTTTGCTATTAGTACAAGCAACTGAGACAAGACTATTAGAAAAGAAACAGAGTGAAGGAGAAGGAAAAGTTGTTTAGAGACTAATATATGAATAGCATTTGACATGAATAAAATCATAAAGTTCACAGAAATGTGTACATGTTCTTGAATAAAATGGTAAATTAGCTAAGTACAGCAAAACATGTTTTCCTATGTTTAGTGCCTCATATATGTGACTCAAATATGTGAAAAATGTTTGGCTGGCTGCAAAGGAACCAACCTCCTATACAGGTACTCTCTATGATAGTGAGCTGTGGGCCATTGTTTAAGTAGAATAGGTTTTCTGTATCTATAACTCCCCCAGCATGTAAAGAAATGGTCAATGAGCACAGATGTTGTACAACACATTATCACAAGTGAATCTTACGGAATGATCCTTGAAGGCTCTGGTTAAGAGGCCAGAGTTCATTGTCCAGACCTTCGTAGTCTATACACTAGCTGTGCTTAAAAGCTATTGGGATTGTGGTTTTACGCATCCATATGAAACTTTCCTTTCAGGAAATATCTTCAAGGTACAGAGGCTTGTAATTTAAAAAAAAAAAGAAAGCAAGAAAACTGGATGAAACAATGTATTTACAGCAAGGTTGCTGATAGGATTAGGAGGACAGCAGACAGAGCCGCAATTTGTTATGTTACAAAGCAGAACACAGTAAAGGCCACAATGTTATAAAAATGCTGAATGAACACAGGGTGAGGAATATGCAATTATTCATTTCCAAATGGGGGGCTGTAAAATGGCTTTACAATGCCAATAATTCAACCAGACATCAGGTACACAGTGCATTTTTTTCTACACAGGCAAGCAACCAAGGTGGCTTGAGCGTGGAGTGGAGAGAGCACTGTATTAGCAGTAAAGACAGAGCATCTAGACAACACTTAGGGCGCAGAGAGAGGAAATGGATTACAGCTCTCTTCTCAGGAAAGTGGGGTAACGAAGCTACTTTTATTGCTCTGTTTTTATAGGAGTCATTGACTCCTATAGCAGTAGCTGATGAAGTAGATCAAGAAATTCAATATGAACAAGACTATGTTGAGACTTGATCTAGTTAATAGGATACAGTTTTCACAATGTTGATTCCAGGAGTAATTTCCATGAAGGGATGAAAGTGAGGATTGTCATCAATTGGAGATGGGGGCACCAGCAGCTTGCATACGCAGGAACTACTTAGTGAGCTCTTCACCTATGTTCACAACTCACTCACCGAAACATTCACAATCTCCTCAGATCTCAACAGGGAGCCTGTTGGGATCATACATTTACAACAGTAAATAAGCCTTAGATGCACTGAGGAATTCGCCTAAAGTCTATACTATTGGAGGCCAGAATAGAACAGGAGAGTCTCCATGGCTACAAAAGTCAAATATTTAGACTTCCCATCACTGACAGGAAAGATTCTCAAGTGAAGTCCAGGGTAAGGGCAAGTAGACAGCCAACAGGAGTCAGAAGAACTAGAAATAATGCTGATGTCACTAACTGGGAGGGGGGGGAGGTTCGTTCATGGTCAGGCTATAGAAAACAGTTTAAAGGCTAATATGGAAATCAGACTAGCGCTGGTTGAAAAATAAATGGTACATTACCATCATTTCCCAAGTGGGTAAAAAGAAAGGAGGAACTAGTTTGTGGGAGGAAAGATTAAATTGTTTTTCAAATTTGCTTTTTGCTTGTAGGCTTATTATGATAAGAAGCTTAAAATGACTCTGTGGGGTATGGAACAATAGCTATAACTGATTCTGAAGGAAATTGTCTCCAGAGCTTGGGAAATGGCATGGCCATCCGCTATAGAACGACACTACCCACGATTAATGGTCAAAGTAGGTGAGTTGGCAGGGCAGTGGGTATAAGGGCCAAAGAGCTTGATTTTCAAGTTAACAAGTCTTCTCAGGGAGAATGAAACTAAAAGTCAGCTGAACCAACTTGAGGAGCAGAAGGGATCCTCCAGGTTCAGACACTGCTGCCTCCAGATGTTCTGCCCAGCGAAGAACACCAAGCATGAAAATAAATCTGTTTTTTTTTTCTCTCAGAATGGTGGTAGATATATAATCTTTATAAAATCAGAGGTGAGAAAAATAAGTTGATGAGGAATTGAAGAAAAGTGAAGCTCTCCCTTCTACTAGCACCTAAGGTTCAGGGCACGCGCCTGGTCCAAATAAATAAATAAATAAATAAATAAATAAATAAATAAATAAATAAATAAATAAATGCTAAGAACACACCCAAGCGAACAGAGCGAGAGAGAAAATAACAGACATATATGTCATTCTCCACAAATAGTCTCCTAACTTCTCAGAGTACTGGGACTGAGGACTGTAGGAGAGTGTGAAAGAGTGTGAGGAATTGAAAAACGTGGAAGCAGCATTTGGAGACATGAGTGTACCATCCACAAGATAGATTGAGCCGGACAGCAACACTGCAAAATTTGGCTGAATGTTACATGGCACTTCACAAGTGGATGGTGCATGCTACGTGATTAAAGGTCTGTTATCACACCAGGAGGAAGGCTGGATCAGAACACTTAATCCTACCACGAATCTAAAGATATGCTCCACACAGAAGCCGCCTACCTGCACCTGTTGGATTATCAACGCTTTGAGAATTAAACAATTTCTGTTCCTTGCAGCTACTTCTTGTTTGCAACATTAGAGGCTACGGAATAAATGAAACAGCCGTGGGTTCCCATCTGGTCTCTGTGTAGCATGGGGAGCCCTTGTAGCTTTTGAGTGATTTTGCGTTTTGGTACTGAATATTCCCTGAAGTAATGTGAGCACCTGTCTGCCAGAGGGGGGAAAAATCCATCGACACTCTTATGAAACAGATTTCCAAACGAGGAACCTGTGCTTCTTCCGGGTACTCTGCATTTGTATTGTGGTACTACCTTACCATCTTCTCCAAGTCTAACTTCCTGCATCACTACCATTGCATCTGCACACACACAATTCCCCTTAGATTTAAAGTGCTCTGTGTATGAAAAGAGAAGTACTGTATGCCCTTGAAATATTATCTTATTAGATTGTTTTAGTTCTTAACTCCCATACCCATGGGGTAGATAGGAAGGAAGCAGGGTTATTCAATTATAAAGGAACTCTCTCCTTAACCAAAAGCTTTAAATTAAACCAAGGCAAGTTTTTCATTGGTGGCATTTAAATGGGAATTATATACAGCTGTCTCCTGGGGCACTATGCACTGTCCTCTACCCTTAATGTGACCTGAAGAGATTTCCCAGAGCTGAGCTAGCCAGCAGGTGAAGGAAGAGGAAATAGGCCAGCAAGCCCATTAATCAGAACTCTAAGCTCAGAGAAACAAATATATCAGTGTTTGCTAAAAGCTCTTGCCAGCAGGACCTAGGAAAGGCAGAGGAATTTTTTTTTTTTACTTTACCTGAGAATTATGTTCTTTCTATTATTTATGGATGCTTCTTTTTGAGAAAGAAGAAAAAGCAGAACAATAGTGTAAGGCTGGATAAATAAACCATGCCTGCATTAGAAAGCTGTTGTAAAACGAGATCATAACAACAATTAAAAGGATAAACAAACCTCAATCAGAAAATATGAAATCTTAAGAGCTGTGTTTCAAAACAAGTGTCAGACACTCAGTCCTTGCCCTTCTCTTTGCTGTCAAATTCGCAGAACCTCTTTCCTCTCCTTTGTACATGCTTTAGAGGCTTCTTCCCCCTTTCTTCAAACAGTAAGAGTTGTCGTTCCTCTGGGGTCAACCTCTGGCCCCTTTTGTCTCAGGCCTCCGCCATCTTTATTTATTTAGTGATCACTTCAATGGAGAGGCTGTTCTCAACTGATCTCTCTTTGCGATCAGAATCATCCTCATTTCAGCAGAGAGCCGAACGCCATAATTCCCAAAGAAAAACCACAAAACGAAACCAAGGATCTACTGTGCTGTGAGCTCATTCCAAACACTGCCTACACTTCAGTCAGTCTCCTTCCAAACTCCTTCTCAGGGAAATTGCCTAACTGAAGCACCTCTCTTTGTTCCTTTATCCTCATAAACGGCAGCATTTCTACTGTTCTACAAATCTGACTCCTTTATCATTCATGCAAATATATAATACACTAAATATTCATTTATATGTTTAATTTTATATATATATTTGTGTATAGGAATATGAGTGTGCATACCCAGTCTAAGCATGTACACTCTGTGTGTAGCAGTCAGAAGGTAGCATTAGATGCAGTCTTCTATTATACTTCATATCACCTTTGGAGACATTATTTTTCACTTTACCTGCAGTTCACCAACTGACTAGACACCCTAACTTCTAAGCTCTTGAATATGTCTTTCTCCACCAACTGCTACCTCTAGCTCTGTCCCTGTTCGAGGGTTTTAGACTGTGCAACCACACCCATCCTTTGAGGAGTGCTGGAAATCCAAACCCAGGTCCTTTTGCTTTCACAGTAATCAGGTTACCCACTGATGCACGCTCCAGCTCCTTCATGTCTTCAGATATAATATTAACAAGAACAGAAGTCTCTACTGTAGAGGTCAATTTAGCTCTCCACACTGTAGCCTTTACTAGATCTCAGATCCATGGTTATTAGCAGCACCACAGCCTTGGGAATCCACTCTCCCACTCTTATGTGTCTAGAAGCTGTGTTTTTCTGTACAGAGACAGTCACATGCAGTCATCTGCAAGCACACATGCATCTATCACATATTCTCTGTATTTTCTTGTCATGTGACTGTACAGTACCCAACTCTTATTAAGTATCCTCTGTTCTGATCTATTTTATCATCTGTCTGAATGAAGTGCATTTCAATTAAAAATGCTGATACCATCTAGGCATTCTCTGTGAGGCAAACTGTGAAATCCTCAATCTCTCAAAAGGTAGATTTCCCGGGTCACTCTTTCCTTATTCTTCAGATACAAATTCCTCACTAAATGAGAATCTTGTTTCAGTGTAGGTTTTATGAATTATTAGATCATTGGCACCCTATTTTGTTCAGTATATTTATTCTCCAGGTTTCCCAGAGTGATTATTTATAAATACTAAATATTTGTTATGGTTAATTTTGTTTCAAGTTGATGAGATCTGGGATCAGCTAAGGTAAACACATCTGGAATACTTCCTGGGAGACTAACTGTGGGGGACAGATGCTCCCTAAGAGTAGGCAGAATCCTCTGGCCTTAGCCATGATAGGAAAAAGCTCTCTGGGAAAAGCACTGCTACTTCTATCTTTCCTCCATCACTTGCTGTTGATAGAAACCCCTGAGTTGACACCAATGCCATGATTTCCCCTCCGTGGTGGAATGTACTCTAAGAGCAAGAGACAAAGTAATCCTCCCTTAAGTTGTTTCGTCCAGAATTTTGCTCTAGCAGTAAGACAAATAACTAACACAATATTCAGTTTAATTTTATCAACCATCCTTCATGTGATGTTAAGTGACCCCAAAGAGATCATGAATGAATGCGGTATGCAGTTCAGGAGTTCTCAGGCCAGAAGAAGCACTCACGGAGGGGAACTGTGTGGTGCAGCATACATGTACAGAGCATGCTATGGCTACTGGCCAGAGATAAGGCTACCTTTATTCCTTCTTACTTTCTCCTTACCAACACATTCAACCTCCCACTACTCTACCTTTCTAGACTACAGAGTGTTCCCAGTGTAAAGATTCAGAGACTAATTTTCTTACTCCAACTTGAAAATAATACTACCTTGCCAAAGCAATAACAAATTTAGGGATTAAATGTGCATTTTATTTTAAAGTAACTTGGACATTTCCCTCTTTAATTCTAATCTCTAATTTCTGAAAAAAGTTATCTGACCTGCTACCAAATATGCGATTCAAATATTTAAATACAGCATACAATTTCATTCCAACTTTTTCTTACTGAATCAAAAGTTGCTCTGCTTATTCTTTCAACTGATTTCTCAATGAATCATATATCTCTTCCTGATAACAAAGTCATTTATATACAAAGTATTTTCATTTTTAAGGCTCGATATTAAAATGACCTGTATTTACAAAGATTTTATCTTCAACAGTCAAAGAAACATTTCCAAGGGAAATCACTCTTACACCTCAACCAAGTTTCCTCTGCTAGCTTCTAGTTATAACACCTCCTCAAAATGCTCTCCATTTTAGTTAAAGGGAAATAAGAAAAAAATATTTTTCTCCACTTTCTCATCTCTTGTTGTCAATTAGTAAGTAGTGTTACATTTTACAATGTCATTTTTATATTATTACGTTCCCTATCTACTGGCAGAATCATTTAGGCTATTATAATTATATAAAAATGTTAAATGTACCTGGAATTTCTATATAGCAAGTAATGAAAAGTTAATCATGACTCCTCAAAATAACTTTCACATAAGCATTAATTTGTACAGCTTCTCAAAGGCTGCACAAATCCCTTAACAGAAAGTTGAATATCAATGTCTACCTTCTTCTCTCTGGGCCCTGAATGATTCTTATAGGGTTTGCTTCCTTGAACATACAGGAGATTTAGATAATGAAACCTATTTCTTTACTTTTCTTATGTGCTTTCAATGTTTATGTCAAATCCAATGCTGTCCAAAGCACTTCAAAACCAATCTCTTATGGTGAGCCTGTGTCCAAATTTGACTAGTATTTGTTAAGCATAGTTCTTCATTTACATTGTTAATCTTATATTGTATAAGTCATTCTCTGTGTAGTCATATATACTACATGTACGATCATGACACTGCATGAGTACCTTTCCCATGAATAGAATGTCTATAAGTACCTCTGCTTCCTATGTTCAAAATCAAACACCATTCTTGAAACAACCGAACACATCTTTTTTTCACCAACAGTTCCTTAACCACTTTCAAAGCTAATGATTCAAAGTCTGCTTAACCCTTTGAAATTTGATTCAGATCTCTCTTCTGTTTCACAAGTGAGCACAAGATATATCAAAGAAGCAACCAATCACATGTGTGTTTGTTTTGGACCTAGAGTTTAAAATACTGCCTCTTGAGTTTGATCATGAAAGTTCAGTCATATTTGAGCATTCTTTTTCTTGGTTCCTTCACATTTTAAACATTTTGGCCTTTCAAAAAATATTTCAATGTCTTTCTTTTGTAATGTAATCAAGTAATAACTTCCTTGGCAAGGGACTTATATGTTATAATCATTAGGAGACAAAAATTATTCATTATATTATACTTTTAAATGGGGTTCTTGATTTCTCCATGCACTTGCATTTGTGACATTTTGATCTAGCCTGGGCAAGAAAGAGGTGAAATATGGATTTGAAAAGAAGGGGCCGTATTTAAATGGGTAGGGGTTGTAAAATTATATGTATTTTACTGAGATAGAAAATTGGCCAGTGAAACAGGATTTTAAGGAACGAAAGAAGACTGATAAATGGATCAGGTTTTGATCTCTGGCTCATAGAGTCTGATACAGAAAATGGTCTGATGTTGCTAGGTACCACTGATAGTAAAAATAGTCTGGGGTAATTCTCATAGGTCTGTGCTGGCTAGTTTTATGTCAACTTGACACAAGCTAAAAATCAACTGAGAGGAGGGAACCTCAATTAAGAAAATACCTCCATAAGATCAGGTTGTAGAAAAGATTATAGAGCATTTTCTAAATTAGCAATTGACTTGACATGGGAGAGCCCCGCTAATTCTGGGTGATGCTATTCCTGGGCTAACGGTCCTAAGTTCTATAGGAATTCAGGCAAAGCAAGACATGAGGAGAAAGCCAGTGAGCAGCATTCTTCCACGGCCTCTGTATCAGCTCTTGTTCCCAGATCCCAACCCTGTTTGAGTTTCTGTCTGGACATCCTTTGATAATGATCTGGGATATGGGATGAATAACAGTTTCCTTCCTTAAGTTGGTTTGGCAGTGGTGTTTTATCATGGCAACAGTAATTATATCTAGGATAGATGTCCATCTTCAGTTGTTAAAGCATTTATTATAGAACCACTGCTATTTAAGGATTTTCAGCACAGCCATAATTGTCCTCATTAATCTGTAATATGCTGATTAATTCTTACAGTACAGAAGGCTACACTCTATATCTGATTATTTGGCATCTTCATTTGGAGTCACAGGTATTGACATAGAATATTATATGGCCCTTTTTAGTGTATCCTTCAACAATGTCATGATTATTGCTAAAGACATGTTAAAATCAGTAATCATAGTAATTACAACTTGATAACTCACAAAATTTAATACTAAGAGCTTTTTTTTTTTTTAAAAAATATGCTATACTGGAAAAATGTATAGTGACATAAAACTTAATAATGCTAAATTTATTTGAAAACTTTTTATTGAGTATTATAAAACATGACTGATTTACATATAACATTGCCAAAAAACACACTAATACTAATATATACTTATATGTAATTATTTTATAATATATTTATATAATTTAAATATATCATATTATATACTATATTATATATAATGTATACCCATGTATGCTACATAGTACCATGAGGGTTGTGGACAATCTGTTTCCAAGGAAACATTTAACTGACATTTGTAGATTTCAAAATCTCCTGTATATCACTTTTCACACTTTTATATCCATCTCCCTCTCTACTCTCTGTTTAGTGCCAAAATTGCAAATGCAATTGGCTGAAATGATTCCATTTAAGTACTTACATGAATTATGCTAACACATATGGAAATGGGATGTTGGAGTTTTGAAAGAACCACAGGGATTCCCTCTGAGTTTGAGAATGCATTCTTTATGTTTAAATGCATAAAAGCTGTAATAAATAAGAAGCCACCTAACTTCAGACAGTGACACAACACGATGTCATTATATGATCAGCTGGTACATTCTACTAATATGAATGCTTCATGAATGTTTGTGGCTGATCTCACTGCCTGTGCTTCAATAGCACATATTTAAATCATGAAACAGAAATCAAACATGCACAAGAATAGTGGTCTGTCCACATGCTCAGAATTCAACATGTAAGGAACTCACTTGAAAGATAATTCTCAGGGGTTCCTCCAATTTCCCCCATACGCCCTCTCCCCTTTTCCTTATGCTCTCCACTCCTCTTCTTTCCCTTCATCTCTTGTTTTCTTGAGACAGAGTTTGTTATAGACTACTGGCAGGCCTGGTATTAGGCACATAGAGGAGATTGGCTGCAAACACATGACAATTCCACTCTACTGAAGATTAGTGTTAAAGACACCGGCCATCACTCTAGAGCTAGACGCGCCTGCTGTCTTCCTCCTTCCTTCTGGATAAATATTGTCTTAATTAAAACATTTGTTTTCCTCTGTGCTCTTTTTCTCCTCTCTCTTTCATGGATCCACTATTTGTGACTAAAGAAACCCAATTTTGTTTCTTTTTTTTTTTAAAGGGGCTCAGTGTCTCTTGCATAAAAACACTGCAAATGCAATCTGCCTTAATAAAGCAGTGAATTATGGAAGCTACACAATGACTCTAAGGCTGCTTCTTTTATGACCAATATGGATTGTTCAAAGGACAAAGTAAGCTAATAACTGAGTATATTAACCAACCCATAGCGGAAAGAAAACTAACAATAGGACCAAGAACACCAGTGAAATATTAGAGGTTGTTGAAATCAAATACTGTAAAACAATTTTAAATAAAATAAAATGCTATTTTAAGAACGTCATAAAGTAAAAGAAAAGCAGTAAAGAAAGCAAGTAAATATTTTGGAAAATAAAAAAGTTATGGAAAAAATCCTATTTACAAAAAGGAGAAAGCCTATAATCAATAAAATGTTCTACTGTAAATACTATGACACAGAAAAATAACTATATGTACAGTCCAAGAGGGAAAATTAAAGCACCACTGAGAGTACATTTTGTCAAAAGGCACAATGGTATGAACACTAGTAAGACACAAGAAACAGAATTTCAATTACAACATGGTAGCATATGCACTTTGAAGTCTAGTTTATTTACTTATTAAAAAATTATAAGCAATCTTATATTGAGATTGTCTGTAGAGGAATTTTAGTCCAACAACATAACTGTTCTGATAAGGTATTATATCCAAAGACCTTCTAGGTCTTTATGATCCTGTCAGAATGCAGACACATTCTGGATTACAGTATGATCTGGCTGGAATACAGACATACCCTTAGTACACACATTTAATCCCTAAAAATGGAGGTAAAATTAGGTTGTAGAAGAAAGAAGTCTGAAAGGGGCATCTGGTTGAGGGTCAGACAAAGTGATAAATCAGAGAAATACTTGACAGAATGAACCAGAGAGAGGATGGACCTAATTGTCACTAGAACAAACAAGAAAGAGAGGTCACTTAATAGTGAATAGAGAGGAAGAGAGCGTGAGAGAGAGAGATAGAGAGAAGGGGGAGAGAAAAGGGGAGGCAGAGGGAGAAAGACACAGACAGAGACAGAGAGATAGAGAGAGGAGGCAGTTTTACTGGGACAATTGTCCAAAGAGATGTTGCAAGCAAAGAAAGAATTGGCCAGATAATGAGAAAGAGTCAGAAGATTAGAACAGATTGCCAGAGTTAGTTTGAGACCAAGCAGAGAAATTCAATGAGAAGCCAGGAGAAGCCAGTTTGAATCAGTCAGCTTAGAGAATATTGGCAGAATAGCTGATTTGAACCAGCCAGCCAGAATTCAGAAATAACTAGAAAGGGTGAGCTTACTCAGCAACAAGCCTCCAAGATAACAAATGCATCAGGCAAATAAAAGTTACTTATAATAGTTTTTTAATTACATAAACTATTGTTAATGTACAACAAATAAAATGTAAATGGAACTGAGTGGTAAATAAAGGTAAATAAAAAATGCTCAGAATAAATAGAAGACACCTTATTTTCTCCTTTTCAGGAACAGCCCAGGTCATGTATCACCGTGCTATCTGCAGATGAGTGTGGCTCTCACCTTTCTTCAAGGATGCATTTTTTGCCTCAAATAGCTTATACAAATTTACAACTATCCTATCTGAAAAGAATACCAGACTATGGAATGCACAATCTGAGATAATGCATCTACAATACAACCCAGACACATAAGGCTTATTGCTGAATAGAGGACAGAATGATTGTAAGAGCCAGACGACATGGATTTCTGCCACTAGATAATCTGATATATCAGCAATACGCTATTTATATTTATAAATTTATATATTTATATCAGCAATATTATAGTTATAACATCAGTTGACATAGCAATTTAGAGGAAATATTACAAGGTTCTAGTTGAGAAGCATCAGGTAACTGGCGGCTCCAGAGGTGGAGAGTTGGTTTTATGGAGGGATGAAACTCCTGATAAGTTGTACAATCACAAGTGATCAACTCTAAACATATAGAGAAGCAAGAAATTCTACATGGACTCAGTAAGAGGTGTGTGTATATATGTGTATGTGTGTGTGTGTGTAGGGGTGTGTGTGTGTGTTTGTGTGTGTAGGTGTGTGTGTGTGTAGGTGTGTAGGTGTGTGTGTAGGTGTGTAGGTGTGTGTATGTGTGTGTGTCTGCGTGTAGGTGTGTAGGTGTGTGTGTAGGTGTGTAGGTGTCTATGTGTGTGTGTGTAGGTGTGTATGTGTGTGTGTGTGTGTGTGTGTGTGTGTGTAGGTGTGTATAAATGTTAAGGGAAGTCACTCATTTGAGAGGGAGTAGGGGAAGATCATGGGAAGAGCAGGAGAGCAGTAGAAGGGATAGGAGGAAGTGATGTAAAAAAACAGTACTAATATAAAATTCTCAGAACTCCTCGTTAAAAATTGAAGTCACTAATGAACAGAATTTTCACCTCAATAATATGCTACAATAAAATCACATCAACAGGCCAGGCAGTGGTAGTGCCCACCTTTAATCCCAGCACTTGGGAGGCAGAGGCAGGCAAATTTCTGCCTTCGAGGCCAGCCTGGTCCTCAGAGTGAGTTTCAGGACAGCCACGGCTACACAGAGAAACCCTGTCTCAAAAAAAAAAAAATCACATCAACAATAATGTGTAAATATATCAATAAGTTACTAAGACAGATATTTTCTACAATGGAGCAGACTAAACCAGAAAAGGGTATTCTTAAGTTCTAAGGAGGTTAACTAGTCAGGATTCATATTTTTAAATGAAAAGAAAGGAAAATGTTAATAACTCTGATCCAGAATTCCACCCATAGGAATATGAATAAAAAAATTTAGAGTTTTTAAATAGTAGTGTTACAATAGTTATGCTTATTCATTAAATGGCAGAGCCTGTTAAATGCTATGCTGTCAGAACAATGAAAAGAGTATTATTACAATGTGAAGTGCACTGACATGGAAGGGAGTTGTGTTATAATGTAATGTGTAATAGGATAACTATTGCATTAACTAAGTCACACTTTGCCAGGGAGTGGACATCCATAAAACATGATGTATGCATACTTATGATGAGATTATGGCAAATGTAGGTTTTATATAAAGAAATGTGTGTGTGTGTGTATATATATATATATATATGAAAATGTATACTTAAATTCAAATTATATATAAACATATATGTGTATGGATTAGGAATATCAAGTATATTCATATTGCTTTAAATTAAATTTCCATACCTTTTCTATCTTGCAGATAGGATAAACTGTAGTCATTAATGGAGTCTGCTTTTCATTCCTTGATAATTATCATTCAACTTTCTGTTGCTATGCATTTGACTACTTTTGGTGATTCTCTTGATTGTAGTTACAGACTATTGTTTGGGAATTATTTTTACTTAACTTGGTATACTTAAAACTTATAAAGTTTGTATGAAGTGACAGGTCTTTCTAAATTCAAATCCTGGTTAATATTTGACTATTTGAATACAATAGTTTGCTTATCCATTATTTTGTTCATGGACAGAGAGATTATTTCTACCTCCAGGATGTGTTCAGTACCCCAGTGTAGGGGAATGCAAGGGCAGGGAGGCAAGGGTGGGTAGGCGAACACCCTCATAGAAGCAGGAGGAGGGAGGATGCAATATGGAGTTTCCAGGGGGCAACTGGGAAAGGGGGTAACATTTGAAATATAAATAAAGAAATTATCCAAAAAATTATATATATATATATATATTTACATACATACATTAAAAAAGAATATAGGAGGAATGAGGCATCTTTTTTGCTATTGTTCTTTGGTTTTTGTTTGTTTTTAAACCATGGGTCTCACCTTATTAGCCTAGAACTCAATATTTATATCAGACTGACCCTAAAATCACAGTGATCCATCTGTTACTGCCTTCTGCTCAATGCTGAGATTAAAGGCATGCAGCACCATATCCAAGACTTTTCCTATTTCATTTGCTATGTATCTCTGTGTTTAAAGAACACAAATGTTCTCCATTTAATATTAAGAAGTAGTCGTATCAGCCAGTAAGATAAAACAGAACATTTTCATTTAGCTTCAACCTTATCCCTACTGTCTCCTTTCAAGCCTTTGTGTTCTATTCTAACCATACAAACATCATTTTCCATACAAACACCATTTATAACTCACAGTCACTTTCCATTTTCCATGTTATATGATGTTATACATCTATACACAGGGTTTTATATTTCAAATGTTTGAAGACAGCTTTGCAAAAGGTGTTATTTTACTCAACATTTATTTTCAGAAGCAATTTTAAGCAGATCCTGTCTTCAATTCATATGATAGCTCGTTAATATAAAATATGGCCTCAGTGTATATTTTTTCAGCAAAGTTCTGATCGTCATGTTCTTTGTAAAGTATATTTAATTCACATGTTAAATTCTATGCATGTTCTCTTCTTTGATTTACAGGCACTGCTGTCTTAGTAATTCTCTACTGTGAGAATGTGCATGTCTAGAGCAACAAAATATTGGATTAAACAATTTAAAAAAGAAAATGTTATATGGAAACCTATTATTACAGAAACTCCTTAAATATATACATACAAATATATAAAAAGAGTTAAAATAGAGTTGCCCCGTAAAGGGATGCTGATGTGCTGACTTAGAAAACATAGGCTAACAAAAATGTTCAATTCCATGAGTAAGTTATCTCTTCTAAAGTTGTTGGCCAACGAGGTTGCAGGTTATTACAAATTCTATTTGTTACCATCAAGAACTCAATAGTAGAGCCAATTGCGGATATGCATCTGCTCCATATACTTGAGTCATACTCAAGTGTGTCTCAAGCTGATACTCATCAGAGGCTACATTTCTACTGGCTAACAGTCCTAATGCTTGAAGGTAGTATGCATTCTACCATGGGAGTAAATTAATACTCATCCTTATCCAAATATGAATTTAAGAGAGACACTAAGGACTATCCTTGTAAGAAATGTCCACTAGGACAATGGTAGCAAAACATCATCGGAATGACACACCATTTTCTGATTTAATTTCCATCTCTTTTCACAAAATGAAACTCACCCCTTGTACTACTGTCAGAGTCAAGAACCCATGGCTTGACAAGTCACAGGCTCTAGGAAACATTATTGCTGCTGCTGCTGCTGCTGTTGTCATTAGTAGTAGTAGTAATATGTTATAAATGGAAATAACTTTAAACTATTAAACTAAGTCCCAAGGATTTATCATTATACCATAGATTAATACATGACTCAACATTCATAATGGAACTTTTTATTTGCAGTACAGAATTAACACTAAGACTGACAACTGGACAAGGGGCAGGGAGTAAGAGGCAATGTAATGCTTATTCATAAATGAGATATCTACATCATATCCCCACCTACAAGGCTCAGGCTCATTTTAGAAGAGGAGTCTAACAGAATGTAAGGGGAAGAAAAAATGGATAACTAGAAGAAGAAAATAATGTTTTCTGGACACAGCATGTAAGTAGCACATAAGAACTCATAGAGGTTGTAAGAGCATTCACAAACATGGTTAAAATAAAGGTCAAGATACAAACTTTTCAGCATAGCAAAGGGGAAGTAGACACAAAATCTTACCCTTAAGGATGCGCTCATGGAAAGTGATAGCTTCGGGAAGAGGGAAAGTGAGCTTCTCTCTATAGTCCTATGCATTGTATCCTAGGATTCAATGCAGAACAACCAAACATCTTATGCTCCGTGGGCAGTATAAATACTGGACTGGGAAGACTGAGTAGAGTTAACACCCACACATACATACACTCACACACACACACACACACACACACACACAGCTCTGTGGTGGCTAAGTGAGAAGAGTTGGATATTACAGAAATGGAGGGAGGGGTGAATATGATTAAAACATGTTGTACATAATTTGCAACAAACTATAACAGTAAAGGGAACAATACAGAAAGAACATTTATACTCACGAATCAGACAAACTTCCATACCCTACTCATTCACAAAGCAAACATTCAACAAAGAAGAAATGATATATCACTAGAAGCTTCGCATCTCATTAAGCAAAACAACTCAAGTCACACAGACTTAATGGTTAAAAGCTCCAAAGTACTAAAAGGTTTTCGGTGTTCCTCATTGCTTCTGCAAATCTACCAAAAAATGAACCTGGAGGTGATTTATACAGCCTGCCTTAAGGGAAAAACGAAATGATTAAAAGTGAACTCAGTTATTGCTGAGACCTCCATAAGGAGATCCCAAGACAATGGAGAAGGGAATTAGCAGGAGGCAGATGGAAGAAGTGGCCTGTCACTCAGGAAAAGGAATTCCATATGAAGAAGGGACAGAGAGACTATGACACAAAACAACATTAATAGCAGCATAATTCAATAGCAGCCACATTTCTGAAATTATATATATTAATATATATTATATATATGATTTTATAAATATATAAATCATATATAGATACATATGATTCTGGACATAAAACAAAATCCAAGCTATTTGTGCTAGAAAATAAATACATAGTTGGTCATACTTGGTAATCTGCCTGAGCTATAACAAAAATAAATGTTCATGTTCTGTATACACGAAAAGCCTGCTCTTTAATTTGTAATTAACTAATAAATGTGTAATATAAATTTTCAAGAAACTAAAGAAAATCTTGTCAGTGAATTTTAAAAAATCACACACAATTTAGTAATGTAACATAAAGCATTTTAGTTTTCATAATGATTTTAGATCTTTTTCTTACGGAGGAAAATGCAGAAATGCAGAGGCTCTTATGAGTTTATTCTATATCATAAACTATGACTTCAGATACGGTCTTAAGATAATTTAATAATTGAGGTGATTGCTCGTTGGCTGCTAAGCAATGCATGCAGATGGACATGGCTACCTCATCTTAACTTAAATCTCACAAGCAACCGACGTGACGGGCATGCATTTTCATTTTTCTTTTATAACAGAGTGACTCCATGAGTTTTTAGAGAGGTGTGAGGCACACAATCAAGAACTTGATCTCTAATCTCGCAATTCTAAATCAGCACACTTTCAAGTATACCAACTCAATTTTCAAAGAGTGAACTTTATTTCTCACAATGACTGGTATAATTGGTGTTGTTATTTTTCCCCTCCAATCTGTCAGAGTCAAGGCCCAGAGGAAGTGGGAAAATTGTCAAGAATGCTTTAAAATGTATATCACTTGTCATTGGGCGAGTTGGAAATCTCCATCCCATGTCCTTTATGCTGAGATAAAGCACATAAAGAGTCCTCTTAATTAGAACCTGTTGAATCTACAATACATGCTGAATTTGAAACTATTTCTAAGAAGCTTCTCATTAGCTATGATTTGCAATAATACTGGAAGAAATATGACAAGCAATTTATCTTCTAAATTTCTCTAAAAGTCAGTTACACAGCAATAGAAAGTCAATAAGAGACATAATTACAATTTCTATTGTAGAAAATGTATTGTTATGCTTTTCATTAGTTTGGGAGCAATGCAGTAAATTGTTCCATATATGTGTTATAAGCATGTATGTGTGTGTGCATTATGTATACACATACAAATATATATATGAACATGGATATGTATTCCCTGGATTTTTCAAATTTATTTTTAATTATGTGCATGTACATATATAGTCCCAGCATCTCTATATTGGTAACAGCAGTCTGTAACTCCACTTCTAAAGGATCTGACAGCTCCTCCAGGCTTTCATCGTCACCCATGTCATACAGACATACATGCAAGGAACATGCAAAATACAAGCAAAATAAAAGCAAAATAAAAATAAACACATGGAACATAATGGTTTCCTTCGTTATTGATATTTATATTGTATTTATTGCTCTGGATTAGCAATGTCCCTCCGAATGTCTTCATCATACATATCAAATAGTATTTAACTACGAGAGTGTGCTTCCCTTGTCAAAAATATACTTTGAGTTTTGTTTTGAATGGATTGTTTGTCATGAGTTGAAAGCATAGAATACAGAGGCGGCTGGATGGGTTTCATCAAGTATATGGTAACTCAGCAGAACTGTCACGTGGTTCTTACAAATCCCCAACTTCTGAATAATCGGTGAGATTCATTACAGTGCTACCTTACATTGCTGAATTCAGTTTTGGAAAAATTCTAATTGAGCATCACCTTGAAAAAGCTACAACCTTACCCTACCAGTAGCCCATAAAGGTAAACAAAATAATAGAACATTAATGAAACCCAAACAGGTGAGATAATAAATGTGGATGACTAGTGCCAGCTTACACGCTACAATAAACTACATGGATGGGTGGAAGGCTATGGATAATTAACTTACAGTTTGGATTTGTAAACATCTTTGGTTTACAAATAGAGTCATCGATTAAAGAACAGCAATAACTCAGAAAGATGTTAAGTTTCTCATTAGCTCTCTTCTGCCCTCTCTCTTCATTGCAAAAGCTCCATGTACTCAGCTTCATAATATCACAAATTATAAAGAAGTAGACGAATTTCACACTCTATCCTCATTACCTCCTTCGGAGCCAATAGGTTGGATTTCTCTCTTCTCCTTTTAACTTACCTGAAGAAAATACCCCAATTGTGCCTGAGCTACCTTCCACTACCATAAAACAAGCTTCATTCCCTGGATCTGGATGGATGTGGAGAAGAGGAAGAATACAATCAGAATTTGTTTGAAGATAAAAATCATTTTAAATAATAAAATAAATAATATATACAATTATTTTACTTCTCTGCAAGTAATTATGTAGCATGCAACGATGATAATCTTTCTTGAAAGCAATGCAGGCATTGTGGCCCAAATCTGTAACTCAAGCATTACAGATAGCAACAGAGAAGCAGAAGTCCAAGGCTATTATTGGCTACACTGTGAATCTGAGTCCGGCCAGGGCTTTTTGAGCCTATCTCAAAAATTATTTCATTTGGCCATGTATATCTTGTTAATATCCAATTCATCTGTCTTGTTTTACAACAATGGTTCTAGAAGGATTTGCACTCATTGTTCCTGATTCATCTTGTCTTTACCCCCAATTCCTATCCATTCAGGTCACTGTGACTTCTGCTCTCCAAACTATCCCAGAGGCATTTCTCTGCAAGTTCATCAGGAAGCATTATGTTTATGACCTAGCATTCACAGGACTGTCCTCCTTTTTCTGGACAGGAGTAGAATTGTTAATGTGTGCTCATTTGCCATTTCCCTATCCTTCCTGGGGCATGAGGGAAACCACCACATTCTGAGGTTGTACATACCTGCCATGCCTGTATCACATTACTTTACTCTCACCTCTTCATGTCTTCTATTTGTGTGTAGGAGCATGAGCTTGGATGGGTGATCATTTGTTATTAAATGCAGATGTGAGTATCACATGTCTGAAGGACAGAAAACAGCATCTGCTGCTGTTTACCACCTTGAAGGAAGTTTTATTTTATTACAGATGGTCTCTATATTGGATAGAGAAAGAGTAGCGACAGAACATATTTTTGGAGCATTGAAGGACTAATTTCTGCTTTTCAAACCAGGAAGGGAACTAGGGAGGCGATTAAAGATAACTATTAAATGACTAGATGTTATTTAAAATGAGATTAATATGAACAATGCGAATGTCATTGAAAAAATGTTCAGATGAACTATGCATGAAAATATATTGTGCCATTAGAAATAAGATAGATGCAATTATCCAACCAATATGAGCATCATTTCTTAGTAAGTAACAAATTACACATCCTTACTCCTCTAAAAGATAATCACTGGTACTTGATTGAAGGACAACTATTAAAATTGCTAACCATTGACTCAACCTAGAACAGTAATTTATTAATATGGACTAATAGTCCTAGGTGCATAAAATATTTGGTCATTGAAAAACATGTAACAGTAATATTTTTAATTGCCTTCCTCATTTTAGCACTGTAGGTTAATTCAAAGGAAACACACTAATGGGCTACAATTAGTACTCAACACCCAGCTTGATACTTTCACAAAATTACATCTTTTTTTCCTTTGGTTTTTACTAATTACATAGATGTTCTAGACAGCATCTCTTTCAACTTGGTAGTCTTCTCAAAGACTCCCATTCTTCGTTATTACCTACATACCCTGAGGGCTTTTCTCAGTGTTCCCCTACAGTCATCCCATTATAAAGACCCACAATTAGATATCTACATTAAATTAAATTAAATCAGTAAATATATGAAACTATGACCAAAATATTCATTTGAATTGGCATCATCAAGTTCAGAGAATCAGTCAGACTTCACTAGTTTACTATATGTTCATTTGTTGGAGCTACTCATAATTATTTGCAATAATTTCAAAGACTACTTTTCCAATTTCTTTTTGATTCTAATGAAAAGAACAATAATTTTGTTCTGAATACCCATCTGTATTTCCACAAATAAACGTAGCTCTCACTACTTATCAAAGACACTTTTTTTTCCAAACAGACAAACACAACTGCAGAAAGCTACAACTGGCTAAGCTGCAGGGAACAACTGACTTTTGGGTGCTCAGCTATAACAGACACAGCCACAATACCATCCCAACACAGGAGGAATACCGCTGAAGAGGGACAGGAGATGTTATAAGAGCCCAAGATTATCTGCCGAAAGACAATCTTACAGACACAAGAGAGGGTGAGACCATGAAGTCTCAACAATAGGATATCTTAGAGACCTGAACACTGAAACCAACTGACATGTTGAGAAGTGTCATGTTGACAAGGTGAGAGGTGGGAAATCTTAAGTATCACTGTCCTTAAATGATGAGGTATAGACAATTGTAGACTACGGAAAGAAGGAGAATTACTCCTCCTCAGCGGACACCCCCTAATGATCCAATACAACAAATAAAAAATTATATGCATATGAACAACACTAACTAGAATTCACAGGTGGCATGTGTGTGTGTTTGTGTGTGTGTGCGTGTGTATTTGGGCAAGTGATGAACATAAAGTATGAATATTTGACATTTAAAATTAACTTTAAGAGGACAAAACTGATTCCATGCAGGTTTAAACTATTAACTGAACAAGCCCATTTCATTCTAAAACTTGGATGAGCTATTTAAACTCAAATAGTTCATTGCACATAATGCAAATGTCAATAAAATATTTTAAGATAATTCAGGCTGCTGAAATTATTTATTATTATTATTATTATTATTATTATTATTATTATTTTGCACAGTGAAAACTTTTGTAATGATAAATAGTTCACTAAAACTAAATATCCACCTATTTTAGAAAAGAAAATCAGGAATTTGTCCTTAAAATGACTTTGACTTTGTATTAATAAGTTTCTCTGTAAAAATAAAGTGTATTCCATATAATGACAGTAAGATGTTTATAATGTGTTCATGGTAAGCATGGTAACAGGACAACCCTTATGTGACCCACATAAGAAACCTTTCCTTATAGTTCTGTGTAATCTAAACAGCAAGCATATTAAAATGTTCCAAATCTGTACTTAACTTAATTAGACAAATTTACAGTTATAAATTTATTTACTATAGGAAAAATGATACAATGTCTTGCTAATGCACAAATATTTCTCAATAAATTTAGTATGTCTTTATTTCTAATTTTAATAAGATATTTCCTATTTCCATCTGTATTGTAATCTAATTTGATCCTTTCAGTCTCCACCGAGTTTCATATTATTTATTTTTTGATGATTCTTATTCTTTTTTTATTTGATATATACTTTCTTTACATTTAAAATGATTTCCCCTTTCCTGGATCCCCCTCTCCAAAAGTCCCATAAGCCCTCTTCCCTCCCCCTGTTCCCCAATCCACCCCTTCCTGTTTCCCTGTCCTGGTATTCCCCTACACTGCTGCCCTGAGTCTTTCCAGGACCAGGGGCCTCTCCTTCCTTCCTTCTTGGGCTTTATTTGATATTCACTTTATTCTTAATCATAGAAAAGATCAATGTATTACCTAGTTGAGATGATAATCAGTCTTTTTGAAATATTTTTGACATATTTTTATGTCAAGATTGTCTTAGACTTATTTATCTGTATTTTATATTTACTCAAACTTTATTTTAGAACTTGACTTACTTGTTCATTTACTTGAGTAATATTTTTTATTCTTGTCTTATTTATATATTTACCATGCCATAGACACTGCTGAGTAAGTTTCCATCACTTCTTGGAGGTAGCAAGCTACAAGGAGAAAATCACTAAGCAAGTGCACATGTATATGATGAGGGGCCCAAGCATAGTTATAAGTCTATTACCAGTGAGTCTACTTAGATAAAGAGGGTTTGGCAGAGAGGTGAGCACACTACTCTGAGAGAAATGCAAGAGCTGCGTGGTACGAGAGATACTGTGGATTTGCAGTAGGTGTGCTAAGTTAGCAAGTGCTAAACAAGAGTACTACCAGGTCTGATAGAAAATGACAAGAGTGAGTAGTGTAGAACAAGAAGAAGAAGAAATAAGGTTTTCTTGTTTGATTACATGAAATGAGAACCTAAGGATTGTAAATTTGGAATAACACTGCCAGTGACACCATTTTCATACATTTAAAACTCCCTGCGAACCTTTGTGTTAGCGTGGGTCATTGTCACAGCATCGCGTGGATCTGTGTGATGTCCACAGCTACCACTTAGCCTCTCTGACTCAGTTCTGTGCTTTGTAACAGAAGCCCAGCTCTTTCAAGGAGCCTCAAATACTGACCTCTGACTTCTTGAAGAAAAAGCCTAAACTCTTTCTTTTGTTTTGAATAAAATCTAGATTTCTCTTCCCAAACTATTTCCTTTAAAAAGTTCAAACTTTAGCTTACCATTCTCACAAGTGTTGTTACATAGACAGCTCATCTCTCTCTTCATGACTCTCTGATGTGTGTATGAACCTATTAATTAGACAATGAAGTGAACCCTTCTCCATTTGCTCCTGTCCTGTCGTCTGGTAATCCAATCCCTCTTCCTTTTACAAGCATCTTGCAGTGTTCAGAAAATTCCACATGTCCTTACAGAATCTGTTTCCTCCCGAACCGGAATCATATGGGGTAAAATCTAAATAGCTGGCCAGACTCACTTAGATAAAAATTGTAGGCTTTCCCTCATATGTAGACCCTAGATTCATTTAAAGTTTGTTTTGTTTTGTATGTATACATCAGGAATGTGAAGAAGGAACATGAGAGCCGGGCGGTGGTAGAGCACGCCTGTAATCCCTGCATTCTGGGAGGCAGAGGCAGGCAGACTTCTGAGTTTGAGGCCAGCCTGGTCTACAGAGTGAGCTCCAGGACAGCCAGGGCTATACAGAGAAACCCTGTCTCCCAAAACAAAACAAAACAAAACAAAACAAAAGGAGCATGAGAATGAATCAGGAATTCTCGAGGGTGTAGGGGGTAATAAAATCCACTTGAGGTTGGCAAGGCACTGCCTTGGAAAAGGTGAAAGGAACATGCAGAATTTGCAGATACCATAATGAAACCACTACTTCTTATGCTAGTTTTACTCATTCATGAAGTGAAGAAATAAAAGAAATTTGATGTTCTTCTTGCATTCTTCGATTTTTTAAACAAGCTCAGTGGTTAAATCAAATCCTATGGAGGCCAGAACGGCAGGCACAGAGCTGCGTTCTGATCCCTCACCTTCAGGTCTCGTAGCTTTGACTCGGGGGTTTCTAAAATAAAACTCAAGTGGTTATAGGAAAATATAAGATAATTTAACTTTTGCCAAAAAATATCTACTTCTATCTATAAGAATGCCATCCGAGATCAAAGGGCAAGAGCATAATTCTCAAGTGTGAATCCCTAAATACACCCAGTGAAAGGGAGATGACAAAAAAAAATCCCTAAGTGTGCAGTTTCAACAAGAATGGATATTCTAAAATGAAATGTTCAGATCTTCATCTAAGGCACCTAAAGGGACTGCCCTGGTTCTTTAACACATATACCCCAATATCCTACACGCCTCTGATATGGTACACCATAAAAAAACTGTCCAGTTCGGTTTAAAAAACATTTCTCTAAACTTAACTCCATTTTAATCTGTGTTTTATTACCTAAATTACAATATCAACTTCTTCCTTGAGAAATTGAACAAAATACTGGTGACTATGCCTCTCTTGTCTAGAAGTCTTATAAGAAAGGCATCTAGGAGTAGTTATCAAGGAAGTTCTCCAGCCCAACACCAACAGCATCCACTAGGAGGGCAGGAAAAAATAGAATCTCTTGCTTCTAACCTGGTCCTACTGAATGAAAAATTCTAAGGTGGGACCAGTAACCTTAACAAAATGTTACAGCCTAATATGACATAACATCCTCCGAATGTTTCATTCTACTTCTTAGTAGAAGCAAAAGAGATGTACAAAAGAGATATTTTAAAGGAAATATAATAGAATATATTATAATTGAATATTTGTGTGTGTGTGTCTGTGTGTCTACCTCTGTCTTTGTTTCTGTCTCTCTCAGGGTGTGGACAGAGAGAGAGACAAGGACAGACAGACAGAAAGACAGACAGACAGACACACACACACACACACACACAGAGAGAGAGAGAGAGAGAGAGAGAGAGAGAGAGAGAGAGAGAGAAGTGTGTCTTCTTTAGGTTAGGCTTCTGTCTTATTGCTCACAGCTGAAATGACAGATCTGTGGCTCTTCCTTGACTTTGACTTTCTGTTTTATTCTTTTGTTTCAAATATTTATTTTATTTTTAAAACTTGGAAATAAAAAGTCACATGGCAAAATCAACCATGCCCATTTCAATAAACTGTGGTACAATTAGAATCAACACTCAAAATAGAAGGTGTCAAGTTTCAAATTGAATTTTACATTTCCAAAACCAAGTGTCCATAGATATGTGGGTTTACTTCCTGGTCTTCGGTTCTATTCCATTCATCAACCTGCCTACCTCTATGCCAACACTATGCAGTTTTCCTCACTATTGTCCTATAGTATGGCTTGAGGTCAGGGAGGGGCGATTTGCCCAGAAGCTGTTTATTGCTGAGATTTGTTTTGGCTCAACTGGATTTTTTTGTTTGTCGATAAGAAGTTGACAATTCTCTATCCATGTCTGTGAAGAACTGTATTGGAATTTGTATTGTGTTGTATTTGGATGGGGACTGCATTAAATCTGTAGATTGCTTTTGATAAGATGGCTTTTTTCACTATGTTAATCCTACCAATCAATGGGCATGGGAGATCTTTCCATCTTCTAAGATCTTCTCTGATTTATTCCTTTAGTGAGTTGATGTTCTGGCCATACAGATCTTTCACTTGCTTGGTAAGAGTTACACCAAAATATTTTATACTATTTGTGCCTATTGTGAAGGGCATTGTTTCCCTAATTTTTTTTCAGCCTGTTTATCATTTGTATAAGAAACTGGTTTGTTTGAGTTAATTTAATATCCTGGCACTTTGCTGAAGTTGTAGGAGTTCTACAGTAGAACTTTGGGGGTTGTCTATGTATACTATCATGTCATCAACAAATAGTGATATCTTGACTTCTTCCTTTCCAATTTGTATCCCCTTGTTCTCCTTCTCTTTTCCAATTGCCCTAGCTACAACTGCAAGTGCCATATTTAATAGTTATGGAGAGAGTAGTCAGACTTGCCTTGTCCATGATTTTAGAGGGATTGCTTCTAATTTCACTCCATTTAATTAATTAATTAACTCATGTTAGCTGTTTATTTGCTATATCTTGCTTTTATTATGTTTAGGTATGTGCCATGAATGCCTGGACACTTTGATCTTTGACAAAGAAGCCAAAACATACAGTGGATATAAGAAAGCATCTCCAATAAATGGTGCTGTTCTAACTGGCAGTCTGTATGTAGAAGAATGAAAATAGACCCATATTTATCACCTTGCACAAAGCTCAAGTCCAAATGGGTCAAGGACCTCAACATAAAACTAGATCTGTTTTTATGAGAATGTAGGAAAGGACTTTGAACTCAACTCATTGGCACAGGAGGAAATTTCCTGAACAAAACACCAATGCCTCAAACTCTAAGAACAAAAAATGATAAATAGAACTTCATCAAACAGAAAAGCTTCTGTAAGGGAAAAGACACCATTATTGGACAAATTGGTAAACTACATATTAGAAAAAAAATTCCAGAAAACCAAATAACCCATTTAAAAATGGGGTACTGAGCTAAACATAGAATTCACAACAGAAAAGTCTCAATTGGCTGAGAAGAACTTAAAGAAATGTTCAAAGACCTTAGTCATCAGGGAAATACAAATCAAAATGACTATGGGATTCCACCTCACACCAATCAGAATGGCTAAAATCAAAAACTCAGGTGACAACACATGCTGGCAAGGATGTGGAAAAAGAGGAATACTTGTCCACTGCTGGTGGGATTGAAAACTGGTACCGCCTTTCTGGAAATCACTCTAGAGGTGCCAATGAAAATTGAAAATAGTTCTACCTGAAGATCTAGGTATACCACTCCTGGGAATATACCCAAAAGATACCCCATCATACCACAAGGACATGTGTTCCGCTATGTTCATAACAGCAATATTTGTAATAACCAAAAGCTGGAAATAATCCACATGTCCCTCAAATGAAGAATGGAAACAGAAAATGTGGTTCATTTACATATTGGGATACTATTCAGGTATTAAGAATGAGGACATTATGAATTTTGCAGACAAATGGATGGACCTAGAAATACTGTTCTAAGCAACATAACCCAGACCCAAATGGACATGCATGGTATGTACTTATTGATAAGTTGACATTAGCCAAAATTACAGAATACCTAGGATAACACCCACAGACCTTAGGAAGTTTTACAAACAGGAAGGCCCAAGTGAGGAGGCCTCAATCTCACTTAAAAGATACTCATGGGAGGAAGAGAGAGGGAGGGACCTAGGAGGGAGACGGGAGCAGGTAGGCAAAGGGGAGTAGGATCAGGTATAAGGGGTAGAGACATGAGAGAAGCCCAGAGGGGCAGGTGAATAAAAGGAAATATGCAGCCATGGAGGCTGGGGAAATCCTCTAGAAAGTACCAGAGACCTGAGAATGGAGAGAATCTCAGGACTCAATGGGGTCCCAATTGGGACCCCAAATAGGACTCAAAGATGCCCAATCATGGGGAGAGGGAACTTGTAGAGTTCACTTCCAGTAGATAGACGGGGCCTCATGTAGAGGTTACCAACACAGTCAAAATTTGTGACCCAGAATTGCCTGTCTATTAGAACTGCCTAATCCTTAAGAGACATTGAGGCCCCAAGGAAGGGGAATTCCAGTGGGGGCATGAGGAAGCCCCCCTCTCAGAAGAAAGGGGAGGAGGAATGGGAGGGAGAACTGTGGGAGAGAGGAACAATGGCTGGAATGTAAATATACAAAATAATAAAAATATTAGAAATAGTATCAAATTTATTTTATTTACAATTGTCCACTATATAATCAAACAAAAAAAAAGAGAAGAAAAAGAAACAAAAGAAAAAACCAACCCAAACTAAACACCCCAAACATGACAGAATTACACCTAAAAAATAATGCAGCTTTATGTATATAGACTTGCATGCATTAGTTGCATTCGGCCTTTCTCCACCCAGTTATGTTTAGCCTTTCTTGTTCTCTTTCTGTTGTACCTTTTCCATTTTCACATTTGTTTACAAATATACATATATTATTTGCTACAGTTGACATATGAGAAAGAACATGTGTTTTGTTTCTGAGATTGTGTGACACTGCTAAGTAGTATATATTCTAAGTCCATCAATTGTCCTGAAATCTTTCAACTTTCATTTTCTCTATACCAAGGTGGTAATATATTATATGAATATACCATTTTTTAAATTATTCTTTCATTTGCTGAGGTTCATTTCAAGTCTTTGTTAAAGTGACCATCTTTTCTCTTGCTTAAGTTGCAAGAATACTGAGTCTGGCACTGATCAAAAACAAGGCATGAAAGGTAAAGAATCATGTAATGCTTCATAATTCACAATTATTTCATAGCTTCAGATGCAACTTTCATGCAACTTCATGCATATTTCTTCCATGCAGGTCATTTCAATATTAATGTGCCCTTAATTACTATTTTGTTCTGATTCTTATGGTCTGTGTCATCATCTATACTAGATATGTGAAGCACACATGTTACAATTCTGTCTGGAAATACTAATTTCAAAGGAAATAGATGTTTTATGACATGGCAGATATTAATTAACATTTTACACCCAAAAAATGTAACTTGTCTTACTGGATTAATTTTTCCATCTTATGATGTTTCAGCAACCTCTAGGATCGAGCCTAAAGAAAATGGAAACAGCTTTCATGAAGCTGATGATTAATTATGCAAGAATAAAAATCTATTCAAATTTTTAATTTTAATTCATTATATATTTAAGTGGATATATGAATATATTCACTGAATAAATGAGATGTATGTGGCCGTGTTCTGGAAATAACATGATGACTAAGGCACCAATCCCATCTTCTAGCACTTTTAATTATTGTGGAAACAGATGGGTAAAAGACAGCCTGATTTCCTGTTATCGCCTGCTTTAAGTTTTAAGAAGTCATATTGCTAAGGCAGTAGGCTCTATTACACATCTTTATATCCCTATATCTGAGACACATCCTCGACCATGATAGTTTTGGCTCCTGGAAGTGGGACATATACTTTAAGGATACTGAAAAAAAAATGTGTATTTTAAGATGGAGAATCCGTATACCAAGAAGAAGATCATTGTGAGCCCGTGCTTCCCTCGGTGCAGCATCGATGTTTACTTTTTCTTAAGTGCAACTGTAAGAGCAACATTCCAACAACACAATTTTTGGCTCCAGCTCTGCACAAACTTAGGGAGTATGAAACATTCTCGGGCTTCCATCTATTGCCGTCACCTGACTCAGTGTGCTTAGCACCCAGTCAGATAGCACAGAACTCCCCTACTATGCACACACACAAAATTCAGAATATTCATCCATGGAAGACAAATCCCTCCATGATTTGCTGCAAGATGGACAGTTTTATGGCTTCATGCTCTAGCTTCAAACACACTCCCAATCACTGTCTCCGGCATGCACAAAATACGCTGCATTTCTGGTTATGGGGAGATGGTGAGCTGGCCCAGTATTTCTGCACCACAGAAATCCCTTTCACTGTGAGTATTGATATTGACCTTCATATGAACCCCTGGCATCTCTAGAAAAGCAGAAATGGAGGACTACTACACCAGTGACACTGTGTAAAAGTAAGGACCAAGGCAGCTAATGAGGTCAGAAGGAGACACGTCCATGGGATTACTAAAATTTTTGATTAACTATGCTATCGTTGCCATGCATGTATGGAAACACAGTTCTCAATGAAATTAATAATTTAACAAATTTACATTTCAATCTTATAGACTCTAGGTTAATTAGCTTTCAGATTACCTTATCTATGTTTTTTTTTTTAAATCACTGATAACAGAAATGGAATCTGAAGTCTCCTCACAAGAAAGAAAAACAGTACAGTCTAAAGCCACGTGTTGAGTGAGAACGCTCATTGATGGCTTCCAGGGGAAGGAGAGTCGGGGGGGTACTTTGAGGGTACCATGCTCTTCTGAATCCCACATCCCATAAACATGTGGGCAACACTAATCAGTCTATGAAAAGAGAGAGAGGACCTTGGAGAAACTAGGAGAGGAGGTAAGGCAGTGCTAGATCTGAGAGTTCAGTGGATGAGTTTGGGATAAATATAATCAAAATACAATGTGTGCAAAAAGGATATTCTTTAAAGCTGATCAAATTATTATTACTATGATGACGATGATGATGATGATGATGACGACGATGATGATGATGATGATGATGCAAAAACCAACCCTCTCTGTAACAAAGCAATTCAAAAGGAAGAAAGAATAAAACAAGCAAGAAAGCAAGCAAGCACACAAAGAAACAAACAAAAACATGATCATGAACGTATTCCAGAATCCTGGGTTGCTTATTAAAGGGGAGATGCATAGCAGATTTTACTGATAAGATTAAGGACCTCTGAAGCCAAGATGCCTTGTTCTTTCTTGGATCTGCTCTTTCTTGCTGACTATACATCTTTACACAATTTCCATTTTTTTCATTGTCCTCTTTTGTAAACAATGAAAATTATTTTCTCTGTCAGAAATATTCTATCTAGAAATGACAAAGGGAAAACTATATCTTTCACTATCTATACTTATATCTGTATCTCTGATACAAGCAAACTCTGCGCGTGTGTATGTGTGTATAATACAGTTCTATGAATACATACATATATAGATATAGATATATAGATGTATGAAATTTATAAAAATAAAATATTCTGTGAAACATATTAAATTCTTTGTGAGACCTGGGCACTCTGTATCTAGAAATGTATTCCTCATTCTAGAAAGGTATCTCTCATCACTACACAATTTCAGAAAACAGGAGGTTTGGGTTTTTACTTTTTAACTTTGTCCCATATTCTTAGAGAAGAAAGATGAGAGGGGCTGAATAGTCACTGACTGCCAAGAATGCAGTTTGCATCCACAAACCTAGGTACAGTAGATATATTGCCACTCAAATATCATCTGGATATACAGTGGAAGTTTGGCTCTGGTAGCTAACAAACATCAATAAATGTATTATCAAGCTGCCAAGGAAATAAATGTTTCTTAAAATGTCCCTGGAGAATGACTGTCAATTCTGTCTTTAATTTTTTAAAGAATATAGTCTATCTTTCTGAAATTTCATTATTGTGTTAAAACATAATTATGTTATTTGGATGAAACTTACAACTAAGATGTCACTCTTAAAGAAGGAGTCAGAAATATCAAATCAAAGACAATCCAATTTAAAAATACCTACCAAAAAACCCCAGGAGACTTATGTATAAATTTCTGGAAAACAAATCTTTGATTGGATACTTTTCAAAATCTGTCAAAGTTTCATCCATTTTGGATTGTGATAGAATGCACTGGATTAGGGAGGAGTGTTTTACTGTTTTATGTCATTCAATTGCAGTGATAACCATTTTACCTCCCAGAATGGCTTGCTGTCAACTGGAGGCCTTGGAAGTTCACTCTCAACATTCTCGGAATCAATTTTGTAGTTCATAACATGGCATTTGAAATATGTATATTAATAGAACATAAAGCCCCAATTTTCTATAGGTAATAAAATCTTAACTGAGTAGAGAAAGTCAGAATGAAAGAACAGAGGCTTTTGGTCATTCTTTAAAGTGTTTCGGTGTTTCTTTAAATATACATGTAAAGTGACATGCAAAGGGGATCTTTATTCCTAGTTATTATGTGTAACAAAAAAATAAAACCAGAAATATCTGTATTTGTTTTTGTACCATTTATTTGGGACAATTTTATCAACTTTTCCAAATTCACAATTCATGAACACTTTGAATCCTGAACCTTTGATGTAGAATTAATGAAAAAATTAATAAAACTTGCTCTAATGGTGAGGCTGAAAGGAAAAATAACATGAGAAATCAAAACCCCAAGTGCCCTGATATCAGGAGTTGGGACAAGACCACTAAGGAAATCTAAGGTTTTCTGGTTACATGTACATAGATTTCAGAACACATGAGGAATTAGCTGAAGAAGACTTCTTTAAAGGAGTCCTTAAAATGTCTCCTGTTTTATACCTTGATTTAATTCAATAAGAAAATTCACCCTATTTTAAGAAGGTGAATTGGAGGAAACCAGTAGTACTACAAGTCAGTTGAGAATAAAAGTTACAGAATTCCAAGCACACTCTAATTCGTAACTTTTTACCTCTAAAAGCAATGTTTATCATAATTCTACACATGATAAATAGCATATGTCTAAAACATAAATGTCCAGAAACTTGAAGAGCAGTTTGTCAAATGAATCCTGCAAAATCTCATTGGTCTGGTCCCCTTACTCTTTCACCATGCTTTAATAGAGCCCATTTCTACCTGTAGAGATAAACCAGTCCTGGTCTTTCCACACGGCCACTCCAAATGCTGCAACCCTCTCCACTCCTGAGAGTCCAGATTGATCTTTAAGACAGATGGCAGCAAATGATGCAGAACATTTCGGCCACGACACAGCTCATTCGTTTTTCTCTGCATAGAAATGACCTCTATATTTCTGCTCATGGCATAATGGATAGATATTTCAACAGACCAGGAATCAGAAGACCAAACCCAGATTTGGTGTTACAGACTACTATGTGCACATATTGGGTAAGACACTTCACCTTTTTATTCCATTTTCTTCCACTTCAAACTGACTAGGCTGATGAGATAAGCTACGGAGCCGTTGTGTGTAACTTTTTATTGTTTCTATGGAGTCATAGAGCTTTATATTTTTGAAAAAAATTCACTCAACTGATCACAATAATAAAAGATTATGAAAGAAAAATTTGTTAGTATATAATGTTTGAACAAATAATCTTTACCAATGATAATCTGAAAGAAAACAGTATTTCCAACACTTAACCTCACTATTCAAACTAGCTGACACCCTGAGCATACTCTGGAATCATGAGTGAAACTTCACAGGTGTAACATAAAAATAGCGTCTTCCTACTGCTATAAGACTCTTTCTTCCATAGTCTTTTACTTTTTGATACAATCTAGGAAATCTGATACCATTATTTAGTCCCTACCCTTCCTCTTCATCCTTAAAGACTGTGACAACCTTCACAGGAACCATTCTGTAATTACTTAATTTCAGACTCTTGGCTTCTTTTATTAGACACCCCCTACCCTTAACCTTCTGTCAAGCATCTCCACTTTCATGTTTCTGTTAGTGTTTGACACAGCCTGCTTCCCAGTCAGAATCACCACCTGTTGCTGTTAATAATTCTTAACTCCCGATCTTCTAGTCTGATTTCTCCCTGGTGATCTGGTCAGTTTTCCCCTAAATCTTGTTAGGTGATCAAAAGACAACTTCATTCACAAAACATTTCTCTGATGGACTCTGGGATCTTTATGTTCCTCAATGCAAAATCCTGATATGCTCCTAAAGTTCATACTTCATTCTCCCACATCTGACATCAAATTCTCCATCAATCCTTTCAATTTGTGGTGACAGTGTTGCCTGACTACATCTCCATCTGGTATGTTTCTTTGGCATATGAGTGACTGCCATACCCTCTTAATTAATTTCTGTCAAGCTAGTTTTCCTTCTGTCTAATCCATCATCTGAATTACTGTTGAAATTTTCCTTCTGTAGCAAAAATAAGATCATGTAGCTGCCACTTCCTTATATTTTAGCAATCTAAATTTTCAAAAAGGATAAATCCTGAATTTCATAGTATATATCCCTTAATGCCTTTCAAGTTCAGGATTTCTCTTCACTTTCTTCTGATTCTCCAGTAAACCAGGAGAGCAACAGAAGGTTATCTTTATTAAAACTATGATATATGTAACAAAAATACTTTAGACTGACCAATCATTTCTTATTATGTGAGGTGTTCTTATATACCCAAAGAGGTCAATGGCACAATTTCATCAGTCCAGTCATACAATTAGACAAATATAAGTACATCTTTGATGCTAATGGCTTGGAATACTAAACAGTGAGGTACTTTCAAAAATTCATTAATACACGATATTTTTCTACTGACTTTGGTATGAAATTTATGTAACTTTTTTCTGCGATAAAAACACACTGTGTCTTCGTCTAATCTCAGTCTCAGGCATAGTAAACCAAGGATTTAGTGAATATCAAATGAAGACAGATTTTTTTTCACACCCAACAAACTAGAAAGGAGAGAGTGAAAGTCTCTTTATAAAACTTTCCCAAGAAAAAGCATGAGCTTTCGTACACAATTCACAATAATGCTATTGTGCTTAATTACTATATACACCATCACGGACTGCCAAATTTCAATTTCAAAAACAAAGGGACAAGACAGAATGGAAGTAACAAGAAATGGTTAAAAAATGAATTATTTGAATTTACCTAATTGCTAAGTATTTCTAATAGTACCACTGAGCCGTGCTAAATGATTTTGTTCCTCATAGCTGACACTGTATATTGTATTCTGCTTCAAAATCCCGAAAATACATGTTAGACCGAGGTATGGCCATTTTCCAAGTACTAACAGATTAGGTCTTGCCCATCATAACCTTCCAAACCAACAGCAACTGACTTCTTTGTTTATAAGGATGGCAATTTCTATTTTATTGAGTTTTTATTGACAGTTCCCTTGAGGTTTACAATTTTACTGCAACATGAAGTGCAATGCCGACCATTAGCAAAACTACTAGGCTGTCACCTTGGAAACAGGATCAAAGTCATAAAAAGTGATCTTATGGACAGGCCCATGAACCCTAGAATGGCCAGCTTTCTCTGCAATTTCGCTGGATGCATTAGCATATGCAGAAAGAAGACAGCAGTGAAGTGAGGACAAAAGAGACAAACAAACAAACAAATAAGACATCAACACAAATCTGGACTCCAAGGACTAATCATGGATTGTGATAACCCACTTACAACTCATATATCTCCTTATCTTCTCATAAGGAAACCCTATGATTAGAAATAGTTGACCAAGAAAAGAGAAAAAACAAATCACTTATGTGACAGAATGTTTAATATTATCGAACATTTATCTGAGTACAAGAATGTCCGTGGGTAAGTTCCAGTAAAGGAATGCCACCGTGTCAGGCTTGGGTTAATATCCCTCCCTGTAGCACCCACAGGGCCTGCAGAGATGCAGTTTTTCTGTCACAAATTTGATCATTCATTTTTTTCTTATCATCCTTCACTTAGATAAACATCACAAATTTAATGCTATATAAACTAGAATATCCTTTAAGAAAAATATGTCTTTGCATTTGTATTTAAAAGACAATATTTAATTTCTTCATTAAAATAAAGGGGGAAAATTCAAATTGATTCAACATTCAAGACAGTATAAACTAATGATTTAAGTAGCAGCACCATCAATGATACCTACGCATATGTATCTGTACACATATATGTATATAATATATATGTATATCATATACATGTATATGATACCTAGGTCTATGTACATGTATGTATATATGCATATGCATTGATACCTCATGTGCACACACACACAAACACCCTCAGGACATATATTTTAAGACTTGTCTGTGTAGACAAGAAATATGTAACTTGGTATACATGTATATAAATGTTGATATATTTTAAGTCTTTCAGTGGCAAGTAAAGAAATATGCATTGAATATATCAGATATCTTAGATATTATGATGAAACAGGATACACAGGATGCTCCTGAAAGAGTTAAGAAATCAATTGTTTTGTAAAAAGATAATGAAGTAAAGCTGTTAGCATTTAATACATTTTGTTGTGTTACTGTATTAATGAATTAAGAATCACAACCTAAATAGCCAGCTTATCTAAAGCATTACTCATTTTCTTGACCATTCATCTCTATTTTAATATCATTATACAGGAGATAATAATATATCACATATCTATGATAAAGGAGAATTCACATAATACTTTAAACAGGCCCTATTAAAATACAAACAGTTAAGGTAGTAATCCTCTCCTCTCTTTCCTGCAATGACAAAGACTGTGTCACTTTTTTGGTAAATATACAATATCAATAGCTTTCCTTCCAATGTTGTCATGTATATTATATGTACATGATATTAAATTTGACATGAACATTTAGGCCTCTAACTTATTCATTTGGAGAAGCAAAAATAAGTATCATAGTAAAATGTTATTTAGGACAAAAAACAAAGACCACTGTCTATCTCCGACTAACAGGTTATGTGAAAGTTCTTCACTACTTCTCAGGTCATATAAACAGTAACGTCCCTTCTTCCCCGTATGTGTATATGTATGGAGGGTGTCACTATCTACACAAGCATACTATAGCCAGACAAACATCTGCTGTGAGTTTAGTTTGATGCTTCCAAACCCATAGGAATTTGTATTTTTCTCTCTCACTTTCAATTTTGTAACTGATATTTAGCACTGCCTTCTATACAAAGAATTACCAGGCTTTTAAATACTAATCATTTAAAAATCTAGCACTCTTCTTTTCTTCTTGAAACAAGACGCTATATTATCACAGGTATAATCAGTTCGTCTCACATGTAACTTTGCTATGTCCTCTGTTCCTTCCAGAGGCTACAGTGTGGTTTAAATCTCAAGGAGAAACCGCTTCTTCCATATTGTTATTCAGGTAAATGTTTTAAGTACAGATAATGTGGAAAAGAAAAAAAAATATCCTGCAATCATAAAAACATGAATCTCCAGATAGGATGGGTAGTAGACACGAGGGAGGTTTGTTTTGTATTCATACCAGGCATATGAATTTAGAACTGTCTTAAAAGCAGGTGCTAAAAGACCTATTTCTCTCTCACATTCCAGTTTATCAGCTTAAGAACCACAAAAATCAATTTCCAGGATGACTAATGCATTTTGTTATAAGCTATGTAGGTCTCCATTTTCCCTGACAGAAATGGGGACTAAAGGCCTCTTTAAAGCACATATGAATTTTATAAATTATTGGTATTCACTGTAGAATTTTAATACATCTACACATTATGCATTGACCGACCATGTCTCTTGCTCTTTGTGAGAATTTTATTCCTTTCCATCTTCTGTTAACCTACAGCCTACATGAAGCTCCCGTCCAATTTCAAATCTCCTTTGCTGCTTGCCACAGGTTCCTCACCATTCTGCCTTCTGCCTTGATTTGCTTAATCTGATCTCCAGTTTTATCTATTCTACTGTAGAGCACAGGACTTTATTCTTCCTGGTAGCTAAATAATACTTGATTGAGTGCATAGCATATTTTCTTTAACCATTGATTCATTGATGGACACCAAAGGCATCAGAAATCTATTATAAATATTTTATAAAGATTGTAATGTAAATTATAATGTAAAATGTTCCTGCCCCTTAACTCTTATTCTAAGCTGTTTCTCTCTAATGGAAATTACTTATTACTCTTTCCCTGCATCTGCATTGTCCAATATGATAGCCACTGGCTGTCATAGTTTAATCAATGGTATTAATTAAGATTTAATGAAATTGAAACTTATTTATTTGACTACATTTGTCACATGTCAAATGCTCCAGTAGCCATATGGTCAAGCAGCATTGGACAGTGCTGGTGTAGGCCATTTTCCCCTACCCAGAAGTCACTGAGAACAAAACATCAGTGACAAAAGAAATCAAAACCAAACCAAGGCAGGAAAACAAAGGTTTTATAAATACAAATCTCAACACTTTTTCATTCTCTATTTATTTAAATTAAACAATGGACTGTTGAGATATAGTTAGAACCCAACATTGAATACCTTAATTTAGAGTTTACCAAATTAAAGAACCACACAGTAAATATTCTAGGTTCTGTGAACAAGCTATCCCTGTCTGCACTACTTAACTCTGCTGCTGGAGTGCAAAAGCTGTCTTAAACGATGTGTAATGGAAGAGACATGGCCATGTTCCCAAAAGACATCATTTACAAAACAGGCAGTGGGCTGAACTCTACCTGCACATGGTCATTTGCCAACCTCAACTCCGGTTGATTGATAAGCACTTACATGCAAGGTGAAGAATTCTACAGAGGTACACTGTGATAAATGCTATAATAGGCTCAGAATCTATGGGGACACGGGGTTGAGAGATAGATTTTTGACTGAGTGAACCAACAGAGATTTCCCAGAAGAGATGAGATATGAAATGGATATTGGTAAATGCATATGACCTCAGGAAGTCCAGAGAGAAGAAATGTGCAGCAAGACAGAACAACTTGATAAAAGACAAAAGGCTTAACAGCTTAGGACTTGTTCAATGAGTTGGTAGCAGATCAGGATAACTGGAGTTGACAGAGGCACCAGAGTATATATTAGTAGGATGCAGTCATGCTTTCTAAGTATAGACAGGGTGGTCCTCTGAAGCACCACCCCCATCCCCCCAAAAAACAGTATTTTCCAAACTCAACAGATTTGTGGTAAGGTTAAAATGTACATTTTGAATAATCATCCTGATTCTTAAGTTAGCAGTTATTTTGAGCACCACTGACATACAATGGTTAGTTAAAACACCCCTAACTGAACTTCCTTAATAAGTTAGGACAGGCTGAGCAGCTCAAGTTATACAAACTGCCTAACCACTTAAGACAGGCTGAACACAGTCAGAATCACATCAGGACCATTGTCTAACGCTAACCCTTACTGAAGGAAAGAGCCCCAGACGCGGAAGTCACTTTAATGGAAACAGTTTCTCCGCCTTGCAAGCTATCCCAACACCGAGATTTCGGGCTCGCATATGTTCATCTTGTCCTGGCCACTAACATTCATGCTGCTTCCACTTTCAGGCCGTTGCTTTCTAGCACTAAAGAAATGATTTTCTATAGTAATTCTCATTTATTTCTCCATTGTCATATTTTTATCAGTTTGTCTATCCAGTGGAATTCTCATATTCTTTCTTGAGACACATCAATGAATTTCACATAGCATGGTAGAAAGGCTTCCTCAACTCACAGTGTCAAAAGGGACTTCAGTGCTAATTACTATGTCTTTGTGAATTTGATAGGCATTTCAAAGAGTCACTGAAATACACCAAATTCTTGAAAGCAACAAGGGAAGAAAAAATAGATACTCCCATGTCTACCTCAGTGCTAGAGCTCTCTCACAGGCAAATGCATTCCCAGTAGATCCATGTCAACCTAAACAAACTTATCTATAGTAAAGTTCCTTTCATTTAACATATTCTAGAAGATTTCTTATAAAATAACTTGGGATATCTAAGTGACCTTGTCTTAGTTAGGGTTTTCCTGCTGTGGACAGACTTTATGACCATGGCAACTCTCATAAGGACAACATTTAATTAGGCCTGGCTTACAGGTTCAGAGGTTCAGTCGATTATCACCAAGGCAGGAACATGGGGGCACCCAGGCAGGGATGGTTCAGGAGGAGCTGAGAGATCTACATCTTTATCTGAAGGCTGCTAGCAGAATACTGGATTCCAGCAGCTAGGATGAGTGTCTTAAAGCCCATACTCAGAGTGACACACCAACTCCAACAAGGCCACACCTACTCCAACAGGGCCACAACCTCTAATGGTGCCACTCCCAAGGCCAAGCATATACAAACTATCACAAACTTGTAGAATACAGTTTACTTAGAGGTGACATCCTACAACATACAATTTTAAAGTCAATGTTATTGCTAGCTGCAATGTGAATATGATCTATAACAAAAATGTAAATATGAAGTTTAAAATGCTTTAAATTTTTCATAAATCTATCATTATGAGTCTTTCATAAGTACTACCCATGAAATACATTTGAAACTAAAGAACATGGTATTACACTACCCTGGTCAGTGGTCACACTTGGAGGTGCTTGCAATGTAAATCTTTTATAAATAAAGGTGATCCTCTCAGGTGCTATCTTAGAGGATTAATATGTGATAATATATGTGTGTAAAAGTAAACACTAAAATCATTTTCCAGTAAAAACAAAATGCAAAACAAACTGTAGACAGATAACCACCTATTGAGAAATAAAGAAAGCTAGCCTTATCCTAGGTTCTCTTCATGGAAATAAAAACACAAACAACTTAGTAGTTTCCATAACAAAGGGGGAAAATCATACTCAATATTTATGTTTGTAGGCTCAAGGTGAGTGAAGTGTTTTCAAAGTAAGACTGTATCTCTTTGGAAGAGGAAGTAAATTAATTTTCTTATATTCAAACACCTGAGAATCTTCTTCCACTTCTTGGTTGGAGTTAAAAAGAACTGGTGGATGCAGACATTTTAACAATTGTCGCTTTTAATGCTGGGCATTGTGGTAGGATTTAAAAGAGCAAGGGGCACATTCTCAACAAAAGGTTTTGCCAATTCATTTGGGGTAAGTATTTCTGAAAAGAATTATTTTTAACTACCAGTGTGATGTTACTAAAGGCACAGCTGAAAAGCCAATTTTCAACATCTTCAAGTTCTTTTCATTAATAAAGGCATAGCAATGAATTAAATCATACAGTAATAATTCAACATATACCACTAATTCATGTGAGCATTTCATATGCATATTATATATTGCACTCGCGCACACATATGTACCCACTAATGAGCAAGAAATTGACTCTAAGGAAATAATGTATGCCAGTACAGCAGGACTGATGTACAGATAAACTTACACAAGATGTGCAGTGTTTCCATCCAGACAGGATGTTAGTACTGAAAACAAAAAGTGGAGTCCAGCCCCTCATCAAGAAACTACACAATTGATACCTCCTGGCAAAGGATCATCAGTTTTCTCCAATAGACTGTGACTTTGAAGATCAGCCACATAACTACATAGTTGTGTGTGTGTGTCTGTGTGTGTGTGTGTGTGTGTGTGTATGGTCGTCTGTGTGTGTTGTATATGATTTTTTTAAACTTATTTTTGCCATGTTTTGTTTGCAGGTTTTTTGTATGTGCATTTTTATGTCTCATCGATTTATTGCTTTTCTGTTTTGCTTTTCATTTTTCATTTTTTTTTTGGTTTTGTTATTTTAAGAGTGAAAGAACAAAAGTTGGGTGGGTAAGCAGGTGGTGAAGTTGCAGGTGATCAAGATGTTGGAAGTGGAAGAAACATAGTTGAATGTATTGTATGAGACATTTAATTTCACATAAAGTGAGCAGATAGATGAATATAATATATTTTATATATATATAAACTTCAGGGTTCCTGAAGACCTTTATATCAAAGATGATAATGCAGTCACTACATAATATACATACAGATTTTATATCAGAATAAAAACTGGCATTTGAGTGTTTGCTATTTATATTCTTGGACACTAATAGAATCCATGAAATTTCTGTATTTAATTTAAACACTATAATGTTCATGGAGCATTATAAATGAGATGACCTGTACATTCTTTGTACTCATATGAAGTAGCTTGTAGATTAGTGGGAGAATGGGCTGTACAGGGGGAAAAAACCTTGGCTCTGATATAAATACACGATTTGACTTTACAGAATTTATTATTCTAAATTCCTTGTGTATCCATTTATTTGAGACAAGATAGCATTGTTTGCCAAAAAACTTATTTTCGAGGAGTAAAAATAAGAGTGACAACTTCTCTTCAAGCAACAGTACCTTCCTTCTTCATACAGTCTCATACTGGGGAAAGCCCAGGAGCAGAGTGGGAAGAAAGAGCAGATGCCGGCTTGAGAAACAGGAGAGCTAGCAACAAGAGGCTTCTAGAAGCTCTTTTTACAATCCCTAGTGGTCCACTCATGCGTCTGAGCCAATTTCAAGCCAGAGAATTGTAATTGTTATTATATTGAAGTCATTTCAAATAATTTTATTATCAGATTAGACTTTATTCCAACCACCTGCCCTTTATCATGGAGCAAATAGTCTCAAGGTTGTCTGTGCTTTTTCATAAATGAAAGACAATTATTAAAGGACTAATTTTAATGACGATAAAGGTAGTCACCTTGTACCATAGAGCTCTTTGTTGAAACATGTGGTATGCATTAACTCACAGATTCTCCTCACACCAAAAATGTCACATAGACCATATTGATCTTATTTTATGAAAATGAAGAAGCTTATTCTGACAACTTATTTTCCAAAGATTAGAAAAGTGCAGTTTTTAGGAAAAAATAAAGATCGATTTTTAAAGCCTATCCATTAAAGCCTCCTTTTTATGGTCAATAAAATACACATTGAGATCATAAAAATATTCACGTACCTGTTTCAGAAATGATTCAGGCCTAAAACATTACCAAATTATATAATTTATTCTCTGACAAATCTGCCATCTTATGAGCCCTACAAAAATTTCCCTTTGCTATCCCTTTTCACATTAAAGTTGAAAGACTCTCCAATGTAATTTTTTAACATATCAACTATAGTACGGCGCGCGCACACACAATCATACATACAAAGAAAAGACGTTAGATGAAATGTCATCTTATGGAACAAAAAAGAGGCTAACCTGCTAACAGAAACATCACCATAAAACAATAAGAATAAATCAAATAGAAGTAAAGTTTGCACAGCAAGAGAAATATTAAGGTAGGGTCAATAAATATGTATGCATTCAGAAAGCAATGTATTGACTGACAAAAAAAATACTGAGGTAGAAATGCTTATAGATCAACATTACATAGACAAATGTGCTCTAGTGGTCAGTACAAGAGTGACTTGGGTACCACAGAAAGGAGCTAAAAACTGCAGGGAATCTTTTAAAGGTCCAAGGGAGCTCCCCACTAGATCACAGAGACCCAAACTGCACCCAGATCTCCATTCTCTTTTGATACACAAAACAGTAATTGCCCTTAGTGTTAAGACGATTTTCAATTATTTCCTTTTGGCCTGCAGCTTAACCCTTCTCCACAAATTTTGTTACTCTAACAACTGAAAATCTCTAATTCCAGATAGCCAAAACAAAAGCAATGACAAAACCCACCACCAATAACAACATCATCAACAACAACAAAAACCCCAAACCTCAGAGTAAGGCATTTCTAGAAAGTGAGGTTCACAGCCTTTGGTGGGAGCATGTGGCCAAAGGCAGAAAAGACTGATTATTAGCTTCAGATTAACACTCTCGCAAGGATCTGTTCACAAATATGGGAAACTGGTGGAAAGTGCATAATCAATTTAGCTCCCAGCATCTCAGTTTTACTAAAGTGCCATGGTTATTGTTGTGTATGCCATATGCTGTCCCTAATTAGACCATAAACCTGAATTTGATTTGAAACAAAAGGCTAAGATGTAAAAAAAAAAAAAATTATCTGCTGAGGTTAAGCATAACCTTTCCCTGTTTGGGTACAAGTCATTCTTAGTCATCTACAAACAAGCTTTGCTGGCAGCGTGTGAATGTCAAAGATGCATATGAGTACGTACAATAAATGATCAAAATCTCTAACAACCCAAAATGAATGTATTAAAAATATTCCCTTCAACAATAAAGCCAGTAATATTTATAAAAAGATTTTGAAAACACTGTAACCTTCCTTGCGATTTAAGAATGGCATACTGCATCTGCAGAGGTTAATGTTCTTAACTGATCAATAGTGACTGTTCCCAGGTCAGTCAGCTTTCAGTCACAGTGACTACATGTTTAAAAGAGACAGCTGAAAGGAGGAAAAATAGACTTGGGCTCATTCTTTCAGAGCTCTTGCTTCAAGGTCAGGTTGCTCCCTTGTGTCTCAGGAGTGGTGAAGCCAAACATCACAACGGGGAGCTCAAAAGTGTTTACCTTCTTAGAGACGCAGGTGTGTGTCCACATGCCTCTGCCCAACCCCCACCATAACCTCAAACACATCATCCATTTCGCTAGACTTGTTGGCCAGCAGGTCCACAAGATCCTCCTCTCCCTGCCTCCTCAGAGCTGAAATTTTCAAGTACATGCAATTCTATCCAGTTTTTCATGTTGCTGCTAGGGATTTAACTTGGGTCTTAGTGATTATGTAGTAGACACTTTCCCTACTGAGTCAGATTTCCAGGACAGAGAGTATTTCTTATTCAAACAACTTAAAAAACAACGACAACAACAAATTTTATTTAGCTGGTTTCAACATATAAAGAGATAGATCACTTACTAAATATTTTCGTTCATGTTTTCCCTTATGACCAATATCTCCAATTTCTTGTGTCTCCACCTATGATCTACTTCATTCTGCATCTCTATTCTCCCTTCACAGGGTCCTTTTCACTTCTCCTAACTACAATCCTAAATTCTTTCTCTTGACTTCTGAAAAATGAAGGGAAATCTTAGGAAGAAAAAAATATGGATTTCCAGTGATTCTGACAAGGGAGGAATAAAGGGTGCTAGAGGCAAATTCGCATTTGCATTCTAGTGTTAGAAGAAAAGCTATTAAAATTCAAAAAGTGGTTTTTAAATGAATTTGAAATAGCAGCTATTGAAATGCCTGTGGTGTAGATCAAGACCAAAACTGCTAATGTAGCTGTGCCCTTTGCCTTCTCATTCACAGTCACCCCAAATCGCTGCCTCTTTATTTATGAGAGGATTTTTATCACTGTTGAACTTAGATAAGTTGCAAAGTGATGTTCCACACATAAATTAAGCTCCTGCCCAACTTCCTGCTTCATAAAATTTTAGTGTACTTTGGAAGTCAATAAATTTATTAATAAAATTTTTGCCCTAAGTCATTATTTTTAGAACTTTTAATTCCTACTTTCTAAGAATATTTATCCTGGAGTTATCTTTTGTTTCCACAGTATAATATTTCAAGGCCAGCACAATGAGAATCTTCTAAGATATAGTAATATTCAAACTATAGCTTTCCAGTAAAATATCTACCAGTGGAAGAGCCCATGCCAATTCTATTTCCTTAGGCAGGATATCTCCAGAGGCAGTTTTTCATGCTTATGAAATGTTAGTGGCAATTATATTTATCCTATGAAAGAGGAAAAATCATGGGTTGTCATCATGTAATAAGCAATTGTACACATATAAGTTTCATAGGTCTTGAAGTCCTGTGTATGAAAGAGTGAATGAAAATGTCTACGAAAATGAAGAGAGACTTAGACAATTATTTCTACAGAAGGGGCATATAACACAAGACTGAGAACCCAAGTCAAACTCACATTGTAGAGACTAAAATATATGGCCTTCGCTTTGTTGGTTTGGTTGAATGCCCAGATTCAAACAAAACAAAACAGAATACAGATGCTGGCAGGGAAACATGCATGGTGAAGCTTAAGGTCGGGGCAGCTTCATGGCATTTTAGAAAGCAGAGCTAACTTCCATTCCATCTTCAGTTCAGAGGTGGCATACTGTGAGTGTTTTTCATAATTGACATTTGCAGACATTGCCGACTCTAAATGTTTTCCTTTCAACCAAGGTTCATTCCTCATTTTAGAAAGTATGATTTCTTTATCAGGGAAGAGGTACCATGTGGGGGCTATAAAATACAAACTGTTTGCTGGCATTTTGAAATTAAAAAAAAAAGAAAAAGAAAATGTTATCTCAGAGAGGAAAAATAAAACTACTCCAAGCAGGTCACACTATTGATAGGAGGGAAGAAATAAGGTCTTGTGTTATATATGCAGGACCTGAAAGATAAAGATAGTGTCCATTGTCCTCATTCTGTGAGGATGCAGACACTTGGCAAGGAAATGTCTGTCCTAAAGGAAAACCAAATAATATACAGACACATGAAGAGACCTCCTTGGACTAAGTTCTCAGTGTTATTTGAAGAATAAAAGAAGATAGGGAAAACTCTATCGCAGAGATGGAAGGTCTAAAGGAGAGAAGAAGGAGATGTCTGCAGGAAGAACAACTGAGGCGTAACCCCACATTTGTGAATGAACATGTCTGGAAGTTTGCTTTTTATGAAGAGCATTCAAGAGAGCATAACGAAACCACGTTAAAATGGCTACATCCAATTCTAAGAATCTGAACCTATTGTAGTAGCTAGGGTATACTCGAATCATGAGTATTTTCTACAAAGGGATGACCTTGGAGGGGAGTGTGTGTGTACATTCTACAAATAATACAGTGCACTGATATCATTTCCAACGTGTCCCAGAAGGGCCCCATAACAACATGGAAGAAGGGTCTCCTTGACTAGCGATGTTAGAAAAACAGTACATAATGTTCACAAGCAGGTTCTTCTGAACCCTGAGCCAAACACAACCACGATCAGGAAAGGAGACCAGTAAACTCAAAGGATGACTCCAGTCCTCAAGAAATACCAAGGTCAACATGAAAAGTACTGAATCCACTAGCTCAAAGCAAAAGGTTCAGCAGGTCCAGCAGGTCCAGCAGGAGACAGGAAGAGTCAGAGGAGCAGGAAAGGGAAGCCCACATAGAGCAGCAGAACTGGCATGAGAATATTTACTGTCATTGCAGAGGAATCAGACAAAGGAATGAGATGCCTCTGTACCTTCTGATAAAATATAATTTAAAGGCTATATTACAGAGACTAAAATAACATATACATCTCTGATTAAAGTCTCCTAACAATTTCTACTTGAACTTGGCTGTCCTGGGATGTTGGAAAGGTTAGGAACATGAACATAAAAATAGACAACTTGGTTCAAGTGTTCTGCACTGATTACCTACTGGACTTTAGTAAGTTATTTATCCCTAGTATTTGTTTTGATACATACATAGACATATATATGTATGTATGTATCAAGATAAATAATATATATATGCTGCATATACATGTCTATACACATTATATATATATATATATATATATATATACATGTATATATATAAAATGTAGATAGTAAGAGCAACCACTATATGTCTCTTGGAAGAATTAAGAGCAGCTATTTTTCAAAGTACATTTCAGCATATTACTAAATATTAAGTATTCAATATGTATACATACATTTCAGCTCTCAAGGTACTTACCACTATCATTATTGAAGAGAGACTTGAGGTGTTCTATAATGCAATTTCAGCTACTCAAATCCTGAACCATGAGGACACTATATTCCAGGAATGCATGAGCTACAAAGCAAATGCCACAGTTGTATCAGATAATCCCTGTGCCATAAAGGAAGGGGCAGCTAAACTGAGGGCCATGGAAAGCACAATGTAAACAAAAATCTAAGTGCATTGTGTTCTGTGCAGAAAGATCCATTTGTTTCATTCTTAAAAAGAAACATTTTATTGATATCATTGCTATAAAGAGAAAGTTCCTTTTGCTTAAGTAATTTTATAGAAATAATGCCTCATGGTTTAACATTTTTTTGTTATTTTTTTTAAATTTTTTAATTTATTGATATATTTATTTACATTTCAAATGATTTCCCCTTTTCTGGACCCCCACTCCCCGAAAGTCCCATCAGTCCCCTTCCCTCCCCCTGTTTTCCCACCCAATCCTTCCCACTTCCCTGTTCTGATTTTGCTCTATACTGCTTCATTGAGTCTTTTCAGAACAAGGGGCCACTCCTCCGTTCTTCTTGTACCTCATTTGATGTGTGGGTTATGTTTTGGGTGTAAGGAGGTGTGCTCTTCTAGGGAAATAAAAAAATAAAGTCTCTCCTAACATTTGTAACTCTGAACTATCTACACATTCAAGTCTAAACAGCTTTACATTTCTCATGAAACACACACACAGACACACACACACACACACACACACACACACACATTTTACATGCTGAAAGGCTATGAAGCCAGGGAAAGCCCACGAAAGCCCCTGATTCCACAAAGAAATTCATCAGAAGAAGTGCAAGCAGTGACTATTCAAGTAACAATTGTTACGTAAAATTATTTTATAAAATCCAAAGGATATTTTTTTGGGGGGGTCATGGAAAAACAACATGCAATATAACCATCCTAGGTTTTGCAGAGTTCATTTAAAATGGTGTTACTGAGACTTAGACACATCCCCCCCCCCGCAAGACATATTAGAATATGATTAGTATGCAGTGCTCTGTCTCAACTGGAAAGCATTTTGGAGAGAAATCAGTGCGACCAATGGAAATGTTATTTGCTATTAACTAGCTGAAACACCAGCAGGTCTAAGGTACCTGCATCTCATTTTGGATTTAATTATGGCAATAACATCTCATTTGCTTCAAGGTATTACAATTATCTCCTGTTTAAAATTGAACGGTATTTTAGAATGAATGCGGTTAATGAAGCAAGCGGTTCAAAATGTCCAGACCAGTGAGCTTTAAAGTAGATCAACCTACATTTTAAACAACTGTGTTTATGCATGCAAACCGTACTTCCTTTCATCAGAACCTATCCACGTGCCAAAGAAAACAGCACAGTGACTTTGTTTCTATGATTTCAGTATTATTAACGGTTTTTATTAATGGCAGCAAGCACAGATTGAAATAGGCATTGATGCTAATCAACCTCCTTTTAAAAATAATCACATTTTCAGAACTGCATGAGGTACCACGTGTCAGTAAGAACTATTCTTTAAATTTTTTGCAAGGAAATACTATTTTAGAACTAAATCAAATGAAGTTTCAAATCTGATATGCACTAAGTGTGGTATAGGCACCTGCTCTTGATGTATACCCGTAAAATATTCCTTCTCTACTAGGTACAGGTGTTAGGAGTTGGAATCTTGCAAGGACTCTTAATAAGATGCACTTTCAGTCTTGGTTTCTGGCACTCTAACAGTGTGGCATATTCCAAAATATCTATGAATTTTACGGTTTTTATTTGTCCACAAGTTGAGCCCTTTATTAATGGCCTCAAATGATACCATTTCCCCAGAGCTCAGGGCACAGGAACATTCTTCAATATAAAGACTACGCACAGGAGTCACGGAGCCGAGGGCCCACGATAAAGAAATCAGGCACTGTGAAACATTTTAACTTCTGATAAAAATGAAATGAAAGAAATCTAATCTAAAATGAAAGAGATCTAACGTGCTGTATTCCTCTCGGTAATAATATAGTTGTCACAAAATAATGTTTTATTGTTAATGGAGAAAGGAACCTTAGACAGTCAAAATTGTCTAAGAAAGGTTTAGTTATTCCTGGTCAAGTACACGAAGAGCTTCTTACAGGAATACTTCACCGATTCTAAGTGTAGAACTAGCCATAGTGCCTCAGGGAAACTAGAGCATTTTGGGATTTTTAAGTCTTGTTTTCACCCTGCTCGATGTTCGAGCTGTTCAGGCACCTTGTCTGATTTCCTGCCTTACTCATTCACTGTCATGGGATCTTTCCCCATGAGATACTCTGGTGTCACTAAATCTCACCCAAATGACTTTGCCTACTCTTCTTCTGAATGCTATTTTTGAACCTTAGGACTCTGGATATTGAATGTGCTCAATGAAAACATTTAGTATAGAGATAAAAATGCACTCATTTTTCCCCTCTGAGCATTTCTTTCATACTGAAATAGCATATGTATTTGAAATCTCATCTGATTACACAGACAGATATGAAGTCTGAGCTGAGACCTGTCTGGAGAATTATCAATCCCTGATCTCTGACAGCCCTGACACTAATGTGAATAGAAAATTATGCACTATAATGTTGTGGGCGCATGGGTCCTGGAGCTCACAGATAAGTACTAGGGAATCCAGGAATGTTGAACATTTGGCATTGTTTCATCAAAGGAAGAGATGTATAGCCTGCATTGTGATCAAAAGGCTGGGAATGGCGGTTGTTAATATCCTCAGTGACCTCTCTACTTTCTGTATGACCAAGACAACATCATATCCTTCCCCAGACTCTTAAGATAACACATGTAGCCTATCTACAGAATCTATCTTCATGGATGAAGAGATACATACTTTCAAATGAGTTTCAATGTAATTATGCCTTATTGTGCACAAAGGATGGTGTTACACTAAGAGACTACTGTACTTAGTATTCCTAAAATAAACTGCCGGGTGTCCGACTCTAGAAGTTTGAAGCAACACTGGCTACTGACTGTCTTTGAACCAGATTTTCCTCTCACCTCTTCTGGATCATTACTCTTCCAATGCTAGTATTTGCAAGGATCCTTGCACTACAACTACGCATTTATTATTTATTTTGTCTATAATGCATTGATGAGTTTGAATTGATTGCTAAGAAAGACTATCAAGAATTTAGATGTGTAGTCATTCAATGGTCCTAAGATATACAAGATATTATATTTTAATATTACCACATCTTATTACATTGGGTAATTGAACATGTTCACTGAGGACAATACAAATGTGAAAATGAACTCACATGTTTTCCCCTGAGCATCACTTCCATACTAATGTATTATATGTCTTTGACATCACTTCTGGATACACAGACACCTAAATGCTTGCTTATTGCTATGTATAAAATATTTACATCAATGATTTATAGACATTATAAATACAGATGTGAACCTTGGAAGGAGCATATCTCCCAAGTAAGTCAATTCCAGAATATATAATTTCAATTCTTATTTCAGTTTTGTTTTAGCCCTTGTTTTGATTCAAAACAAAGACAGAAACTTTAACACAGTTTTGATATATTTTGATTTGGTTTGTTTTGGTTTGTTTGTCTGGTTTGGTGATTTGTCACTAACATAGTCATAGTCAGAAAATCCTGTCATCAAAACAGTTTTAGAAATTAAATCATATGTCCATGCAACATTCAGAATTGACACCAGCTCTACACTGGGGCCTTTTAGCCCTGCTGTATAATTCCTGAATACAATCTATAACTGCTACTTCAAATACCAGTTTGGTTATTTCATCCACATTAACCCATGAATGTCTCCCTGTTTGAAATGATGACCCTGGTACCTAAGACTGAACAGTAGCTTGAAAAACAGAGAAAAGCACAAAAAGATAACCAACGAAATATTCCAAGATACAACAGATACAACATTCCAAAAACAGTGTTCTTGTGTGTCAACTCTTCTTAAGCACTGACACCTTAAAATATTTCCAGTACTTCCCTAAGTCTTTGATTATAATCAGTGCATGTTAAGACTATTAGGAAAATACTATACAAATAGTTACCCTTGGATCTACTTAAGTTTGTGACACAGATTAATGGCTGACTGTATTTCAGTGGCTTTCAAAGACCATTTTTGTATTCAAGTGTGAGACAAAATTATCCTTCCCAAGGTAAATTTTTATTCTTTTAAGTGGAATTTTAAGCATTCTCCTTTAAAAGGAAGCTGTGGTCATGGAGTTTGATTTCCTGATGACACGACTATTTGGCACTATTTTATCAAACAAAAGTGTGATGTAAATACTGGAAGCTTCCAACTGAAAGCAGCATACTGAGAATTCTGTTTGTTTGCTTGCATGACACAACTGCCTGGGTTGTTTCCCTAACAGTGTTGCCTTAAGAACTGACCGGAGTGGTTCTCATGAACTCAAATAGAAGGGAAAATGTCGAGTTACTCCAATAGTGTGAAAAATTGTGACCTCAATGGACTTAGAATAGGGGGTGGTAGGAGGGGTTAGGGGTCTTGGGGAGGGGGGAAATCAGGAAAAGTTTTACCAATGGCAATGTAAATGAAACCGATATTCAATAAAAAAATAAAAATTAAAAAACTAAAAAAGTTATTGATAGAAATATTTTCTAAAAACAGTGAAAGGCTTAAAAGTAGGTGGATCCAAATTTGGTGCTGTTAAAATTAGCTGCCACCTAGAGCATGCTGTTCCCTTCTCAACTTTTAATGAACTCTTGAAAGCTCACTTGAGAATGATAATCAGGTTGGCATTATTCTCTAAGTGCCCCAAATCTAAAAGCAGAAGCAAACTTTTGAGGCAATGGGGACATAACTTAAGGTTAGCAAAACATCTGGGTCTCAACAATTGTATGCTTAACCTCAGTACACCAGGACTTTCTTTGACACACACATATATATATATATATATATATATATATATATATATATATATATATATATATGGAATGTATTACAACTTCCATTTTCAATGATGAAGTGGTACTCAGTAGCAGAATTCAAAGAATCAAATAGTCATCAGTAAACATCAGAGACCCTCATATATTGCGAACACCCCACTAACGTGCTTTAAATTTTAGTAGTCTTCTTGCTTGATACTACATGTTTAAACTTCCAGCACTTGAAAGACTAAAGTTCAGGAAATTTTATGTCAGACTGTACTAAATGACAAATTTAGGATGAGCCCAAGTTACCTAAATGGCTCTATCTAAAAGTTAAAGAAAATCAAAATATAAAATAAAAAGTGCCATAAATCTGTGTCCAATAACAAAATACCCTCAATGAATTATGCTTTTTTTAGTATAGAGGCATTCTATTAAAATGTTAATTAAAACTTTGAAACCATAAAGTTCCCTTATATATCCATAGATTGAGAAAAGTACTAATCATTAATGACTTTCTAAAGTGAGATAGATACATACATATGCATGTATATATGTATATATATGTATGTATATACATACTTTGTGTGTGTGTATATATATATATATATACATATATATATATATATATATATGTATATATATATATATATATGTAATTTTAAGTACAAATTGATCTTTACGGGATCAATCTTATACCATAATTTCAAAATTGTAGTTTGCCAATCTCCATGTGAGTACTTTATGAGAGCTTAAAATGTATTTGAGTTTCCCTTTTCTAATTTTATTTTAAACTTTACACATTATGATTGGCAAACATTCATTTTGTACCTTAAAATGATTGATTCTGATCAATACAAATTAAATTTGTGGTCTAAAACAATTCCATTCTCCTCTATATTTCCATATGGACTTTTTCTAAGCTACAACAAAGTTGGAGGGTTATAGAAAATTGTTATACCCATCCACTTACCTTCTCATAACATTTTACTTTGTGTTTATTAATGTCTAATCATTATATAATCATTCCAACCAGTAATCAATAAACTTCCTTTTAATGGTTTTAGTATAAATAATTATTGCTGATTTTCTAGTACTCTAAATATTCTCAATTTAAAATATTCCTAAACCACCATAGATTTATCTTAAATACTCTGAAAATTGAAAAATAACACAAGAGGTATGTAAGTTATAGCTATACATAAAATGTATTAAAGAAATAACAGCAAGTCTACACATATATATTATTGTTAATTATGTCAGCAAATGGTCAACCAAGAAATGAAACTACTCTGAATGATCAACAGAGAGATACAAGATAGAGGAGGATGGCAATGAAGATAAATACATGACAGATAGATAGATAGCCAGACAGACAGACAGGGATAGATAGATAGATAGATAGATAGATAGATAGATAGATAGATAGATAGATCGATAGATACATACATACATACATACGTACATACATACATACATTCATAGATACATTCATAGATACATAGATAGATAATAGGAAAAGAAATAGACATACACCCTGCCTCAAGGTGTTTATTGATTCTTTCATGTTGGTTCTTGGTTTATTAATCATTTCCACACATTCACAAACACTCTCAAGAATAAGACTGGCATATTAGAAGGCTCCAACTTTTCAAAGGTGTTCTTATGCCAGTCCTTCTTCATGCTGGTGTCTGATCCTTTTGGACAATGCTTCCTGCTCTGCTTTCAAGGCAGAAAGACTAACTTCTTCAGGATGTCTGGCTAGTACTCAAGTTGATGAGACCAGAAATAGTTTGATAATATGAATCAGTGTTGCCAAACTGCTTAACTTTAAATTATGCAGGCTCTGAAACAAGTTATCAGTCCTGCCAAGCCAGATTGTAGCTGCGCCTGCACAACCTTCTTTGTTTCTCCTAGTTTAAGGCAACTAACAAAATAAAAAATCAACAAACATAGAATAAAGCCTCCCATGTTTATGAACACCATTCCTATCTTTAAAGAGTGATTTGATGACAGACACGTACAACAAACAAGGCGTTTTCTGCTGCCACGTGGCTGTAGCATTTGGCTTGGGGAAATTCTGAATTCATTTTTTTTTTTTTTTTGGAGACAGAGAAGTCAGTAATAAGAACCATTTAAAATAGCTTTCAGAGCACCAAAGAAAAATATACTAGCTTTGCTCCTATTGGTCTGTAAGTTGTCATTCAAAAAAAAGTCATCAACCACAACATGATAAAATATTAGGACTCTAAGAATGCTTTTCTTGAGATGTTGTGCTTATCTGACATGAGGAGAAACTATGAGGGGTTGCACATGTAGTTAGTTAATACTTTTGTTCCTGGAGCTGAGCAAATTTGACTACATTGGAAAGGTATTTCATCTTATCTGCCCACTTTGATCAATTAGCACAAACAGCATGAAGTCCTGTATTGAGTAGTTCTGTAGATATACCCATTTGAACCAGGTACAGAAAATGATTAGCTAATGAGTGATGCCTCATCTTGGAAAGGATGGAAGTAAATACCAGAGAGTCATGTTTGATGATGAGCCCTGGCATAGGCACTGTCTGATTTCTGTCCTGTCACTGTCTGTGAAACACCAAGGAAGTACATTGATTCCTTGTCTTTCACACGATGTCACTTTCAACACTGTAGTGCAGTCAATGTAAGCCAAAATCTTCCAGGGGGTTATTTCATAGAATCAGGTATTCAAAACGTGTTGAAATAGTTTACATAATTAGAATTGTACTTACTCTCACCCCCACACAGTATCCAACTATTCACTAAAATATTTAGGCTATCAGACATTTTATAGATTTTCTGAAATTATAAAAAATTTATACTTTAACTACAAAGGAGGTTATCGACATTTCCTTAACAATCTTGATTATTTATAAAATGATCTTTTATGTTTATAAAGGGAAAAAAGGTCCATTAAAATATCACTGGACCTATTTTTTTTAAAAAAAAATGTTTCACTGATAGGACATAGAGTCGAAAATGACACCAAGTCTTTTATATTTTCAATCCCATCACCTCAACTGTGAAATACTCAATTGATTCTAGGTCTGACAAAAGATTTCCATTCCCACATCTTCTGATTGAGAAAAGTATAAATAAACGGAAAGATGATAGATAGACACAGTCTGATAGATGATAGATATAAAATAAAACAGAATAAAACGAGAGACTCACTTATTTCCCTTTAGGGAATACAGCTAATTGGTAGTTTTATAATAAAATGCAGATATGAAACTTCCTAAGGCACGAGCACTTTGGTCAAGGGACTTCCTCCTGTCTCGCTGCTGTGTAACCTTCTCTCTACCCCACACCTGAATTCCCTTGGTGACACCTTGTGGATATCTCACTGCACAAACCTGGGGAGCATCATCCAGTTTGTATTCATTTTGTCTTTTCTCCTCAAGTACCTGTTTTGTTTATGTGTGTGTCCATGGTTACTGTATAATTTCCCTAAAACTAGTTAACAGACAATCTCAGTACACCATGGTAAAGAAATAATTGGTGTCATAGAGTTAGAGATGAGAATGTCCTTGAAAATAGGAAGCAAACCTTATTTACCAGTGCTAAAACCTGATCTTTTGTTGGAAGCATTGCTCCCGTGGCCCTCTGGTAAGGAGAACGATAATGTCTTCTATTTGTACATACCACCAGCATTTCTTGGATGTTTTTTGTTTGTTTTTTATATTTGAGATTATAATTACAACTCTTTTCTTTGTATTGGATATTTTATTTACATTTCAAATGTTATCCCTTTTCCTGGTTTCACCCTCCCAGAAATTCCCTATCCTATCCCCTCTCCCCCTGCTTCTCTGAGGGTGTTCCTCCACCCACTTTCACCTCCACATCCTCAGTTCCCCTACACTGGGGCATCTATCCAGTCTTCATAGGACCAAGGACCTCTTCTCCTATTGATGCCTGACAAGGCCATCCTCCTCTATATATGAAATTGGAGCCATGTGTACCTCTTGGTTTGTGGCTTAGTCCCTGGGAGCCCTTGTGGACCTGGTTGGTTGATATTGCTGTTCTTACTATGGGATGGCAAACCCCTTCAGCTCTTTCAGTCCTTTCTCTAACTCCTCCATTGGGGACCCCATGCTCAGTCTAATGGATGGCTGTGAGCATCTGCCTCTGTATTTGTCAGGCTCTGGCAGAGACTCTCAGGAGACAGCTTTATCAGGCTCCTGTCAGCAAGCACTTCTTGGCATCCACAATAGTGTCTGGATTTGGTGACTGTGTGTGGGATAGAAGGATGGTAAAGCTGAGTCCAGGGCAGGAGAACCAGAGTGTGGCTGATCGTGATGGACACCCTTTAGCCTATTGGTCTGTGGACCTGATCTGACTGAAGTCTTATCATCTGCACTTGCTATAACCCTCTCCATATTTCTCACACTTCTGAGAGTTGCTATTCTATATGTGTTTGTGTTAACACCCTCAAATCTAATTTGAGTCAAATAAAAGACTCCCTTCAATCCCAAAAGAATCCTTAGACTGTTGAAGGAGGAGATTGTGCATGAAGAAATGAATGTGGTCCATCTAATACCATGATCAATGGTGTATTTGCACATCTGTAAAGCCATTCCCCAATATTAAAACTTGTTAGCGACACTACACACGCCTTCCTTCACGAGCATTTAAAATAAGTAACTATATCACAAGAGCTTATCTAGCTTTATACAAGTTCTTTGAAATATTGATCTCTGAAAAATTCCAGGAACAAAGCACTAGGATTTGTTTCTTCAGATCTCCCTCATTTACAAAAGCTGTCTTCTTTCTCTGGAACAATAACAGTAATTTACACAAATAGAAATGCCAGTCTGGTCAGACTTACTGGTCTGAAGTATCTGCAAATTGTAAAGTGCTTACTCACAGAATAAGTTTCCCTAATTGCCACTATGAAGAAAGCTTATGTTCATTAATACTGTTAGACAATTGGAGAGTTGGTGTTCAAAACAAAAAAACTATTAAAAATGATTCTGCTATAAAAAGTGATGGATTTTGAAAGAAATGAGCACTCAATTTTTCTCTTGGGGAAAAAAATTACAGAAAATCTCAAGGTTTCCATGTAGGCATAAAGTGAGCTCTAGATATAAATCAAAATCACCTGAGAATCATTGTATAGGTAAGAATCTGTGCTTATATGCATCTGTTAAAAAATGTGAGCCATTGGGTTTTTTTATTAATCACTTTATTTATTTACATTTCAAATGATATCCCCCTTCCCAGTTACCCCTCCATAAAGCCCCCATCCCATATCCCTTCTCCATCCTCCCCTTTGCCTCTATGCCACACACTCACCCACTCCCATCTCACTGTTCTAGCATTCCCCTATGCTAGGGCATCAAGTCTCCACAGGGGACCAGAATCTGTGCTTATATGCATCTGTTAAAAAAATGTGAGCCACTGGGTTTTTTTTTATTAATCACTTTATTTATTTACATTTCAAATGATATCCCTGGGTAACTGGGAAGCAGTTACCCCTCCATAAAGCCCCCATCCCATATCCATTCTCCATCCTCCCCTTTGCCTCTATGGCAGTGCTCCTCCACATCTCACCTACTCCCATCTCACTATTCTAGCATTCCCCTATGCTAGGGTATCAAGTCTCCACAGGGGACCAAGGGCCTCCCCTCCCACTGATGCAAGATAAGGCCATTCTCTGCTACATATATACCTGGAGCCATGAATCCCTCCATGTCTACTATTTGTTTGGTGGTTTAGTCCCTGGGAGCTCTGGGTTGTCTGATTAGTTGATCTTGTTCTTCCTATAGGGATGCAATCCCCTTTACCTCCTTCAGTCCTTCCCCTAGCTCTTCCATTGTAGACTCCATGCTCAGTCTGATGGTTGGCTGTGAGTATCTGCATTTGTATTGGTCAAGTGCTGGCAGAACCTCTCAAGAGAACAGACATACCAGGCTCCTGTCAGCAAGCATGCCTTGGCATCAGCAGTAGTGTGAGGCTTTGGTGTTTGCAAAATGGATGGATCCCTAGGTGGGGCGGTCTCTGGGTGGCCTTTCCTTTATATTCTGTTCCATTCTTGGGCCCTGTCTTTCCTTTAGAAAGGAACATTTCTGGATTAAAAATTTTGAGATGGGTGGGTGGCCCCATCCCTCAACTGGGCCATGCCTATCTACTAGAGATGGTCTCTACAGGTTCTATCTCCCCTTTGTTGGGTATTTCAGCTAAAGTCATCACCATTGTATCTTGTGAGCCTTGTGCTTCCCTGGGGTCTGGGACTTTCTAGTGGCTGTTTCCAGTTCCCCATTCACAACTGCTACATGTTTCTATTCAATTTTCTGACCCTCTGTACTTTTTTGTTCCCCCTTCTATGTAAGATTGAAGCACCCACACTTTGGTCTTCCTTCTTCTTAATCTTCATATGGTCTGTGGGTTGTTTCGTGGGTATTCTGAACTTTTGGGCTAATATCCACTTATCAATGAGTGCAGGAGTCTTTAGGGTTGATATAGCGCCTTTAATACCTCTATAACCTGTGCTTCCATGTCCTTCTTGCTTTTCTTTACTTAAGAGTAACAAAAAGCATACACTGTTTGCTTAGATGGCCTTAGTCAACGAATAATCTGAAATAATGGCCTCTTCTGTTTGCATTCCTTGAATCGTCTTTTAAAGTAGATTTTTGCCTCATTATCAATAACTTTGTTTCCCTTAATTCATTAAATTTGCTTTATTGACTCTCTGGAGGACAGACGTGCCTCGCAGTTGATCACCTGGTAGGTATGCTGTGAGAGAAGCTCAAATAACTATAAGGGTTGAAAATGGTGAGTGAAATCACTTAAATTACCAAAATGAGTAAAATAAAGTGAATGAAATGGAGAAATGGCCAGCCCTATTTATGTATCAGCTGTTTCTGTTATGCAGAAAAAACAAAAACAAAACACAAAACAAAACAAAAAACCTTAAAATAATTCTTTTGAGATTTTGTTTGATTTAAGACTTATGATATTTTGATCCTTCCACATTGGTTTCTTTGTAAAATCTTTTATGTTCCTAGCTAAAGAAGGCTGAGGATGCTTTCTAGAAAGTAAACATAATCTTTCAGGGCCAAGTTAAATGGACCATTCCAAGACATTGACAGGAATTACAGAACAAACTTTATAGGACAGAACTCCATGGTTGTCATAAAGGCCTTAACACGAGCATGTGCATGTGCGCGTGTGTATGCATGTGTGTGTGTGTGTGCCCGCGCGCGCATGTGACATACACAAAGAAATGTAATCAATACCTGCTCAGTGAAAATTAAGTCTTTGCCCATGCAGATTAATAAAATAAAGGATATATGTATCCAAGATTACAATCAAGTCATGCTTAGCATTTCCTGTCTTTTCAAGTGACTTATTTAAAAGGTCCATCTCAGTGTAAAATAAAGAAACAGGTTCATTGAAATAATACCTTCATTTATGAATTTGCCCTTTGTCAAGTTAATGCAGAAACAACATACCATCAAAAGTAATATAAAACTTCTCAAGCAAAGATATGAGATGTTAGATTTCTTAGTATAAAATTGGGGCTGAATGTTTTCATGTCAGGATTGATCCATCCCACAGAGATCTTCACAGTATCCTCTGAGGACCCCCTGTGGTTCCCCGAGTCTCTTTGTTCTTGGATCTGACCCAAGCTCACAGGTGATAACTCTCAGAAGAGTAAGAAGTACTACTCTGTAAGAGACTTGCACAATAGGATCAATTTGCAGGAGAAAGAGAAATCCTTTAATGACTAATGAAATCTTGGATTTCCAGATGTTTCTTAAAGCAATAAAGTGCTCATAGAAAAAGCAAACTAGAGTTTGACCTTCTACATTATAAAGGTAAAGGGGAATTTTCTTGATTAAAGGACTACACTCATCAATTGCTTAGTGTAAAATTTAACATGAAGCTCCACAGCTTCCATTCTGAATGCCTGTTCTAACTGTATAGAAGTCCACTGAGTCGTAGAGACTGGGCCTGTTTAACTTTTTGTGTGATACTTTCATTTATTTGCAAGTGTTTTACAATCAAGTTTATAAAATTATTAAAGGACTTCTTCACTCATTAGAATATAACCATTTTATTGCCCAATTACTTGACACCATCAACGGACACAGACATGACTTCAAGGCATAGACAGGTTCAACATTTGGATAGAGGAGGCTTATAGAAACTGAAACTTTCTCCAAAGACAAAAAAGTCTGATATCAAGAGCAAGATGACAAAACTAAAAATCTAGGAAAGTAGCAAATTAACGATATAGGGAAGGGGAGTTGTTTCTGGGACTTGAGAAAGCTCACATTACCTTGGCAGCCTGTTATGAGCTAAAACCACCAAAACAATCACCAACCTTAATATGGGAGAGAGCAACAGCTATAAGGGTTATACCGAGGGAACACAGCATGTATCTAAGGGAACCGATAGAAAAAAATAAGTCAGGGCCATATGGGATGGTGGATATTTCAGGAGACATATGTGTGTGCAGGCAGAGGACCTCAAAACAGGATGGATTAGTCTCCTTCCCACATTTCCTCAGCCCACTTCTATGCCAATGCCTTAGTACCACCCAGCCCCTGGAAGTAGGCTAGATCTCAGCAGAGAGTCGAGGTGTAGAAGAAACTCATCATTTCTAAGTTTCTGTTACCCTGGGAAATGGTAATTCTAAACTGCTCTTTGTCTCGTTGACCATCCTGGTAAAGGGAATGATGTTCACGATCTTTGTAGTCTCTTATAACAATAAGTTAGTTCACCAGAGTCCTGGCATCCTGCCCGTTGGAAAGGAAAAAAAAATGCCCGTTTTGTTAGCAATCCCCAATTCACAAATGACACTCTTGAGTGCTTTCCAAATTTGGGGGTAGATGCCATGTGTTCCTGGTGATTAATGTGCATCTAATTTGTCAATTAGTATAGAACATCCAGTCCCTGAGATGATAAGTTTGGATGACAATTTTGTTTCGGTAATTCATCGATAGAAATATGTGTGAAAAAACAAGACTGATATACACAACAAAAAAGATGTTAAAAATAAAAAACATATCTTGTAACTTTAAAGAACTGAAATCTTTTGTAAGCCTTCAGTGATATGAACAAAGAAAATATGCCAGGAAACTCGTTTATCTCAGAAAAGTTCCAAAGTTACAGTATTACCTTTTCAAACCATGGAAGACCACCACCACTAACCATCAGAGATGGGCTCTGATTCACTTGGCTCATTTGAAATCACACCTTGGTAGATGGTTCTACAAATAGTTGCATTCACAGCTAGTATTGCAATTAAAAATCTTAAATTCAAGCATCACAGTCAAGATCACCTGAACATACAAAAGAAAACTCATCCACTGAAAGCACAAAGAGAATACACTTTTAAAATTTGATTTCAAACACTTATTACTGTGTTGTCATCTACTTGTCATACCTTTTGGAACTGAATAATATAAATATTTAGCATCTGTGTTTCTTTAAGTTGATTCTGGAAAGCTGAATAAAGTTGCTCAAGTCCCCTGGATAGCTCTATCTGTTGTTGCTGCAATGCTTGTGGTTTTAAACGCCTGTGTGGTTACATTGTTTCACTGCAGACATTTTTCAGGGAGGCAACTCTCTCTGTACTAATATCTAGCACTTTCATTTCTCCTTATAACCCCTGCACCGAAGGAAAAACCATTTCCAGAAATCTCTAAATAGAAGGGATAGGCAAAAGGCAAACTTTTAAAAAACAATATTGAGCTTCAAAATTCAGTCCAATTCAAAATCACAATATAATGCAACAGAAACGCGGTGCCTCTGAGCCTTCAGTAGATCCGGATGCTTGCAAGCACCCCCTGGGAAGAGTGCCCAGGCTTCTTGGCTGCTTTCACTTCAGCATTTGATGAGGACCATGGCTACCATGACAACATTTCCAGAGCATAGGTATGTCACAAATGGGTTAGGAAACCCCTATGATAGTTATCTTTATTTTTCAAGCCAAGGTAATGTCTGTACATTAGAACATATAGAATATTAAAATGAATATACCTTATTCTGAGATAGGAAAGAAAAATTAAAATGGTTAAAAGTTCAAGATGAGGAATGGAGCATATTGAAGATGATCAGCTTTTCCTGGTTCGCCATAGTAGCCTGCTATGCCTCTGGTCTTTATTTCAAGTATTTAGTGTACTTACAAACAAGGGAGAATAAGGATACCAGTGCTTTAAATACAAAAGTAACTTTCAAAGGAATATGTAGACAACACCTAACATGGCAGCAACATTAATAGGCTGATTTGGGGAGATCTGTCATAGTTAGTTGATGTTTTACAAAAACAACTATCCTTCTGTAACATTCCTCACAAACATACATGACATTGGGTTTTAGCTACAAATATTAAATATACACGTAATTATAATGTAGTATAAATGGACAATATAATCTAAGAGAGTATTTATATATAAGTCAAAATTTAAATCTACTCTATAACATACATTGGATACACATGACATCTCTGTTTAATATTTCATATTTCATTCACTAGCAATATTTTGTGGATTAACAGCCTCTAGCCAGAGGAATAGGGATGCACACATAGTCTGAGCTACTCAGCAGGGTGAGGCAAAAGACTTCTGGGGCCAAGTAGTTGAAGCCCAGATTGGGCAAGAAGGCAAGATGCCAACTCCATAAAACATGATTTGGTGCCTTTTAGTGAATTCCTCAAAATGTCTTTAGGAGAAAACACAATACCTTTGGAAATTATGACAAACCAGGATAGAAATCATTAATGGACATCAAGTTTACATATCTGTGTAATTAGATGCTAGGTAACATGGCTTCTCTATATAGGTGAGAAGAAATAGTAACTGCCACTTTGATAAATACTTATTATTATAATATTATAAATTAGCTGTCACTACTAACACCCATTGTAGTTAGCACTACAGAGTGAAACAATCTAGGATCTCATTGTCATTCTCTAAAAATAGGTTTTACTAGTAGGAAAATGTAAAGTAAACAGGTTTTTTGTATTTTCACGAGTCTTCATTTTAAACATTGAAAGGCAAGAGAGTGGTAATGAAAGAATTAATGTGTTCAAATATGTTATATCCAGGTGGTTGCATAATGGTTCATAACTTTAAATATACTGCCAATACTAAGTAAGCTGCTTAGTGTCAAAGAAACCCAGATGCCAGGTATACATTGCTACGAGCCACAGCCACATCAATTTCAAAATTTCTGTGAAAGGATAAAATCCAAGCACTGAATAATCATCTATCAATCGCACATTGCTGGTCTTTGTTTCATGGCTGTTAAATGATCATGTGGGTGTAACTTAGCAATCTTACAAAGTCAGCAGCCATTTGTAGAGAAGAGAAAAAAACATTCTGAGAAATCTCCCACAGTGGCTAACACGATGCAGTTAAGGAAAAGTCATGTATACTGCAAGGCATTGAAATTTGCTATGATTAATTCAAACAGCCAATGGATTGCTTAAAGGCTTAAATGAATAAATATAGCCTGCTTTAATCTAAGACCTATGTACAAAACAATGAAATCAAATCTGTAGAAGACATTTATCATGTCTATATGTGTCACTGAATGTGGCATTGCTGATAAAAGATCTAGCTATCTGGGAAAAAAAAGTCCAGTTATTTTATGAAAATAGTATCAGCACTTAAAAACTGTCTAGTCTTTCTTTTCATTGGACAATTGAAACCGTAGTTTTGTTCTCTGTGAAATAAATTAGAAAATAAAATCCTAAAACATAAATGGCATGAAAGAAACTAATCCAATGCAGGGTTTTTAGGTCAAAAGTTTGTGCTTTCTATGCCTTCATGCGAACAGGTATAATGGAATTGTTGACGGGTTGGAATTATACATTTTTCTTCTTAGTTTTCAAGATTTACTTTTATGAACCCACATGTGCATGGGTGTGTCGGTTGCACGTGCGCATGTGCACAGAACTGGAGAGAGGTGAGAATTTGAGGCAAAAGTGAGCGATCCCTCAAAGCCTTGGAGTTACAGACTGTTATAAGCTACTGGTGCGGGCATCAGAAGTTGAACTCCAGTCTCCTGGAAGAGCAGCCTGTGTTCCTACCCACTGAACCATCTCTCCAGCTGATTTTCTTCATTTTATTGTAGATCTAAGATATACTGGAATTTACATGAGGATGGCAGAGCATTCATGTGACAACAGGCATTAATGTCACACAAAAGGAAGGAAGGGACTCAATCTTTTGACAGGATGAGCCTTAGAATCCTGGAATATATTGTAAACCGTTTTCAGAAGCACGCAAACTAAACAAAAGTTCATTATGTTTCCAAGGTTTTTAGGACAGACACACACACAGAGTTGCAGTTAGTACTGGAGCGAGCTTCCTGCAGCTCGCAAACTAAGTCCCTGATGAGTCCTTTCTTTAGGAAACTGCATGCAGTAACTCCAGATGGGAAGGAAGAAGAGGTTGACTCCCACTCACTTCCCGTGAGGCCAGCACTGCGACTTCCGCCAAGGAGTGGAACAAGGCTTTCATTGCACGCCTGGTCATGCCCATGAGCAGGGACACAAAGAACCGGGGCTGAGTTTGTAATGAAAGCATGGTTTCTAGGGTGATCCTCACATAGAAGTTGTTAATAGTAATACTCAAGAATTCAAAGCATATTGGGAAGAGGACAGGGTTAGAAATATTAGGTGTCAATTTTTGTTTGAAAAAAATAATTGCTGATTTTTCTGATTTCAGTTTGCCGAATAATGTATTTGTTGCTTTAATTACACTTCACACATTCTTGATAAAGTACACACTTCATTAGCATGCTCAGTCGTGGAGCTAAACCTTGTATGCCTAGAAAGATTCAGAGCGCACACCTCACAGACTTTCAGAATGACTGTGTTCCTTTTCTATTCTACCCATGCATGATTAGCTACTAGCAAAGAGATTTATAATAATCTTAGAAATTCATAAAGACATGTACCCAAGCTTTATAATAGTGATTGACATTCACCGTAGACCAGTTTTTAAAGTCACTGAAAGGTCACCCTGGTAACTTCTGCCCCAGCACACACACACTAGTTCCTTGATCTGCAATGCTCAGCTTTGCTCTGAAGCTTGCCCTGAACATCTGGATTCCCTTTCCTAGAGTGCCATTGGAAGTAGGCAGCTGTGAGGGCACATCAGGAGATTAGGATGTTAGATATCCCATGGCATTAAGCTTATATTACTACTTTTTCTTCTTTTTAAAATTATAACTTACATTACTGCCTAAATTTCAATCATTTAATCTTTTGAGAGGAGGAGCCTTAGAATCCTGGAATATATTGTAAACCATTTTCAGAAGCATGGAAACTAAACAAAAGTTCATTATGTTTCTAAGTCTTTTAGGACAGACACACACAGAGAGTTGCAGATAGTACAGTGTGTGACACACAGCTCTAGATGAGACATCTTTATCACATCACACCAACCCCACACTCCCAGCCCCACCGAGGCTCAGAGAATGTCACCAAAGAGCAGGCAGAGGAATGAATATAAGAGGCAAGGGCAGAGGGAAATGCTGAGAAATGCTCTCGCTTCTGGATCTAACTGTGGTTACCACACTCATGAAATGATGGTGGCTATGGTTATTTGTACAAGATTAAGCCAGGCAAAGTCCTGACATAATCAGGGGAGATATTCTTAAGGCTTAGCCCCATACTGGAGAGATATGGACCCATAAGAGCTATTTGAAGAGAAAAAAAAATCACTTTTGAAGGTGTGGCTTGGTAGGCTCCAATGGATGACCCCATACTTATGCAAATGTGAGGACTCAATGACCTTGAGGTTTATCAGTGCTTTCCTCTATTTAGAAGCCTGAGTTTTCTCCAAGGTCTAACACCACAGCGTTCTTCACTTGCTCTGACCTCTGAGAAGTGCCTACTATTGTTTATCTCTGAACACTGCACCCCAGTCATGGTAAATGGGTCCCTCCTTAAACTCACAAGTTAGCGTCTTTGTGAGTGTCATTAGTTTCTGGCTAGAACTGTTATGCATTGGAAAAAAAGCATTTATCGTCATACTGAAACATAAAGGACGATTATACAATCATAAATAATTTAATGGGAAAACTGAGACTTCAAAATAGCTTCTTCCAGTTTGATCTGCTGTCATGTAAAGCTATGGTCTAGCATCTGATTTGAAATTTCAGAGGTCAGAGTTCATTTATCTAGAAAGAGTGGAACTTCTGCTGCAGGGGCTTTACCTACATGGACTCTCTCAGATTTGAGAGGTCTCTGAAGAACTAGTAGTACATTCTCTAGCTAACTTACTTTTACAAAACTGTGCACAAATACAATATTTCAGCTCCAAACAAGATGGTTGTCCCTTGCATCTACATAGTTGTCCTAGATACCTTCTTTTAGTGGTGATAAAATGTAACCAAAAGCATCTTGAGGAAGGAAGGGGTAATTTGGCTTACAGCCTACACTTCACAGAATGGACATTCAGTCAGAAACTAAAGGTGGGAACCCAAAGGCAGGAACTGATGTAGAGAAACATCACTTATAGGCTTGCTCAGCTTACTTTTTTTTATTAGATATATTCTTTATTTACATTTCAAATGATTTCACCTTTCCTGTTTTCCCCGTCCCTGATTGGGTGGAAATGGAAAATATCATCCTAAGTGAGGCAACCCAATCACAAAAGAACACACATGGTATACCCGGCTTACTTTTTTTTTTTTTGTATTTTTTTATTCGATATATTTTTTATTTACATTTCAAATGATTTCCCCTTTTCTAGCCCCCCACTCCCCAAAAGTCCCCCAAGCCCCCTTTTCTCCCCCTGTCCTCCCACCCACCCCATCCCACTTCCCCATTCTGGTTTTGCCGAATACTACTTCACTGAGTCTTTCCAGAACCAGGGGCCACTCCTCCTTTCTTCTTGTACCTCATTTGATGTGCGGATTATGTTTTGGGTATTCCAGTTTTCTAGGTTAATATCCACTTATTAGTGAGTGCATACTATGATTCACCTTTTGAGTCAGGGTTACCTCACTTAGTATGATGTTCTCTAGATCCATCCATTTGCCTAAGAATTTCGTGAATTCATTGTTTCTAATGGCTGAATCGTACTCCATTGTGTAGATATACCACATTTTTTGCATCCACTCTTCTGTTGAGGGATACCTGGGTTCTTTCCAGCATCTGGCAATTATAAATAGGGCTGCTATGAACATAGTAGAGCATGTATCCTTATTACATGGTGGGGAATCCTCTGGGTATATGCCCAGGAGTGGTATAGCAGGATCTTCTGGAAGTGAGGTGCCCAGTTTTCGGAGGAACCTCCAGATTGATTTCCAGAGTGGTTGTACCAATTTGCAACCCCACCAGCAGTGCAGGAGTGTTCCTCTTTCTCCACATCCTCTCCAACACCTGCTGTCTCCTGAATTTTTAATCTTAGCCATTCTGACTGGTGTAAGGTGAAATCTCAGGGTTGTTTTGATTTGCATTTCCCTAATGACTAATGAAGTTGAGCATTTTTTAAGATGCTTCTCTGCCATCCAAAGTTCTTCAGGTGAGGATTCTTTGTTTAACTCTGTACCCCATTTTTTAATAGGGTTGTTTGGTTTTCTGGAGTCTAACTTCTTGAGTTCTTTATATATATTGGATATTAGCCCTCTATCTGATGTAGGATTGATGAAGATCTTTTCCCAATTTGGTTGCCGATTTGTCCTCTTGATGGTGTCCTTTGCCTTACAGAAACTTTGTAATTTTATGAGGTCCCATTTGTCAATTCTTGATCTTAGAGCACACGCTATTGGTGTTCTGTTCAGAAACTTTCTCCCTGTACCGATGTCCTCAAGGGTCTTCCCCAGTTTCTTTTCTATTAGCTTCAGAGTGTCTGGCTTTATGTGGAGGTCCTTGATTCATTTGGATTTGAGCTTAGTACAAGGAGACAAGGATGGATCAATTCGCACTCTTCTGCATGCTCACCTCCAGTTGAACCAGCACCATTTGTTGAAAAGGCTATCTTTTTTCCATTGGATGTTTTCAGCCTCTTTGTCGAGGATCAAGTGGCCATAGGTGTGTGGGTTCATTTCTGGATCTTCAATCCTGTTCCATTGATCCTCCTGCCTGTCACTGTACCAATACCATGCAATTTTTAACACTATTGCTCTGTAGTATTGCTTTAGGTCAGGGATACTGATTCCCCCAGAATTTCTTTTGTTGCTGAGAATAGTTTTAGCTATCCTGGGCTTTTTGTTATTCCAGATGAATTTGATAATTGCTCTTTCTAACTCTGTGAAGAATTGAGTTGGGATTTTGATGGGTATTGCATTGAATCTGTATATTGCTTTTGGCAAAATGGCCATTTTAACTATATTGATTCTACTGATCCATGAGCATGGGAGGTTTTCGCCTGGCTTACTTTGAAAGACTTCATGATTCGCTCAGCTTGTTTCCTTATAAAACCCAGGACCATATCTGCACAGGAGTGGCACACGACTAAGGACCACCACCACCACATCGATGGGACTTCCTGCTGTGGACTAGGTATTCCCAGGTCAAGCATTAATGAAGAAAACAAACAATACACAGTTTTGTGCACAGGACAATGTTACTAGGAGACGATAGTATGTGCCAACCTGGCATAAACTATCACGTACAATTATGTAGGATGACAATTCAATGGTCAGACATAGTTTGACATTCAGCAACAGTGAGAAAAAGTTGAGACTTCATAGGCTTGGATTTTATGGGTACTGTTTTGAAGTCAAAATTATTGATATATCATAAACCATGTTCTTCTCGGGATTGGAATAGGTTCCTGGAGTCTTTCTATTGATCTACTCATGGACATAGCAGCATGAAGGTTTCAGTGTAAGAATTTGTCTGTGACACAGAGCAACAAGCTATCTGAGAGGAGTCCCAGAGAGCATCTGATGCAGGCTGCAAAGCAGAAACTACAGGCCTCAAATCAGACTAATGACTCACTGCGATGAACATTTGCAAGTAAAGATGTATGGAGAAAGGGCTTACTGTGGGACACCCTGTGATGCACTACAGCTTTCATGAGGAGACATTTTTGTTTATTTTTATTATTTATTATTATTATTATTTATTATTATTATTATTATCTTTATTGTGGGAGTTTGCAAAGGTTGAGGGTAGATATGGAGGAACAGGGAGATGAGTAGGATTGAGGTGGGTGATGTGAAAATAACAAAGAATCAATAAAAACTCTGTGTGTGTGTGTGTGTGTGTGTATATGCTTGTGTGATGGAGGAGAAAACAATTTTGAGATATGGAGCACTAGATGTGAGTTCTGTGAAAAATGTTAAGATAATTATCCCCACTAAATTTTAAAAATTAAAATAAGAAGTCAGAAGAGCAGGCCTCTCCTCCATTGACACATCATTCATAAACACGCCATACCCTGTACTCCCCCATAGAACAAGATTTATCAGAACTTTGGGATTTGTACATCATAAACCGGGAGCAGTCCTGGAATAAGAAAACTTGTTTGCAATAATATAGTACATGATAGAAAAAAAACCTAAATTGTCTTTCTATTTTCTTTAGGGAAATAACAAACAAAAATCAATTCCTTAGGATTAAAGCATTAAAAAATAAAAGAAAGGTGCTTTACCAACTGAAATAAGCTATTAAAAATACTAATATTATTATAAATTTTATTTTAAATGCCTTCATTTTGTAAGTCTCTTAACTAATTTTCATTCTTTTAGCTCTTTGATTAGAAGAGTGTTTAAAATTGAATAAAATCTCAGACATTATAGCACTCTCTTGGTCTTCCAATGGTAACACTATAACTAGAGATTCCTCAACCAAATTAATATTCTCCCCTCTCTTTATCACATACACACACAAACATGCACACTACAGAGAAGGAATAAGTAAATACAATATTTTAATGAAAGAATGATCACATAATACTAAGATAGAAAATAATGTAAAAGGTCTTTATACCCAGCTACATTTACCTGTTATGTGTTATTTCTGCATGACACTTAGGCGATGTATTACTACTGGATGAAAGTTATTTAGAAGGAATTGAAGACAGGCCCTTCAAATGAAAATAAACATAGAAAATACAAGTATTTCCATGGCCATACACTGGAGCACATGAGATAAAAATACCAAGGAAACTAATAATCTTCATTATACCTAGGCTTAAGGAATAATGAAAGCATGAGGGGAAAGATAACATCATGAATTAAACTGTTAACTGAGGAACTCAGTTAACTCAAACTGTTTTATACTGATTTTTGAAATTTGAAGGAATACTCAATAATCAACCTAGTTACAAATATGTATGTAGAATAAAGTCATAATATTTTATCAGATCTACAACAAAAATATTACAGCCATTTTTATTTGCTTATTATTTGAGTCAGAGAAAACAAGGTTCCATTATTGTTAATCATAAAGAATTAAGTTTTAAACAACAAAGTATTTTCTATTGGAAATATTATATATATATATTCACATATGTGATATATATCTGATCCATAAAGCTATTGACTATCCACTTTTGAGTCAACAAAGTACCAGGAATTTTGCTCCATTTAAAGCAGTTAAAATTGAAGTTTGTTTCAAGACTAGAAAATGAACTATAAACATTCCATAACCAGATGCTTTGTGAAGTCAAATAAAGACTGAAAGATGTTCCAAAATATTCTTTATAGAATGTAGCTAAATGTTAAAAACCTAGCATGGTGTGATATGTGTCCTACACACTGGAGATGTATGGATATTTAAATGAAGTCTCTAACCTCTAATGATTCACAGTCTACTAGGTTATGCAAATAGAGACAGACAGACAGACAGACAGACAGACAGACAGACAGAAAAAGATCAAGAGACAAGAGAAAGAGCAAGAGACAAGAGAGAGAAACACAGTTAGAGAGGAGGAAGGCATGGACCCAGGCCCATAAGTATATCCACTGCTGTGAAGAAAATCCATATAAGTAAACACATGGAAATAGGCTGGAGCTGTTCTGCATTTGCTTCTGTTTCCCATAAAATCAGAAAACAAATAAATTTCGGATGCTGTCTAGCAAGTGTGGATTTTGCCACTGTGGGAGGCATGCTACTCTACCTGCAGTTTGTTTGTTCAGTGTTCTTAGAGTGATCCTTTATTCAGAAAGTCCCTGGACTGCACATTTCTGGGTCAGACACATATTACCATAGGAGACGGTGAAACCCTTCCTTCCTCTGACTACGCATTTCTGGTGCTCCTCCGCTCCTCCTCTGTAGCATCTGCTTCGTTCTCCTGTTCATTCTCTACCTGCTTCTTGAGAATGACGACTTGAAGTCAATGTCTTCAGCTTTTTCATATCGAAAAATGTGTGCAGTCAACCTTCAAGCTTGGTTGATTATTTAGTTTGGAATTAGGATGCAGGGTGAAACTTATTTTGTTTCCACTAGCTGGATTGCTTACAGAATGGCTTGAAGCTTACAGGGCACTGTTGTCATTTAACAGCTGCCTGCTTTGTACTTAGTGTTGTTTATTTTCGTTAACAGGAAAGTTCCAGTATGCTGTCTTTTATCCCAGGAATTAATAATTACATGCCTACTTTACAGATTTATCCCTCATCCAATTTCCAGTGTGGGTACTGGGGTCAAATTTTGTTACTTATACCCGGCATCGCATTCCTCATTTCTAAGGATGTGTTCTTTAATCTGATTTTTGTGTTTTCCTATGTCTTAATGCTTTCTACACAGGGGAGCCTGTGGATTATCTCAGGATCTGATTTTGTATTAACATGAAAGGTTTTTAATTGCTAGTACTTATTGGATGGGCTACAGTGAGGCTGACAAGACTTTCCTTACAGCCTCCAACATTACCATCTGAAGAATGATCACACTCCTCACGCTTCCTGAAGAAAACTCAATGTTCACCTTTATGTCTTCTGGAGCAGTGTGCTCTCTGAAAAAATTCATTTTTTTTTCCGCCACAGAGAGGAGTAGCGCTGCATTATTGAGACTCATTTTTCTTGACTGACTATTTTCATGTTTCTCTTTTTATACCCTGCTCCTCAATAGACGCTGAAGTACACAGGTTTCATAAGCATGCCTACTGGGACTGGTGTACCTGCTGCTCTTATTTAGCCTTTGGTTGTGTTCACACTCACATTTCAAAGGGGACTCCATTTCATTGCTTACAGAGAAGCAAAAGAAAACATTTAAAATCTTGCCTTTCCAACCCTGTGTCTTACGAATTTTCTTTTTGCCTCTGACTTTAATCATGCATTTTAACTTCGTATATCATACTTTTATTTGAGCTCCCATATTTTGAATTGCCAACAGGTCTTCCTTCATCTCAGACTCCTCAATAAAATCACAAAATACTTTATGTATTTTCAGAGATACAATGACTACTTTTTATTAATTGGGCTAGCAATCTATAGTTTTTGATATATATTTTATTCCCTGAATATCTACTTGATTTCCTCATTTTTCTATTGTATTTAAATTCTAAATATTAAGTTTTCCCTAACTTATTTTTTTCAGGAAAGCACTGAAGTCGTTTATAGGAAGCTATCCATCAGGGTGTGCTGTGCCTAATTGATGATTTTTACCAAAACACAACTTTTCCACCAGAAACATTAAACACTGAAATATGGTCTGGATTTGTTCAATTTCTACTGAGGTGCACAATGCCGATTTGGGATTGCCTAAGGAAGAAGTAGAAAGACGGCCTACTTGACTTCAAATATTTTCTACTAAGAATTTCTACTGTGTCCCTCTACTGTGATTATGGAATGCTGAGGGAAAATATCCCCCATGGTTTCACACCTCTTATATTTTTAAGTATGCCAAAGTACCATCTTCTTTTTAAGGATCAGCTGCATATGGTAAGTTAAATAGCAAGAATTTTAAAATTAAATTGGATTGCTATCTTGAATATGGTTCCCATTTTATTAATTTTTTTTAAAAAAAATTACTACAGATAGTATGTCATAAAACCATGCTCAAAACTTCTTTGAAAAATTGTCCCTTGTATTAACATTAGAATCTTTCATAATTGCAATTTATTTCCTATAGCTCATAACTTTCTCCCAATGGAAATCAAGTCCCCTTAATAAAGGTGATATTAAAAGAAAAGGCCTAATTAAAAGTAGGTCAGACATCTCTATTCAGATTTCCATGACCCCATTATAAAAATGTGAGACTAAATCTCAAGAAATAACTGATTTTATAAATGTCAAGGCTCCAAAATGTATGAGTTTTTTTTTTTAAATCCCTTTTGCTTCTTAAGCTAACAAGTTTGTTGTAAAACCCAGGAATTGGTGTCTGTTTTCTTTTTTGAACTGGACATTGTGAGCTGCAAGGGAGAGTACAGTGGCCTGGAGATTGAGATGTGAATGTCCATGAAGGCTTTCTGTGAGACAAGACATTGAAATAAGACAGCCAGGCAGCTAGAGAACACCCGTTAATCCAGAGTGAGAAAGAGAAGGAGCAAAGAGACATGATATGGAGATATCCAGATGGTTCTAGACTAGTCCCTTGGAGAGCACTATGGAGAAGAAAACAGCCCTGAGCAAACGTTCAAAGGGAGAATTATTTCACGTCTGGTGCCATATATCTCAGGTTTCAGAACCCCTATAAAAAGTACCTTTAAACTTTCTTGATAACGTGTCAGAGAGATAGTACTTGGTTCTAACTTCAAACGGCAGAAGGCATGTGGAGCTGATCACATGGGCCTTCCCAGTTACTGATAAACCCAAAGTGCAGGTAGTCCCGTGAGGTCACCCCGACACGCACTTGCATTTTATGTGTGTTCTTAATCTATGCAGCCCACTGTATTTGCTACAGCCTAGTGGAGCCATGTGCACAGAGGGGCACTGACTAGAAGGGTTCGTGAAAAATCTATTCCACGAATCTATAAACCAAAGACAGGTGTTGCCACTTCCTTGCTCCGAACTCTTCATTGATCCTACCTCTCAAAATAAATGGAAATTAAAGTTGTAATATTGACACAGCCCCAATTGCCACGGAATAGAATTAATTTTGAGTCCAGTGGCATTAATTAATGGGAGCATTTTCTTAACGAAAAATAATAAGTTCTGTAAAATCCCTGCAAAGTATGAATCATAAGGAGAAAACCACACATAATTTTCATTCTAAACTACTTGCTTAATTTAATTCATAGAATATTTTTGAATCTATTTTATATATTTAAGATAGGCAATAATGATGCAAACTTTGCAAAATCAGAAAAGTACTGAAATCCAATCTCGTGTTACATTATTATTTAATTTTCTATTATTTCTCTTCAAGAACAGTATATAATAAAATGTAGCATCATATGTTTTATTAACATTACAGATTGTCTCCGTGGAACAGACAGCAGGTAAAAAATTATAAATTAACATATTTTAAAAATCACATGCAAATGACCTTTTTATTTACATTTCTCTAGTAGTATGTAAATTAACTTCATCTAACTGGGACTGGCTATTACTTCACCATATTTGCTTTAGTCATTTAACTACTTATGTGGCCTTTATTACTTATATTTATTGTGATCTGCATATATAGTTTCTAAACTTTATAGACTGGAGTAAATCTATTAAACTGCCTAATTTTCTCAAAGGAAAAACACAGTTTTGAAGTTTGATCAATGTATAATGTGGCTGTGTTTTGAAGCTGATAATTTTTCCTGATAATTATCTTGGGTCATAAATTACATGACTGATAGCAAAAGCTATCAGAATAAAAATTAATTAAAGTAGTCTAGGATATTAAATTGATTTCCTTTTGATTTTTACCTCCAGACTACTGTGATATTTTCTTGCTTTTCATCTTCAGACAGGATGGACTCTTATATTGAGGAAAACAAAGGCAAAATTACTTCAAATATAAAGAGACTGTATCAATTGCCTCCTTGAAGAAGCTCATCATCCAAAGTTCAAATGATTGTTGTGAAAATTTGTCAAATGCTTGTAAGGACATACCTATTTGGTAAGGGCTTACTTATCACTGTTGATTTGGAAAATGTCTATAATTCCCCAATAACACCTCCTTTGATCTGAGGTTTCAATTACAGTAGTAACCACAGACCATCCTAGACTTCTTAGCATTTGACTCGTTTGCCTCCACTGGCTCTATTATTGTCTACTTCCTACTCAGAACAACACTTTAATTCAGTTGTGACTCAGATCCACTAAACACACATGCTCCTAAGGTAACTTTAAATCATAATAATACTAAGCAATATATAATTTAAATTAATGATAGAAGTAAGATATTTCCAGAGCATTACACATTCCATGTCTAATAATCAATTAACTTGCCACGTACCCATTCCTCTAAGATTATGGCTCAGAGAGATACAATTTTAAATGATATTAAAGTACTGAGGTCAGGCAACACTTGGTTCTAACTCAAGATCTATTCTGAAATTTGGAAATCCTTTTACCTTTGAGAGAACCCAAATTCACCCTTAGACATACTTGAAGAGCATCAGATCTATCTTTGGGGATATGCTAAGATTTTGATATGACTTGTTCCCTAGTATTTCCTTTGCTGAAAGCTTGATCCTCAGTGTGGGAATGTAAGTGGTGGTAAACAATAGAGAGAAATACAGGTGTATGGAGAAATGCTTAGATTGCTCACTGAAATGGTAGAAAACTATTCTCTTTAAAGACAGCTAAGTTGCTAAGAGTTTCTAGGTTGCCATACAAGAAGTGACGCCTAGCCAGGCAATGGTGTTGCGTGCCTTTAAACCCAGTACTCAGGAGAAAGAGAAAGGCTGTGAGTTCAAGGACAGCCTGGTGAACAGAGCTAAACCCTATACCAACGAACCCTGTCTCGAAGGAAAAAAAAAAAAGGCGACCCTGGCTACTCCTAGCAATTTGGCTTTCTGCCTTGACACATGCTCTGTTCTAAAATCTCTGTGGTGCCATTGGACATATTGAAAGAGGGCTTCTCAGAACTGGTCCCCTGTTGTCTGGATTTATAGTCTCTGTGGTGGTTTGACTGAAAATGACCCCCATAGGCTCATGAGGAGTAACAGCATTATTAGCAGGTACAGTCTTGTTAGAGAAAGTGTGTCACTGCGGGTCAGTTTTGCGGTTTCAGACGCTCATTTGCACTTGCTGAAGCCAGTAGATCCAGACTGAGAACTCTCCAGGATCATGGCTGCCTGGGTGCCACCATGCTTCCTACCATAACAAACATAAATAGAACTTAAATGTTTTCCTTCATGAAATTGTCATGGTCCTGGCATCTCAGCTCAGCCATAAAACCTTAAGACGTTTTCTAAAACGGCAAAGTCAATAAATTTGTTGAAATTAAAGAACTTCAATACCAGAGGTAAATATGTTGTTATAGAAATGCATATTTGTCTACTGTAGCACCTTCTGAAGATTCTAGGTAATATTTAGGTAATATTTGCCATATAATATAAAATTGTTCCTTTCTAGCTTTCTTGATGAGACGTCTAATCAGACATGATCCCACTTCTAAATGGTTGGAGTCCTAGAGATCTCTAAACACATTTATGACTTCTATTTTAAAATATCACAATATAATTGTCAGGACAGTAAGTACCACATGCTCAAACAGCATGAAAATGCCTTATAATCATAAATGAAAGGATCTTTGTGACATTTCCCATAAAATTGTTCCCCCTAGAATCCAAATATCTACATGCTAAAGGGTTGAAATTTCTATAAATCTGACATAATAACAGAAATAAATTGAATTTAGTTTGTATAATTTTAACTTATTTTTGGAATGGCTATTGTAATAATTGGAAGCAGTAGGAATTACTAAAGAGAGTTTGTCTTTCAAGTAGAAAAGAAATGAAACAAAACTTCCATAAAAGAAGCTTCTTACTATTGCTCCGTAGTTCAGCTTGAAATCGGGGATGGTGATATCTCCAGAGGTTCTTTTATTGTACAGGATTGTTTTAGCTTTCCTGATGCTTGGTTTTTCCACATGAAGGTAAGAATTACTCTTTCAAGGTCTGTACAATTTGGTTGGAATTTCAATGGGAATTGTATTGATTCTATAGATTGCTTCTCTACTATTGGATGTTCTTCCCCAACAGGACTGCCTGCTTAGGCCTCAGCATGGAGGACGTGCCTATTCCTGCTGGGACTAGATGTCCCAGGGTGGGGTGGTACCCGATATGGGGCTCTTCCTCCTCTCAGGCGTAGAGAAGGGGCTGATGGAGGAGGGGTGAAGACTGGGGTAAATTTATGAAACTCCATTTTCTTTTTTAGATATGGTCACTGGGGGGACTTGGAAAGAGTTGTAAGTGGGGAGCGGGAGGGGTAGGAATGATCAATGATTGATGTAAATGCAATACTTATGTATGAAGTCGAAAGACGTTTTAAAGTGACTATACTTGTTTTAAATGTCCTAATTATATTTCCAACTTTGTCACTCAGACATTTTACCATTTAAACTAGAAAAATAATAGCAAAGAAATTGTACAGTGCTTAACTTTTATTGGATAATAAAGTAGTCCAAATGGAAAGGTGCTATTTAAGTGTGGGACGTTGAAGTCATGGGCATCTCATTGTAGCCGGTAAAGGAAAACTAGAAGAACTTCAAAGATCCAATGAGTAAGATGGAAAAATATCTTAAAGCCCTGAGGCTTTTTCCCTTTCCAGTTACTCTAAAATATTCATTGAAAGTGCTATGAATTGACACCCGATTGTCAGAGACAGAGGAAGCTCCCACCCAATTGTAACTGACTCCATGCAGTTCCGGCTCCTGATCCCAAGGTTTATGAATTAATTTATATCCTATTGGCTTTCTCCAGTTGTTCCTTTCAGAGGAGACTTCAAAGGATTTAGGATTAAAGGGGTTGAAGAGCTCTCTGTAAGGCTAACCAGCTCTACAATGCTTTAGAATGAGTCCACCATGTTCTAAAGACCATTAACAAAGACCTTAGCAGAGCCTAACCTCTAGTTATAGACCTCCAAACTCGCCTTTTTTTGACTTATCTGCTGTGGAACTCTCTCCTTCTCTTCCTACATTTAGTTTGTATGGTTTTATTTTTATGATATTTGCATCTTCCTGCTTCTTCTTGCTGTTCAAATGTGAGCATTGAATTTGAATTCTTTTTCTTGCTCTTGCATTTTTTTCTCCTTCATCTAGTCACATGACAGTCAAATTACCTATCCCTCATGGATATTACAGAAGAAAATGGCTAGTTTAGAAACAAAAGAAAGTTAGCTCTCACGCTTCTAAGATTAAGAAGTCCACACTAAAGACAAAATTGATAATATTTTCTGGTTCAAAGTCAGCATCTCCTAGCTGTGTCAAATAGAGTTGAAGGGACAAGGTGCATTTTTTAGGTACGAATGCAATCCATAATATTCATTTCCACACACTAAACAGTTCTCAAAGGTTCTGTATACTCCATTCATCCCCCCTTGGAAGCTAAGGTTTCCACTAATATTCATAGGAACAAAAGCATTGAAATGATAACAATATATGTGGCATGTTTTTCAAACTTTGTTATAAAGTTTTAATTTTTATGTATCTTTGTTTTCTTTGTGAGTTTAACACAGGATCTTACCATATAGTCCAGACTAGCTTTGTGTGGAGATTGCTGAGATATGATGCCACACTAAGTTTGTTGTATTTGTTTTTAATCATTTTATTTAAACTTATTTCCCTATAGGAAAAAAATAACCATTTTTCTTCTTTCAAACATGCTTTCCTTTTGAAGATGGGACTCAACTGAAACTTTGTTTACTTGTTTCTCTTTTGAAAAGGAATAGAAAGGACAACAGCAGCAACATCTATTGACCTCTAAGGTCACTAGAGTCACATTGGTCAGTGCAAAGCAAAGATCTAATAGAGGATGCATTGATGATTACAGGCACAGTTGCTGATTACAACCACAGGAGGTAGGTTGACTGGCAAAATTCATGCCCCCTCCTTAAATATGCTGTGTGCATTCCCCAGAAGCAGATGCTTAACCAGCTATAGTTCTCAGTAGGCTTTGTGTCTACATGGGGACAGCTGATTAAATTTTGTCAATGAAAATAACCACAAAGAATATTTGATCTATAAGAAGTAAATCTGCATTTCTATAAGCTTTTCTCTTCGCTGTGTAGATTTCCAGGACTTCAAGGGCCAAAAGTTACAGAGCTTTATGGAATGAATATAAATCCTGTTGTCTCAGAAGGGAAAGCTATCCACTAATGAAGATTATCTTCTTTGAACCTGTTACCTGAACAATAAAGACAGATTATGTTCAGCCACTATAAAAACTATATACTTTGTAATGCCAGTAACCTTTGCCAAAACTAATATATTATGCTCAGCCTAGAGTGCTGTGTTTCATATTAATTACCAAGCATTTAATTTTATGCAAGAAAAGAAATGCTATTTAGAAATAATCATAAGATAAATATTTTAAAGAGAACTAATAGGGAATAAAATTACTTTCTAATCTTTAAAACGAATAAGCAATTCAAAATGCAATGGAGAAAAGCCACCATTTGCATACATGTACATAATATCAAAACATCTGTGAGTTTAAATCATTAGACAAGTCAAAATAATAACTCCACTGAAGTGTTTTCTTATGATGATATTCTTTTGATGTTTAGTACCATTATTAGTATTATTGTTTTAATTTGCAAATCCTAGCTTTGTATCTGACTCTGATAGTTAATGAAGTGTAACAGTTTTCTAATGATGATAATAGTTACAATCTTGCATATCAACAATTATAATTAATGGATGTGAAAGTTTTATGAGACAAACATGGACAAAACTGCCTATACAAAAGAAGAGTCGCTAAAACTAGGACACGCTCCTCAGTTTGACCTTTTAGGTCACCCAACTATTCTGATTATACCTGTCCTATTTGTGAAATTGAAGTCAAATTTTAACTCTGAGTATTTGCTTTTTATTTGTTTTAAATACACATATCCCTCTTTCATCAGTTCCAGAGCAAATATCACACTCTCCAAAGCTTACAGAAAGAGACTCATGGATGGCACGTGGGTTATACTTACTGGAGAGGCAGGAGTGGTGATGAAACACAGAAGATGGTGACCCCAAAATTGATTATATCTCATTTCTCTAATGAAAATAGGTTGACTCACTGCTTAATAGGGCCACTTGGCCTAGAGCCAACTATTTCAAATAAAAGCATTCAATAATGTTGATCAAGGTCCATGGCGGTCAAAAGATGGGGGAAATTGTTGTCTTGTGTCATTTGAATCCTCTAATTCTCTTGAAAGCAACAACAACAAAATCCAGAGTTCAATGTGAAATTAGTTAAATTGGAAAACCCTGGGAGGCACTCAAAATATGTTACATACAAATTGTGATCTATGTTTTAATCATTTGCTCTAAAAGAAGTAAACCTGCATTTCTATAAGCTTTTCTCTTCTCTATGTAGATTTCCAGGACTTCAAGGCCCTGAAAGTTATAGAACTTTATGGAATGGATATAAAGCCTGTTGTCTCAGAAAGGAAAGCTATCCACTAATAAAGATTATCTTCATTGAACCTGTTACCTAAACCATAAGAACGGATTGTGTTCAGCCACTAAAACTATATACTTTGTAAAGCCAGTAACCTTTGCCAAAGCTAATATATTATGCACAGTCTGGAGTGCTGTGTTTCATATTAATTACTAAGCATTTAATTTTATGCAAGAGAAGCAATATTATTTAGAAATTAATCACAAGATAATCTAAAGATTAGACCTAGTTTACAAACAACTGAATGTTTTTGTTTGATATCAATGAAGACATCAAAATTTAAAGCGTCATTTGGTGGGCCTGGAGCAATGTGGAGAGAATCTGCACAGTGAGTTTGCAGCTCCCACACCGAAGCTCACAGCCATCAGAACTGTGGTCCACGGCATCTGACATCCTCTTCTGGCCTCCAAAGGCACCAGGCATGCCCATGATCCATCCACACAGGTACATACAAGCAAACATGCATGGGCACAAAATAACATTTAATTTTTAAAACTTTGATAAAAGGAAGTAACTTTGGCTTTGCATTTGACCTGCTGTGCCATAAAGAAATAAATCATTTATGAGAATAATTTTGTTACCAGATTTTTCATCTATAGTATTCCCCAGATCAAGGTTGTACATCACCATACTTTAAAACATACCTGTACAAAAGGGGAAAATGAACAGAACCTGGTTATGTCTTTTTTTCCTATGACCCTCTCCAGTTACCTGAAATTTCTCCTATTCTTCCTATGATTCTAATGATATCAATAAATTCTGAATGCTCTGTTGAAAACCATTCAAGCTGCGGGAAAAATAAAATCATGAAATAAAGTAATGACACCTCAAGGGAAAGACTCGTGCTAAGGTTCCTTCTGTTAGAATAAATAACCTACAGCACTAGTTCAGAAACTCGGTTATCAGAAATGCCCTGCACCCAAGCCAGAGGAACTGCACTGGGTACAGCTCATTTTTCATGAGGCATAAAAAAAAACACATGACCAGCATAAAGAAGGAATTCCAATTTCATGTGTCTGCCTTCCTGTTCTGGTTTGTTGTAGATCTTTTAAGAAATACAAGCATTGTAATAAAACAACCAAATCATGCCAATATCCTATTCCTTGTCTTGCTTTAATTGATTATGGCATATTCATACTGCCAGAAAAGAAAATGAATGTATCTGAAGTAGGATATATTTATGATTTCTACAACAGTGTAGGGAAACGTAATTATCACAACATTGTAACAAGATATTGGTTCTAAAGGTATTATAATTCTGTATTTTTTTTTCCCTTCAAAATTACTTAGGGATGATCACAATTGGAAAAAGTCTCATCTTTATTCATCAAACTAGATGCTTTAAATACATGTAGATTGACTTGAAAGCCTTGGTAACTTTGAAATGCCAGAGGATCCCTTATATCAGGCAAGCTCTAGTTCACTAATCCAACACACAGTCATTGAATAGCACATTTTACTGAGCACTCACTACACCGAAAGATACACAGGCCAGGAAGGTATTGTGATACTGTCCCTGTTTTCTGGGGAATTGGACAGTCTATCTGAAAAGACGAGACTCTAGAAATATCAGTAAACTAAGCAAGGACTTAAAACTGTAGCAGAAAAGAGAGTCTCAGCATAGGTAGACACGTAACCAGCAGCCTCCTCCACGGGTCAGCTTCATCACGGCTTCGCTACTGTATCAGCATTCAAGAAACGTAATGGCTTCCACACACAGGAATGCTTTCATTTAAGAAACACAAAATATTGCAGGATGACTTTATGCTGATTTGTTTATTTATTCTTCAGACAGGGTTCCCCATTTAGCTCAGACTGGCATGAACTTGCCCTGCTTCTGCCTCAGCTCCAGCTTCATAAGTGATGGAATTTACTTTTTTCTTTGAAGAAAATGCCATTTAGGTCAAAACATTCTGAATAAAGTAAAAGCTTAACATGCTGGGTTCAATCTTCAAGAACGAAGAGAAAGAGAGAGAGGAAGCACACACACACACACACACACACACACACAGAGAGAGAGAGAGAGAGAGAGAGAGAGAGAGAGGGGAGGAAGGGAGGGAAAGAGGGAGGGAGGGAGGGAGAAAGAGAGAGGGAGGGAGGGAGGGAGGGAGAGAGAGAGAGAGAGAGAGAGAGAGAGAGAGAGAGAGAGAGAGAGAGAGAGAGAATATGAAGACCCTAAGGGATAATCGCCAACATACTCTTCAGTTTCTTCAGTAGCTCTTTACTTCTCTGCTCTCAAGCCCTTGTGAGACTCTTCAGTGCTAAGGCAGGGAAGACATACTCCTGTATGTCAGGAGTCTTGCAGGAGCCTCCTCCTCTCACCTTTCTTCCACAAACACCTGAGAACTCAACTCACAGGGAAGACGAGTAAGGAAAATTGTCCAGGAACTGCATGTCTGCAGGTTTTTTTTCTTCAGTTCATTTTGTTTCCTCATTTCTTTCCTCATCCTATGAGATCTTCAAGTTATCTGTGAGCTACCTTCAATCATTTATGCATGCTTTAGAGTCTTCATTTGGACTTCAATTGATTTTTCTTGTAATATTTCTTAGACGAAAAATATTATATTTAGATAAGTCCTGCTGGGATAATTTTCTTTCCTTTCCCCTTTAATCTCTTCTCTCACTTATCCTAAACCTTTTTCATGCTGGTTTTATAGTACTTTACTTCAAATTTTTTTAACACTGAGCTTATATGTGGTGGCAATTATTTGCTAATTTATTATTGTTTCTCTGGCTCTCCCTGTTCATGTATTGACAGCCATCCAGATTCAAGCTCAGGATAGGTGTACCAGTTTATCAGCTGATCAGCAACACTTCCAAATTGTTTATTTCTACTACACTCTCCTTTTCTAACCATGGGGACAGGAAAAAGTAATTTCTCCTGATAAAACCAATTGCAAATAATCGAACTGCATCTACTTAAGACTCATGTATAAATTTAAGCATTTGCAAAATATTTTAGCATATTTAGGATACCAAAAAATAGGCTTCCTCATAACGTTTTAATACATTTTCACCATTGTTCCTCAATCATAATAATCCCATTATTTTTTACTTGCCATGATTTTATTGCCCATTTACTTTAATATTTCAACTTCTACTTTTATGTCATATATATACATATATATGTATATATATATATATGTATGTGTGTGTGTGTGTGTGTGTGTGTGTGTTCTACATTTAAGAGATAACATGGCATACGAGGCTGTGTCTAGCTTATTTAATTTTACCTTGTGATATTCAATTCCATTATCTTCCTTTGGGTGGCATATTTTCATTCTTATTTGTGGATGTACAACACTTCATTGTGTGTACAAGCACACACATACATTCATACTCACACACTCACACACACATAAACACACACATACATCAGACACCACCATTTCTTTATTAGTCTGCTGGTGAACATCTATCCTCTTTCCATATATTAGTGGTTATGAATCTACATCAAAAAAATGAATGTGCATGTATCTCAGTGAAATGTTGCCTTAGGTATAAGTGTACCTAATACCACAGGTGCACCCAGGAATGATATGGGTGGATGAGGTATGATCAGTCAGGGTTCTTTAGCAGAACAGGACTGTTAGAGAATATATATGACTAAATAGAGTGCCTTATAGGCTGTGTTCTGGCTAGTCTAACAATGACTATGTCTAAGCAGAAACACCAAGAATCCAATGTCTATTCAGGCCACAGAGCCAGATGTCTCAAACTGTTTTCATTATACTTTGGGTTTCTAAAGAAGTACTTCTAGTACCATTGAAAGAATTCCTCAGCATCAAGAAAAATAAGCTTGGATGTAAGAGTGAGGGAAAGCAGTAAAAAGTAGAAGCTTCCTTCTCCCATGTCCTTTTCTGCAGTCCACCACCAGAACTTCTGGTCCAGATTTTGGGTGGGCCTTCTGATCTCAAATGATCCATATTTTGGGCCGGTCTTCTACCTGTGTGAGCCCATTGAGAAAATATCAAGAGAGTGTGCATAGCGTAGGTTTTAATTGATTCCAGAGACAGTCAACTTGACAACCAAGATTAGTCATTACTAATACTTGTTTTCTTTCTAGTTTTCTAAAGAATCTCCACACTCACTTCCTTTTCGGTTCCTGCTCAGTCGTTAGGATGCCATTGCCCACTCGCACTGCTATGTGTGTATTGTTTCCTTGATAGAGCCATTGTAACTGGGGTTTGCAGGAATCACTATGTACTTCTGATTTGCATTCACTCATGGCTAAGGATCAGGATGTTATTTTTATGTATTTATTGTCCAGGTCTTTTGAGGACTGTTCAGTTCATTGGCTAATTGAGTGATTAGATTTTTTAAAATTTAATTTGTCATTACATTACATATTCTGAATTTAAATGCATAATACCACAGTTATCTGCTGTTCTGTAAGCCACCTTTGGCTGTTAATAAATTTCCTTTGCCATGAAGAACAATATTTACGAGGATATTAGAGGAAAGGTCTAATAAATACTAATTAGTTACAATCAAGACACTCCCAAAAGAGTCCAAACTTTGACTTTTGAATCTGTCATTCTGACACACTATGTTATGTCTCAACTACAGTCTAATCTACAAACACACAGAAAGTTCTTTATGATTTTGACCTACAGGTACTTAGTTATAATTGTGCCGTTTTATTTGACTGATTATGGTGCTTTGAGCAATCACTGATCTGGGCTACTACTTCATGGCAGAGTCAAATGGATACAATTACCATCCCTCTGGCTTGCTGTACTCCACTTCCAGAAGAGTGTCACCAGAGTTCACTGAAACTCTGCCTCCTTTTCCAGATCAGCCTCAAGAACACTCACCTTTTAAGCCATTTTCCTCTTTGCATTATAAAACAAGATAATACCAAATCACAGCTCTGTCAAGCAGTGTTTAAACATGAACTCTTTCAGCCTTTTCTTTGGAACTGTTTACCCTACCATGTAAAGTCTCAATAATAGAAAAATATAACATCCATGTGAATTTCCCATGAAATAGGGTTTATTTTTCCATGCATGTTTATATAAAGATATTTTTATATTTAATATTTTTATTGTTATCTATTTGTGGTAAAGAGAATATTCTTTCTACTGTCTTATATCATATTATCATATTTTTTAAAGATTTTCAGCTTTTAGCCGGGCAGTGGGGGCGCATGCCTTTAATCTCAGCACTTTGGAGGCAGAGGCAGGCAGATTTCTGAGTTCGAGGCCAGCCTGGTCTACAGAGTGAGTGAGTTTCAGGACAGCCAGGGCTACACAGAGAAACCCTGTCTCAAACGGAAAAAAAAAAGATTTTCAGCTTTTTAGAATCATATTATATTATAACTAATTCATGTTTATACCTAGAATATTCTGACAGAATTGCAAACCAAACCAATCACAGAAAATACATTATTAGTATCAGAAAACTCTTTTACTATGTGAGATGCTCTCTGATACACTAAAAAATTGCTGTCTACCACAGTATCATCAGGTCATAAAATGCTAGTACTGCTAAAACTAGAGTAACAATCCTTCCCAAGGAATCTCTAAGTACTGACAATGTTAAAAAAAATAATTTATTTTAGATGTTAAAGGTTGTCCCTTTTTATAACACAAAAAATCCAGCTCTTCTAAATTTACTTTCTTCCAGGATCACATTGATGTGCAAGGCTCTCATTATTTTTTTCTCCTTACCCAAAGTCTTATGTGTGTAGCAGCCTGGGCAGCCATGAGAGTGTAGAGAACACAATGCTGCACGAGGACAGTTGTGATGATTAATCTTCACTGTCAACGTGGACTAGATTCAAAGCTGCCTAGAGGCATATATGGGTGGTAATTCCAGGAATGCTTAACTGAGCTGAGGAAGCCCCATCATGCAGGTGGATAGAACTATTCTGTGGGCTGGAGTCACAACCCTGCCACCAGAGCTAAGCCCCGCTCCCACTATCATGTCCCACCCGCTAATGAACCGCGCCTTCAAACTGTGAGCCAAAAGAAACACTCCACCCATTTAGTTGTTCCCTCTGGGAAAAAAATAATTGTCACAGCACTGAGAAATGCAACTGGTAAAAGAAGCCCCAGTAACATATCTAACTGCAATGATTTTCTCTTCCCTTAATGAAGAAAATCAAAATATCTCTAGAGCCATTGATAAATAAAAAGAAGTAACAGTCTGAAGAGAAGACAGAACAGAGAATGGCTTCAGTATCTCATCAGTCCACAACCATATCAGAAAATAAAAAAATATATCATAAATAAATAAACAACAGACACACACACACACACACACACACACACACACACACAAAACCTCTCACTGCTATTAAATCCCAGTGCCAGTTATTTTGAGTTCCTAGTGAATACTTGAATATATGACGTTTAGGAAGAAGGCTGTGAAGAGTGATATACCAGAGTTCCTAGCTATCGTGGATGCTAAGAAAGGCTTGCTGAAAGGAGCCTGATATAGCTGTCTCCTGAGAGGCCCTGCCAGAGACTTACAATTACAGAGGCAGATACTCACAGCCAACCATTGGACTGATTGCAAGGTCCCCAATGGAGGAGTTAGAGAAAGGACTGAAGAAGCTGAAGGCGTTTGCCACCCCATAGGAAGAACAACAATATCAACCAACCAGACCCCCAGAGTCCCCAGGGACTAAATCACCAACCAAGGAGTACACATGGCTCCAGCTGCATATGTAGCAGAGGATTGCCTTGTCCGGCATCAATGGGAAGAGAGGTCCTTGGTCCTATGAAGGTTTGATAGATGCCCCAGTGTAGGGGAATCGAGGGTGGGGAGGTGGGAATGGGTGGGTGGAGAAATACCCTCATAGAAGCAGGGGGTGGGAGGATAGGAGAGGAGTTTCCAGGAGAGGGGGAAATGGGGTAAGGGAATAACACTTGAATGTAAATAAATTAATTTTTTTTAAAGTACAGTTTCATACTACACAGGACTATATCTTTATCTTCTCAGGGATTGAGTTTCTCCTGCTCAGTGAGAACAATAACTAGATACACTTTCTTAGGCTGAGTTTAGAATTAAGATAGTAGTTAGAAGTCTTCCTACTTGATAGCTCAATTCTATCTGCATTTGAGTCAGTCAGGTCCACCAGAGAAACAGAATGAAAAGGCTGTATGAAAAATGGGATGAGTTGGAGAAGAAAGGAAAACGTGGATGCCAGGGGGAGACGAGAGATCATTCAGTTTCAGGAGGTGGCTATAGAGGGCAGGTTTTAAATCTGCAGGGGACTCTTCTGGGCTCCGGGAACAGACAAGAGTTGATGTAACCTTAATAAACTCAGTCTCCATACAAAATTGCTCTTCCTGAGAAAACCTATCTTTTCTCAAATGATTGAGATAACATTATAAAGAATATTACTCTTTAATATTTTCTTCAATTGATTGGATAACATTATAAAGAATATTACTCTTTAATAAACATTTAGCTAAGTGTCAATCACACGTAAAAACTATCTTTAATGTAATCAGTGTATTGTTCATTGACCAAAAGTTATCTTATGGTAAAGCCAATTTACACCTAAAATTCAATATCACAGCCAATACAATAGATATAAACCATATTTCAAGGTAAGCTCAACCCAGATTGATATCCCCTATATTTTTTGTCTTATAAGGTGCTTATGTCCCTTGGCAAATGCAAACAGGAATATTAAAAGTGTTAAGGATAATAAAAATGTTGCTAATCTAGCTATATTTATGCAATATTTTCTCACTGCTGTTTCTTTGCTGAATAATTGCCCTGCTAAAATTAATTTATCTATCCCTTTTCACCAGACCTTGGGAGGAAATAAAAATCATTATAGAAATCTTGCAATAAAATTGACTTGCCTTACTATAAAAAGGAGTCTCATTGTTTCGGGAGGTAGAGAAATTTCTCCTTTGGAAAACGTATCCAGGATGGGAAGTCAAGTGTAGGTATATATTAATTACACCGTGTGGGTAGAGAGGGGAAAAAGAGGTCATGGTGGTAGAGATTGGGAAAGCCCCTGTGAGTGGGGCCCTCATTTAATGTGTTATTGCTGTCAGCACAGACAAGGAATACATTCATCCCAGACCCATGGAAAAGTGTCAAACCCCAACCCACCTCCATGAGTGAGGCTCTGAGGGAGACCTCCCTTTCTGGTCCATCTACTAATATTGGTAGTGAGTTCAGAAAATACCCAGCATACTATTCAGTCCCTAAACAGATAGACCTGAATACTGTTTCCCTCCAGATACAACACCTGCTGACATTAGCTGAAACTGTTTCCTTGACCTAACTGTATAAAGTAAACCCAACATCTCTATCTGTAAATAATAACTCACATCTTTGTTCAGTTGTATGTCCTAACCCAAGGTCCCACTCAGTTCTAACAAGCTGAGCTTCTGGGTGCTGAGGTGTCTCCATCTGAAAGCCCAGTTCACCTCAACCCAGCTCTAGATATCCCTGTGTCTCTGTCTGCCATTTCTTCATTTTGTAACTTCCGTAGTCAAACTCAGTTCCTCAAACCTGTGCTAGATACAGCACATGGAAAAGGAAAGATCATATGTATGATCTTGGAAGTAGGATCAATAGTGTGGTAATAAGGAGACATGGACAAAGGCTGATACTTTCCTACCATGCCAAAGTTAAGAAAATATAAGGAATTTTATCTTATAAATAGATCAAATTTGGAAAATGACATCATTCCTATATTTAAAAAAAACTAGCATTAATTTTCATATGGAATTAAATTTTAAAGGATTTCTTTTGTTTTTAATAGTGCCTGTCTTTCTTTCTGTCATGTCCCTGTGTAGGTATATATGTGTGAGGGAAGGTGTTGGCAGCAACAAGCAGGAGCCATGAGATCCCCCGAGCAAGAGGGGTATTGGAAACTGTAAGAGCAGATACTCTGTAAGGGCAGCAAGCATTCTGAACTTCTGAGCCATCTCTCCAGCTTGATGAAATTTAAGTTTCAAAGTTATAGAAATAATACCAAAAGTTAAAAAATGCTGACAGGTTCTTAAAAATACATTAGGGTTATATTATTAAAATAATAATTGGTCATAATTTCTCAAGATTGTGTGGCTTGAATAGATAGTTCTTCTGACAGTTCTATTAGATAGGATGCACACGTCTCTGGGTCTGTTGCTGTTAGCGTAATGTTGTCCAGATTTAGTTAGGACAGCTGAGATTGTAGGAGCTGACTTCTGTGATCTTTTATTTTCCACAAGGCTAGCCTTACCTGCGTGCTTTTTTTTTTAATGTACCATTGGCTAAAGCAAAAGGCTATGACATAACTCATTGAAAACAGGGCAATAATATTTTACAGGTCTTCCCATTAAGAGTCTTGTTTCTCTCACTCTTAAATCTCGGCTGGTCTCATTACTTATTTTGACAAATAGGACATGTCACCATAACAGGCAGTCTGGGACTCTAACCATAAAAAGACCTTGCAGTTACTGCAAATGCTCATTGGAGCCCTGAAACACTGTGTTGTGAGAGAAGGTAGTTATGGTATTCTGCTATTCATTATTACACTGTGTTCTTAGCTAAACATTAAATATTTGCTCAAAACACATGATAATTCTAAGCATTATTTTATTCTCTAGAGCTTTGCAGATATAAATTAAGATTACATAGTTCCTGAAGTTTGTTTCATGACTGTTGCTTTGGGTTAAACAGAGAATGTGGCAGTACTGACACCAAGCACAGGAAGAACAATGGTTGGCACCTTCCTATCCAGTTGTAAATGTAGTGAAAATGAAGACAAGGATTTGATATGTTTCTTAAATGAACAATACATCTACCCCAGTGCATTTCATCATTAGCAGATAATCCCTTATCACTTTAAATCTTTATGAAAGTCTTAAGTAATACATTTTCCCAGTCACATCATGATTCTAGATTTTTAGCTATAAACTGAACTCAGCTGGGTTTTAACATATTTTAATAGTGCATCTTTTTCCTTACAAAGTTGAAGTTATGTTCCAATTCTGTGTAGGGTCCTGCTATTGTATATGAACCAACTTGACTACAAAATAACCCATGAGACCTATTCATTTGTAGCTCCAATCTTCCAAACAATATTAGTCATCATTCAATATTTTATTTAAAAAAATCATAGTTACTTAGTATAATATTTTTAAAGCATACAGTTTTCTTTCTAAAACACATTAGTGTGTTGACGATTAGCTGTCATACTTCCAAGATTTTAAAATCAACATCACTTATCATTACTTATTGAGTTACTCATTCAACTAGCCTATGAGGTGCAATGTAAATTATATGTTATATCCATAGTTCAAAACTTACTCCTAAACTGAAATGAACCAAATAAATGAAATAAAATAATTGAAAATACATGATAGAATTTCAATCTCTTTTTTTCCAAATAGCAAACAAGATTTTTTTATTGGCTATTATCTTTATTTACATTTCAAATGTTATCCCTTCTCCAGGTCTCCCCTCCAGAATTCCACCATCCCATCCCCCTCCCCCTACCTGCATGAGGGTGCTCCACCACCCACCCACTCCCTTCCTCCCCACCATAGCATTCTCCTACACTGGGGCATCAAACCCTTTCAGGCCCAAGGGCCTCTGCTCCCCATGATGTCCAACAAGGCCATTCTCTGCCACATATGCAGAAACATGAGTCCCTCCACGTGTACTCTTTGGTGGGTGGTTATATTCAGAAATTAAAAATTTTATTCTTGAAATATCTTTATAGATGATAAAATCATGCATATCTGTGAAACTAAGCTATTTTTTGGTACCTATCTTTGATTTAGAAGGTGATAAAACAGAAAAATCCTTTTTATTCCCCAGCAGAAAACTAACATTTTTTTTTTATTCTTCTAAAATTGAGAAAGGTGCAGAAACTGACAGTAAAGCTTGCTTTGCCCAAGTTTGTTACAAAGAGTCACAGTCACTTGGATGCTGACAATTTCAGTGCTGGAGACAACATGAGGAAATTGGGTCCTACAATCCAAACCTCAGGGTTCCCTATGGAAAGTGACCACACTCAAGTTATGTGATGCACAATTATACACAAAATATTAAACATAATGTATGGGCACTATCTTGTCTCACTAACACTACATGGAGAAACCATGTAGTGTTACAGATTTTAATTAATCCACAGTTTAAAATGCTATATAAAAATATGCAGTGTTGGGCACCTCATTTCCAGAAGATCCTGCTATACCACTCCTGGGCATATACCCAGAAGACTCCCCACCATGTAATAAGGATACATGTTCTACTATGTTCATAGCAGCCCTATTTATAATTGCCAGATGCTGGAAAGAACCCAGGTATCCCTCAACAGAAGAGTGGATGCAAAAAATGTGGTATATCTACACAATGGAGTACTATTCAGCCATTAGAAACAATGAATTCATGAAATTCTTAGGCAAATGGATGGAGCTAGAGAATATCATACTAAGTGAGGTAACCCAGACTCAAAAGGTGAATCATGGTATGCACTCACTAATAAGTGGATATTAACCTAGAAAACTGGAATACCCAAAACATAATCCACACATCAAATGAGGTACAAGAAGAAAGGAGGAGTGGCCCCTGGTTCTGGAAAGACTCAGTGAAACAGTATTTGGAAAAACCAGAACGGGGAAGTGGGAAGGGATGGGTGGGAGGACAGGGGAAGAGAAGGGGGCTTACGGGACTTTCGGGGAGTGCGGGGGCTAGAAAAGGAAAATCATTTGAAATGTAAATAAATTATATCGAATAAAAAAATATGCAGTGTTAGCAATAACAGATACCAATACATGACGGTGATACTGCTGACGACTGTCCAGCATTCCGCTATTATCAGTGTATATGATACTTCACTAAAAATTCATCAAGCTTATTGTTTCATTAAACCCAACAAAACCCTGCTGTACTTTTCCCCTGTGTTGTTCCGTAGGTGTGCAAGTTACATTAAGATCTCTAAAGTTTAAATTTTTAGGTTAGATGAAATTATCTGGGGGAATAGACTGCAGTTAAAGACCTCAAAAGACAAGTCTCTTGAGAATGAAGCCATCCCAGTTTGCAAACAAAGGCAATGCAAAGGAAAGGACAAGTTTTCCATTTACAGCAAAGGAAGAAAAACAGAGTCAGTCCCATAGACGAAATCCAGAGAATCTACAACAGGCTTCACTTCTTGCAAATTTGCAGGGTCAAGTACCCTAGAGGCCTGAGCCACAAAGATGGCAGTGGTCAGCCCAGGTTGGGGTGTGTGGAGAGCTGTGCAGTACTGCACCTTAAAGATGGCACCCGTTTCTGCCTTCTCCTGTGCCACAGAGAGTGTTCTCTGTGGTAAACAACTCCTTATTTGGTTGTGGCTGTTGATCTACGGTTGTTTCCGCATATGTGGACCTATCTGCTTGCGCCTCATGGCTCACATGGGTTGGCTGCCTAGGGGGTTCTTAAGCTTTGCACTGGTGTTTCCCGGGGTCAGAAGAAGTCAGAAGTCAGAAATCAAAAGTCAGAAGTCAGAAGAAGTCAGAAGTCAGAATAAGTCAGAAGTTAGAAGAAGTCAGAAGTCAGAAGAAGTCAGAAGTCAGAAGTTAGAAGATTGTTCAAGGTTCCTGAATAAACTGCTTAAAGAAGAGTTCATGTGTTGCATCTTCCCTCGCTGGTCGAGTTAGGCACGACAGGGGTGGAAAGGGAAAACATTGAGAATGTAAAGTTCTAACCTTGCTTACCCACTACACACATGAACCCCAAATATTAAGGGGTTCATTCCAAACCAATCCCCACAAAGGAGGGCAAATTAGTTACAAATGGCTACAACCACATAACCTCTGATGGAAGCTGCCCCAGCCAATTTACCTGCAAGTGCAATCTCATCAAACCGTCCCACAAAATGTTCCCTTTGTGGTTTGTGTCGTTTGTAAACAAGTATTTCGAAGAAATATAACGCGGCAGAGAAAGGCACATGTTCTGTAGACAGATACCCTGGCATCACATTCTGTCTCTGGCACTGTGAGTCCTTAGTACAAACAGCTCCATCTCCTCAACATCTTCATTCGAGCCAGAACAGGATGTAAACATGAGAATTATAAATGTGTGTTTGAGTTGATTCAAGGGGCTGTAACAGAATTGTACCACGAGGATAGCATGAGAACGGAAATTTTATTATCAGAGTTCTGAGGTCTTGGAGGCTGACATCACGGCACCAGCAGCATCCTGTTATACTGAGGAAACATTTCTAGATCATAGACTCCTAAGTTCTCATTGAATTCTCAAATGGTGAAACAGAATCTATTTGTTCCATGGGCTCTATTTCACTGAGATACTGACAACGAATTACACATTGAAGTGTTATATTTTAAACTTAATTACCTTCTAGAACCCTGACACATACCAAATGTTAGCACACAAGGATGTGTAATCTCTCTCTCTCTTCTTCCCTCCCTCCCTCCCTCCCTCTGTGTTTGTATATGTTCATGTGTATGCACATGTGTGTGCATGTGTGTTCACCTGTGTGCCAATTAAAAGTTCGTGTGTGTGTGTGTGTGTGTGTGTGTGTGTGTGCGCGCGCGCACACACAAGTGTAGAGGCCAGTGGCCAGCCTTGAGTATCATTTATGTATCATTTGAGTATCATTTAATTATCATTTGAGTATCATTTAAGGTGTTTTCTACCTTAAATTTTATTTTTTTTTATACTTAGTTATTAACTAGCTAGACCTGGCTAAGCAGGTCAGGCTTGTTGGCCAGTGAGTCCCCAGGTCCCCTTGTCATGCCTTCTGGGATGGCTATATAATGAGTACCAGGGATGTGCCCATCTCTACCACTGAAGAGTAGGGATTAGAAGCAAGAAGTACCGTGTCAACCTTGCCTTTAAAAACACAGGGTTTGGAGATTAAACTCAAGTCCCAGTTTTTTCATTACAAGTATTTCACCAACGAAATCATCTCAACAGAACTATTGTGTACATGGAAGTGGATTTGATGGTGATATATAAATTGTTAGTGTAGCACATCATTCAGAAGAAGGGAAGAGGGCTTATGGGACTTTCCGGGAGTGGGGAGCCAGAAAAGGGGAAATCATTTGCAATATAAATAAAGAATATATCAAATTAAAAAATAAAAAATAAAAAAATAAAATCCCAGAAAAAAATATAGATATGTTTGATACTTTGGTACCACACGATTTTCTTTGTTCATCGATATGGAGGCCTACAGCTCATGAGGAATTGTGATAGCCTTGACAAGAAATGTGATTAAAATCACTCTTTAACTTTTATACATTTAAGAAGCAGCAGAACAAGGGAAAGGACAGAGGAAAACACCATTAGACAGATAAGTCTCACTCGTGGGTTTCCCACTTAAAACTAATCCTTTTATCTTATAAATGGAATTTTCATATTCAAGCTTTGCTGACATGGTAAATTTTTTCATTCAGTAATGCTTTTAGAGAAAATTAAATTGTGTGGAAGTCACAACACCGTAGACGATTTCCTATCTCAAATACACGTGACCTAACTTCTTCCACCCTAAGACTGTGGATGCTAAAATGCTAAAACCCTCAAGGCACCTTTGGTGCTCTCAACACTAATATTTTCTGGACCAAGAAGACACAATGGAAGACTGACTTCTTTGTCCAGTCTTTGATTTAATGACTTTCAAAATATAGGGAAACTGTTCATTGATAGCTGTTAAGTTTCTGTTCATTCTGTTTTCTATTCAAAGCTATTCATGTCTGCTGAAGAATGATTTCTAAATATATAACCTTGATGGGCACAAAGTACAAAGGTACTAACAGCAGATTTGAGATGTGTGAGCCTTTTTTAAGACACAAAATTAGTTCCATGACTTCAATTTATTTATACATTTATTTATTTGTTTGTTTGTTTATTTATTTATTTATTTATATGTTGACCACATTACTGATTCTACCACCAGGCAGCTTCAACCAGATTAAACTGAAGCCCCTAGACTGTAATGTGTTATATGCAGACATTCACATTTTTTTACACAATAATCTTAGGTTAGGAAGAAAGAAAGCACTCAGAATCATGATCTGTTGGCTATTTCTCAAACTTACCACACATCATAAGCTGTCTACATATACGTTATCAACTGCAGGTGTGACATTTTCTGACCTACATTAACTTCCTGGTAAGCTATTGCAGTCTCGCTCTGATCCCCTCAAACCTGCTTACAAAGTGGAATTAGTATAAAAGCGTAATTAGTAAACGATCTGTACCTTATTTCTTTTTACTACTGGAGATGGCACAGAATAAAATAGTCTACTATGGTTCAACTTCACAAGGTTTTGCAAGCTTCTCTGTAGGTATGACTTTTTAGTCACACAAAATGCCTACAAAACTCAACGGTAGAAATAAATTTTCAAATGGGAAGAATGGCACTTTGGGTGACTTTGGCTAATCTGTAAATTAAACTGCTTATTTATTTAAATTTTTCTACAGTTCCACATTAGGGAACTGTTATTGTTACTTATTTTAAAAATTAAGTGTTTTTCAGTGGAACCTGAGGAGAAAAGCTCTTAAACATTTTCAACTGAGCCCATCCTAGATTTATTAATATATTAAATGAAAACAGAATAATTGATTAAAAAAAACATAGTTTCAAAAAAACAGTAGTAATTTGAACTGTTGAAATTTACATTATTTTACATATTATTCACTACTAAATTTATAACTTAACTAAAATCTTAAACACCTTGACAGGGTGAACTAAGTCTTTAGCAACTAGTCAGTTCTGTAGACATATTGATCTGAATAAACCAGGGATGATTGACATAATAACATTTGGGCCTTAAATACATTCACTGAATTACCAGCAGGGTTTAGCCTAAATGCTATATCACCAGTCAAAAGGTGGTATCCTCCTTGTAATTTATATTAAGTAGAACTATTTGGTTAAACAGTACAATTTTCTATTTTCCATGTATTTTAGCTGATGTGCTTAAGAATTCTAAAATATTTTCTTTTATAAAGGAAATCTCACTGGAAAGAAGAAACCAGACTCAATAGTAGATACTCCTTCCTAGAGCTGTGTGTGCCTGGGGGATCCGTGTAAAAGATGGCAAGTGCTCTAGTGACTTTCATTAAACAGCTGTTACGCAGATGTTAAAAACAAGTAAATTGCTCCAGAATAGCTTTCTAAATTTTTCTTAATCTAATAAATTCTGATAATGCTAAAATATTTCTAATCAGACACATAAAACATATTTATACAGAGAGAGCATAATACAACAATTGTAGATTCATTCAAATACAATAGATTTCCAGTGATGAAATATATAAGAAATTGGTATCATGGATATATGTTTATGTTTTAACATACTAAGAAGACATGGGGCATTAAATTTGAATTACGGTCAAAATGAAATTTACTTCTGTGAGAACATGGGTTTTAGCTTATATAAATATAAATCATAGTCAACCAAATATAAGTAAAAGTAGAAATTTTTTCTGATGTGCTTTTCAAATAATAGGTTTTTGTGTTTTGTTTTGTTTTTCATGCAAAAGGCCGGCAAATAGTCCCTAAAATCTTAAAATATGTATCAGTTTTTCTATGAAAAGAATAATTTTGTTTTTGATCGGTTTCACTCAAATCTTAATGTTAAATCACTACCATTTAATGTATAAATTGAATGCTATTACAGTTAAAACCATCCATAAGTTAATATTAAGAATGGCCCAAAGCTATTTTCTTCTTCCCAATAAGAGAGTATAAAGTTTCAGCTCACAGCTAAACAAAATCTGGGAATTAAAAAGAAACTTAGCAAAATATTTAAAATAGAAAAATTAAATTAAATAAACTGTTCCCACAAATACGGAATGAACTTTTTACCTCTATTTCTTTTTATAGATATCCTGTATCTTTTGCCATTACAGATGCTGAATCTAACTATATTTTTGTCGACTATAAATGGCATATTAACAACTTAAAATCATTACTTTATACATGAAGAGGTAATTGTAATTCTATTTTATTTTGATCTCCTATAATTATAATTATGGAACAAATTAAGCACCTAGTTGTGTTAATGTGGTGCCAAGTGAAGTTCAAAGCAATTAAACCACAAAGTCTTTGCTCCCGTAACATAAAACATTCATATTTTCTAGAACAGAATATTAAAAATAGACTACATTTATACCTAAGTGCATATTTACATTAATGAAACACAGAAAGTCTTTAAAATTCATATAAATGCCTAAAAGCGATTCATAGGCTCTGTATGCTAATAGCAGGTCAAAATTATAACCACTTTCACCTTTATTACCAAGAAGGAGTATAACCTACATGTAAGGAAAGACTGAAAAACTGGATAAAGCATTTAAAACTTCGTGTTTAAAGAAACACACTCTAGAAGGCTTAGAATAAAACATCATACATTTTTAAACATCCCATAACAACATAATCCTGAAGGAGTTGATTACCTTTTGCATTATTAAAAGCATTAGATTTCATTTGTCTTGAAGAATAATAGATTAGGAAAGTGTCGTTTGACTCAGCTGTGCCCTTCCTGGCCCAATTTTCACGTGTGGACAGTAAAGGTTAAACTAAGAAGCACCTCCCATAGGGCTCAGATACACAAGACAGCACTCATGGGCATATTGTAAAATATATGCTGAAACAGTTCTTCAATGAAATAAGAAGGCTTGGGGGACTATTGTCCTTCATTCAAATTCTCTTTACAACAGCCAAAGCAAGTAAGATGTTTCTGTTAACACATCTACTGTGTTAACCATTGTCCAACTGATACCTACCCGGTTAACAGAAACATTTATCCTATAAAATGGCAATTGTATCACCCATGTATTTATAGCAATCTAATGAAATCTAATCTAAATGTTAAGCTGCCATTGTTTGTTTTGGGGTAATTTGTGAGAAAGTTGGATAGTCCAATTACATTTGTCTTTGAAAAGCCACCCATTAATATCGCAGTGTTTGTTCAAAGGCACAAATCTGCACGCTTTGACAAGGTGATTATAAAGTGATTATGTTTGTCAGAACACTTTCAAGGTTGAGCATTGCAGAGGAAGAGAGAGATAGGCAGATGTTCTCTCTAGTACATGAATAGATTAAACTAGTTCTCTAAAGAACAGTCCACAGTAGCAACTAAACAGCGCTCATGGGGGGGGGGGGAGTCACAGAGCCTGACGAGACAGTCACAGACCCTGTATGGCTTTGAACTAGGTCCTCTGCATATACCTCATGGTTGTATAGCTGGGTCTTCTTGTAGAACTCCCAACACTAGGAATCTGCGATATCTCTGATTCCTTTGCCTGCTCTTAGGGCTCTTTCCCTCCTACTGGGTTACCTCGTCCAACCTTGAATGAGGGTTTGTGCATAGTTTTACTGCAACTAGCTATGTCATGGTCAGTTGATATTCCTGGGAGGCCTGCTCTTTTCTGAAGGGAATGGAGATGGAGTGGATCTGGGTTAGGGATAGGGAGAAGTGGAAGCTGAGAAAACTGTGATCAGGATATAAAGAATGAGAATAGGATAAACTTTAAAAAAAAAAACAAGAAAAAAATTAGTCTTCTAAAACAGTCTCACTTTTACTATTTAGAGAACAGATTCTTATATGTACTTGCTCCGCGCTAATTTTTAAAAAAATATTCCACAAATTTTATGAAACCGTGATTTACCTTATTGGTATTCATTAATTATTGGCACACATAATTTTTAATTGTTTCACATGACACAAAGATGAACACTTCTCATAAAGTCTTTGCGCCCCCCCAGACAATGCATTTCTTCACATTATCATCCATAGCGGTCGGTCGGGACAGAACTTTCAAAAGTTCCTCCACACGCATTCTCCTTTGACACGAACTCCTGACTTCACCAAGAATCCTGTATACCGATGCACTGACCATATTTTTCATTGTAGGACTCCAAAAAAGAAAGTGTGACCATGGTTTGAAGCAGCATAAACTGTACTAATGTGAAGCACAGTGTCACAATACCTAGAGACAGAACAAGTGACAGATAAAATGTGTCCATATGAAGTCAAGATCCTCACACCTGACACTGATTAAGAGACTAAAGTTGTCCCAGCGCATGCAGATCTTCTTGAACAACTTCAACCGTATTGAAAACGACGCAGCCGAGGATACTGATGATGGCCATAGCCGAGAGCCACATGACCGAAGCATGCGCACCAATGAACAAACCAAACGAAATACACGGGTCTGTGCTGGTAATGATAAAAGTAACAGCACCACTTTAAATCACTCATGTAAATTTCCCAGTGGCTCTTAATGTGTCTTATGATCTCTTTGACAGAAAACCCTGTGAGTAACCTTTGCTAAAAGCTGCCCAGATGATACAGACAAGACCTTAAAGAACAGTTTCTCAGCTTCTTCTTATGTTATCCTTCTTCCGGGTTTCCTCTAGGAGAACCCCATTCCATCCACCTCCCCCTGATTCCACAAAGGTGCTCCCCCACCCACACGCCCACTCCCACTCACACCACTCTGGCATTGCCCCACACTGGGGCATTCACAGGACCAAGGGCCTCCCTCCCTCTGAGGCCAGACAAGGCCATCCTCTGCTACATATGTGGCTATGGGTCCCTCCATGTGTACTCTTTGGTTGGTGGTTTAGTCCCTGGGAGTTCTGGGCAGGTGTGTGGAGGTGGGGGGATTTGTTTGGTTCATATTGTTGTACTTCCTTTGGTTTTTCAAACCCCTTCAGCTCCTTCAGTCCTTCCCCTAACTCCTCCATTGAGGACTCCCTGCTCAGAGACTAGGGAATTAAAAAGCTAAGGACAGAGAAAAAGGAGGGAGGTGATTGGAGAAGGGATGGAGAGAAGAAGGTTTATGGGACATATGGGGGGGGGGGATCCGGGAAAGGGGAAATCATTTGGAATGTAAACAAAGAATATAGAAAATAAAAATATTAAAAAAAAGAAAATAAGCACATTAAAAAAAAAGCTAGCACTGTGTTTCTGACTGGTATGTCTGTGATATGCAAAATTAAAGTTGTTTTGTTTGTTTTCTCTCTCTCTCTCTCTCTGTTTTCTTTGTTTTCCTTTTTTTTAATTAAAAAAAAAAGCAAAACAGTTGATCTTTTGGGAAATCAAATACACAGTCACAGTTTCCTTAATTAAATCTAAGAAAAATGTCAAGAGACAGAAATAAAGATACTTTTCAGGATACTTACCCTTCAGAAAGAAAAAGATTGATGAAGGCAGATATATAAGTGGTAGTTTGCTTCATGGTAAGATATATACTAGTCCTAAGATTTTAACTTGATAGAGCCAATAAAATGGTAATTTTTTTCAATTCCAACACTATCAGGACAGGCTAGACTAATTGGCCATACACTGCAACTGGAAAAATACTCAGAAGTTAAAGTTGCTTTCATGGACACTTGTAATTAAAATATCCACTGACTAATTCATTTTAAAGGTAAGAGATTGAAAGCAAACATGATTGACGTACATAATTGTAAACTCATTAATATAGGATAGATAATAAAATACTTTATCAAAATTGCCAAATATAGTGGACTGGACATTATGGGTGTATAGCATACTTTATAATTTGCATAATTGTTATAATTGTATTCAATTTATATCTGAGGTAAAAGATGCATTTATTGGACTAATAAGGGGAATTGATAAGGTTTAGTCTTTGGCTAACTTTTATAATGCTAAGTGCAGGTCAGCAAGACGAAAGAGTCCACATGTACAACTTGGCCCTAAGATATTTGTGATGGGTAACTAAATATGCCAACAGCCAACTGCTGGGCAGAAGGGACATAGGTGGGGTTTAGGTTTATTGGGCTTGGGGGTCAGGGCGGGACCACAAGAAAGAGAAGGTGCAGGAGATGGGGGGAGAAGCTGCCATGGGTAAGGAGTCAAGAGAATGTGGCCACCGGGGGCGAGGCACTTCGAGTGAGGAGCGGCCCAGATGAAACACAGTTAGAAACCACCTGGAGTTATTGATAGGAAAGTAGATTCTAAGCCTAGTGGATAGTATCTGCCCAGCTCGGGTGTTGTTTAAGGCTTATTGTAAAAGTAAACGTTAATAAAGTAAAATAAAACAAAATGTAAAAGAATAGTTTTTAGGTTGTGAACAGAATATTCCATCTTTCAAACGAGGAGTGATGAAAAACAGGTATGCCAATTTAATTCAATTCTTTTTCCAATGGCAGAGGAAATAAAGAATGCAAGCCACACTTCCATACCCTGACCACTGGAGGAAACACTTTAATTTCTCTAGGGTGTGTTAAATAAATGGATTACTTTTTATTAGGGATCAAAATTTCATTTGGTGTAGCAAAATCTTTAGCACGATAAAGTGCCCTGGGATCACCTAATTGATGACATTTAACGTTTACCCAGTCTGCTCTGTGTTGTCCAGGCAAGGCTAGAGTCCCAGGTGTACAAGGTCAAACATCAAACACCGCCTTGCTCAATCTCCTAGTTAGTAGACCAAAATACCTCTGTGAGCACTGAGGGTAATACTGCAAGACCCTCGAGTTTAAAGAGATGTCTAATGTTCTAAAGTCCACAGAGTCAGAGAGGAAGAAGCAGGAGTTGAATCTGTACAATCTGACTCTCATGACCATGAAATATCATGGTCTCTTGCATGAAATGTCTCTTGCAGAAATTTTGTTGAAAGTTACAATGAATGTCCATTATGGACTCTAGAACATGAAAATTGTCCTACAGAATGATCAATGATTAAAGGTATATTTATATTCTCTAATTTTTTACACACTGTATATGTGACTTCTTCCCAACTTATCCCTGTAGGTCGTTGTGTTTTCAAACGGAGAACCTCCTTGACAAATGGTCTGTTTCTTAAGTCCTAAGTAAAATCTGTCTTTCTGATCCAAGTAGATTCGTGGAATATGTTCTTTTAATTTATTAGACAGATAACAAGTGAATTTTCAAAATCAAGCCTTCTAATTCAAAGGATAGCTTCTTTTCTGTCACTGCTCTGGTGGGTCCCCAGGCCTCTCTGATGGAAAGCATTTAGAAGTAAGTAAAGGCAAATTCATGGGGGATAGTCTCAAACTGTTGGAACATGTGGATCTTCCCATATTATACAGATGCATGTAAGGCTTAGAAGCATTAAATGCCACGTTGTTATATAAACATATGTGAACATATGTGTGTCCATACCACATATGCACTCACGTGTGAAAACCGAACAATCATCCCTGGGTTTTCTTCAGAACAGGGAAAGAGAGAAAAACAGAAAGTATTTGCTTTCTCCTTTAGTTTCTCAGCGGTTCTGTGGAGTGCATGCTCTCCTCTCACTACTGTGTGTGCCTCTTATCATTTATGGGCATGGTGTAATCCAGACGTTTTGAGGAGAAAGCCGGGAAAAGGAGGCACAGTGCTTATAGTGAGAACTCTTTTCTCCCCAGTAAGCAATCCTAAGGCTTGTTTAAAGTTCACAGGAGCCTTCCCTTTCCCTCCCACTTTTCTGGGGAGGTAAGAATGCTTCCCTGACAAAAACCCACCTACTCAAAGGGGAGGTTAATTATCGCTACATAATTAACCTCACAAGAAAATTGCTAAGATTAATGAAGCAGTGCTTACTAAGTGTTTACAAACTCCCCAGGAACTACTATAGAAATATTTGTTTACAAATCCATTGCCATGCATATTAATAACAGATTCTCTGTAAGGCACCACAATGGCTAATTGATGGATCCTCATCATCATTTATAAATTCTACCTTGGGTATCTGATGAAAAGTGGGGGTGGGGGGCGGGGAAGGAAGTGAGAAGGAACAAAGGGAGAAAAGAGAAACAGTGTAGAGAATGGAAGATCAACAAAAAGGAAAAGGAACAGTGAATAGGATAAGTTTCAACTGAGATATCCAGGCCAGAATGAATATTCTTCACTTGGCTAGGTAACAAGAATGCCTGACCAAATGACAAGACTATATTCTCTGTCTAGTTTTAAAACAAAGATCACCACAAGAAACTTCTAAAGATAAATGACACTTTGCAAATCAGTATAGAGTTCTGAAAACAGCAAAAACAACTACCATATGATCTAGGTTTAGTATTCCCATATATTTATCCAAAAGACTCTAACACAACATATCATGATGATGCTTGCACACTGAATCGTTTTGAAGGCACTACATACAATATCTACAGTACAGACTCTAACTAGCCAACAGTAGAGAAATGAGCAAAGAAACTGTGGTATGAATACAAAATGTGTTTTAGTTCACCCATACAGAAGGAAAATTATGCCATTTTCAAAAATTGGGTGTGACTGAAAAATGATCATACTAAACAAATTAAGTCAATATCAAAAGGACAATTATTGTCTTTTCTTTCATTTGTGGGTCCTGTGTTTTATACATAAATTTATGTATACCATATACATAAAACTTTGCATGCATATGACATAAAATAAGCAACCTGTCTACAGGAAGGAGGGAACCAACAAGAAAATGCAGTGTGGCCAGAGTGGCCAACATGATCAGCCAATATGTCGTACTTGTATGAGGCTATCCTTAGGAAGCCACACATAACAAACACACAACAAATAATGGATGCTTTCTTTAGAAGACAAGATTTTCATAGCAGATTGGCTTTAAATAAGGTTGCAAAAATTCTGATAAATAACTGAATGAATTCCTGAGTTTCATTGACCTAAAGTGGGATTACAACTACCTCCAGAGTACAGTGTTATGTATGTGCAAGTTGGTTCCTTCCCCCAAAACATAGTGCAAAAGCATGGTTATCACATAGCTACCTTGAATTACTGAACACATTAGCATTAAGCCAAAATGCCCCTGAACACAACCCCTATGATTCTACCACAGACTTTCTCATCTGACTAATACTGGAGCCATAAGAGTTTAAACTGCAGCACCAAGCCCAGCCTGTGCACTGAGCCATTAACATCCACCATCACTTGATTCGTGGCCATCACAGGTTGATCAGGGTTCAAATTGAGGGTTCCTCTTGGGCTTATATGAGAGCCCCTTCACCCCATGCAAGTCTACATGCTGGAAACAAGAGCCCTTATAGCCTTATTATAACACAGAAATGAATAATGTTACCTTTGCTCAGAAGTGATTGAATAGAGCTATTCACATAATACATGCAAATCAATCCCAACAAATTTCCAAAATGTTCCTTGTCTGGAATTATTTGTAGGAGGACAGTAGTGATACACCAAGTATCCATTTGTATCAATGGAATTCCATTACTAACAATATTGTTTTGCTTTTTCTTTAGTAACATAAGTTATTGGTGTTCTGTACAGGAACTTTTTCCCTGTGCCCATATCCTCAAGGGTTTTGCCCAGTTTCTTTTCTATTAGTTTCAGTGTGTCTGGTTTTACGTGGAGGTCCATGATCCACTTGGAGTTGAGCTTAGTACAAGGAGATAAGAATAGATCAATTTGCATTCTTCTGCATCCTGACCTCCAGTTGGACCAGCAACATTTGTTGAAAAGACTATCTTTTTTTTCCACTGGATGTTTTCTGCTCTTTTGTCGAAGATCAAGTGACCATAGGTGTGTGGATTCATTTCTGGGTCTTCAATTCTATTCCATTGGTCCACTTGCCTGTCACTGTGCCAATACCATGCAGTTTTTAACACTACTGCTCTGTAGTAATGCTTGAGGTCTGGGATACTGATTCTCCCAGAAGTTCTTTTACTGTTGAGAATAGTTTTAGCTACCCTGGGTTTTTTGGTTATTCCAGATGAATTTGAGCATTGCTTTTTCTAATTCTGTGAAGAACTGAGTTGAGATTTTGATGGGGATTGCATTGCATCTGTAGATTGCTTCTGGCAAGATGGCCATTTTAACTATATTAATCCTGCCAATCCACGAGCATGGAAGATTTTTCCATTTTCTGAGGTGGGCTTCATCCCAGGGATTCAGGGATGGTTCAATATAAGGAAATCCATCAATGCAATCCACTACATAAACAAACTCAAAGAAAAAAACCATATGATCATTTCATTAGATGCTGAAAAAGCATTTGACAAAATTCAGCATCCTTTCATGCTAAAAGTCTTGGAAAGAACAGGAATTCAAGGCCCATACCTAAACATCGTTAAAGCAATATACAGCGAACCGGTATCCAACATCAAACTAAATGGAGAGAAACTTAAAGCAATCCCACTAAAATCAGGAACTAGACAAGGCTGCCCTCTCTCTCCATATCTTTTCAATATAGTACTTGAAGTTCTAGCTAGAGCAATTAGGCAACATAAGGAGGTCAAAGTGATACAAATTGGAAAGGAAGAAGTCAAATTATCACTATTTGCAGATGATATAATAGTATAGTTAAGTGACTCAAAAAACCTCCACCAGAGAACTGATAAACAACTTCAGCAAAGTGGCAGGTTATAAAATCAACTCAAGCAAATCAGTTGCCTTCCTATACTCAAAGGATAAGCAGGCTGAGAAAGAAGTTAGGGAAATGACACCCTTCACAATAGCCCCAAACAATATAAAGTATCTTGGTGTGACTCTAACCAAACAAGTGAAAGATCTATATGACAAGAACTTCAGGTCTCTGAAGAAGGAAATCAAAGAAGACCTCTATTAAACATCTTGCCGGTTGATTATTTCTTTAATCTTTTATGTGTTGACTTTGACTTAAAGAAAAGTAATATTACCAATGTTTAAGGAGTGAAATTTTGTATGGTTGCATAGCCTACCATTTACTTCATTTTCAAAGCTTTGCCAGTTCAGTTATAGAACATCAACTTTCACTCTCTAATATCCTTGTTCCAATTTTTGTGGTTTCTGTGGTCTCATGACAGAGACCAGAGGCCACCATGTGGTATATTTATTATGCCTATAATTCATTTACGCCATTTACAAGCAATTCAACACCAACATGTGGTCATCACAAAATTCCAAAGAAACCACAAAAGGATAAAATGTCACATATTTTTAGAAGAGTAGTTTTTTTTTTTAACCATACTATAAACTATGATTTTAAAAGCTGGCTGCTTTCCTACATATTTGAAATTAATGCTTATTAAAAATAAGTGCCATGGTACTGTATTAACTTTGTAGGCACTTTTCATTACTTAAGCCATATACCCTATTTAGCTTTTAAATTACAAAAACTGAAGCCAGCCAAAAGTAGCTAACCACAGGCTGAAAGATCAGTAAGGAGGCTGACCTCTCTGAGAAGCCAAAATAAACTGAAATTCCTCAGTCTGCAGGGTACTAGCAGGTTCTTGAAAGCTTGCCAAATTAATGTGGAAAGATTACATAAAGTAAACAGATTTTTGCCCTCCCAAGGTGCCCTCCTTTCCACATCGCCATTATTTTGTGTAGGCAACTTAAAAATATTTCCCCAATATCCAGCAGATGATTCTAGTTCACAAAATTTCATAAAGCTGTATGAATAAATTTATAAATTGAAAAAAATCAATTATTTTCCTTTTTTGAGTTACTTTCTACATAAGAAAAGTAAGCAATAGGTAGGTAGACAAGAAAGAAAAAAATAAATGTAATATTTCTTATTAAACTTTTAGGGAAATTTTGACATTTGTTGTCACTCTGGGACATAACAAGGAAGTTTAGGAATTAAGGGTTTTGCTTTTGTCATGAAACCAATCTGCCAAATAAAATGAATTACCAACTGGAAGTCTGGTTTCGCCCTATCTTTCCATTTTCTCAGTGGCATCAGAAACAAAAAGTTCACACCCTCACCTCTCTAATACCTCATTCAAAGTGGCTATCCTTCAAGGCACACTTAGGTAAAATAAATAAATTAAATAAAGAAAGAAAGAAATAGATGTTTTTTTCTCCAAACAACAGATTTCCTATGATGCTAACAACAAATTAAAAATACTAGATAGACCATTTTAGGACACCTAGACAAACAGACAAAATGAACCTAAGACATGTTCTCTTAAACATAATAAGCTTAGACACAAAATGATGGGAAAACAGTATTTAAGTAAGTCATCAAATTTTCTTAATACATACCAAAGCAGAACAGGAATCTAATGGATAGAACTACGGAATTGGTCACAGCAGTCATATCGTAAATCACATTCTGATCATTGTCCCGAGTGGATATCAAATAGTCTGCATAGACATGCTCTTTTTTGTTAGATGTCACTAGATGCATATTCTGAAAATAGTTGTGTTGAACTGAAGCAATCTTCCCATTGCCTTTTTTGCAAAGGAAGATTTTATTGATAACAACTTCAGTAACACTGTCACAATGCAAAGCAACAGCGATCTGCTTTGGTTTCAGTGTTGGGATGATGAGATACTGACAGGAAGCAACCTCTGGAGGCAGGAGGGATGCATTTCATCCCATGCTTCTAGGCAATAGTTCATCTCTGAGGGAAGTCACAGCAGGACTTGAAGTAAGAAGCTAAAGAACTCAAACAATGTTGTTGACTGACTTGCTGCCTATGGTTCAATTCGTCTGGTTTCATATACACCTAGGGTTGCCTGTCTAGAGGTAACATTGGCCAGGGTATGCCGGGGCCCTCACAGATCAATCATTAACTGCCCCCCCACACACACACACATACAGAATGCCTTAACAACATGGCCACAGCCAAACCTGATTGGGATATCCTCGGTTTCCTGTTCCCACATGACTCTAGTTCAAGCTAAGTTGGGCAACAGTGGGTACAAAAGTCATAGCAAACACTTATGACCTAGGAAACAACGGCTGTTTATTCAGTTTGGTGAACTTTCTTTTCTAACTTAAGATAAATGATCATTCTTTAATAACTAGGCTACTCTCTGAATGGTAGAATGTCTGGACCACATTTTAAAGGGTAAATCAACATAATTAAACAGACAACATTTTATAATTTTGCTTTAAGAAAATTTCAAAATCTTCAAATCAATACTAAAACAATCCACTTTGCTTTCTTACTGATATCTGAAAAAAGTTGCAGAGTTGGGGGGGGGGGGTCCTGCATAGCTCACTGTTCTGTTAAACAGTCCATTCTTCACTGAAGGAGATTCTGCCAAAGCCATATTTTTCTTCTAAATGATTTAAAACAGATTTGAAGAGAATCCTTTGGCATTTGAAGAGAACTCCTTTGCGAGGCAAACGTCCAAATATAATCTTCATTTTGTATAATGTAGCAAAGATTAAAATACTTGGAAACAATTTAACTTAAATAGCTTGGTTGCCTATAAGCAAAGATATCCAAAGGGCAGCTTTCCTGCCCGAGATGAGTCATACAGCTCTGGGTTGATCTATTTGAAGTATTAGTCATGCTTCCATCAATATAGAAATATAAAAATGCTGTCATTTCTTTATCTAATTCAAAATGTACTCAAACTCATGAGGCTTAATGGTATTTTATTAAATGCCCTAAATTTATAGACAAATTCAAATACTTAAATCACAATCTAAAATATTGTCAATTCTCTGTGGTTATTCAGGGAATATGTTTTAAAGGGATTTCAAACACCTCAGTTGTTTAAAGAGAATATTTTAAATGAATGTATAACAATAAAAAATTTAAAAGATAGCATAAACAACTAGATAAATAGAACACACTGATATTATACATAGTCACACATATACACACACAAACACAGTCATACATACACATACAAACACATTCATACACACACACACACACACACTCACAGAGAGAGAGCAAGTCAGCAGCTGATCCTCCAGCCTCAGCCTGCCTGACACTTTAGAAAGTATTCCTTTGCCTAGCTTATACTCTACATCTTCCTAGCGTGAGGAGACAGAGGAGAGTGTTGAGTTCAGCTTTCCTAAGGAAAAGTAAACCCAACGGTAGCAACAGTAGTGAAAACATATCAACTACTGGGTAAATTCAGTTGACACTGGATGCCAACTTATCTCGGACTTAAGTTATCATATCCGTATTACTGTGCACAATTACAAGAATATTTTGATAATTATAAGAACACTTTACAAGAAAGATAAATCTCTGAACTATGAGTTTTAATGGAAAAAAAAGTAAAACTGCTTTGAATCAACACATGGAGAAGTCCAAGAGATAGGAAAAATACTAACACTCATTGACATTCTAATATAACTTGAGAAATGTGCTAGGTACTGACAGGTACAATCTCACTAAAACCCACTCCTTTATCATAGGTAGAATTTCTGGTTTATTGATGACTCAGGCTTAGTTTCCTATCAAGGTTGCTGAGTCATTCTATAGATGCAGGTCCATACATACCAACTATCGCTTCTTTTCAGTAAAGTGACATACCTAGAACATTTAATGTATCTCTGGTGATGGATGAAGAAGATATATCTCAGATATATGAAATGAGAACATTGGTAAACTCAATCAAGATGTTTTCATACACACTGACAGAAACTAAACTGTCCAATCATTAATCTCCTTACTTACTTTTATACTCAGTACAATTTTTTTCTTATATCTTGAGCAGTAAGCAATACCAAGCCTTATGATCTAAGAAGAAATAAATAATACAGAGTGAAATCAGTTTATATCAAAGGACAGATAGCTTCGTGATCTTTTGGATTCATAATTCGATAGCCCAGAGCATGCTGTTTGATAAAAGAGAAGTGTGTGTGTGTGTGTGTGTGTGTGTGTGTGTGTGTGTTTGTGTGTGTGTGTGTAATTATTTGATGGAGGTGCATATGCACATGTATATGGAGGTCAATCTCAGATTTTATTCATTAAGCTAACCATCATCTTTTATATTTTTTTTTGACAGAGCATCTCTCGTTGGCATGTAGCTCACCCAGAAGGCTGGGGATCTTTTGATATCCATTTCCGTCATGATTTATGAAGCAGCCCACTAAACCTACCCTTGGATTAGGATTCTTTGAATGACTTCAGATCTTCTATGGCAACCATTTTACTGACTGAGCTATCAGCTAAGCCCAGGAAAAGATTATTATTTTTAATGACTCTAAGTCTTGATTCAAGAGCCAGTTAGTTGGCTTCTCTAGGCAACACATACCAGGGTAACTCAAAAGAAAATTGTATTTCACAAAGTAGCTATCTTGCGACATGATTAACAATTGAATCCCCTTAAACTTGTAAATATAGGAAATGAAGGGATTCATAGAGCTGCCCAGTTAGTGAAATCAAGGGCCTACCTCAGTTGTTGAGGAAACACAAGGTTAGTGGATTATCTGCTGCAGTCACAAAGACCCACTAACTGCCCACTGCCTGTCTTGTTTTGTATGCATTCATATCACCCAGGCACACGTCACTTGAGTTTCCAGTCTCTGAATACAATGAAGGAAGCAATCGCTGACAAAAATCACATTGCAAGAGTTTTTGTTCATAAACACTGCATATGTGAAGTATTTCCTAAATAGGCAAATTTCTAAAACTGAAAAAGGGGAAAGAAAAAAATTCAACATTTTGTTTGATTAGGCCTTCACTTTTGGCCACTATAATATGTGGAGTTGCTAGTCGAAAGTTAATAAACACAAGTAAATGGGCTTTTCCACGTGAGTTTACTGTGTGAGGAAGGATTTGGGGAAAATTCTGACTGCACAGGGAGTGCAAGGGAAATGTGAGCAGAGAAAAGTACCAAGTTTATTATCATTTTCTAAACCAGTGGTTCTCACTGGTTCCTAATACTGCAACCCTTCATTATGGTTTCTCATGTGGTGCTGACCCCCAGCCATCAAACTATTTTCATTGCTACATCATAATTGTAATTTTGCTACTGTTATGAATTGTAATGTAAATATCTGTGTTTTCTGATGGTCTTCGAAGACGCATGTGAAAGGGTCATTAACCCCCCAAAGTGGTCACAACCTAGAACAACTGTTCTAGACAGCCATATTTATTGAATTGCATGTATGTGCTGTACCATTTGATGAAGAAGGTGCATTCATATTTTCAAATGAATATGGTGAAAGAAAACTAAATGCCTGTATTCTTCATATTTTCTTTTTTGAAATATCATGAGAGCACATTGGAGATCAGTGTCTGCCATCAACAATGCATTAATAAAATTGGGGATATTCTGGAAGATATGCATCTTCTCCCAGAAGACAAAGTAAAATGTGGCTGCTTTCCCCAGTTGTTCCACCAATTGTTTTTAGACTGCAATCATTGCATTACTATATTTCCTTTTTAGAACTTTATTGTTTTCTTCGTTTAATGTTCATTTCAACCTGTAGTCACTGGAATCCTGTTAAGATTGGGCTATAATTTCAAAACCCTAGACCATTTATTCAACCTGAAATCTGACAAAGAAGAAGGAGCTATGAATGGAGAAATCATACTGCAAGTGGTTAGGTGCCAGAGAACTGCCATGTTTTCATGCAGAAAACAGCAAGAGGTAGAGCAAATCTCGGTGCCTGTTTCTTCAAGGAAAAATGGATGCACTGTATCCCCTCATGAAGAAGGTGCAATGATAGCACTTAGAGTCACAAAAGAGTCCAGAGCCAAGGGGGATAAGAAGGATGACCAGTGGCTCGAAAAATAATGTAACAGCAAATAGGGCAGGAGAAGAAAAATTTAGAATGCCAGAAATGAAAATCCCTCAAGATTACATGTATGTGCATGCACACACACACACACACACACACACACACACACACACACACGCACCCCATCTAGAATTTACACAGTCACACAGCGAATCATTCCTCGGGAGCCAGAGTATTCAGGATTAGCATAGCCAGGCTTGAAAGACAAATGAGTGAGTGTGTACACATTTCCTGGAATCTATACAGGGATCCCGAGTCCCCTTCACATAAGGAGAGCCATTGATATTAGCAGCACACAAAGGTTCCTTTAAAAATCCTTAGAGGGCTTGGACATTCTGCTCTGGAATTCTTCTGCCCAAAACTGTTTTAATGCCATCCATATAAATGACTCAGTATAAAAGTATGTCAGTGTAAAAGAGCTCATGCTAAAGTGCCCATTCTAACTATATATTCCAGAGTCATCTTCAGTAACAAAGCACATTACTGAAAACCTAAAACAATGTGAAAATGATTTTGCAAGAACTGTTGCTCTCTTCCCAGAATTCCATGTAAAAATCAGGTGAATATCACTGTTAAGTTTTATTAAATATAGACATGTGTGTATGTATGTACATACGTCTTTACATATATAAAATATATTTTATTTATTTTTATTTAATGTGTATAATATATAATTAAAATGTAAGTCATAAAATTATTCATTTAAATATATGTATATAAACATATACATATAAATATATGTATGCCCATGATATATAGTTTTTAAAAAACAAATATTATCTAAACTGTCTAAGAAATATTTTTTAAGAGTCACATTTTAATATTAGTTTTCATGATTTCAAAAATAAATAAATAGACCAAGGCAACTTTCTGAGAGCAGATGTCACCCCCAACTCTGTCAGAGACAACTTTAATAAGAAGGTTCTTTCTTAAATATACTCAGGTGAGATTTTCTAATGAAGCACAATGCTTGTCTTCATAGTTTGTAATCTCTGATATCACTAGAAAGAGATTTCCCCATGCTGATGAGTAACATTTTCACATAAATCATCTCTTCGGGTAGACTTCCACTGTAGAGAGCCTACTCTTCCTCGGAGCTCACTCTGTTTTGGTGACTACAGTGTGTGTATGCAGGATGGTCAACATTTGGCCCACTTTTGTGACAAACATCAGCACCACACAAAACCATCTGTAATCGTGTCTACTAAATTTGAAGAGTCTCCTGACTGTCATGTCTATGACATAATCCCAGTCGACTTACTCAAGACAGACCTTAGTCACTGCCTCATTCACACAGTGAATGGGTGGAAGTCCAAAACTGCTCTGGAAGGTAATCTTACATTAATTCTCTTAACATCTCCATCAGAGTTGAAGAGTTTTCCATAGAAAATATGATCATCAAATTATAAAAATGAGATGAAATGTTTAAATCTTCATCTCATAAAATAGAATCACAAGTTAGGCCATAAAATGAAGAAACCCCCAAATTAAATGTAAGCAGCGATTCAGCATATAATTACTATCCTCTATCTCTGGATGCTGTTATGGTTGTGTGATGGTATGATATTAAACAAATGATATTAATCATTCTTAACAGAATATTTTGTATCACTTATGTGAAATATTTATGATTTAATATACTTTGCAAAGTGGTACAAAATTAAGAGTCTAGATTTTTTCACATTCTTTTCCACCTATGCATCCTAAACCAAAAGGTCTTCTTTGAATGAGATGAGGACTGATATCATACATATTTCATAAGAATTACTTATAAATGCGTAAACTACCTACAACCTGTGAGGAGGAACTAAATTTCCAAGTTTCTAACTAACTCCAGGCACCGAACGTATTAAAAAGCCCAAATTCAGACAGCAAAGAATATAGCTGTGCAATTTTATTAATACAGTGTGAAAATCTTCTTTACTATACAAACTTAGTAGTCTGGCTCCCTTAACATTATAACATTTCAAGTTGAGCATGCATTTGCCTGCGAGAGTCTTTCCTTCTCATTTTTACAGCTGATTAGCAACAAGAAATATGTCTTTGCCCAATGCTTTACAAACACAATGCCAACAGCCCCCTCATCTGCAAATCAAATGTGCATCTCACGCAGCTCCTGCTGGAAACAAGCAGCATCCCTGAAAAGCATGCGCAATGACCTCACAACTTTTCTCCTGTCACTTGCCTTTGAATATGGGCTGCGATCTGATCTACTTTTTGATCTGATCAGGGGTCAGGTTGATTATCAAATCGGAAACACTGGAGAAATACATTTATGATTGTCCTTTAAAGGACAAACAAAGCTAAGTCCTCTGATGGAAACTTTTTTTCATTCAGCTGTGGCATCACAGTTTCCGTGTGTACTGTACTTCTTATTCTAGGGGACACTAATGAGTTTTAAATGGTGTTAAATACCATCCCTGCAGTTGTAAGTGCTTCACTGGGATTTTTACTAGAGAAAAGAACTCCTGTAATTTAAAACTACTTTGTTTTCTTCAGTCACAGCTGTTAGCAAAAACACTGTCCTGTGGAAATGGGCAGAGGTTTCCGCCCCTTCCTGGTTACCATTAGCCTGCACTCATTTTCTAACTTCTTCTTTTTCTCCCCTTGTGGCCTTGCTGTTCTATACTTCCCATCCCCCCAAATTGCAGCCAGTGGAGAAACAGCATTAAGCTGTCTAGGCTCCTCTGCCCCACCCCCCACCCGCTTTCCTCTTGCTGGCTCCACATTCCTACAAAGCCTTGGCTACCATTAAAGAAAATTCTCCAACAACGTGTCAATTTTATATTGGCCACAAAGACAACTTCTGTTGGGGGAGGGGGAGGAAAGAGGGGCTGGAGCTTGGCTGTCCCTTTTCACAGACTGGGATCTTTGTGGAGATCAGAAAACATTTCCTGCATAAGAAATCAACACACTCTCTGGTTGCAGGGCTGGGGGACAAGCAAGAATATGTACTGGCTCTGCCTGCTAACAAATGGAGCATAGCTATTAACCTCCCAAGCAAAAGTCATTTTTCCTTCTCAAAATACCATGCTTTCTTGCATGATTAAAAATAATCCACAATCTCAAATCTCCTGCTAGCTCCCTCTCGGAGGATGGGTAAGACTGACAAGTCACTGATACTTGGGATTCTTCCTTTGCATTTCTGTTGTACTGCTTCCCCCCCCCTCCAATTAGCTAATTTCTGAGACATTCCCCTACCCAAACCCCTCTCTTTCTCTGCATGTGTCACCAAAGAAAAAGAAAGCAGCAAGAAAAGACTTACAAGAAGGAACTCAGGTCATATAAAATCTGGATGTGCTTGAATGTCCACCAACCCCTCCCTTCTGCTGGTGATTTCAGAGGCAGAAAAACCAGGGACTCTGGCTTCTAACCTCTTTCTCTTAACCAGCCAATGAACATGCATAGGGATTGCACAAAATACCCTACACAAAAGTAAAGACCCGGGGCGAAACTGGTCTCTCATAACTGCAGTGACAGGCAGTCACTGAGTCTATAAAGGGTTTCTGTTGAGTATTTCCTAGAGTCAGGAAGAGAGAGGATAAGGCCCAGGAGAAAGAAAGTGTGTGTGTGTGTGTGGGGGGGGGGGCATTGGCTGGACCTGGTCAGAAACAAGTCTGCCTTTCCATTTCACATTTGGAGCATGTGTAGACTTCCTGACCTGGAGCCTGAATAAAAGCACACTTTTTCCTCCTTCCCAACCCCCAACACAGCTGAGGTCTCATTTCTATCTCTCTCTTCTCCTGAATATCCTACCCACACTGCTAAGCCGCCCATCTCCTCTGCTTGCCTCTAAGGTCATGAAGGCTCATCTAGGAGGCTTTCAACAGAAAAGACCCCAAATCAAGTCACTTCAAAGTTGACAGGATAAAGGAGCGAAGAGTAGGCTGAAGTAGTGAACCAGAAAGGGTGTTACTTCCCTGCAAAGCCTCCCCAGCTCCAGCACCCATCCCCCTGCCTCTGGGCCCTTACCTTCTTTGGGTGGTCTTTTGGCCTCCCTTGTCAGATTGCAGACTTGAGTCGTTTGCAGCTCCTGAGTCAGGCAGCCCTCCGTCTGCTCATTCAGGGGTAACACGACGTTATTCAACAAAACCAGGGACTGGTCATCTATGCCCCACTCTCCCAAATGCTGAGGGCAGGTGCACTTTGTGTACATGACTCCGCAAGACTCTGTTCTCCCATTTTCGGACTTTAAGCAGCTTTCCAACCAAGTGCATAAGACATGACAACCAAACTGGCTGGGGCTCACCTTGTTTAGTACCAAAAACTCAAAAAAAGATTTCTGATCCTCTTCGACCTTTTTCTGTAATCCTGGGAAATCAGTTGGAAATACCCGGCGGATCTGAATAAAATTCTTATCGTACTGTAGAAAAACGAAAGCATTCTTGGAACTGCAAAGTTGCATTATGGATTGGTTCTTTCTCAAAAGATCCTTTATTTTTTCATGGGAAAAATGGTCAAACTGATAAGCCAGAAGGGAAAAGTTAGAGCAGCTAAGGTCCTTTTTGGAAAATTTCAGGTAAATGCTATATTTGGTTGGATCTGGATTTTCCAGCGTCCAGGTGCAGTTTGTAAAGTTTTTGGGAAACATTTCACTTACAGAATAGGATCCATAAATGACTCCCTTCACCAAAGTTGAACACCAGAAGTCTTGGGCAGCATTAAATCCAAACATAACCAGGAGATAGGTGGAAAATATATAAATCAGCAGGTTACGAACAGCCTTCATCCTATGTCATTTGGCCTGTAAGAATGGCAAGGAAAGTGAGACGCAAGCAGAAAACCACAGGCATTGAAAAAACAAAACCCTTCCAATACTGCTGCAGCTGTTTTCAAGAATTCCGTTTAAAAAAAAAAAAAGTCCCTTTTTAAAAGAAGGGCAGGTGAATTTTATTTTATAATGTCAGGAAATTATCAGTTGCTGTGTGAACAGCGCCCTCACGTGGTTGCTGGTGATGGACAAGTTCCCAACGTTCAATTTAAAAATAACATTTAATAGATTATTAATAGTTATGTCCTAATTCATCCACCAGGATTTCCTGCACACCCATTATCATCCATATCAAGTGAAGTGGGAAAACAGCGTTTTTCTTTTCTTTTCTTTTTTTTGAGTAGCAATAACCTATACGTTAATTGCTGAGATAGTGAGTCAAGCTCCAGAACCTACCCTCTCCCTCTGTCTTCTGCCTGCAGTAAACAGCAGCACACAAAATCTAACCTGATAATCTGGAAGCAGCTGTCATCGCATTATTCCTTTCCTGTGGACCGTGAGAAGTAAATCGCGGTAAATTACAGCCACAGCTTTAAAAGCTCAGGCAGTCGTTTGTCCCAGATGGAACATCATCCCCCAGATGCCCCTACTTGCCTTTGCAGGGGCCACCGGGTGAACTGGTGAGGCATTCCTGTGCAAAAGAACACATGGGCATTCGCAGGGACTCACCGGATTTTAAAGCCATCATCTGGGAAAGGGCAGGGGTGGGTAGGTGTACAGGAGAGACATGATGGTCGGATCATCACTAAGTATGAGATTTCGGGCACTCATTCCATAGGCCCTGCCCTCCTGGGGTGCATAAACTGGATCACTGTATTAGTATTTGTATCCAAAGGCGATGTATGGGGGGAGGACCCCAGAACTGCAGCCACTGAGCTTACCTAGTCTTTTTTTTTTCTCTAAATTATGGTTGTTTTAGTAAGAGTTATCTCTTATAAATTGGGATTTACACATAGTAGATGGAAAATATTACAATCGGTTTTGCTCCCTTTCTGACTTCAGTTACTGGATGCCTGCCTTTCAAACAAGTGCTCCAGATTATTCCTTTTTAATTTTTTTTTTTGCTGTACCTTTGCTCAACAAAGGATCCTTGATTATATTTACCTCTATAAGTTATTAATCCCTAAATAACTTGAAAGGTTTTTTTTTTCATCTTTTAGGAAGTTATTTCTCAGAATAAATGACAATGATTTTTGTTGGGGGTGGTGGCAGTGGCGGTGTTGCAGTTCAGCCTTTAAGCTGATAAAAGTGATATCAAGTTCATTTTAAAAGGCGTTAGACTGAAGTCTCCTCCATCATTCTATACACAGAGACTTACAGACAGACATAGAGACCATTAAGAGTTTTCGTGCCTTCTCTGTCTGGTCCTCTTTGAACTAAAGCATAAAATCTTCTTCTTTGCCATTGCATAACACACAAACGCATGCACTCCCAATCCAGTGACCAAAGTCCCTGAACAGAACTGCATTTTACAGAGTATAATTCAAACACTATGTCTTGACAGAGGCCAAAACAGCCCCAACTGTAAATCTCTATATAGCAGCAGTTTAAAATAAACCCAGAGCTGACAGGACTATCAGAATTGCATTTTCCCTTTCAAACACACAGCCCACTGAGTAATGTCTCTTCCAGTTGAAAAAAAAAATAATAAAGGTAATGATCTTTTAGAGGTTAAATGTGTTTTTTTTTTAAAAAAAAATTTGGAAACAATCGTGTGTGTGTGTGTGTGTGTGTGTGTGTGTGTGTGTGCACTGTAGCACTTTGCAGGCAATGCAGGTCTGCGCAGTGTTCTTCAGGATAGAGTGTAGGCGTTGAAAGCCGATGTGACAGTAAGTGTCTAAATTAGGAATTCCAACCATGAAAGGGGGCTTCATTTTATAATCAGAAACTCGAAAGGAGGTCGTATTTCTTTTCCTTATTAAAAAAAATTCGGTATTTCTGCTTCCATTTATTTGACAGTGGATGTCTGCAATAGTGTGCTTCTCGATGATTAGCAGAGGGGAATAGCTGATTTCACATCTCTCTTGAGCAGGCACCCTACATGCAACGCTCTTTATTTTTAACCATTCTTGGTGTACGAAGTCTTGTTTGTTTCTAAATAATAAGAAATATGAATCATCGAACTGCCCCTACCCCCCACTGCAGGGCCTGTTCAAACAACCGTATATCTGTCTAAGAAAAATAAGGGCCAGAGGTTGGCTAAGGGATGGCCACGGAGGGCTCCAGGATGTTGTATTTATTTATTTATTTATTTGGCTCTTGTTGAGAAGCAAACCAGCACTGAGTTTAGCTATTCTCAAACTGATCTGGGTGACACTTTAGTTTAGCCGAACATAGACGGCGCCATCACTCCACTGATTTTTTTCCCCCAACAGAAGACCCAATCCTACTCTATCCTAACTTCCTTTTAACCTACCCCCCTCCGCCCCCGCTAAAATTACCTCAATCACGCACGAGTTGCTAGATTTTCTGGGTCTCTCTCCCTATTCCTTCCCATCCAGCACACCTCTTCAAAAACAGACTTCTCTTAACTTTTCAACTGCAGCGTTTCAGTAAGCTCAGAATCTCGCCATTCGCCAGCAACAGCTTTGACTTCCATCCCCCCAAAATGAGACGAGCGTCTCCGGGGCGACCCCCCCCCCCCAGAAGACAGAGGTGACCCCTAGGCCCTTTCCTTACCTTCCACTCCGAAAGCTCCGGGAGGCTCTTGATCTAAGACACCAGCACAGGCACACGTCCCAACAACAGTGATGGAGAGACTCCCCTTCGGTCCCAATCACCGTTGCCCATTTTTCTCCCCCGGCTCAGCTTCAAATATCAAGATTTATGATTGGAAAAAATAATGCATGCATATGAGAGGCAAAAAAAAAAAAAAAGGAAAAATAATAAGGGAGGGGGGGTGGTACCCAGCGGCCAGAGCCTTGCTCCTTATCCAAGTGAATGAAGCCTTCAAAGGAGAGGCGGGGAGAGGCCCCCTGAAGGGAGACTCCACAGAAACACCAAACAGAAAAATGGAAGTGGATTAAGAGCGCAGATGTGTTTTCCCAAACCCACCCCCCCGCAACAAACGGATTGGCCAAGAAGCCAAAAAAGCGCTGAGAAGTGGCCGGCGGCGGTGGCTGGGGCGGCGGGTTGGGCGGCGGGCTAGTGGCTGGAGTGCTCCCGGCCGGTGGCGAGGCTGGAGCAGTAGCGGTTTGCTTGCTTGGTGCGCCCTCCTCCCCGGCCCTCCTCCCTGCCAGGTACTGATGGACGGAGCGCGGCTGAGGAGCTGGGGGTAAAATCCTGGGCTGGCGACGTCGGGAAGCTGTTTGAATGCCGGGCGAGGAGGGAGGCAGGCGCGCGAGGGCGCGAGATAGTAAAGCTGTGTGGCGGGCGTGCGCGCCGGCGCGCGGCGCTCGCTCTCCCTGGGGCTGCGCGCGAAGGGGGCCCGCGCGTTCCTAGGCGCGCACCCGCCTCTTGGCAACCCTCCCGCGCGCGTGCTCGTGGGTGCGCGCGTCCCCGGCGGAGCGCAGAGCCCGGACCAGAGTCCGGCCTCCCCCGTGGCTGGCGAGCGGGCGGGCGAGCTGGCGAGCCGGCGAGCCGGCGGGAGGGAGGGCGGGCCGGCGCGGGAGTGAGGCAGGCGGACGCGGGCTCCGTGGGGCTCTAGCTGAGCTCTTGGCCCGCTACTCAAACCCAAGCAGGTCTGGAAAACCGATCTTTTCTGCACCCCGGAGGTTTTGCATCCTCAGTTCCCACCGCTGGTGCTGGTGGCCACCAAGTGTAGGAGAAAGTCCTCAGGAAGAGAGGCAGGGGGGCGCGGAGATGGGAAGGCGACTCAGCGGGGTAGGAAGTAAACGCTGGACTCGATCACCAGGTCTCCTTCTGCCTTTCAGTGCCGACCTGCCGCAGCGGGAGAACTGTCATTTCAGCACCGGGATTTAGCATTGATCCAGTCGCAGCCAAAGGGCTACACTTCTCAGCTCCCACTATTCTTTGCCTCAGGCTGAAAGCTGGAACTATAGTTGTTGGGTTTCTTTTTTGTTTTTGTTTTTGTTTTGTGTGTTTGGCGTGTTTTTTTTTTTTTTAAATCACAGACAGACTGCAATTAACGTCTTATTGGCTCTGGCACGAAAAAGGCTTTGCCAGGACCACTGAGCAGGCTACTGAGGTCAGGCGTCCTGAACTGCTTTCTGCATGGCGATGGGACAATAGTGCGGGTTCTAAACTTTTGATTCGTTCTGGCTTTTAAATGCATTTATTACTTGTCAAGTTTCCCCTCCTAGCAAGTTCGGGTAAGTGATGGGAAGAAATGAAGAAAAGCTACCTTTGTTGTCCATTGAGACGAGGGGGGAGGCAGCGCGGGGGGGGGGGAGCGGATAAGGAGGATACATTTCTACACGCTTCCACCGTTTTTTATTTACTTATTGTTTATTTTGCCTCTTGTACAGATGTCTGAAGATGCATCAGACAGACTTCACATGCAGGTCATTCGCCTGGCTAGTTTTGTCTCTACTTGTAGTGTACGCAGTTGGTGGTTTGCAAATCAAGTCTTTGAATAGTGTGCTTATGAGGTGGGAGGAGACATAATGGGTAATGCATTTGGCCAGAGTCTTCCTAAGGGTGAGTTGCCTGAGCGGTAGGTGAAGTTGAATGAAGCAATTTTCCATCTTTTTCTTTACTCCCTCATTTGCATTTTCTGTTCCTCTTCTTGTTCCTCTCCCATGGGGCAATTGCATAGCTAAGAACACGATTTTCAAAGGAAGGTTATCATGAAAACAGGAAGGTGCTGATGATCTTTTATACCCCGGAATTGTTTGAAATATTAAAATTGCCTCTTTGGCTCCTTACATCTTAACGCATATTTAATAGAATGACCCTCTTCAAGGCTTTTTCTCTTTTAGGACCAGCATTGAAGTAACAACCTGTAAGGGAAACAGTTAATCACTCTCCAGCAGGCTTCAACAATGTTCCCAGGAACAAATCACCAGGGAAAGCAGCCTGGGTGGCATTTTTGGTTTTGTGTCATTTCTGCTTCATTACAATGCTTTTATTCATTTAGGGGAATGTGAAAAGAAAATGGTCTCATATGTCGAATGCAGAATCCCAAACACTGCGTATATAGTGAGCACATTTTCTTAATAATAAAAAAAAAAAAAACAACAGACTATTCTGCAGTATAAAAGAGGAAAATATTTCATTTATTTCAACTCTCAGGATAAGAGTGGTCATAATATTTGCAAGACATTTGGGTAATTCTGTTATTTTACCCAGAGCAAAAAAAAAAAATGCAATAAATGTGCATAAAATGGAGAATAAGAAAATACTTTGCATGGCTTGTGCATACAGAGATAAAATAACGTGGGGATAGTTATAATCCTCACACAGTAGTGTCCTCTCACATTATCATTTAGCAGCGTGGTCTTGATGTTTCTTAGAAATCCCTAAAGTCAGAGCAGCATGGAGTAAGAGTAACAGCCTAAGGGGACAATTTTAAAAGGCTTAATCCTTAATGGAAAGGAGCGCTCTTTCTCAGGATCATTTTAATTCAAGTAGGATGCAGGGCTGGGTCAGAAAGGAGAGCCACTCTTAATAAAGCGCTTCACCCTTCACACGGTTTCCCATAACCTTCATAAATTGCAGGCTACTGAGCCGGCCTGATGATGATCCTGCTGAGGTATATTTATAGCAGATGATTTGTAGATGATAAATATGCCAAGCAAGACACGGCTACAGTAACCCGGGCCTCATCTGACTTCCTCAGGGGGACACAATCAAGAATAACAAGAGGAACTCTATAAGGAGAATCTGGTCTCTGAGCCCTGACCACACAATCCAAAGCCAACCCAAGGAGGCATTACTTTGCTTTGTGCCTGCATGGAGTTCCGTGGGAAAGCTTTGCTCCCATTGACTCAATAACAAAAGGCAAACAAGTGTGCACCATGAGCTCTGTGTCTTCAGATGATAATTACCAGCTTTTACTATCTGGTTCACATGTGGCTGTGTATATCCTTATAAATATACCACATGTCCCACATATGCCTGTTATACAGGCATATGTTTATATATGCATACCCTATTTCCCAATCTGCATACACAAGAATATATATATATATGTAATATATATATAATTTATTCATGTATTTGATTTGGTCCTATTTGCAATGTTACATTAAATTGTTTATCTGTGACACATAGCTTATTTCACACCAAAACTATTAAATTAATTATGAAACTAGACATTTTCCATATCCTTGTTGACTTTCAAAAGGAATACCAAGAACTTGGTGCTAACATGTTCAAATCTAAACTACCATTTTATAGCATCACCATAATTCAACTTGGTCAGGGTTATCTAAAGTTGAACATCTTCACAATAGGTCTCCTCTAATTTACCTGTTCTATTAAGATCACTCCAAGAAAATGTTTCCATGCATAGTGTTTTTAAATTTACTTTTTTCACCTAACTTTAAACCTTCTACATTTGTTAATAACCCCATTCTCCTATATTACTTATAACCCTATGTCTTCTGCACAGTTCTCATCAAATAATAAGAGTGGGGTTCTAGAATGTGTATGATCCATTTTAGAAGTTGTTTTTAAGTACTTCTTTTATTTATTTTATGGGCTTGTGTATTTGCATGAATGTCTGTGCACCACAGGCATGCAGGAATCCTTAGAGGTCAGAAGAGACGTTGCATCCCCTAGAGCTGACATTACAGATGTTCAGAATGCCAAGTGAATGGTGGGACCGGAACGTGGACCCCTCACGGGATCAGTTAACCCCTAACCTCGGAGTCACGATGTTACAAAAGGCATTCCCTTGCCCTTTCTCACTCTTTTAGGTAATACTATATTTCCACATTCTATATTTTGTAACTAGCATTGTTAGTAAGATTTTTTAAAGCATACATTATATATAGTTTATTCTTTGTTCATTCAATGCTATTTTCTTTTCAGCAATTAGTGTCTCTGCTGATGCATTCACAAGATTTGGAAACAAATCCTCTTCCTCTATCTTCTCCTCCTCCTCTGGTTCCTTCTCTTGTCTAGTATCTTCAGAGATATAAACTCTAAGCATATTATTTGCTGAAATCAACATTTGTTTAAATAATCAAATAATAAAATGTTAAAGTATTACAAGTTTGCATGGCTATGCTAAAAATTAATATGTTTTTCACAAACAGATCAATTTAGCTCTCTCCTCATTATTATTATTATTATTATTATTATTATGTAGCAAAGTATCTCAGTAACCAAGCAAGAGTCAGTCTCAATATCAACATTTGTCCTTTTCTTCTCAGACTTTCCTGAAAAGAAAGACCAGGATGAAGCAGAGAAAGTAATGGGGGTTAGAGAGGTAGGAGATGCACCAAGAGACCTCCCCTGTCAGTTCAGCAAAGCCTCATTCAACTGGATGTTAGGATCAACTGGATGTTGGGATCAACTGGAGCTTAATTAGCCCACTGGTTCCTTGAATTACTTCCCAGTTTTAGAAGTGCTTCCCAATATAATGACACAAGAAGTTTCAATCTTTGGTAGTCATTGCTGTCAATTTGTAGTCTCATTCATTGTATTCCGGGGACACTTCTTGTCACATAGATGTATTGCAGAGGTAACTTGGAAAATAGGGACTTTAAAAGCTCAGAATGCAAGCGTTCAGTGATATGTGAACTTACCCCAACATTATTCTGTCAGTTACTCTTCTGTTTCTGTTTTATCTTCTGTTTGGTTGGTTTGGTTTGGTTTGGTTTGGTTTGGTTTGGTTTGGTTTGGTTTGGTTTGGTTTGATGTAAAGCTATTGTAATTATGGCATTATCTTTCTTTATCTATGCAAGTTTAATTCACCACATGTAAGATGTTTTATTTTAACCATGAATTGGACATTAATTATTTACCTGTTTATAAACATGAAGCTGTGGCCTCTTTGGGCCTTATTTTATAGGAAAGGGAATGGATGAGGGCTATTTTTCTAGAAGTTCCTAAGTTAAGAAATGTGTGTGTCATTTAAGTTTTCCTACTGAGAGGTGAACAAAAAGCTATTCTTTCCAGACAAAGCACCAGTGACAGAAAACATAAACGTCTCCACCAAGTCTAGCCTTGTGGACCAACGTATTTTACTAGGGTGATGTGGAAAAGAGGAGACTTACAAGAGCAGAAGTGACTCAAAAACAACACGCTTTGCCCAAAAGCTCATCATGCCTTAAGAAAGCTGATTGTCTGACTCAGTGCTGAATCTTCAGGGATCTCCTCTGGAAGTCTGCCCTCCCCTGCACCTGCTTACTTCTTTAATCAGCGGGAGGAAGGATTTTGTCAATCTGTACTTTTCTCTCTCTTTTGAAAGAAATTATAGAATAAGAATTATTGCATCACATGTAACAATTACACAGGCATTACAGACAAGAAATAAGCAAGTGCAGAGACAGAGCAATATTGATAGTAACCTAGATTATAGATATGTTTGTCTACAACCAAGAATGTTTAACACAGTGAGCAGAGGAAAGGCTATTTATGGTATATGTATAACAACAATAATCATAATAACTAATATATTTTCAATAAATAAAGCATTCTGAAAGAATAAAGTATCAGTTTATAGTCTCTAATAATTTGTTGTAAATTTTACTATGAAGATATCCTTTAAGAAAAGCACGATGGCCCAGCAGGCACATCACTTGCCATTCAAATCTAATGACTAGCGTTCACTAGAGGCCACTTAGTAGGAGAAAACTGACTCCTGAAAGTTGTCATCTAATCTCTACATATGTGCACCATAACTGGTGCACACACATGCATACAGTCTCTCTCTCTCTCTCTCTCTCTCTCTCTCTCTCTCTCTCTCTCTCTCTCACACACACACACACACACACACACAAACACACACACACACACAAAGATGCACATGATAGACTTTAAAACATATGAACAATAATTTATTCATGATCTGAGCTTTTTTTGTATGAGCAAAGAATGTAAATTCAGCGTGCCCTTCCAACATACCCAACTTATGTTCTCAAGTTCCCAGCTTTCCGCTAGCAACCTTTGTCTCCCTGAGCAGTTTTACTTCTGCTCTCATAACGCTTACATGGCTTCATGTATTTCTGTTTCTCAAATGGGTTTAATTCCCTTCATAGGATTTCCCAAGTTGCAGCCATTTTCCTACAAGTGGGACTATTTTCTCCTTTGTAGCTGCTGAAATGTTTCATTATGCAATTCTAATACACTTTCCTTATCTACTCCTTTGTTACTGGACACCACAGCTGGTCCCACGATGTTGGTGTTGTGACGAGCACTATAAATGAAAATTAATGTGGAAGGATCCCGTGATGTGGCAACTTGGGATATTTGGTTAAATACCCAGAAGTGATAGGTGGGAGATGGATATCGGACATCATTTGTGTTATTGCTGATTCTTGTCATTTAATCTTGAGATTGTATTACACAGATTTCCTGTTTTACTTCAGCACAAGAGGTGTGAACATTCCCCCACCTTTCTACATCTTTAGATGTAGAAAATACTTTCTAATACTGCACTGCCTACAATGCCAGTATTACTGTGATATCAAAGCCAATAGACCACTCACAAATAAAACTATATAGTGGCCAGACCAGGCTGATGGAGCTCAGACCAGTGCCTTCCTCAGGCATAGACAAAGAAGTTTCCTCTTGCAGTACATGAGAAGTAACCCAGAGACCCCCAAGTAAACAACATACAAAGAGTGAGAGATTTTGGAACACTCAGTCCTAACTAGAATGCCTTCATCAAACCCTCACCTGAGGGGTAAGAGAGTTATGCTGAAAAGGAGGCAGAAAGAAGGGAGGGATGACTCTAAGAAAGATTTGTCTTCCAGACACAACAGGAATGATGTATAACTGAACTCACAGTGACTGTGGCAACAGGTACAAGCCTGAACAGTTGCAGGCCAGATGTGGCCCGAGGGCTGACGGTGGGAAGTAGACATGGGCTCCCATCCTTGACTAAAAAGCTATCTAAAATGACCATCCTTTTGCACGGGTAAAGAATTTTTATATTTCTAATAGAGCCTCACCATTTATATTAACTGTATTTAGGAGAGGGCCCACACCCAGCAATAGATGACCAAGAATAACAATATAAAACAAACTTGGACTGGCTGATTTTGTGTGTCACCAAAAGAGGAAGGAGCCTCAGTTGAGGAAATGCCTCCATGAGATCTAGATGTTAGACATTTTCGCAATTAGTGATCGCTGGGTTGGGCCCAGCCCATTGTGGGTGGTTCCATCCCTAGGCTGGTAGTCCTTGGTTCTATGGGAAGCAAGCCAATAACCAGCAGACTCCTGTGGTACTGCATCAGCTCCTGCCTTCAGGCTCCTGCCCTGTTTGAGTTCCGGTCCTGACTTCCTTCAGTGATAAGCAGCAATGTGGAAGTGTAAGCCAAATAAACCCTTTCCTCCCCAACTTGCCTCTTGGTAATGGTGTTTAGTCACAGCAATAGAAACCCTAACTGAGACAGAACTCAGTTATTTTGTAGATATTTTCTCTCAGTTATTTCTTTATTTGGGCTTTTTTTTTTTTTAATTTTTGTCTTACTGGTCTTTTATTGGTATATTAAAGTTTCTAACTTTGAGTTTTCTTTTCTTTTTTTTATTGATATATTTTTATTAACATTTCAAATGATTTCCCCTTTTCTGGCCCCCCACTCCCCAAAAGTCCCATAAGCTCCCTTCCCCGCCCCCTGTTCTCCCACCCACCCCTTCCCACTTCCCTGTTCTGGTTTTGCCCTATACTGCTACACTGACTCTTTCCAGAACAAGGGGCCACTCCTCCATGTACCTCATTTGAGGTGTGGATTATGTTTTGGGTATTCCAGTTTTCTAGGTTAATATCCACTTATTAGTGAGTGCATACCATGATTGAGCTTTTGAGACTGGGTTACCTCACTTAGTATGATGCTCGACAAAGGGGCTGAAAACATCCAATGGGAAAAAGATAGCCTTTTCAACAAATGGCGCTGGTTCAAATAGAGGTCAGCATGCAGAAGAATGCGAATTGATCCATCCTTGTCTCCTTGTACTAAGCTCAACTCCAAATGGATCAAGGACCTACACATAAAGCAAGACACTCTCCAGCTAATAGAAAAGAAACTGGGGGTGACCCTTGAGGACATCGGTACAGGGGGAAAGTTTCTGAACAGATCACCAATGGCATATGCTCTAAGAGCAAGAACTGACAAATAGGACCTCATAAAATTACAAAGTTTCTGTAAGGCAAAGGACACCATCAAAAGGACAAATCGGCAACCAACAAATTGGGAAAAAATCTTTACCAACCCTACATCAGATAGAGGGCTAATATCCAATATATACAAAGAACTCAAGAAGTTAGACCCCAGAAAACCAAATAACCCTATTAAAAATGGGGTACAGAGTTAAACAAAGAATTTTCACCTGAAGAACTTCTGATGGCAGAGAAGCATCTTAAAAAATGCTCAATTTCATTAGTCATTAGGGAAATGCAAATCAAAACAACCCTGAGATTTCACCTTACAGCAGTCACAATGGCTAAGATTAAAAATTCAGGAGACAGCATGTGTTGGCAAGGATGTGGAGAAAGAGGAACACTCCTCCACTGCTGGTGGGATTGCAAATTGGTACAACCACTCTGGAAATCTGGCAGTTCCTCCGAAAACTGGGCAGCTCACTTCCGGAAGATCCTGCTATACCACTCCTGGGCATATACCCAGAGGAGTCCCTGGCATGTAATAAGGACACATGCTCCACTTTGTTCATAGCAACCCTATTTATAATTGCCCGAAGCTGGAAAGAACCCAGGTATCCCTCAATGGAAGAATGGATGCAAAAAATGTGGTATATCTACACAATGGAGTACTATTCAGCCATTAGAAACAATGAATTCATGAAATTCTTAGGCAAATGCAGGGAGCTAACTTTGAGGTTTTTATGGGGTTCTCTCTCTCTCTCTCTCTCTCTCTCTCTCTCTCTCTCTCTCTCTCTCTCTGTGTGTGTGTGTGTGTGTGTGTGTGTGTGTGTGTTTCTAACTGGTTTGTTTTTCTGTTGTTGTTTGCCTTTTTGTTTTATAGAGGAAGGAAAAAGGAGGAAGTGAAGAACCTGGAAAGAATTGGAAGAGAGAAAACCATGCTGATAAAATACAATATGGAAGGGTTTTTGTTGCTATTGTCACAATTAAGAAAAAATGATAGATTAATGGGGTATAGAACTAAACAGAGAGTTCACAACAGAGGACTCTCAAGTGGCTGAGAAGCACTTAAAGAAATGTTCAAAGTCCTTTGTGGTCAGGGGAATGCAAATCAAAACAACCCTGAGATTCTACTTCACACCAGTCAGAAGAGCTAAGATCAACATCTCAGGTGACAGCAGATGCTGGATAGGATGTGAAGACAGAAGAACACTCCTCCATTGCTGGTGAGATTGCAAACTGGTACAACCAGTGGAAACAACAATTGTGGAAAACAATCTGGAGATTCCTCAGAAAATTGGAAATAGATCTACCTAAAGACACAGCTGTACCACTCTTGGGCATATACCCAAAAGATGTCCCACCATGCCATAGGGGCAATATGTTCATAGCATCCTTATTTGTGATAGCCGGAAGTTGGAACAACCCAGATGTCCCACGACAGAAGAATGGATGCAGAAAATATGGCTTATTTACACAGTTATTAAGAATGAGGGCATTGAGTGACAAAATTCAGACCCCAAAGGACATGCATAATATGTACTCAGTAATAAGTGGATATTAGCCAAAAAAGTACACAATACCCAGGACACAATCCACAGAACTCAAGAAGGTTAACAAGCAGAAGAGCCACTGGGAAGGAGAAGAAAGCAATCACGGGGCAGAAGGAGGGAGGCAGGGTCTTGGGTGGGAGAGGGGACAGGGAAGGCAAGGGGGGAACATGATCAGGTATTGAGGGGGCAACAAGAGTGAAGCCCTGAGGGTCAGCAGAAAGAAAGAATGAAAACAGGCAACCTCCCAAAGTTGGTTGGCAAGGGTGTGACCCTCAAGTATGTACCGGAAACCTGGGAGGTGATAAGACTCTCAGGACTCAAAGGAAGGGACCTTAGATGAAGTGCTCTACATGGGGAGGAGGAACTTGTAGAGTTCACTCCAGTGGATGGACAGGATATCAAGTGGAGGGATGAGGTTGCCATCTCACAATCAAAATCTCTGGCCCAGAATTGTTCCTGTCTGAAAGAACTGCAGGGACAAAAATGGAGAAGAGCCTGAGAGAAAGGAGGCTCAAGGACAGGCCCACACTGGGATCCAGCTCAGGAGGCCCTGGCCCCTGACACTGTTATTGATGTTGTGGTGAGCTTGCAGACAGGAGCCTAGCATGCCTGCCCTCTCAGAGGTCCAACAAGCAGCTGAAAGAGTCAGATGCAGATACTAGCACCCAACCAATGGACAGAAGTCGGGGACCCTTGTGTTTGAATTAGGGAAAGGCTGGCGAAAATGGGGGAGGATGGTGGCTCCACGGGAAGACCAGCAGTCTCAACTGACCTGGACCACGGAGATCTCTCAGACACTGAGTCACCAACCAGGCACCATACACCAGCACATATGAAGCCCCAGTAGACACATATATAGTGGAGGACTGCCTGTTCTAGCCCTCTGTGAGAAAAGGTGCATCTAACCCTTGAGAGACTTGAGGCTCTGGGGAGTGGGGAGGTCTGGTGAGGTGGGGGTGGACGTGGGGACATCCTCTTGGAGATGGGGAGGAGGTGTGGGATGGGGAGCAGTTAGTCGGGGGGGGGGCAGACCAGAAGATTGATGAAGACTGGACTGTAAAAAAGGATTTAATAATAATAGTAGTAGTAGTAGTAGTAGTAGTAGTAGTAGTAGTAGTAGTGAAAACCCACAGGGAAAAAAAAACACAACCACGATTAACATAGAGGAGAACACCCTCAATGTTCTGCCAAAACAAACTCAACAAGAATAAGAAATATTCATTTATCATACCAATAAATATGTAAAGGC